>NC_089243.1:1200000-1800000 GCF_000512585.2 Kwoniella bestiolae CBS 10118
GTTGCCGTCTCCATGCTCGCCATTGTGCTACTCATCAGCATGATCTTACCTCCATGGCGGATCTTATCTTGAAAGGCGTGAACCCCATTGAAGGTACCTTCAACATTGACCGTGAAGACGTTCATTATGTCTTCCGACGGATCGGGCTCCGAAGTCGGACGATCCAGGAGCGGCAAAGGCGATCCCAGAATCCCGGACACACAGAGCAGGACATCGACGGAATCGATGGTGCCGGCAGCAGTCTTCTTTGTTAGCATGTAGCCGTATGAAAGGAACATACCTTCAAGGCAGCACGATCTTTCACATCAGCCAAAGCGAAAGCCACGTTATCAACTGCTGAAGTCAGTCGTCTGATATCATCCGATTGATATCGATCTATCGCTAATATAGATCGAGCTTGTGATTCGGACTGCATGTTATCAGCTGCAGCCACTGTTGCGATGTAATACAGATGGCTCTACATACTAGCTGACGAACGAGCTCGAACCCGATTCCTCTGGCACTCCCTATGACGACGATGTTTTGGCCTTGAAAAGAAGGCACCGTCATTCTATGGAAATAGGACTGAATAGGTCGATGGTCGTGTGGATGAGTATTAAGCCACGTGTAAAGATCCGAGGCTGAGTTTTGGCAAGCAAAGTAAGATATCAGACCGTAGATGCACTGATCTTCCGCTCGTCATGCGGTTTTCTCTTGACCATATCAAGGAGATTTGGCTTGCGCGGAATGAATGTTTACCCATTTCAAGGACGCGTCGATATCTAATGCCCGTTTCCGGCATAGTTGCCCAAATTTCGGGACAAAACGTTCCTGTCTATCTCGCCTGACCTGCAATCCAATCCAACAGCATAGATAAGCTCCTCGTTGCTTGTTGGATAGCTTTAACAAATGCATGCTTTTGAGACATATATAAGTGACTGATCACTTCGAGGACTCTGGAAAGTAACATCATTCGCTCAGACCTTTATGAAATACCAACTACGAGACATGGGTGCGAGACTCGACAAGATCGAAACTATCTTTTGGGGCAAGCCCCCTGCCGATCCCAAAGAACGGAAACTTCTTCGAAAGGTGAGTCATATTGCCAGCTTTACGCGAACGCACGTGGCTGAGAGCTTGACATCTTTCCACAGATCGATGGGGTCGTTCTTTCCTATGTATGCTTGTCGTATTTTACCAACTACCTTGACAGAGCGAATTTGGCCAATGCTTACGTATCGGGTATGAGGGAAGCCCTGGAGTGTAAGCATCGCCAACTATGTCCGGCTACGTAGGTACACGGTGCTGACTCATGATTATCAGTCAAGGGCAACGAATACACATATGCCGTCTCGATGTTCACCGCTGGTTACATCATTGGACAATACCCTTCCGCATTGGTGCTGTCATCTAATCGTGTCTCTCCACGATTCTGGTTTCCCTTCTGTGGCGCTTGCTGGGGTATCATTACCCTTGGCTTAGCTTGTACGTATTGAATGGAAGGTCAGGGCGCAGCGGACTATGCTGACTCTCACTGAAGTCGTCAAAACTCCTCATCAAGTTTGGGGTCTCCGACTCATCCAAGGTTTCTTCGAGGCTTCGACATTCTGCGGCACTCATTACGTGCTCGGTGCATGGTACAAAGACGGGGAGCTCGGTCGACGATCAGCGGTTTTTACTTCCTCTGCTCAACTCGGAACTCTCTTTTCGGGCATCATGCAAGGCAGTATCATCAAAAACTTGAACGGAAAACACGGTTTGGCGGGATGGCAGTGGCTCTTCATCGTTGATTTTATCATCACCATCCCTGTGGCCGTTTACGGCTTCGTATTCTTCCCTGGACTTCCTCATACTACCCAAGCATGTGAGTGGGCTCGTTGGTTTGATACCAGAAAGAGCGCTAGTTGACCGAAGATTCAGTTTGGATGACGCAAGAAGAGCGAGAGCTGTGTGTCAAGCGATCCCCGCCTCAAGAGCACACCACACTTACAGTGAAGTCGTTGGGCAAGAACTTGAAGACGGTCGTTACTTCCTGGCAATTCTATACCTTTCCAATCTTATTTGGTGTAGGCTCATGTGCTTACGAGAAGACCGGAAATTATTCCGAGTTCCTTTTTTGGCTCCGATGGACCGGTAAATACACCCCCAGTCAAGTCAACTACTATCCATGTATCTACACGGCTTGGGGTATTGTGGGAACATACATCCTCACCATGTACTCGGATTTGACGAAGAACAGATTTATTATTCAACCAATCGTATACTGCACAACCTTCATCTCCTGCGTGATGCTTCTGGTCTGGAACATCTCCGATCATGCTAAATTTTTCGCCTATATCGTTTCCGGATGTGGGTATGCGGTACAAGTGACCAACGTGAGTCTCGAATTTGCTTAATCCTGCTCTTAGATCATAAATCAACGCTGACCAATGGGATAGTTTGCTTGGGCGACGTCCGTCACGAGAGATAACGAGGTCGTACGAGCTGTCACCATATTCTCGATGAACGTAATTGGTAACTGCTGGACGCTGTGGTATCAGATCGTTTGTTGGCCTGTCGTCGACACTCCTCGATTCCGAAATGGCCAGATCGCGACACTTGTCACTGGTGCAGCGATGGTGAGTGGCACCTCTTCCTCGCTTGAAATCCAATGAACAGGGCTGACGGGTATTGCAGATCGGCTTGGCTGCTTTCATGCTTTACCTAGAGAACCGATTCCCTCCAAAAATTCGAGATGACTCTGAGGCCTATACCACCAATGTCTTTGGTACCAAAGCTGAAGCACGGACTCCCATTGGAGATGTCGAGCGAAGCAATCCGAGTCAAGAAGAATTTGATGGCGAGAAAGATGTGGCACCAGGGCAAGTCATCGTCAAGGCTGTTTGATTGGCGGTTCGGCCACTTCACAGTAACATAATGCAGTCATCAGGCATCATAGCCTGATGAACAGAGTTTGTATAGAGGTCCGGAATGCACGCATGCCAAAGCCGAAGGGCTACCAGGTGTTATGAATGTCAGACTTACCCAGTGTTCCTCTCATTTATCTCTGGGTTTCAAAATCGCTTGTACACAGGTGAAGGTTTATACACCCAAAACTCATTGGGAACTGTATCAAGGGTACCTATTTTTCTCCACTGATCTTACAAAGCCAGCACATGAAAACGGGAGTATAATCGTTGATGGTTTGCATGCCCCAAAACCATATAAAGCGTCTTTTCAAGGGAAAAAATGGTGCGATCCGATAGTGTAGTGGTACCACGCGTCCTTCGGGTGTTAACAGCCCGATTGAAGCCAATCTTGTGGACGAAGCCTGGGTTCGAATCCCGGTCGGGTCCATACTAGAAGCTTTTTGTGTCCCCTGACTTCCATGAGTCCAAAGATGACTCAAAAATCGAAGAAAAAACGATTATTTTGGCTTCGTGAGGTGTGGAACAGCCTGCGCCACGCTTTTAAGGTCAGTGCCACGTGTTCAGAGATTATCAAGGTGACAGGCGCGTCAATGGTTATTAAACAAATGTTTTGATTTTTGTCGTTCTACATGATCCTCGTTACGAGTAGTTATATCGATCATTGGAGTCAATGAGATAGTCATCCCTCTCCGAACATCGCTACAACGGGCTGTTGACGCAGTGCAGCAAACCCTGAGCGTGTCTCCCTGGCTCTGGACGGCCACTCCTTCGACCACCGATATCAGCCAATATGCCTCTCCGGACGAACGATCGTCACAAGATGGATCACAAACTCGGAGTATGTTTCAATCAGAACCTTACTTTGTTGACCTTTGAGCTTGTGTTCCATGCAATTCAGTCCAACGTGGTCCCTTTAAGACCACACTGACCCGCGTTGATCGGTACTCGAGTGAAGTGATAACCGACAAGCCCAGTATAATCGATCATGTCAATTCAATTTACGACCGACTTGACTCGCCTTCACCTCTTTAAGTGATATCATCACTTACAAATTGGCTTGTCGTCCAAATCGAGAAAACAACAAGCATGGATCTACGTATCTAGCCTCTTCTTATGATTTCCTACCGATATGCAAGCGCAAGCACAAGCGTCACCCCAACATGGTCGAATACTGTAGCGTTATACGGTGGTATGTATCAATTGAGAAAATAGCATAAGGATAAGTGTTTTGAATGAATCTCTTTCGTTCTCTCCCCTCAACTTCGTAATACCAACTTGCTTCTCTTCTCTCGTCGATTTTCCTTCATCACTTTTAATTTTGCTTTTATAATATTTGATTTTCCACTTTAACGGCTTAGTAGCTGGTAGCTACGTCTTCTTATCCCATCTTCAGACGTTTGGTCTGGATCTCATCCTTATTCTAGTTCACGCAGCCCATCATCGATAGCCTCTTCGCTACATCCAATTCATCCTTCTTTAATCCCTGCGCCTCGCATCTTTATTTCGCCCGACCATGCCCGACTCTCCCAATCCGCCTACACCCTCGCCTCCACGAGTGAGGCATTCGCAACGACGTGGTCAAACACGATTCGAGAAAGAAGCTGCAGCTACCGGAGGTAAATCTTCCGCTGATCTACCAGGTGATCCGAAAGTGATCGGTCCGTGGAGGATAGGCAGGACCATTGGAAAAGGAGCGAGTGGTGAGTGCGCATGATTCAATACATCTTTACTGTTTGGCCGTCATCTGCTTGAAAAGCCATTGAAGCTCATGCTACACTTATTTGGTGAAGGTCGAGTGAAGATAGCCAAGCACTCCAAGACAGGACAATACGCCGCCATCAAGATCGTTCCGAAACATGCCTTAATGATGACATCGAGAATGTCAATGTCGGACGCAGGTGCGAAACATGACAAAGCCGTACTGGGTATTGAGAGGGAGATCGTCATTATGAAGTTGATCGATCATCCGAACGTCATGAGTCTGTATGATGTTTGGGAAACTGCGAAGGAGCTGTGAGTGCAGTCCTTCATATGCTTGATGATATCAAGCTGATTTCAACCGCGACCATTAGTTACCTAGTCCTAGAATACGTAGAAGGCGGCGAATTATTCGACTACCTAGTTTCCCAAGGTCGTCTTCCCCCAGACGAAGCCTCAAGATACTTTCAACAGATAGTAGCAGGTGTAGATTACTGCCATCGATTCAACATCTGTCATCGAGATCTCAAACCTGAGAATCTCTTGTTGGACGCAGAGAAGAACATAAAGATCGCAGATTTCGGTATGGCAGCTTTGGAACCGAGCGATAAGTTGTTGGAAACTAGTTGTGGAAGTCCACATTATGCTAGTCCTGAGATCGTTGCGGTGAGCACCATTCTTTTGAAAATTACCCCAACTCTTCTGCTTTCGCCTGTAATTCAGCAATCCGTGTGAAGTCGCATTGACGGCTGATGCTTGATCCGGTTGTAGGGAATGTCATACCACGGTGCAGCATCTGATATTTGGTCATGCGGTGTTATCCTCTTCGCACTACTCACAGGGAGATTACCCTTCGATGACGAGAATATCCGGATCTTACTGCAAAAAGTGAAGAATGGGCGGTTCGTCATGCCTGCGGATCTGCCTGTTGATGCCAAAGATCTGATAACGAGGATGCTGGTAGTCGACCCGGAGAGGAGAATCACCGTGAGTAGTGAAGCGATCCCATGATTGGTCAGCTGTGTAAAGACAGAATGAGGCTCTCAGCTGATGCAATTTCTCTGCGATTGCGCACTGTAGATGGCAGAAATCACGAGACATCCTTTCTGCCAACGAAAGCAAGACACAGACTCTGGGAGAAGGATCAATCTTGTCGAACCTCCCAGATTAGAGGAGATCGCCAGACCTGTTAGATCAGAGAGGGAAATCGATAGGGATATCTTGAGGAATTTGAGGACCCTGTGGAATGGAACTTCTGAGAAAGAGATTGTCACTTCTTTGTTATCTAATGAGTGAGCTACTTTGTTATCGTCCTTTTGATATACGAAAATGAGACGGATCAGCTAACGAAATAATCCAAACTTGTAGGAAGACCTGGGAAAAAGCTTTCTACTTCCTACTTCTTCAGTACAGGAACAAACATCTGGAGAACTTCAACCCCGAGCCTGAGTCCAGGAGAATCACTACGGGTCAGTTGGGCGGTGATAATTGAAACTCGACACGGCAGCTGACGTTACTCTCAATCATGCGGCAGAACGACGAAGAAAGCCCGAATCTACCACCTCCGGTCACCGACGATCCACCCGATCTACCACATCCACCACCACCTCGACCAACGGATCCGTGCGAAAAGCCGTTCCAAGAGAAGAGAGAGACCGCGAACGACATCGATCATCCGTACTGGCCGATCAAGAGAACGCCAATCCGCATACAGCTACTAGACCTGCACCTATCCCTATTCCAGCTGTGATCAATCCTGCTCCAAAGTCACCTGCGACCCCCACATCAAGGGTTGTCGGACCTCGACCTTCTCCCAATCCCAACGAGATAGTGAACAAACATGTTGCTAACGTGGTCAGTCCGAGAACACCTGCACACCTGGAGAAAATCGTCGAACAACCTTCTACCATCACGCCTGTTGATCCCCGATTGCCCAAAATCACCTTACAGCGACCCACCCCTGGATCTACCGAGGGGACCGCGCAGACCGGATTGGGATTGAACCTCAATATTACTCCTATCTCCACTCCTGCTACCACCTACTCGTCGCCCCCCTCACCATCTCCATTAGCAGCTACAGCCATAGGCCTGGGGATGCAATGTCCCGCCGGATTGGGAAATATCAATGTCCCGCAAGTCCAGGATGCAGCTGTGCAGAAATTCTTCCATGATATTGCTGAACAACTCCAATTGATCGGATCAGCCTCTCCCAGATCATCTATCGTTGTTCCCTCAACTGGTTCACCCTCTCCCTCGACAATACCAAGTCCGGCCTTATCGCAGCTGGAGGAAACGATCACTACACCCACTACGCCCGTCATGGATTTACCTCCCGTCATGATGGGAGCAGGAGCTAGACCGGCCCAAAGGAGAAGCATGACTGATCAACCTATACCCAACACTGCTGCTAGACCTAAACAACCGGAAGTTGCTAAACGAAGGTCCTATCTGGGCGATTCGACTATTACGCAGAGTAATCAGGCGAATATGCAGGTGCAGACGCAACCACAGAGGTTTTCAGCGGGATTCGATAAAGTCAGGAAGGTTTCCAATGGGAGCGAGAAGAAGAGGAGGTCAAAGCGTGGGTTGGGATCTCCATATCATACTCTCCCATAGATCTCTAATATTGACTACCACTATCACTCAATGGACTCTTAGCCGCTCCACTCGACCTATCGCCCAAGATCGGTTCAGAGCTCCTCTCGCCCACAGGCTCACCATGGTTATCCACCCCTCCCTTGGGTAGTCCTACCCCTCCCTCACCTTTGTTGGTAGGTACGTCCGGAGAAGTCAAGACCTCGTGGTTCTCCAACCTGTTCAGCTGGAAACCTGCCGTGAGTAGAGTGCCATGACATGTGGTTGTACTCCAGCTCAATTGGAATTTGTCACGTCTAGACCTTCACTTTGACCTCCGCAGACGACTGTGCGAGTTCCCGCGCGGAATGCATCAAGCTCCTCGAATCGTTCGGTGCGAGTGTGATTCTGGAAGATGCAGATGGATGGGGGGTCTTGAAATGTCGCATCGATGAGATCAGGGGTGAGCGCAGCGTCGCAAGGGCTCTCCAATATACGTTGTATCATCTTCTTGATATCGAGCTGACTTGATGTGTGACTTGGCTTTGACAGACGTATCAGGAATAATCATCCCCAAATCCGTACGATTTCGAATCGAGTTTCTCCCTCACTCCCACTGGTCTTCTTCAGTCCCCACCACACCGGTCATTCCGGGTAGCCCGAGTCCTTCTCCGAATCCGAGGGGAACCACCACTACGACGAGCATGACGATGGTTCAGGAGAAAGGCGCTTTATCAAGCTTTAGAGCGGTGTATGGTCGGATCAGGTCGGAATGGAGGTGGGTGCTGTCCCTCTCTGCTCTCTTCATTCTGATCCCACTATACGACGATATCATGAACATCATCGAGATATTTCTTGGAGTGGGGTGAGCTAATTATATGGCTTGGATAACAGACTCGACTCCCTCAAATCACCAGCTATCTCCACTCACTCACGATTCACCACCACCACGGGAACCACGCCTGTGGCCTCTCCAGCTTTGGATGGCAATCATGCTCAGGCCATTTGGAGCTAATTGAGCAATGCGCTGGACAGGTCAAACCGGATGGTACTGACGAGTGAACACTACGGATACTATATTGTATTTCTTTCATAGACATGAACATAAATATAAACATATAAATACATTCTGTAACGATGTTTGTTGTAAATGACGAAGATGTACACATATATATCATCTCACTCAAATCCAAATCCATTTCCCTTTTTCCGAACTCAAATATATGAACAGATCGTGTATAGATTATCACTCCTCGATCTCAACCTCACTTCTTCTGCTATGAATATTATACATCTACTACCTCCTAACACACCCTAGATTGCCTACCCACCAAAGTCCCCTCCCTCCCACTCTCAGGTTCCGTCACCTCCTCAATGGGAGGTACACTAGCCGCATACGTACTCGCTCGATTGGTCCTCGTGGGTGCCCGACTAGGTGGGAGGGGATACATCCTAGGTTCTATCCCATTCCCACCTCCATTGCCGTTGGCATGCCCATTGGAAGGTACAGGTTTCCGATATGATTTCTTCGTAGATGTCACTTTGGGCGGTGGAGGGGTTTTGTGCGTTGTTGATCTTGATGCCCCTCGGGGTTCGTCGATGTCAGGTTCGGACTGCTCATCAATTCTTGAGATCAGCTTTCATCCCCCCATCATGGATGAGGCAATTGACAATCAACTCACAGTAACCTGAGTCCTCATATCATAGACCGTCCCTCCACCTCTAGGTAATGGGACATTCGCAAAATCGATTGATCTCACCTGAGGGACTGTACCAGGCGTATTAACATTCTCCGGTGGACTGGTGGTATAAGCAGTCGGAGCGATACTTCTAGGAGGAGGTAAAGGGACTTGATGAGGTTGTGCCTCCTTGTTGCTGTAAATTATGGGAGCGGTGGTCTTGGATGGAGGTAAAGGGAATTGGAAGGGCTGTTTACCTTGAGTTGGAGCAGAGGTATAGGCCGTAGGAGCGTTTGACCTTGGTGGAGGGAGAGGTATTCCCTGGGCCTGAGCGGTAGTACCTGCTGCGCTTCGAGCCGCCGGTGCATGGTAGGTATCACGATGTAGCACCGAGAATTCTTTACCCATAGGCGAGTATGCAGTCGGATCATGAGTCCTAGTAGGTGGTAAAGGGATACCTCTAGGATCATGGCTTTGAATATCCTCAGGGCTCATAGTCGAATAAGCAGTCGGTGCATTACTCTTAGATTTGGGTAACGGAACCTCATGAGCATGAGCTTGAGGTTTAGGATCGGTACGTTCAGTGATGATGACAGTCTGACGAGTCGTACCCGGGGCAGGGGGCGAATCGAGGTTGATAGGTTGTCTACCGCCTTTATGGGTCACTTCGGTGCGGGTGGGCGATGGGAGCGCAGGAGCGATTTTGGGCGAGGGTGGGAAATATGCTGAAGTGGGATGATTGGATCGTGAGTGGGAGGACTGTTGTTCATAGATCGACGATGAGCGAATTGAAGGCAGAAAAAGAGAAAGAACGATTCTTGTAAGCTTGCTATTCTTCTTTACCCTTGACGTATACTTGGTATTCTTAAACGAGGACGTACAGGAGGCTGGACCGTAATCTATTCATGTATAAGCGTATTGATTGCATTTGGTGTACAGTAATACAACGTGTGGTGGTGGTACATGATCGAAGAAGTGCATTATTGATGGGTGTTGAGAAGTGGTTGGTCGGTCGTAGCACAGAGAAGCTCCTCGTGAGCTATCCATACCAGCTTGATCGCTTTTGAGTTTTAAATTGATCACGTACAGTTGGAGCTCTCATCCTCCCATCATCGCTTCCCACTCCGCTCAGACCCAACGCGGAAGTTCGAGGACCTTGGACATCTTCCACCCCGCCGCTGACAGCTGCAGGAGCCAGACCGGGAGGAACGAATAGCGTATGTGTCTTTGGCGGATGATATACTGATTCAGGTTCCGGTAGATGTTCGGATCGAGCTGCGGCTGGATCTCGATGGTGGAATAATGCTGAGAGGGAATGATGAGTTTTGTGGCCTTTGTCCACCCGAGTTGCGTGTGGTTCGGAGAAAGTCTTGTTGGGTCCTCCTGATGGAGGTGGTCCGCCGCCTAGGGGCTGAGGCATCACAGGCTAGAAGGATGTCAGCTATGGGGTCTAGTTACAAATGTCAACCGGTAACGTACATTGATACGATGTCTCATATTAGGCATACTAGGCGGCGCACGAGGTGGACCTCTCGCACTTGGAGGCGGACCTTGACGCATCATGTGAGGTGGCATACCATTGGCATCGGGATGCATCATCGGTAGAGGAATCTGTACCCATCGGGATCAGCTTTGGTATAAAGCCGGATAAGGTAGCTCAACGAACCTGTCCCTGGCTATGCCTCTGCATCTCCTCTTCCTCATCTTCCTGGATACCTGGCAATTCACTATCCAGATCCATATCGTTCCTCAAAGCACTGGCAACTCGACTTCGCGCACTCGTTCTGCCACTTCGATTCGGGGTGTGGCGGACTGAACTTCTTCCTCCGCCTCGGTATTCGGAGTTAGGCGATTGAACATTGGATACGTCTCTGGAACTGATGAAAGGTCAACTTTGAGTCCATACCAGCCAGCTGATCGTAAAAATGGAAAACAGCTGGCAGACCAATGACTCACGGGGGAAGTCCGATTCCAGCCGGATCAACCGACCCATAACTTGTATTCCTCGAATGAGTTCTCCCTTGATGATTACCGCCAATAGGGAAAGCAGGGTACCTATCGCCATCAGGAATCTGACTCATCCTAATCGTATGAGAGTTGTGTAAGCCGTCTGACAAACTCATCCTCCTCCCCATCTTCTGGCTATTGTTGGCAGTCTGATTTGGTCTGACGGTAGAAGGGGTTCGTTGAGTTTGACTTCGACCTAAAACTTGAGAAGGCGGGAAAGGATTCGGCAAAGGCTTGTCAACGTTCGAAGCACCATCGTCAAATGTGGATCGAGCAGCAGTGTGGGGCTGAGTAGGCGCTCGAGAATGTTCAGTCGCTGAAGGTGGTACGGCTGTTGAATGGATGGACTTCGACCTATCTCCTCCCATCATCTTCTTCAAATCGGGATCATGCTCGAATCGTTCCAGGTAGCTCTCAGCAGCATGAGGTTGATGTACCGATTCCGGATTATGTACTTGAGGGACAGTAGACACACCTGTCCGGTTCGCTGGTGGTAATCTTGTAGTCTGAGTTCGCGTAGAATTGGGAGGCTTGTTCTTGCCAGGAGTGGAGTGAATAGCAGTAGTGGGTGCTCGAGGTGTTCTCTGAGAGATGGTAGGCGGCTGAGGAGGAATGGTCGGTTGAGTATTCGCAGGGACGGTCGTGTGGATTTGTGTAGGCGGACCAGGAGGAAGTTGGCTGACACTGACTGGGATTGTACCAGGAACGACCATTGGTGTAGTTTGAGCGATCGGTACCATGACAGGGACCATCATCGGTTGTGGCATAGTAGCGGGTTGTGGGGGAGTGATCTGTCTAGCAGTGGGTGCACCCGTATGTTGAGGTTGCATCACTTGTTGACCAGTAGGAAGAGGCTGAATCATCGGCTGACCGGTGTGTTGAGGCATCATCGGAGCAACTGATGGTTGACCGGTATGTTGCGGCATCACAGGTTGACCAGTAGATCGAGGATGCATGAACTGGCTAGCAGCTCCAACAGGCTGAGACTGGAAGCCGGTCTGTTGAGGGACAAGACTGGGAGCCGTTTGACCGGGAGTTTGATGAGGCATTGGAGCCATTGATTGACCGGAAGTCTGCGCGGTCGGCATCTGATTAGGATGTTGTTGTTGAGGGATGGTTCGGATAGTGGAAGGCATCTGCGCAGGTGCTTGCTGCTGAGGTGGGATCTGCTGCTGCTGAGTTTGAGGGATTTGCTGAGGCGGCGAAACTTGTTGTTGACCCTGTTGGAATTGAGGGAATGCGCCAGGGTTCTGAGCGAAGTATTCCATAAGTTGAGCGATACTTTGCATAGGAGCGGTATTTCCAGGTGAAGTGGGTGGTTGCCATTGTTGAGGCTGTTGCTGCTGTTGTGGTTGAGCGGGCTGTTGGTATTGCTGTTGAGGCTGTTGAGCAGCTTGTTGGAAATACTGATTAGTCGGCGATTGAAGGAACATTGGCGTTTGCGCTTGCATCAGGGGTGTTTGATGTAGGACCGCTCCTGGAACCATTTGAACAGGTTCGACACCAGGGATGGGCGGGGAGTTACCCATCCATCTTTCAGCCTCTTGCCATGCCTATATGATTCATGATTATCTACCGGAGTCGTACATTTGACAAGGAACACCTGAACATACCTCAGCTCGACCTTCCTCTTTACCTTGAGCTCTAGCTTCACGTACTCTCAAAGCTTCGTGATACTTCCATAACCTGTATAATCCTTGTCAGCTGATTTCTCTCGAAGTGTTAACCGATCAGCTCACTTGTCTCTAGCCTCTTCGAAACATCTCTGTATCCTTCTCTTCTCCTCATCACTCTTCTTACCCTCATCCCTCGCCCTTCGCAACGCGCGTACAGCGCTAGCCCATTCATTCTGGTAATTCTTCATTTCCTCTTCTTTCAATCCCGCTTCCTGTTCAATCTGGGTTCTAGCTACTTGCTCAGCTATCAATCTAGCTTGAAGTTCTCGGAGTTGCTTCTCTGCAGATTCCAGCTTCGTAGCTGTAGTAGCCAGGTTCTGAGCTTCTCGAATCTGTCGTTGTAGTTCTTGCATATGTTCTTGATTTCGATTCGACTCTTGACGAAGCAGTCTATCTCGGTGGTCGTACATGTCTCGTCCCCTGTTACAAAAACCTCATCAGCAATTGGATCATCGGAAGGAAGGTGGTGACGTATAGTCGGAAGATTTGACAATGGTCTGATAAAGGAAGGATGATGTATCGAAAGGACCGATGAGCTCACATATCGCCTCTCGTCCATACACTTGTAGGACCAATAGTCATCGCTTCATCTTCCAATCCCCCTGCCCCAGTCCTAGGTGTCTTAGCAGTAATATCATCTTGAGACCAATAGCTCGCCCCATCCCCTGGAGCGTTCTCATACGCTTCATCAGGAGTGAAGGGCGTCTCACCCGTTTCACCGGGATCAACGTTCGTTCCACCTCTTCGTTGACTTCTCGGCGCCGTGGAGGGCGCACGAGCGGGTCGATACATGCTTATCGAGTCTCCCGGAGCGAGTTCAGTGACTGATGGATACGCTTGGATGGGCTGTTGAAATTGCGAGTTGGGTGATAAGAAGTGGTTGGTTCGAAAGCCTGATCCAAGTTGAGAGTTGGCGTTGGGTGATCTAATGGGCGATACGGCTGAGGTAGCTCTTGTATGTGCGGCCAAGTTCTCGGTGGTAGTAGGTGGGGGTGGGGGTTGACGAGGTATTGATGTGCCCAGTGAATCTATCGATGGACCACCTAATCCGAGTGTTTGGAGTCGCTCGTTGAGTGCTTTGAGGCTGGGTTGAGTGAATGATTACTAACAGGTTACAACGAGAGTTGCGAGTGCGAGATAACGTGTATGTGTATATGTACGGGAAATGTATTCACACAAGATGAAAGAGAAAAGAAGAAGGGGATATGATGAGCATGTGAAGGGTGCAGGGTGTATATGAGTGGATGTAGTATCAAGTAACAATAAAGAAGCATGCAAGTGAATAGTGTCATGAGTACAAAAAGGCGTACCCGTAATGATCCATCAAAAAGTGATCATAGCGTAACTCATTTCACCCCCACCCAAAACATGACCTTTACAGGTTATTGTACATCATTACTGTACCATGACCTTTTTCGCCTATTGTCCCTTCTTGCCACCCATCCTACAAAAGAGACAAACTCACTCTAAATGTTGACTACCACTCCTCTCACCCATCCCAAATCCACCTTCCGATACCGACTTATTGTTGAACCCCTGAGGATAGATGGGGATCTGATACATGAATTCATTGGTAGGATCGTTATTTCCCATTTTTGTTCTCGGAATCTTGGCAAACGGGTGTGTTTTAGGTGAAAAATTATCTTCTTCGTCTGACGAGACCGAGTTTGATTGACTATGACTATTATTATTGGTCGTTTCGTTTATTGTAGTTGGATAGATGAAGTTTCTGCTATTGTTGTTGTGGGCTAGATCGTTTTGTCGAATGAACTCGAGTATGTCATTGTGAGTTGGGATGTATTGTTCAGGACGAGTTGGGATGTCGAGTCCTGTCTCTGGTCTTGAGATCGGTACCATTGTTCTTTACGCTTCCTTCTGGGGATGATGAGAACAAAGGAATATGGGATGTGTGGGAGAAGAACAAAGGAAGAATGAAAGGGGTTGTTTGTCGAAAGAAGGATGTTTTGTTTGTTTGGGGTGGGTTCGGTTTCTTCTTCTTGATTATTGGGTATACAATACAGAATACATGAGGGACAAGTAGATGATAGGGAGAACAAAAGACGATTGAATGTATGTTAGAGAGATGAACATTAAATCTTTTCATCCAGCTCACTAAGTTATTACTCGTATCCCGTGTGAGTCGCGTCAATATACATCATAACCAGTATCATCATTAAGTTCGTAGCTTATACACGGTGATCTGAGCGTCATCAGCTGAGATATTCCTCTGTGGTTTCAAGGCGAATTATGGTGAATTCAGGGTCAATCCACATCAAACACACACACCATCCCCTTTCTCCCTTCCTTTGCATCCTTTGTAGAATGTTAAGAAGCCGGATGAGGAAGTAAAACATTTATGATGGTACTCTGCATTGCTTATGCTTTTCACAGAGCAATGTCAGTTGCCATGCGATGCTAATGCTATGCCCGAAGTAAAGGGAGCGTGCTTCTTCGCTTCGCTTTGGTGAGAATTGAGGTTAGGACGAAGCAGGTGACGTTGCATGCACTATGCTTGTAAAAGAGTAGAGGTCAGTTGTCTGCAAGTGTGAGTAGATCTTCTGTTAGAGGCATGGCAATATGGTAGTCAGTACCCAAATCTTCCTAATTGTGAATCTCAGTTGCTATGATAGGACCAAGCGTTCTTCACAGTGCTACACGTTTTACGTTTAACTCAGACCCCATTAAAACGGTGCCACACATATCTAACATATTCTTCCCACGGGTGTCCACATTCATAGTACGTCAACTACGTCATGCCAGCATCCGTGCCTGTCATGTACTTACTTTATATGGTAATTTATGACGTTGTATGGGTGTAATCATCTAGGGTAATCTTGAACTTGCGACAGGTCAAAACAGATTCCAGACTTGACGTGAATCTTCCCTGCGACTACTGCTGTTAACGATAAAAGATCAACTCGTTCATTCACAACTTGTCTTCTTAGCAACCAGCAACGCTGTAAGCTACATCTATCCCTCTATTGTGGCTCCTCGACTCCTCGAACGACACAGCAAATCAGCTATCCGTCATTCGTGAGTAGAGTCTGAAATCCCTTCCCACCGAGAAACACGTTCCCTTCCCTTCTCCTATGCTGAGTTAGCTCTGAGTAGTTCCCATCATTTGTAAATACACACTCCCTACCCCCCCTTTGTTCTTTCCTTCCTTTCTTGATGGTCCGGCCGCATCAACTAACGCAGCCTCACTGCTTTCCCATCTCATCCACAGCTTAACCATTCCAATCTGGAGAAGAAGCTCACCCTCTCGTTCACCCTATATAGCTCACCTCCCTATCTTCACCAAATATCGAACGTGCAATCTTCCCTGTCATATAAAGAACAATCTTCACACTCGACGGACTCTTTTCCCTTTCTAGTCTTACCTATCAACACCACCCGCCCATCATGGACTCCATGCACCCTGACCCCGCTCCCGCCCCTCCCCCTTCTCTGGAAGATATCAAAGCCCAAGTCTCACGACTTGAGGCTGCCCACAAGCAGAAGGGCCTACCCCTCTCCGGGCGAATCATCCATGTAATGCACCATCTCCCCGTTGAGATCGTTCGGATTGTCCCCGCCGAATCATTAGAAGCCGGTGGGATGTTATCCCCACCCATGACACCTGAATTCAAACCCGAAGATGTAGAGGCCAAGGTCGAATCTGCAGATGCCAAATGGAGGATTCACGCTAGGACTGCTCACCCGGCCTTGGTATCTGGTATAAAATCATTGTCCGACACTCATGATCAGATCTTGGTAGCTTGGACCGGTGAAGTCCTCTTACAACCTGATACCAACGCTTCACCTCAACCTACCTCCCAAGCTACTTTCCCTTCTATCGCTCAAAACCTCTTAGCTCCCTTCTCGAACCAACATGAGACCCCTTCACCTACTTCTCCAAGTATGCCTGCTCCTCCTAACGAATCGCCTTTGATGGTCTTCGGAGGAGAGTTCAACGACCAAGAGAAGAAGGATGTTGAGAAGGAGTTGGAGAGGTTCACCGAAGTGGAACAGAAGTTCGAGGAAGGTGGAAGATTGAAGTATCTCCCGGTATTCTTACCTCCTGATGTTAGTAAAGGTCATTACGAGGGTTTCTGTAAGAAGAGTACGTCAGCTGTGTCTTGTGTTCGACGCTCGTGTCAAAAGCTGATATACCGGTTGTAGCCCTTTGGCCATTGTTCCACTACCTCTTATGGCTCGACTCGACCGCTACCGTCCCTTCACCTGATCCCTCGTGGCTCGCTTACCACAAGACCAACCAGATGTTCGCTCAGAGAGTAGCAGAAGTTTACAGACCCGGTGATCTGATCATCTGCCACGATTACCATCTCCTCTTAGCTCCTAAGATGATCAGAGAGGCTCTTGGTCAAGTGTTCCACCCTAATGCTGGATGGGGTACCGCTCATCCCTCACCCGCTGCCCACCACGCCAACAAGCGATTCGATTGGGACCAAAGTCAGCAAGCTACTCCTACGAACAACAACAACAACGATAAGTCCAAGACTGAGAAACTCGGTGGATTCCTTTCAAACGTCGGTTCAGCCCTTGGTCAACATCTCAGTGTGGGTGGTGAACATGCCGCACCGGTGGAAGTCATGATTGGAATGTTCATGCATACCCCTTGGCCAAGTTCTGAAATCTTCAGATGTCTTCCTAGTGAGTTGCCATGCCCGTCGACAAGGATCGAGCCGCGAAACCAACTAACAATGTTCATAGCTCGACGAGAGATCCTCGACGGTATGCTCGGAGCCAACCTCGTATCTTTCCAGACATACTCTTACTCCCGACACTTTGTCTCTACCTGCATAAGGGTGTGTGGGTACGAGTCCACCCCAGGAGGAGTCGACGCCAATGGACAAGTCACTGCTGTCGGTTACTGTCCTATTGGATTGGACGTTAAGAGAGTAATTCACGATAGGGAATTACCAGGTGTGATCCCCAAGATGGAAGCTCTCCGACAACTATACAAAGATAAGAAGATCATCGTTGGAAGGGAGAAGTTGGATGTGGCCAAAGGTGTTTACAACAAACTTCAAGCGTTCGAGAAGTTCTTGCAAGTCTATCCTGAATGGAGAGGAAAGGTCGTCTTGATCCAGGTGACCACACCTGCGTTATCTGAATCACCGAAACTTGAGAGAATGACTGCGGAGTTGGTTAGTCATATTAATGGAACTTATGGGAGTCTGGACTTTACCCCTGTACATCATTAGTGAGTCCACCCTTAATACCACTTGATGGAACAAGCTAATCGAGGTTGTTCACTTGCTACCTAGCCACCAAGCTCTTGAGAAAGATGAATACTTCGGATTACTCTCCGTTGCCGACCTTGCGCTCATCACATCCCTAAGAGACGGTATGAACACCACCTCGATGGAATTTATCTTATGTCAAGATAAGACCAATAAGTCTCCTCTTGTCCTATCAGAATTCATGGGTACCGTAGCCTCCTTCCAGAGCGCCCTCCAGATCAACCCCCACGACCTCCTCGGCGTAGCGCACGCTATCAACAAGGGATTGAACATGCCTCAAAGTGAGAAAGATGATCGACATGAGAATCTGCTTAATTCCGTGCTGGGACATACATCTTATACTTGGGCTGCGACTATTTTGAAACAGTTGTTGGAGAATGTCGGTGGGGAACATACGGCGCATCAGACCCCTGCGCTGGACGTAAATAAATTTAGTGCGGCTTATAAGGGTGCGAAGAAGAGGTTGATGTTGTTTGATTATGATGTGGGTATTCTGCGTTTGAATCAACATTATCATTCATCACTCACTCGGGAGAATGTCATCACTACCTTACGTTCTACTCAAGGCTTGTTTTGCTATGTATATACAGACTGAGACTGAGGCTGATATTTTGTGACGTACACAGGGAACCCTCACCCCAATCGTCAAAGTCCCATCCCACGCCGTACCTACCGAACGGACCCTCACAGCCATCAGTACCCTCGCCCAAGATCCCAAGAACGTCGTTTACCTCATCTCAGGACGTGATGGTGATTTCCTCGAAGAGCATTGGGGCCATGTGGAGAATCTTGGAATGTCGGCTGAACATGGTTCATTCGTTAAGCAACCTGGAGATGAGGAGTTTACGAATATGACGGAGGCGCTGGATATGAGTTGGATGAGTGAGGTTGAGGAGATCTTCAAGTATTATACTGAGGTGGGTGTTCCGGTCTTTCACTTAGATTTGTGCGACTTGTTGAGACAAGCGTTATTTGAACCGTGAATGCTGATTACTGCTTGGCTTCATAGCGAACAACTGGAGCAACCATCGAGGTCAAGAAGGCATCTATCACGTGGCATTACAGGAACTCTGATCCTGATTTCGGGTAGGTCTGCTTTCCGTTCCATGTCTAGAATTAGCTGATCATTCTTTTCTTTTGATGTTCAGTGAATTCCAATGTAAACAATGTTTGGATCTGCTCGAGAGCTCCTTAGCGCCTCGACGACCTATTGAAGGTGGGTTGATGTCACCTGACTGAGCTGGTAAAAAGTGTAGGGAGATATGCTCATACTTCGGGTAATGTTCCAGTCCTCGTCGGAAAGAAGAACCTTGAAGTTAGACCTCTCGCAGTGAATAAGGGGGAGATCGTTAAGAGACTGATGTATGAGAACCCTGATGCGGATTTGATCTTCTGTGCGGGAGATGACAAGGTGGGTTAACTCGATCTTAGCTCTTCCTCATCGAGTGAAAGAAGTATCACGGTCAATTTGTGAGGGTGAGTTGAGTATAATGCTGATCAATATTCTATAAATCTTAGACCGACGAAGACATGTTCCGATCCCTCCGAACAGTCTTCCCACCAGGTGGAGTGCACACATCCGACCCAATAATCATGAAACCTCCCGTGGCCGTTACGTCCACCCTGGACCCAGAGGAAGTCGCAGAGTTGAAAGATGTCGAACTGCATATAAGGCCTGACGAGATATTCGCTACGACCGTTGGACCGCCTGCTAAGAAGACTTTGGCGGGGTGGCATGTCACTTGTCCTGAGGAGGTGGTGGAGGCTTTGGAGACGCTGTTGGAGATGCAGTAGTATGTAGGATATATGCTAAGCTATCAAGGATATAGATGAGATGTTTGAATGGCACAGAACGGTCCATATTTGATGTGACTGGATTTAATCAAAAAAGTATGAAAAGTTATGATTTAGGTTTGACGTATGATTCCCATTGCATGTATACATGTGTTTTGTTGATTTTACTCTACGTGAAAGTGTATATACAATATGAGGGGGTAGTCTATACTTGATGGTTATTTTGTTTCCAAATCCTCTTCTGCGTACAGATTCATCCAATGTCAAATACGAAGCGAGTAAAGGTAGAGATTTCCTTCGAGGTCGATACCTCATCAGATAACCTTACTCCTCCCTAACCCTCTTACCTCCGTCCCCCTCACCATCCACCTCCGCTCCTTCAACCTGATCCTGCGCAGCTCTAGCAAAATCCAACCCACTCTTCACCACCCCCTCAACGAGTTCCCTCAACTTCTCATCCGGATCTTCTCCCCTCTCTGCGCACTCGGCCATTATCCTCTGAGCCTGCGCCATAAGCTGCTCAGATTGGGAGGAGGTGAAGTTCTCTAGGGCGAGTTGGGAGATGGAGGAATCGCCTATTATCTCTTGCTCTGCTTCTGCGCCTTGGAGGGCTTGTTGTTGGTCGGGGGGAAGGAGAGATTGAAGGTAGGAGGAGATTTCGGGGTGGTCTTCTGCTAATTGGTCTGCGGCCTATTTAGGGAGTTAGTACTATTTCTCTGTTTCTTGGATGAAGTGTAGATGATTGGAAGGGGGAGGGGTTATGATTGAAATGATGTTGAGATTCAGGTAGATGAGATGAGGACATGTTGTAACGATCCGAGAGTTGATCGAAACACATATTCATATTGTATGACTTGCTCTCTCTTCTTGTCCTTCTTTGACTCGTGCAGGTTTCAGATAAGATCCAACTCACAGTCAAACCATCCTCGTTCGTCCATCCCACCTCTGCACCATGCTCCACCAAGAACCTCGCTGCCGCCAATGTCTCTACAACAAACAGGGGAGTCTCCCCATCATCGTCTGTCACGTTGATATCGCCTCCTTTCGAGAGGAGGTATGTGAGGAGTTCGAGGTGCGCGTAGGAGGCTGCTGCGTGCCTGCGTCCACATCATAACGTATTAGTATTTCATGATTAGTGATTGATGGATGAGATTGGAAGAGTGAGATTGAGGGTTGTAATGGGATTGGGATTAAGTGGACTTACATGGGCGTGTAGGAGTTGGAGTCTTTATCGTTCGGTGTCATCCCTTCATTCTCGATTAGGTACTATGCAAGCAACATATTGTAAGCTATCTCTGATTGGAAGGTGTGAATACCGAAGTAGCTCACCTGGACTCGCTCGAGATCACCGTCGCTGGCTGCTACCCATAGATTCTTGTTTGATGAGGAGGCTTGTACCATCTTGTCTATGTTATGATCTGGTTTGATATGTTCCTGCTTTTCCTTGAGGACGCTCGTTGAGAATGAGATGATAATGAAAGAGTCGATACCTGAG
This sequence comes from Kwoniella bestiolae CBS 10118, assembly GCF_000512585.2. NCBI lineage: Eukaryota > Fungi > Basidiomycota > Tremellomycetes > Tremellales > Cryptococcaceae > Kwoniella > Kwoniella bestiolae. The sequence goes on from NC_089243.1 coordinate 1,221,058, forward strand.
TCTCAGAGAGAGTTGTATGGTGGCAAATTAGGAGCTACTTACTTTACGGACCAAGGTGAAAATCCTCGAATGGGATAAAGTGATGATGTCATCATATCATTAAGTGGAGGAGAAAGAGACGTGTTGATGAGCTGTAAGAGGGTGAAGAAGATGATGAGGGGTATGTCATAACTTACTAGGATCCATCGACTATCGACTTAGCTCTACTTGTTACACTGGCTCGATCAACCTGGCTTGATCCATATCGAACAGGCAACACCCCCACAATGTCATCCCAGCTCATCTCCCAGATCCGTACCATCTCCCAACCACCCTCCCAATCCCTCCAGACAGACCAAGTAAGATCCCACATCGACTCGCAATTCACCGACCTTGACTCACTACTTTACCCCCCCTCTGGACCAAGTAAACGTAGGAAGAGGAATCTAGAGGAGGAGATCAAGTATTGGGAAGAGAGGGAACGGAAATCTGCCTTGGAGGTGCGTTGTTTAGCTCTAACACTCCTCCCCAGTTTTCAATTGCGCGCAGTACGGGTGGGGATCTATATAGCTGACATGTCGTCCTATGGTCCAGCTGGAAGTGACTACCACTACCCTCCCAAAGCAGATAGAAGATACTCAGGCGAAACTCCAAGCATTACTTTCCTCAGCACAGGAACTATCATTACGGCGTTACTCAATCGCAGACAAACTTGCTAATTTGGTTGAAGACCTCTCTGGACCCACTTCAAGCGAGGATGAGCCGGCTAAAGAGAAAGGCCAGAGCATATTGAGTCAACTGGAGGTACTTCAGAGCGAGCTGAGCAGGCTGGAAGCTGGTTTGGCATGGGCGAAAGTCCTGGAACAGGTCGTTATTCTTAGGTTAGCTTTCTCGGGAATCTTTTTGCAGTGTTTCAAGCTAATGCTCAAATCTAGTGAAAAGACGTTGGATCCTGCTCACCATAAACCTTCTCCCCTCGCTGCTTTACCTCATTATCGTCAACTCAATGATCTCGTGCTGAGGCTGGAAGGGACATTACCTCCCGAAATGGCTTTGATGAGAGTCGTGATCGAGGTTAAAGAACGGACTTGGCAGGGATTGAAGGACTTGATGTCAGAGTACGTCTCTTCAGCCACTCACTGAAAACATCACATTTGGCATCAGCTGATACGCAACTCATACGTAGGAATCTATTGAGAGCGTGTGAACCCCTCGGATGGCCCAGGAAAGTGATGTATGAGAATGTACCATCGGAAGCTAGACGGGACTTTGAGAGGGCATATCAGGATTTATTATTCCTTCAGGCAGAGTGAGCTACCTCGACCATATCGAGAACCACTTATAGCTGACGTGGGGGTGTTACAGAGGAGAAGATTTACATGGCGAGGTGAGACCTTCACATTGGTCTTCTGGGAAGGGTTTGTACCCTGTACAAGCTATGATTAAACCTATTGAATTGAGGTTCAAGTATCATTTTATGGGTAAGAAGGGAACTAATCGGGTGGACAAGGTATGTTTTCTGTCTGACTTAACTTCTTTATGTTTTTCCCTTCCTCCCCTATTATTGTAATTATATCGCGAAGATAACGCTGACAAATTCAATCTATCACAGCCGGAATGGGCATTCGCCAACATCCTAGACCAGATATACGAACACCAATCCTTCCTTTCCACTTACCTCCAACAACTCTCCACTAAAGCAGGATACGAGGACATCGATATCAAATCTGAACTCACCTTACTCCTCTTCCCCATTCTATTGGGGTTACTGAGAAGTCGAATACCGCATCTACTTGAACATCCCGCGTTACTGGCTCATACGATCTATCAGACTGTGATTTTCGACGAGGCTGTCAAAGAGGGTGGATTCGATCTGGACGCTACCTCAATATATGAGAATCGGGAATCGCCAGCATGGGAAGGGTTGAGCGGGGTGGTGTTGATGGAAAAAGACTGGTTTGAGAGGTGGTTGGTGGGGGAGAAGAAGTGTGCGTTGATGAGTTTTCAGCTTGGTTACGTGTGTCGTTGTGACTTCTTTAGCTGACTGGTGGGCGACGTTGCTTAGTCGCTGACACGCAACTCAACGAGATTATCTCTTCTCCCGAAGCTTGGACTATAAGTGATGAGTCAAACGAAGAAGATGAAGGTCAATCGAGCGGAATCAAGCCTACTGTCAGTGCTAGACAGGTGAAAGCTTTGGTAGAGCAGATAACGGGTTAGTCAGCTTCGCAGCCACCCACCTCACATGGTTGATCCCAGCTGATATACCATGGTAGATCGCTACGCACCATTACCCGATCTTACTTATAAACTCCCCTTCCTCCTTTCTGTCCAATTACCGATCCTCCAAGCGTACCAAACTCGCATATCCGGCTCGCTCGACGCTTTCGAGACTCTCTCATCGGCCTTTGTACGTGCCGTACCGGGTGCTTTGGCTGGAAATACCAGGAGTGGGATCCATATCGATCAGGCGAAATTGACCTCTGGGAAGAACGGGTTGGAGAGATTGATGAAAGCTTGGTTGTCTGGTCAGTGGATACAGGAGGGAATGAGGAGATGGGGTGATGAGCTGGTATGTCCCTTCTCGTCCTATTCATGCCTTATGTGCTATTTTACAGCTGCCGCACGATCAGGGAAAGAACAACAGCTGATACATGACCACGCAGTTCTTCGTGGAAGTGGCCTCAGACCTCACATCATCACAAGCTCTGAAATACAAATACTCGTCAGATCCACTTCTTCCCTCTGGGCTCAAACAATCAGCTTCGACAGAGATCGACCCTTCTACGTCGGTGTTCGATGTTCTTATCGAACGGTATGATCATCTCACATCTAGAGGAGAAGATATGATAGTAAGGTTGATCACTGTGGAAACGGAGAATGACCTGAAACAGCATTTGACAAGGTACGTCCAGTCAGCTGTATTCCTCCCACCGCCATTGCTCTTCAAAGGTACAAACTGATGACGTCCTTGACAGGAAATGGGATCGACCGCCAACTCTCGAAACTACCGAACCCTCTCCCCACCTCTTAGCAGCACTCACAACCTACTCTTCTCATCTCAGATCGATATCCTCTACTCTACCTCCCATAACGGTTTCAAGGCTATACAGAAGGATAGTAGATCACCTATCCAACCATATACTACGAAGAGGAGTCTACGCAGGCTGGTCAAAATTCACTGAACATGGTGGGATTGATTTAACGCAGGAAGTAAAAGAATGGAAAGAAGTTTCGGCCAACTCCCTCGGAGAGGATTCGATAGTTTCTGTTGGTACGTCATGGAAAAAGTTGGAAGACATTTCGAGGATTTTGGCGCTGCCTACTGGAGAGGCGAGGGATAAAGTAACGTTCGCTCAGGCTATGGCTAGTGCGTGGGATGGGCAGGAGGGGCTGGAGGTGTTTAATGAGAGATTGGGAGTGGGGGTGGAGAGGGGGGAGTTGCAGGGTGTGCTTAGGCGGAGGGTTGAGTGTTGGAGGTAGATACATATTTTGACGTTAGGTAGAGTACAAGGACTTTGGAGATATATGTATATATGGGGAATACTTCTATGTGCATGCTATAAGCAAAGTTATATAAGTACAACGTTTCTTGATGTCCCCCGTCACTATCGCCACAAGGCTCGTCGTCATCCTACAGGAGAGTGAGGAATGAGGAATGACCTCCACTTTGGTGGTACGATTATCTTTCGAAAAGCAACAACAATCACAGCAAAGGTAAAAAGGTTGGAATACTTGAGTATACTTCACACTGTCGTCAACTCTTCATCCATAACATCAAATACTCCGGGTCATCTGTCGCAATGATCAATCTATAGCACAGCGGCTTACATCCAGAAAGTTTAGTCAGCAATAATAACCTCACAGCCTCATGGCAAGCTGACGAGACGACCTCAACATGTCATCAATGTTATCTTTCCTTTCTTCCAGTTCACCCCAATATACACCCTCCGACCTTCCTTCTGGCTCTCCAAGCAAATCAAATCAACACCAACATCAAAACCCGAACCAACACCCGAACCACAATCATGATTCTCCTGCAATGTCCTCCTCATTCAACACCCAACTCCCCACACCAACCTCTTCCTTCTCCACCCAACGAGACGACCCCATCCCCTCGTCCTCCCGTAATAGATCTTACCGACCATCACCTACTCCCTCCTCATCCACTCAACCTACCCAGTCAATCACACAAGAACTATTCCGAATCACCCAGCTCCTCCTCCCCCTAGAACGGGAAATAACCAAATCATCGAGGAAGACCGATGATGCCCTTGAGTATCTTAAGACAACGATTGATGAGCGGTTTAGTAGGACTGATAGGATTCTTGAGGAGATCAGGGAGGAAGGCAGGAGGAATCATGGGGATTTGAGGGGGTTGATTGAGGGGTTGGGAGGGAGATTGGAGGGGTTGGAGAGGGTTTGTAAATACTTAGCAGGGAGGGAGATCTTGTCTGGGAATGGGACTGGGCAGGAAGGAAAGGGTAGTGGGAGTGGGGGTGGGACGAGGGAAGGTACCCCTCATTCAAATGGGGTGGACCATCAAGATGGAGCTTCTAGGAATGGTTTCCTGGGGTTTGATAGAGATGGGACGCAAGAGATCGTGGATGGTGGAGATAAAATCTTCGATGGAAGCTTGGATGATAGTGCGTTCCAGGATGAAGTAATGTTGGACGATAATGACAACGTCAACGGTGACGACAACCAAGGACTGTTCATGGACCTGGACAATGATAATGGGTTCCAACCCCTTGATATGGAAGTAGGGATAAATCCTCAGGAAATCATGCGATCGCCATCTCCGAATGTTCCTTCCCTTCCTCTTCAGCTTGACGAGGGTGAGAGTAGTAGAGGTATGAGGGAGAAGATCGCTGCGGTACTTTCCAGAGAGAAAGAATCAAGGTAAGTTAATTTCCCGGCGATATGCAGGAGGTACATGAAGCTGACATGTATATCTAGTGAGATCCCACCGCCCGATAATCTCAACGAAGCAGGGTATGAAGAGCCTGTGCCCACTCGCTCAAGAAGATCAGCACGAGTATCCACACATCACCAGAAATCTACAATATCGCCTGACCCATCTCAATCCTCTTCCTTGACCCCCCATCCAGATGTGGCAGAAGAGGACGAAGAAGGATCAGGAACAGGATCTTCAAAACCTCCCGCGAGATTACCTTTCCCCCCTCGATCACCCGCATCTCCCTCCTCAGGTTCGCCAAATACCCAAATCAAGAAGAGGGCACGAGCCAGGAGGCAGAACTTAGAAAACAATCACGATCAAGTTCAAGTTCGTCGAAGTAGGGATTCGACCTTTGAGCCCACTACTACTCGTTCGCATAATCACCTGCAGGATGAGGTCGAAAATTCTTCTGAATCTCCCAAGAAGAGACGAAGGAAAGGTAACACCGGACAAAGTACTGTTCCCAAACCTCGTTCGTCGATTGTCAAGACGGAGGATAAGAAACCTCACCCGAATTCGAAATATACCCAAAAAGGCACAGCTAGAATCAGGAAGTTTAAAGGTCAGGTCAGACTGGCGCAGAAATGTCTGGCACCCTCTGATGGAGATAGAGCTACTGAGGCGACTTGGCCTAATAAGGGACCGAATACTGCTAAGGGGAGATTGGTGAGTTGTTTGTTGAGGTTTTCATTTGAATGGGTGGGGGTTGTCGTGGTGTAATGTTGACGAGTGGCTGCGCTTGGTACGGTAGGAGGAGATCATTTGTGATACTGTGAGTATTACTTTGCTTTGAGGGTTGATACTTGGTCAGCTGATCGTATCGATCATGAACGATCGATATAGTGCAAAGGAAGGTGAGTGAACGTTTCGTATTGACCATCGTTTGGGCTGCAACATATGACTTAATCATCCTTTTGCAGATGTCATTGGTCCTGTGCTGGCATACCCGAAGAAAAGGACATGTCCCAGGAGAACTGGATCTGCCCCGACTGTGAATACAAGGTGCAAGTTCAAGGTGAGTCAGCTATCATTTCATTGTCCTGACCGGCTGCAGAAGCTGATATCACACTGGGAACGCAGAAACGCCGGCGGTGTTGATCGATACTGCACAACAACTGAAATGTATAAGATATAATTGTATCTTACGGTAAGTCGAAAATTCCTATTATCACCCATGTGATCTCACTGCTGATCCACCACCGCACTTTGCTCTTCAGTGAGAAACGAGCTATCGAGCACCAGGCTGGAGAAGAAGAACGATACTTTGTCGAAAAGGTTGTGGGAAGAAAGGCCGTCGCTAGAGAACCGGACTCGCAGAAGAGGATATTCAAGTATCTGGTCAAGTGGGATGGATATGAATTGGGTGATTGTACATGGTAAGTGGGGCGTTCTTTCACCAAATCTCACCTGGTTGCATGCCACGCCATGAAATGGACACTGTTGTGGACCTGCCCCTCTATCACCTGATACAGCTGCTGATACCTCGAGTTGCTTGCAGGGAACCACTCGAGAACCTCGAGCATCACTCGGAAAGGCTCCTAGCCAAATTCGAGGATTCTGCGAAAAGGACCAAAAGTAATTTGAAATTACGAGTTTGTATCTTACCTGAGGCTAGGAAGTTTTGGGACGAGGTGACGGGGGATGCTATTGTGGATGCTACGAAGAGCGAGAGCGAGGGTGAAGAGAATGATCAAGATGAAGATGAAGATGAAGATGAAGATGAGGATGGAGAGAAAGTTGGAGGGGAGGAGCTGGAGGGGGTGCAGATGGAGATGGAGCAGGGTGGTGATGATGTCCAGAAAGATGGAGATAAAGTCGAAGCTCAAGGTCTGGCAGATGAGGACGAAGCGATGATCATTGGGAATGGGGATGAAGATGGAGACGATATCAACATGAATGCGCAAGGTGTGAATGGCAACCACCAACGACAGAGTCAGAATATCGACCAAGATATCTCTGAGAGAACAGAGGATCCTTCGGAACCAATTGACGATAATCAACAAATACTCGATGGAATGACCAATCCTCATAAGAATGGAGAAGAGGGGACGATGAACTGGATGAAGATGGGGATGACCATGCCCGACCTGAACTTGGATCACCCAATAAGCAGGATAAAGGAAAAGGAAAAGGAAAGGACAAAGAGGTGGAAGAAGGTGAGGATGAGTTGAAACATGAGCCGGAGGAGAATGAACACGAGCGAGGAAAGGGAAGGACGTTCTTTGGTATTAGGATGTTTTGATGGGGTCGAGCGAATTCGATATTCGATGAGGCGGTGATGTTCCAATTGCGCTATGGAAAGAAGATATTGAGAAACGCTCGAAATGTAAGATAATATGAGTGACGGTCGATTTGGGTGGGATCGTAAGATGTGTATATATCTTGTTGTATAGCCATGAACGAAGAGTTTGATAGTTCAAGTTGTATATAATCGAGGTGGGATGATTGAATTTATACGAATCTATGATGAAGAGATGTATATGATCTATGTTACGTCTCCCCCCCCCCCCCCCCCCCCCATTGAAACCTTGTCTATTCCGTATGTATGAATTGCAGTATACAGTACATGAGTAAAGTTATCAAGAGGTATTGAATAAAATTACTGTATGATGAGATTCATCGCTTAAGGAGATAGATTTCAAGTTGACAGTAAAGATGGAGCTTGAACGAAGTTTGCAAGACGTATAAATGCATTACTCGTAATGTGCAACAGAGTTTTTTGATCGCCGCTACCTAATCGCCGCTATATGGTCGCCATCGTCGTCATCTATGGATCGTACGATGCCGACTGTCTATCGTCAGACATCAATCTCCAGTGCTGCGTCGAGAAAGAACGGGACAGGTCAGCCAGAGGGGATCAAACTAAGACAGGGTAAGAGAGGGACTCACCTCTAAGATCAATAGGAACATGAACGATTGCATATCTTGTAATCTGATTGATTCATTGGGAACCAAACGCACGATTAGCAACTACTCCGCCCTTCCACGTTTTCGATGGTTCACCTGATGGGAGTGCTGGGATGTTTGGCTCACCTCCAATGATCATTCACAAAATCATACCCATTCTTTGCGATTTCTTTGGCCAACCCATCATGTCCTCTTACCTTCCCGTCTGGCGATCCATTGAAGAATGCCATTATGTCGCTAGAAAGCATGAACCACAATGAGCATTGGAACTCTCGACATAGGAAGTCCATCGAGGTATCGATTTGGCTCACTGAATATCGGAATAGTCAAGTTTAACAGGAACGTAATGATACCACGGTATCAGTGTTTCCTTTGATCGCAATGTCAGCTGTACGGTCCCTCTTTGGAGCAGGGACGAAAGGCCCGCTTACATGGAACCATTCGGGCTGTTCGGAACGTACGGACATCAGCCTCAATAAATCATTTTTGATCAGCGAGCCGAGTCGACCAATTCACTCACGTATAAGGTACTTTTCAGGACTACGTTGTTGCTGCTCAACAATCTTCGAAACCTTGAACTCCAGCCGTTCCTACAATTCAAACGGCTCATCAGCTACCCGCGTCCTATCAAAGCCAGGCGAGTGTATGACATCGCGTGTTAGAGATAGCCTCACCCGTCAACGTCAATAACGTATTGGTACCTAAACCCATCGCAAGATCAGCTTTTCACCCATCGGACTTTCAGCTAGAGGTAAGGAGATACGATGAAGACCACTCACTTCAACGAATCCTCCTTCCTAACCCGTCCCATAAATTCAATCTCCCTCGCCATATCATCACAACTCCCATCAGCTTGATCACACTATCCCCATATCAAAGCATCAGCTGAAAATACACCTCAACACAGATTACAAACTGACCTGAGCAGGTATACCACTCAATCCCACATCCAACCATCCATTCAGCTCAGCTCTCTTATATTCGCCTATCTCCCCGTTGGGTAGGAGTATCGATTGACTCTCTTCGGAAGCAGTGGCGTTGTGGGCGAAGAAATGTAATCTCTCTCTTTGGGATTGACGCCATGGGGTTTTGCGGGAATGGAACAGGCCTGTTGCTGAGCCTCGCTGCGTTGGTATTGTACAGGTTGGTCAGCTTTGCTTGAGCTGGAAGGTAATTGCGAGACAATGACGATGGAGTGTGATTGCTCAACACCGGAGTTGGTAGAGATGGGTGACAAGTCTTACCCAGAATGCCTTTGATATCTTTTTATCCTCCCATTTCACGTACTCCACTTTCTCTGCACGAGTGTGAGTTACGCGTCAGCTCATTCGTTGTTCTCAAAGATCGCTGGCGGGCTCACCAAACACTCCATCAAGAGGAACCCCGACAATATCGCTATTCCACATAGTCTACGCTTACGAACTGGAGTCAGCTATCACTCTCGCCCAGTCTGGTGTTTGATGCTAACTGACTTTACAAGTAGCCACTACAGGAGTCATCTCAACAGCTGCTCTATGTTGTTCAGATAGCAGGATATGATGCTGATAATGACCACGTCAGCTTACACCTCGGATGGAAACACCAGAGCTGGACAGCTCACATAGTCCATGAGATCCGGATCAGAGCAGTAATCTGCACTTCTCTCGAAATCCGCTATGAATGACTTTTCAACTGCGCCCATTCGAACAAGAATGTCAGCTATCAGTCCAGATTTACGAAATCCGACAGATCGCTGAGGCAGCTCACTTTCCCCTCCCGTAAGATAATCTGGTTGATGTAGGTCATTCAGCACCAAGTCCGTAGCTCTTGTCTTGAGAGGAGAGTTATCGGGACATGACCATGCCCTATCGTACGATCCAATGAGTCAACGCAAATTGACGGTCATCGAGGGGGATCGCTCACCATCCATAGGTCCATCTCATAGATTGTTCCGCCTTGTTCAGCTGGTTCATTGGCCACACTACCATATAACCAATATCATCAGCTCAACCCCACGGGAAGTTAAGAAGAAATAAGCTGTTGGAAAGCGCAAACCCACCTTTACCTGATCTAGCTAAATTCTCAGCCTTCTCCCTAAACGTGTTATGCACCATCCCTCTTGGACCATCGTCTGATGAGAAGGGGAGTTCTAATGGTGGGTTCATTTTGAATAGCTCTTCGGGGAGTAGGGATAGGATCGGCAGTAGGAGGGTGAGGGTATTGCTGTAATGACAGTATGATCAGCTTGACTGTATTATCGGTCTGACGTGTAGATAGTGCGAATTGGAGAGTAAGGCCGAACTCGTACGCACTTGCATCTCCATCCCCACGCTTCCTCACCATCAATAACAACCCTCCCCTTCCCCCGATGATGATAATCCTTCGGCAACCAATTCTGACTCGAATCGCACGCTGTCCCCTCGTCCCCCTGACCGGGAGGTACGAACGTCAAAGTGAAGATGGCTCCCTTTGATCTAACTATTTCTATCCGTTCTCTGAGGACTGATACGGGTAGTGATAAGAAGGATAGGAATGGTTGATGTGCTAGGGGGATGAGGGAGGGGGCGGGGATGGGGTGTGGTTTGATGGATTGGGTGAATTTGTACCTATCCCACCCTTCGTCTTTCAGCTCATCCCATCTTATCTTTTGCACCTCTGAAGTAGATGACAAGAATGATTGAGATTGTTTGAGAGTAGAAAAATGAGGAATGAAATATATGACCTACCAATAATCAAACCCCTTGGGAGGCTTCATCCCGAACTTATCCTGATAATCATCCACAGCATCTTCAACTGTCTTGATACTGCTAATCTTCTGTCTTTGCTTCTCTGCCAACTCCTTGCCTCGTTCGATTAAAGATAGTATAGGATGTATTTTGCTCTTAGTGGTATCTTGATTACTCCAGTATGTCAAACCTTTATGATCTACACCTAAGCCGGAATGCTCGTATGGTTCGCGTGACCATCCTCCAGATGAAGGCGGTCTTCTCACCCTGAGCCCCTTGATCTTGGGATTTGACTTGTGTCTGCTGGATGGTGCGGTATGACGTGAATGCTTGAGCTGGGTGAGGGTCGATGAAGGGAGGTAGTGGTGCAGGGCGAGGAGGAATAGGAGGATTGAGGTTATGGTGAGGGCTTTGATTAGGCGGGGCATTGTACTGACTTGCTCTGAGCTTGGTCAGTTTGGAAGAGCTCAAAGAAGTCTGTTTGTTATGTTGTCCTTTTATACGGGGTATCTGGTCATCGTCCTGCGTGAATCAAAAGAACGAGGGGATCATACAAGTATCTATCTGGATCTGTGTAGAGAGGTATTGAAGATGAACTTTTTCGACTTGCACTTGTTCGTATACTCGTGAGGTGACTGTCGGGTAAGTGTGCCTGATTCACGCGGTACGCGGGGACGATAACCTTGTAGCAGTACTTTCCCACGATTGCTCACATGCCACCAGTATGGTCTAGCTTCGAACGGTTTGATCGATTTGGATGAACAAGCTGAGATCTTGTCGTTCTCTCAGCTTGGCTCTGTAAAACTCATCAAACAAGCCAGTGTACATACTAGTACAACTTCGGAAGCACAGCAACGCTGGATCTGGAGGGGCAAGTTGCACTTGTTCATCATTTTGAACCTTGAAAGTACGCATACGAATAACGAACGCATTGATCGCCATCAACGCGCAACACGCGAACACGCTACAAAGGCGCACAGACACCTTGTGTGTGAATACCCTAACCAACAGTAGACAGCAATCTGCACTGATCTCCTTTCATCTCTTTGATGAACAGCTGACACGACACTATGAACACAAACATCTTGTTCTTTGAATAGAACCTTATTTCCCCTTCAACATACGATATCTCCACTAGCTCAACGTCGATCATTCATCATCCATCAACTACCCAAGACAGACACTACAAGAACACCATCAAGCAAATCCCATTGGATCAACTCGTCCTTGGCTGCGGGCGATTGGTCATAGAAGCACCAAGAAGCTACAAGAAGATCTTCTCGTTCGTCCACGATCTGTAAATGAAATATACACTGATCCTTGTATAACTTCTTATCTATTCTTGCAAGGTCATCATCAAAAAGAGAGAGAGCTCGGAGGTATAGGCCGGAACACCGATCAACATACCATAGTTATACACACAAGTACGATACCTTCCTTTGATCGATACTGGTACTCTTAGATTCCTTCGCTTGGTTCGGTTCATCAAGACATCCTCAAACAATTGCAGTTGACAGGTACAGAATGAGATCAAGAATAAAGGTCAATGCTTTGATCATCACATATATACGAAGGATACTCATAAAGGGGATCTATCATTGTCATTATAACCAACAGACTGTCCAGGGTCTAGTGGAGTAGAGTGAAATGGGGATGGGATGAACACGAGGTGAGTCAAGCTTAGTCTAGTCTAAACTAGTTCGAATCATCTCACTCTCTTGCCAATTATTAATCCTATTGCTTTCGACTATATATATACACCTATCGTTAACTTTCTGATCATTCTGTTCTTCTGTCAATTTAACTTAATCTCTATACTCTCTTTCAAACCCAGGTTGTACTTGGCTTCACCGTTTCGTTTTTGGTTTCATCTGCAATTATAACTATCTCTTCTAGCACCTCAAATCCCGACGTCATTCACCTTACACCCCTTGGTAAGCTATGTTGGTCTCTCAGTCTTCATACCCCTTCTCATCGACTCATCGTCTTTGCACCCAAGATCCAACACTTTGACCATTTCTTCTTTATCGTGTAATCTCGCAAGGGTGGTTTAGCTGATCCACCTTCCCCACATGATTGTAGCTATTAGCATTAACCTCCCTTCCAACTTTTGTACCTCGAACCCCTCTGAGAAGGTACTGCACGATGTCCCATACGACTTCTAATTCCAACTCGATCCCTCACGAATCATCACCCAATACACCAGCCACCACGCTCGTTACCTCCCCCTCCACCCCTTCGACCAAATTCACCTCCAAAGTCATTGAACTCGACCACTCAAAGCAATTCACCTCGACCACTCCCACGCCCCTGGGAATATCCAACGTCAATATCAAGCAGAACCGCCATCACCCGAAAATGGAATATGTCGAACCTCTCCATCTCCCACAAACGCAGCTGAAGCATGACTCACGACATATCAACTATGCGCCTAAAGCTGAGGCGATGGGCAAACCCTTTCAAGCTGTCAAGCAAGAAACACAACCGCAAGTAAATATCCCTCTTCATACGGCCCCTGCACCGACCGGTCAACCGATAAATGACGATACCTTCACTGTCAACCCACTCGGCGATACTATTCAGCCTCATCCTCACTTGGTAAGTCACTTGTCTTACAAGCCCCTCGCCGTTTCAGCTAGCTGATATATCGTATCTTCAGGTACAAGCTGTGATCTTCGTCAACATGTATCCTGCCGACCTGTCCGAAGGTGCTCTGGCTGATGCCATGCCTGGGTGCTTGCCTATCAGAGTCAAGATCGAGCCAGCGGTACCACCAGAGGTCAGACTATTGCCAGATATGCATTATGACTGGATGAGTAAAACGGGTGAGTTGTCTTACATTTTTTCTCCGGACTTATCTATGGCTAAAAATTTCTGGTAACAGGGACAATCGAGTTCACTTCCATACCTCTCGGTAAGTGATGGGCTGTGTCAGAGCCAATAAAACAAGGGAGACTCGGCTGATTCGACTTCGTAGCTGAACGAGCACTTGCAATTCTGGTCGACCATGCCACCTTCACACCTAGAGGAGTATGGTTTTCCCCTTACCCCCCTCCTTATATCCTTCCACACCCTAATCCCCCAACGGCAGCTCGTTATATCCGTCCAACAAAGTTCGTACTACCTCCAATCCTTCCACCTAAGCCTCGACCGGAAGATGCGTTTCGAGCTTATTTCCCAACTCCGGCAGAGGTGTATGATGCTGTCAGACCATGGGGTAGCTTAAGATCGGTCAACTCTTATATCACTGAAGCCGCCGAAGAAACGACAGTCAAGAATGAGGAGAAGGAGAATGATCACAGGCATCAGTGGATCGCTAGAGTGGAATTTTGGAATGAAGAAGAGGCAAAGAACTTTGATACTGGGTTTGGGAAAACGGCTAGTCTGTTAAAAGGCTCGCAGATGTGAGATCATCCATATTCATACTCAACTCAAGTGGCTTACAACCGTGATACCCTCATAGCTTCATCCACGCTGCTCCGCTCGAAACCGCCCATCCTGCAATGGCCATAAACTTTCAAGTACCTCCCAGGATGATGCAGCACTCTCTTCCGCCTCTTCAATTGCCTTCGGACGTAACAGCAGCGAACATACAATATGTCGATCCGTCAGGTAATTCAGCTATCCAAGGCATCCTGGCCGAACCCACCGGTATCATGTACATCCCCGATGGCTCCATTCCGCCTACCCCTGCCAGTACGACCCTCTCGTTTTTCCCAGGCATAGGCTTTCCTCCAACGCCTTCACCGATCAATTACGTCCCACCATGGGCAGAGCACAACATGTTCGCGGCGGCTGAATTGGCCCCCGATGGCATGGCTATGACACCGGACATGACGGGAAGAAGGATGAGCAGATCAAGTATGGGTAGCCTGCATGGAAGACCTCGGACTTGGAGTTTGACGGTCGGTGAGAGTCCTGATGGTGAGCTGAAACCGACGGGACTGGTGGCAGATGATGGGACTATCATCCAACATGGTACGTCGAATTCTGCGGTAATCACTCGTCTTTTGAATGCTGATCACCCTTCTAGGCCCCGGTCAACATATCCGACCTGCTCCCATTCACGGTCCTGGTTCGAATAGTGTGTCTGGGCTGGTGGACTACAGTAATGTCTTCATCAAGGTGAGCTGCGGAGTTTTCTTAAGGATGTTCACTTTCGCTAAACAAGAAATGACAGAACTTGGATCCCGATATCAACTCGTACTATCTTGGGGAAGTCTTCAGTAACGTGAGTTACGTGCTTGTCGTCCTCCACGCCGAGACTCGCTGAACATCTTGGTATTAACAGGTCGGTCAAGTCGTCAGTGCACGCGTCATGCGAGATGATCAGGGACGTTCAAAGGGTTATGGCTTCGTCAGCTTCTACTCACCTGAACAAGGTCAGTATTCCACTCTTGCTACGGCTTCGCCTCTTACCATGCTGATATGGTCGGTGCTCATGATAGCCGCGAATGCCATCGCGCGATTGCACGACCAGAAGCTGGGTCGATCCACCATCTCGGTCACTCTTCACGAACCTCGTAAACTTCGACCCGAGAAGATCGCTGAGCGTGTAGCTCATGGTTTGCCGGTTGCTTATGGTCGTCAGTCATCTTCTTTACCTAGAAGATCGATGAGTCCTGTAAGGACTGATAGGGTGGGGAGGGGAAGACAACCTTGTGTGGAAGAGCCCAGAGTAAGCTGTCGGAATTTGTGCATCTAAGCCTTCACGATCAAGCTTATCCGATTATGATCTGTACCTGTGTAGGCTCCTGGCACCACCGATGAGATTCGATCACTCTCTCCCACATCCCGTAAACTGGCTCTCGCAAAACGAATCGCATCTCGAGTTCGTGATCATGCTCGTACCAACTCGATCTCCTCCACCCTCGTTGAACCGACCATCAAAGCTTTAGCCAAGCAGGATCTTGCACTCGTTCCTCTCTTGCACGATAAACCTCAACTCGATATCAGAATCGCAGAATGCTTCGCTGCGATCCAATCCGATCCTCTTGAATCTTTGGTATCCTCACGAACACGGACACCCAAAGTCGAAGTGGAACGACCTACGGACCAAGACCTCATCAAGCTTCGCGAGGAGGTTGGGAAAATTGATCCATTAAACGTTGACGCGATTGTACCCATCATGCTTGAGATGCTTTCGCCTTCGGAGTGGGGAACGATTTGGACTCATTCGAGGGTTGCTAAGAAATATGGTCTTGCTAAGCAGATTTTGGACAAGAAGGAAGAGGAAAGGACTGCTGGTGGGATAAAGGAGGAACGACGATTGGAAACCAGATCAGCCAGCACTCTTGATGCCCCTCCCATGGAAGAGGAAGGAGGTCTTGTCCCTCTTGAGGACCTTACTATCCCTTCTTTGTGTTCACTTCCAGCACAACAGATCATGCTTAATCTTCATAGCGAGAATGGCTTGAAGATCTTGAGCACCCTAGGAGTAATCGAAGCTTCATCTGTCGAGAAGGCTAATAACGCCACATGGGTTGATAAAGTGATGAGTAAAAGTAAGGTGGAGAGAGGTGTCGAACTTGCCAGTGTATTGGGAAAGAAGGTTGATGTGAGTTGTTGCTACTTCTACATTCAAAGTAGCACCTCGGGTAAAGGCGGGGGCTGATAGCTGATGGTATGAGGCGACATGATAGATTGATACACTCAAACGAAGTCAGAAGTTGAAAATGATCAAAGGGCTGATCAACTCAGAGGATGAAAAAGCTTTATGCGAACTGTGAGCTTTCCATCTAGTATTTGTCATATGGATGAAGCTAACATCGTATATGAAGAATCTTATACCCTGCACTGTTGAATGCCAAAGTCAAGTCCTTCGTCGAATCGCAGGATAAATGATATCATCAACCTCGACTGGCCACTTTTGGGATCTTACGCTCAAGCTCAATGTATATATACCAATTCTTCAAGATTTACGGACTCTAACGACACCTCTCTTTGTTTTATGGAACAAGGTTATGATATATACGAAGTACGAATACAAACGAATCGAATCGAATCGAATCGAATTACGCTCTTTACTAAAATTCACATACGATCTCTACGAATACGAATCGGCTAAAAATTCAATTGTATCATACAACAATCAAACTTGGGTCTTCGTTCATTTTCCCTTTTCCAATCTGAATCAACGCAACGCTTCAAGTATGAAAGAAAAGGGAAAATACAATTATTTGATCTTTCTCTTCGTTCTTTCTGTATATCGATTTTGGGTTGATCGATTCATCTTTGGCTTTTCCTTTCTTTCGCTTTGGTCCTTTTCATGGTGGATGTGCATTGGTATCGTTCGTAGGTTCTTACTGGTGGTTATCAAGAAGTTGACCTTACTTTCAATACGAGTATATAATGATGAATTGCAAGAGACAGACGACGAGAATGAAAATGGAAACGGTAATGATGAAAATGATGTTGATAATTTTGCTGTACATAT
This sequence comes from Kwoniella bestiolae CBS 10118, assembly GCF_000512585.2. NCBI lineage: Eukaryota > Fungi > Basidiomycota > Tremellomycetes > Tremellales > Cryptococcaceae > Kwoniella > Kwoniella bestiolae. The sequence goes on from NC_089243.1 coordinate 1,238,045, forward strand.
GATATATGACGTGCAGTTTCCTTTCTTTTCCCTTTGCGTTTTTTTGGACCAAAGAGTCTAAGCAAGTCACAGCGACGGCTGGTACATGCAAGCCGATTAGAATGCATGAACATGTACGTATGCATTACATCTGTTGTTCTATCCCTATCCCTATACAAGTTATATGTACTTCCACCTTCCGCCTTCCGCCTTCCGAAGATTTCTATATGGTACTCTAACTTGAACACAGACAGACCGTTCTGAGCCTGAGCGAGAAATGAAGGTCGAGGTACAAATTGTCCAAGTTTAATGGCAAGGCCCCCGTCCCGTTTGCGTCTAATCCGTCACTTTCACTTTCCACCCACCAAGATTCAACCATATCAACTATTCGTATTCGTATTTACATTCGTAAAATCAGAAGACCAATTCCCATTCCCCGCTCCACTCCCACTTAACATCGGTCCGCCCTGCTGATTTTGACCACCTCCAAAACCCGAGATCATCCCCATCCCCATCCCCAACCCCTGGGTCAAACCATGCTGGCTCATCCCCCCAGTCATCTGCTGGAGGAACTGCGGGTTCATAGATGACATCATATTTTGGAGGCCTACTAGTTGTTGGGGATTTAGTCCGTTTAGCTGTTGTGCGTTGAGTCCCAATTGTTGAGGATTTAGACCGCCGAGCCCGGGTTGTTGGGAGTTTAGAGCTGATATTCCGCTGAATTGTTGTGGGTTGAGACCTGCACCTGCGAGTTGTTGTGGGTTAAGTCCGGATAGCTGAGAAGGATTGAATCCCTGTGGTTGTTGTGCTTGGAATTGCTGGAGACTCGCTAGGATATTGGGGTTTATACTTTGTGGGTTCATTCCTGGATTTGTTGTTTGGGTGATGGATGATTGACTAGATGAAGTTGAAGGTAAGGAAGGGCGTCCGATAGGTATACCTATACCTGAGGTGCTGAATTGGGATTGGGATGGTGTACGCTGTGGTTGTGCTTGTGGTATAGAGGGGTTGGGATGTTGTGATTGTACCAGGGGACTTTGTTTGGGTATCGAGTTTGAGACGGAGTTGGATTTTATCCTTTTCCTATTTTCTTCGTCCGTGCCCTCGCCCTCTTCCAAATCACCATGGTTGCCGTTCAATTTACTCGTTACAGGCGACAGCGCTAGATCCAACTTCCTCTTCTTACTTGGACTCTCGTTGATATCGTTATCGTTCCCAACACCGCCTTCCACCCCATCTCCCTCCCCTTCATTTGGGTTTAGGTCCTCGCCATCCTGCAGCTCCCTCTTATCTCCGTTAAGTATCGGCGATCCCCTCGGATCTTTTCCGTGGGTGTAGTATTCAGATGAGAAGCGATCGTATTGGAATTGTTGGAGGGAGTAGTCCCATTGTGGACCTCGAGATTTACGAGCGGAGATTAGGAGGGAGTTCCTACGATCGTGGCGAAAGAGTATTAGTATGATGTAAGAAGAGGTGGATATCTCGTCAGCGTTTTCCCTCTTCCTCTTTTGCCTCCATTTTCTCCATTCTTCTATCCCTTCGATGAAGTAGTTACCTGTTTAACCTCTGATCACCCTGACCCTAACGATGGGACTCATCACGAGTCTCATCCGAGAGAAGACAAAGACAAGACAACAAACTCACCAATAGCTCGCACTCCCCCTAATCCCCTCCTTATCTTTCTCCGTCAACTCCCCCTTCTTCCCCCCCAGCAGGATACTATCATCCACGACCGAGCTGGCAGGCTCAGGTATCTCCCCATTCGCAATCATCTCTGCCTCTCTCTGCAATTCCGCTAAGCGCTTCGCACGCTGCTTCCAATGCAGATGGCTCAGGTCGGGTATCTGGAACTTGAATGGTTTTTTGGCTGGTGTGCCGGGGGTACCTGTACCCGTGGGAGTGGGAGTGGGGGATTGGATCTCTAGGATTGGAGTGGCGGGTGTATCGCTCTGCGTTTCCGTCTGAGTAGGGGGTTGAGTTCCGTCGATAGCTGTGGTTGTAGTTGATGGTTCGACTGAAGGGGGAGGGGGAGTCGCTTCTTTGGGCTTGGGTTTGGGTTTAGGAGGTAGTCCGAGATATTTCGTACGATATGACTCTAGTTGGTCCGAGGAGAGGTACGACTCGATATCGAATTTCTGTCCTTTCTTGGCTGCTAATTTCTTGGCTAGAATGAGGACCTCTATATCTGGTGTGTCAGGTAGTATAGGTTTGGTTGATGAGGAAGAGGAAGAAGAGGGGGAAGGGGAAGGTAGGAGGAGGGTGATGGTTGATGGTGGGTTGCGACGTGGCATCTTGCAAATGACGGTTTACTGTAATCTATCTCGTGTTTCTATTTTATCGATGTGTCTCGTCTGATCGTCTGTGACTTGGAGTGGATTGAGTTTGATGGTTGTTGAGGAATGGCAGAAAACCAAAGGAGGGTCCGAATTCAAGTCAAGCCGAGAATGGAAATTGAAATTGACCTCGATTGATGCTTTGGGTTGCGATTGATGCTTCTCTTGTCTTGCTCCTTGATTGATTAGATTAGATAAAAAAACATTAGACACGCTGCGAAAGGTCAATCGCGATAACATGAACACGAACGAGCACGAGTTGGCAATCGCAAGCCAAACAAATTAAACGACAACAACCACAGCCGAATTCGGTTATGGCTATAGGTCGTGACAAGTGAGGCTGATACCAGACCCAGCTACGAAACTATTATCAGGTACACTTAGACTCACGTCGCTTACCTTTGTTAGCAGTAGCAGTCACCGCGTTACAAGAGAGAGATTTCACGATTTCACTTGATCACATCGCTGCGAGTATACAATGAGATACCTCATACCTGCGAGTGACTAAAACCCTTGTCACCCCCACAGTAACGACACATTAACGACCTCAGCGACGACAACATCTTGATTCAAGGCTTATAACACCACTTGAACATCACCACCCTCTCTCAGTTCAGTGCAGTAACCGATGATATAGCAATTACCCCTCGATGGCATCTCACCCACTATGTCCATCAACCACCCAATATCACCACCAGAAGACGATATAGCCCCACATCGTAGGCCGAGAGGTCGTCGGAAGAGACTAAAAGGACACTTCTTCCCGATCATGGCTCGATCATTCATCCTAGCTCTTGCAATTTTGACCTTGCTACCAACCCTCTGCCTGGCTCAAGATACATCTACCTCTTCCTCTCTTACATCCACATCAAGTACACGTACAACCTCTTCATCCACACGTACGACCTCCTTCACTTCCTCTGGCTCAGCCTCAGCCAGCTCAAGTGCAATAGCTACCAAAACATACTCCATCCCGACTCTACCAACCACAGCGACCCTCCCACCTCTCAACGCATCTTCCCCGCTTATACAACTCGTACTTCCCCCGTCCAATCTCCTATACCTTACTTTCTCCATATGCACCTTAACTTCCAATACAACTCTTCTCCCTAATATCCTGATATCCAACGAAGACCCACCATCATTCGACCTCGGGAGCCGCAGCGTCATAGATCAATCTTCAGGAGGAACCAAGGTTGGAGGGTACAATAGGCGGAATAACAAGAATGGGAATACGTGGAATGTGGTGATGGATAGAGGGTTTGGGAATTGGACGATGAATAATACTTTGGGGGATATGGCGAGTGTGAATGTCCTGTTTGGGCTGGGGTTGGAAAACGACGGTGAGACGCTCGATGAGATTGATGTGCAGGGGGGAGTGATTGTTCAGATGAGTGCGTCGGGGGATGGTGAGTCATCTATATCCTCTATTTGTGCTCTTATTGAATGCCTGTATAATGTGGACGAGGGGACTGATCTGATTTTGTTTGTTTCGATGTGCAGGTCCACTCAACTCTATATCTTCCTCCGTCCCCTTCCTGGGCGATACCACCTCATCCCAAGCATTAATCTTCTCACCACTACTATACGCTTCCGAATCCATCCAACCTACCTATCCAAATTACACTTTACCTCCCGCTCAACTACCTCTGAACCCATTTCCCACCGACGACTTGTCGCCCTCATCATTGATCCCTGGAAACACAAGTTTATCCAACAACCTAACGCTATATATCGTACCCACCAACTCGGACTCTTCACCCACAATTAACGGACTGGAGTACTCGACATGTGCGATCAGCCTGGCTGTTAATGCCACTGGCTTTCTGGCTGAAAAAGCCATTGTGAGGAGTAATGATGAACCTGAATGGTCGAATGTGGATGATCAGGAGGGGTACAGGCATTATTGGGCTGTTGGTGGTTTATCGGCTGGGACAAATTATACTACTTGGATAAGGGATGATAGGGGTGTTTGGGCGGGACCAGTGTGGTTTACTACCAAATCTGGTGAGCTATCTTGGTCCAGCTGAGCGCTTCCTACTACTTTGAAAGATTGTAAGCTGATACGAGATGTTCAAATCAGAATCATTCCCCTGTCAACTCGTCTTACCCACCTCCATATGCCCCTCTATAGCTTACTCCGCCCCTCTCCCTGTAAACTCCACATCATCCTCCACACCCTCTGGAGACCTCATCTCAGATACTTCACCGATCCAATCTCTCCCTCAAGAACTCATAACCCTCCTTACAGAGAACCTCGAGGGATTCTCCAATTCGCTACTATCTCAGGCATGTGGACGAGATCTGTATTCCCACGTATCGACCTGTTCGGACTGCTTCGCCTCGTATCGAGATTGGTTATGTCGCTTGGTAATTCCACAGTGTTCTGACCCCAATTTAAGCTCCAGTGGAGATGACTCAAGCAGCGGGGTTGTTCATCGACCATCATCAGACAATAGGAATGGTATATCCTTTCCATACGATTACGACGAGCTCTTACCTTGTTTATCAATCTGTAATAGGGTTGATAGGGTTTGTCCGGTGAATATGGGGTTCAGGTGTCCCAGAAGAGCTCAAAATGCCAATGAGAGTTATGCGTTTATAGGTGAGGATACCGATTCGGGGGATGGGAGTGTCGAGGGTGGGATTAGGAGTTATGATGTGTTTGGGGGGAGGTGGTGTAATGGGTAGTTTGGGTGTAAGCTAAGCTGTATATGGATTGTTGTATAATGTCTGGTGTCTTGGGTTTGCATAGATGTCATTCGTTGGGTATCCCTGTAAAAACATACCATGCATGGTGTTTGTCACATCATTCATTGTTTATGAAGGGGGTTCTGCGCCAAGAAATGCCTTGGTTGCCACACTGAGAGTAGGCTATAACCGGTAATCTTATTTCACCTAATTCACCTAGTTCGCACTAAATGACCGTGCGACCACGAATTCCTGACCTGCTTCCTTCCTTGACAACAAAGACATCATCAACATTACTCTTGTATCATCCTTCTCTCGTATTCATAGTCATCATCAAACAATCATAATCAACCACTCCATCTACCCGGCGTAGATGACATCCCTCACTCAAAGACCAACACCAACGATATGATCACCCAACCTACCTCATCAGGACCCTCGTCACCCCGCCTAATCCTCAACTCACCTCCCCTAGATTCCCCCCCATCCCTAACAGGGAACACATCGTATTTCCAACCTCCCGCTCCCCACTCGATAGGTAAACCATCTTCAAAATGTCCAGTCCCAGGACCAAAACCATTATATCCACCAGGCCAAGGACCGTCCACACCAAGTAAGAACAAACCTCGCCCCCAACCTCAAGCCAAAGGACGTACACCTGCAGAGGTATATGCCAACCAGCATACAGCCCTACAAAATACATCTAAAAGACAACTCCCCATACCCACCATAGATCATCATCATCATACACCCCAGAAAGAAAAAGAGAAGGAGAAAGGTACCAAACCGATATTCGAGTGGATATCGCGTAAACTCGGATCTAGACGAGCAACAATCTCTGAATCGCCTTCTTCCCCTTCTTCCTCCTCTAACCCCAACTACCGCTTCCCAATCCCATCTAATGGATCGCCAAAGCTGAATGGGAGTGGTGGGAATGGGAATGGAAATACTAGGAATAGAATACCTTCAATGCCCAAACCTTCTACTCGAGGTAAATCCACTCGGGGAGGAACGTTTGGTATGACAACCCACCACCATCAGATAGGCCGACAGATCTCCAACGTATCTTCCAATATGGATAATCAATCGCTCTCCATGATATCGACGCAAAGTTACGTAGGGACATTAGAGAGAGAACGAAGGAGGGAGGCGAATAATCCTTATCCCTCTATACCTATTCCGAAATTGATCGCTACGGGGGGACTGAAAGATACCATCAAGAGGAGAGGTACAAGTAAGAGTCCCGCACCTGCAGGAGATAGAGGCAGAGAAAGAGAGGACGATAATGACGGTACGACCATCTCAATGTCGTTTTCATACTCCTATCTCTCCCGTAGTCCTCGATCAAGATCATATTCCCTCGACTCTATACGATCATTATCCCGGTCCTCATACTCCAACTCCAACAGACGGAGTCTAGATGATAATATCAGCGAAAGGGAGAAGGATAATACTAGATTTAGGAGATTCAGGGGAGGGAGAGAAAGAGCTTCGACGGATGATACGAACGAGAGACCGACCTCTGGTTTAGGGATAGGTGGAACCAGACCAGGCGCAGATGACGATGCGAGTCTCAGACCTTTCCCACCTTCTCATCCTGCTTCGCCTACCCCCTCGCATTCTGTGCTATCAAGGACGGGATCGAACCCTATTCCCCTAGCCACTACGTCGATACGGTATGATGGCTCTGTCTCAGGGGCAGGGAACAGATCAAGGACAAATACGTTTTATTCTACCTGGTCTGGTCTTGGAGGAAACAATGGAGGAAGAGCAAGATCATTCACTTCTAGTAGTCTTGATGGATTGTATGGCTCGACTTATAGATATAGCTTTGATCAGTATAACGATCATGATGGACCTGGATCTGGACCTCAAGACGGTGATGAAGAGGATGACGACGAGAGGGGTAGACAAAGTAGACAAGATTCAACTTCGACGAAACCTACTACCTGCATTTCATTCGATTCTACCCCTCCCATCGCTCATATTGCCCAACCGAATCTTCAGATCCAAACTCAAGCTCAAGGGACTCCTGGACCATCCACACCACATCAACTGCAGACTCCCGTGGCTACTCAGAATGGGACGTTCGGCTTGGGGGACGTCATCACCTCTTCGCCCATGTCCCAAGCTCAAGCTGATCCATCTGTATCTACTTCGCCTCAATATCACAGCAGGGATATATCTTCCTCAGAGGAGAGTCATCTCACGCCACCTACACCTACCACCCCTACCTCAGCATCAAACGTCACCACCCCTTTATCGCCTGCTCATCCAATGATCCTACCTTCACCTTCCGTCCATGTACACGTACATGTTCAGGCTCCCAAACATACTCCGCATCATCCGGTGCATAATCCCATTCCGTCTGAGGTACCGGACGATAATGCCTCGATGTTGACTCTGGCAAGTTCCACTTTTGGTCTGTTACCTCAACCAGGTCAAGGTCAAGGTCAAGCAAACTCCATCAATCCAAGTGAAAGTACGAGTGCGAGTGAGAGTCATACTCCTACCATACCCCATCATCCATCTGATCCCAATACTCCGCTCATACCTTCTTCAGGGGTCCTCGGCCAACCCCCATCTATAAATCGCCTGAAGGAAAACAAAAGACCAAGCTACATCACCTCCCCTTCTATCCATTGGGCACCAACACCCAATCCCCTAGATGAGAGACCCACCTCGACCTATGAGAATAACTCTCATTATCCCCCTTCTACACATGCTAGTATACTTTCTGTGAAGTGGGCGGACCGGGATGCTAGTGTGAGAGCTGTAAGGAGGAAGGGGAGTTGGGAGAGCTATGAGAGTGGTTGGTCTTGGCGTGATGGGTGGGGAACGGGTACGGCACGGAATGTTAGTAGTCCGTTGGGTGAGGATAGGCCGGGGAGTTGGAGGAGTAGAGAGAGGGAGGGGGATGAGGGGGTTGGAGGGGTGGTTGTAGTGGCGAATTGATGGATTTAGTCTCTCTCTAGTGCTTCAGTTGAATAGGTTCTGGTTCTGGTTGATGTGCAGAGTTGTATATTCAAGTTCGAATCTCAAGCAGGAGCAAGAGTATGAGTTAGAGTGGCCGAGAGGTGAGCGTTGATCGTTTGTCTCTGGGATTATACCATATACCTTTTGTATGTTAGGTTTATACCCCTCTGTATGTATGTACCGATCATGTATGTAGTACGATTGAATATGCTATCAATACGAAGAGACAGATCAAGAGCGCCGTAATCTTGCTGTGTACAGAAGCAGCATATGCCTCAACACTTTATATAGGTGTAAGTATATATGCATAATAGCAATTTTGGAAAACCCAGTACAACAAATCTATAGCCAAGTAATCTTACGCAACCATCGCTCTTCTCTCTGCATTTGGTACTATAACTCAACCATCAATCATATTCCCACCATTCTGAACATATATCCTACACACCCCACCACAAGCTCAATACACCTTTAGCATAACCGACAATCTCATTACCCGACAATTTCGATTCCCCGTATATCCTATCTACAAAGGTGATAGGTACTTCACCGACTGTATAGCCCAGTGATCTAGCTCGAACGATAATTTCCATTTGGAATACGTAGCCTTTCGAGGTGCAGCGGGAGATTATATCTTGGATGACAGATTTGCGGTATAGTCTGTGTATGTAGTCCATCAAACGGTCAGCGGTCAGTGTGTCCCTTCATTATTGACTGTTGGAATGATGGAGTCGTCGGAAGTGTTTCGATCGAGTATAAGGACTGGCATGTAGATATAAGAAGCGATGACCCCAACCCACCTAAAACTACCAGTCAAATCGCTCACTCCAGGCCTCAGAACCGTATCTGCCAAATAATTGGCACCCCTCGAAACCAACTTTCGCTTTAGGTCCCAACCGTACACTCCTCCCGGACCGAGACCTACCGATACCGAATTGCGAGAAGGGAAGGGAGTGGGGACAGAGGAGTATCGCGTGCCGGTTACTATGTCGAGGTTGTGTAGTTTTTGTAGTCTAGATATTGGGAGATTAGCTATGTGTAACGTTCGAGTATGGATGGAGGAGAGCTTACTTGATGAATTCTGGTATGAACTTGGGCTAAAGGATCATAGTTAGTTGCCATGTCTACTTGGTCTCAGGCGGATTCACGATTATCTGAGATCAAGTGAACTTACGTGGTGCGAGAAATCTGCGTCCATGATGATTACAAAGTTTCCTGTGCAGAAATTCAGACCGTGGACATAGGCGGTTCTGCATCACACGAAGATTAACAACAGTTAGTCAGCACTTAGTCCGGATGATCTCGTACTTCATCATTGTCCTTGAAGAATTTATTACGCCTAGAAATGTGATGGACAGTACTCACCCTAATCCAAGTTTACCGGCTCGAGGTTTAAGCACCTAATCGACAAGCGAGTGTAACGTCAATTTTTGGGCATACCAACGATTAAACTATCTGAGCAGTTTCACTCACCACCTTGTCTTCCCCGTATATCCCGGCTAGCTGCTTAGCCACCTCCTGCGTACCGTCTGGTGACGCATCGTCTACCACTATGATCTCCCACTGGATACCTCTGTCACAGAGACAATAAAGTCAGCAGGGTTTTACGCAACTAGAATGAGAGCAAGCATGACACAAGTGGTTCACACTGATCGATGGCATAAACCCACTTCGACTCAAACGTCTTGGCCAACAACCAAACAATCACAGGCAAATTCTTCCTTTCATTATACGTAGGCAAGATGACAGAATACTTGTCTGAGCCTGAGGGCGCTGTACTGGCGTCTAAGGGGGGCATGTCGATGGTGTATGAGCTCATGGGCTTGTGATGTTGTTTTGCCTGATTATGATGGATGGGGTTGTTGTATAGTCTATCCGTCACAATTCACCTTTGTCAACATCAACATCAACTGTCCTCTCATCACCATTGCTATCCGGACACGTCGAAGTGATCGCAGCGTGTTCCATCGCCACGTGTTAGTCCTATCACGTGACTTTATATGGGTTTGTTGATGACGTCTTAAACTGCGAAAGGTATGTTTGTGTGTATGCCATCCACGTCGAAATGAGCATGTCACTTCTTACAGACACAACTTATACAACTCACCTCAGCCACATCTCAACCAGAAATCCTTCAGAACTATACCACACAAAGTAGTCAGAATACCATGTCAGACCCCATCGAACTCCGCCCAATAGGCAAATCAGCTCCTCGCCCTCCCCCTCCTCCACCGCGTCATCCAGCGACGTCTTCATTGGGTGACGCCCTACCTGGATCATTGGGTCGAGCTTACCGTAATGCCGAGGAGAAAGCGAAGGCAGCGGTACATCTCCAAGAAGGTGGGATGGACGCGATTAGTATTTGGGGATTGGGGTTGGCGAGCTGGTGAGTTGGATTTCTCAATTTTACGGATGGGTCAATCAATTCCCATCGCACTATTTACAGATGGCACTCCTGGGGATCAATTACTCTGATCTCTTTTGAGTGAATCATCCCAAGACATGATATCGCTCCATAACAATCACCGTTCTCATGCTGATCTATACATTATATGAAGGTTCTCAATCCTCGCCATACCCCTCCTCCTCTTCCCCCGAATCCTCCTCTTCTTCTCCCAGACCCCTCCTCCTCCCTCCACCTCAGCATTAACAGCAACAGGAAGGGAAGAGCACTACGACACCCTCTCAAGCCTCGAATCGACCCTCTGTCTCTCCATCTCCCTTGGTCTTTTCGCTATAAGCTTGATATCGATATTTGCCCTGGTACCCACGTATGAACCGCCCACTACCAATCCCACTAGGAAACCCATATTGGGCATTTTGGTCGGTCTGACCACGTTGGCAGGACTTATACTTTGGAATCTGAGTGGGTTGGTTTTGGGAGGAGGGAATTTGATAGTGGCGATTTGGGGGTGGTGGGTGATTGTTTTTGGGAGTAGTACGAATAAACTTAGTAAGGTCGGCAATGGGGGGAAGAAGGATGGGAAAGTACATGAGAGGCTTAAGAGGCTTTGAGCGAAGTACTGGCACTGGATTACGGGCAAGAGATTGTGTGATCTTCGATTTGTAGTAGTGAGAACATGGGATAGTGGAATTTATGAGACAATATGAAATACACGAGATGTATGCATCCTGTCTTCCCTCATTGGCAAAACGCAAACGGCGAAGAAACAGCATGCCCCTCCCCGCCTGATCCCTCCATGCGAACCCATCTCTCATCCTCCTTGCCTTGCTCGCTATTTCCACCTGCACAGCCAAAAAGTGATCCGCCCAGTTCAACCCAGAGCAAAGCCTTCAAGATATCATCTCTTGAAGCTGACAGGAATCGAACCTGCGACCAATAGATAATCCAAGAAACCCCCTCCTCCCTCGAACGGGAGGATGGAGATAAAAATTGGAATCTACTATTCTACCAATTGAACTACAGCTCCGACCTGGAACAATCAACTTTCGAAAACACTACACTCCAAATGACCAGGAAAGATGCGCGACTGATTTGTTTCTTCGGATCAATTTATTGTGGACTAAAGTAGGGACGCCATTTCTCACTTCAAAAGTAGATTGCATTGACTGATAGGAGGTATCACTACAACAAATATGAAATGAATTAAATAATCACTTTACAGTGTATACAACTTGATCAGACCGCTACGACCTGTAGATTGCTCCTCAATCTTCGTCCCGACCCAGAACCAACTCGCGCCACGCATCATCATCCCACCACTGTCTCCTTTCCACCCCCATACTCAACAACAACTCAATGTCATAATTCCCCTTATGGTCGATCCACGGACTACATTCTTCGAGCAGTATCACGTTCTTGAGGTATATGTCGGTACCTTCCGTTTTGAGGGCGTAGTCTAGGAAGAGGGCCTCGTATCGCTCGAGATCGGGGATGTTTCGCGCTGGTTCCCTGTTTATCTCAGAAACGTTTTAGCTTAGGACGTATGTGCTAGGAGATGTACTGCATGCTCTCCTGAATGCATCGTACGTGAGAATTTGGAAGGTAGAGAGAAGCTCACCACGTCGAATCGTATATCTCCCAATCCCACCATTTGACTAAATAAAGGTAATTCCCTCCTCCGGGCTTGTGGGAGATTCTCTTTCTTCTGTAAGTCAGTCCAATATCCAATCAGCCTCAATTTACTGAACCAAGAAGCGGTAGTGGAAATCAAGATGAGATTCGAATAGCTTGAATCAGTTCGATATCGCTTACCCGATAATCTTCTCCATGAAGTACTGATTCACATCGTCATTCTTCCTTACAATCCTCTTTTCAGATCTACCACAGGGTCGAGTCCAGTCAGCTTCTCTTCACCGAACATTGGTCATCCTCCATTCGAAGTGGCTTCTATTCACTCACCGATAGATGCAATTAGGTCTCAGGCACTTCTCCTGCTGCGCTTTCGGTATCGAAGGAATCTTACCATTTCCCCTATCATTCGCTTTCGCCAATATTCCTAGGCAATTTGGACAGCTCCATGGTGTTCCGCGCATGCTCTTTCCGTGGGATAGGCCGGCACAAGCCCAGTGCACTCTTCGCGGTAGCGGATTTAGACCTGTCAGCTTATCATGGACCTTCTTATGCATGGGAAAGCTTACCTTCCTCCGCACTGGCGTGATGAAAAATCAGTCAATACATATAAACGGCATGCTGGTGTCCAGCATATATCGGCTTACCGTATCACAGATTATCTCCTCCTACCCCATCCGCCCATATCAGCTCCCCATCCGAAAACACAGGATAGCAGCTGACTTACCATTCTAGATTTGATCGTGTTAGCTCCAAACCCAGGCCATCCAACATCCTTCTTCCCGATCTTATCCTCCTTCTTGAGTCTCTTCTTCTTACTATTAGTCCAATGTGTCGTAGTCCCATTCCCCCTCTTCCTCTTCCTTCCACTCAACGTGCGGGATCGTACCGGTGCGGGAGTCGGTGTACCGGGTAAAAGCAATTTATCATCTACCAGCGAAGCGCCTCTCCTTATAGCAGTTAGATGGGAGTCGTCCGAATCTGCAGTGCTTGAAGAAGAGGAGGAAGGCACGGATGATAGGCTGGCTTGACGCATGTATGTTAGTGGGAATGGGTTGTATGCCTTTGTAATTTGAGAACGGAGATTGTTGGATGGGCCAGCTTCGTCTGTTTCGGGAGAGAAGTTTATTAAAGGTTGATCTTCTGATTCTTCCGGTCGATCGGCTTGAGCTTGACCATCTATCAAGATCTCGTCCAAGAAGGACATATCGATCCTAAGCATCTTATCAGCTTGGATCCCACATCAAGTAAAATATCAGCTCACTTGAAATTGTCTTTCCCCTTGGTTCCTTTCAATCTCTTCCTAAATACGAACCCTACCGCGTTTTCACCTTCTTTCAATACACTCTCGCCATTCAGAAGTTGGCGTTGTTTCTCTATCGCTTGATCTACAAGCGTTCCAGTGGGTTCTGGTAACGTCGATGAGGGTGCGTGATCTCCAAGTGTGGTTGAAGGAACTTCGAAGATCGCTGGGTCGAATGCGAAGGAATCGAAAGCGTCCTGAGAGTAATCCACAACTTGCAATTGAGGGTGGGATTGACTTTGGGTTTCTGGACGTTCCATTATAGGCGATTCGAGTCGGATGAGATCTTCCATATTGAAAAAGGAGATCATGGTCGAATCGTCCTGCGTATCATTCTTCTTGATGCTAGTGCTATTGGTCGCCTTGATGGCTTTGGCTTTTGTTTGACCTTGAGCACGCCCTTTCCTCTTATTTACACGAGTGCTCTTAAGAGTATTTAGCCTCTCCACCAGACCCTCCACTCTATCGTTCAAATAAATCTCCAACTCCAACCCACAACCTCTCTGCTTCTCTGCAACCTCTTCCAAGTTAATCTCAAGCTCATCGAACCTATCTTGTACGAACACCTCGAACGAAGTAAGCTTCTCTTGATGTGTTCTGATGAGCTCGGTCTGTTGAATGAGCAGATTAGCTATCGATCCTAGGATATTGGTCAATCTTGGATCTTCGGGTCTAATCGCCATGTGATAAGAGGAGGAGGTGCTAGATCTTCTGTCCGACTTCGAGGGAAGAGTCGATGGAGTGATTTTTGCTGGCGTGACGGGTGGAGATGAGGGAGTTTGTGGTGTAGATGAGTCGGGTGTGAGGAGACATCGGGGCTGTATTGGAGAAGGACCGGACATCGTACTTTGAGAAAGTAATCGCGGCGATGATATCTTTGAAGTAGGAGGAATTATCTGCATCTTTTCTGAGATGGAAAGGGACACCACCACAGACATTTTACACTTCCTCCTCTTACCTCTTTGACTTCCTCTGACCTCCTTATGGATGTGAAAGCGAGAGAAAGATAAGTGAGACATTCTGTATGAGCAAGTTAGTGCGAAAACCCCCTCTCATCGAGATGCGAGATGTGGGTGGACCACCTCCACCTCCACCGGGGATAACCGAGAACCGAGCGGAAATCCAATCCATGTGGCACGTCCCTTGGCTAGGGAGTGGAGTGTCGAGACGATAGATGCATATAAGATGAGATGAAGACAGATAACATGCTATTCACTATGTACTACAAACGTTCCATTCTCATATCAACCGACTTATATACCAAAATGAACACCAATCCATTTCCATGCGAACGAGCCTTACATACCAATGAGCCAAACATCAATGTCCTTTCCTTCCCTCCATCACTGCGAGAAACCCAATCCTAACAGATACTCCCCCGATGAGCCAACATCCCCCTCAACCACGGATGTCTCTCGACCTCCTCAATCCTCGCCCGTCTTCTCGGATCAGTATGTAGACACCTAGTCATCAGATCAAAAGCCCCTCCAGGAATTTGCCGCTTAATCTTGATCCGTCCATCCTGGGCCCAGGTGGTATTGGGGAAAGGTGATTCTCCAGTGAGGATTATACCTAGTATGATACCTAATGACCAGATATCCGCCGGGCCCGCATGGTAATGTCGCCCATTTAGTACTTCAGCGGAGGCATACGACATGGTGCCTCGGAAATGGTCGTATAATACCGGTGGGCTATTGGGATCCTCGATGACAGCTGAACCAAAATCAATTATCTTTACCTGACCACGATATCTCATATCAGCTTACAACCTTATGCAACGGGATAGAGGAAAGGGAGAAGATAAGCTCACAGATAAGTTCCGATCAATCACGATATTCTCATCCTTCAGATCCCTATGGTATATCCCCCTTCTATGCAAATACCCAACAGCATCTACGATCTGCCTGAAGATCTTCCGAGATTGATCTTCGGTGAATCGCTGGTGTTCTACACACTCGAACAGATCATACGAAGCTCTTCGAGCCATATTGGGTCTACTGCCGTTCTTATCGCCGTTCATGGGACTCAACTTTGACCAGTCGATCGAATGGACAGGGGAGAATAGAAGGGCCGAACCGGGAGTTTGAGGTGGGTTGATCGTGGGCACTGAAATTGGTAGGGAAGGTGTAACGGCTGGAACAGGGTTATGCAATGCATCGGGTACTTCGAGGGTATGCCCGGGCTCCCAAGGATCACCGTGGAGCTCTTGGACCTGTTCGCATACATGCAACCCAGTCAGTCAGTCGTACATTTCAGACATGAAGTATGCGAGGTAAGAAGGGAGAACTTACGAGATAGAAGAACTCGTTATCCTCATACAGCTCTTTGAATCCTATGATCCCCGGATGTCTCACTCGGCTCAACACGAAACTCTCAACAGGTTCACCCTCCAGCATCGCGTAATCGCATTCCTGGATCCTATCTTTGAATATGAACTTGACGGCGACCTCGATGCCCATCTGATTCTTGTACCCCGTTTGAAGAGCTGAGCAGACGAACCCGAATCCTCCTGAGCCCAGCTCGTCCCGGATGATATATCTTCGGGAGAAGGAGGAACACAATTTCCTATCTTTCAGATAATGCGCTGCGATCTCTGATTTGGGGAGTTCCACCGGAGGAGGGGTGATAGATGGTGTGGGGCAATGCGAGACGGGCGCAGAGGGGTATAATACTGGATGATGCAGATGAAGACTGTTGGTCGGGGTGGGCAGTTCCACGTCACTATGGTATGGAGGCGTGAAGAGTTGGTTGTTCATCTGCATAGGCCTTGGTCCGTTGAGCTGGTAATTCGACGAGAAGACATCGTTGAACTGTGTTTGGGTTTGCCCTTGAGTTGGGAACAGGTAGTCCGTGGTTGTTGGAGTATGAGTGGGGATAGGCGATGGGACGGAGATAGGTGAGATTGCTGGACCTGATAAAGGCGAGGGAGGATCGAAAGTACCTTGATGCCTGACCTGAACATTGAGATTGAGGTTGGTCGCTGTCCTTTCACTCCATGATGGCAGTCTCACAGCGTTCAATCGGATTTGCGATTGTGGACTGAACGATTGTTTGGGAGGTGAGCTCAATTGGAACGAGCTTTTGTGGACGTTTGAATGTGGTTTGGGAAAATCAAAGGGGTTTTGAGAAGGGATGAAAGCTGGAGAAGAGAAGAGCTGTGCCTTTGAGATATCATCGTTATCGTTATCGTTATCTTCGATGAGAGATTCGTTGATCAAGTCTGATAAAGGAAGTGCATGGGGAGTGGTAATATCCAGATCGGGTTCCGAACCTGCACTGTAGAGTAATCGGTTATAGCTGTCATTGGCGTTTTGTGGTGTTGTGAAAGATAGACCATCGAATAGATGAGTCAATTTCCTAGTGGGCGAAGACAAGTTTGGAGCAGGGAAAGGATATTCAGAAGCGTTATCGAACCTATCAAAGGTCGAGGAGGATCCGCCACTTTTAGAGATGGAGATTTGACGAGGCGGGGTAGAGATGTTGGAGCAGAAGATGGGGGATGGGGAAGTCGGGGAGGAGGGCCTTGAGGACGAATGATAAGGTGATGATGGGGGAGGAGCCTTCGAGGGTCTTCGGAGAGGTGGTGGTAGGGAATTGGGGTAGAAGACCGCCTGACCTATCGAAGGTGACGATTTCCGCTTTTGCTCTCTTATGGGTGACATCTTGTCAAGAGATCTGTCGTACAGGCAGTGGGAGTGGGAATAGACAGGTAAAAGGTGACCTTCTCCTCCGATCCTCTTTATAGTGTAGGTGATCCTTGTAATGTGCCGAAGGGTTGGCAGTTGGAGCTGTCAGGGTAGAAACGTACCGAGACAATCGTTATCCTTATTTGAATAGGTATGGGTTACACTACCGACGTGACAACCTCATATAGTTATAAGACAGGATCGCCTTTTTGACTCTGTCCCCGGTGTATCCTAGATATTCAATATTGCATTCACTGACCAACTGGATTGGGTAAGATGGTAGGTAGGTATTTCCGACGAGTCTTGATCGAGGCTAGGCTCGGTGTATGTATCTGATTGTGATTGTGTTTGTGTTTGATTGTGGCTACGAGATTTGAATTGGTCAAGGCCAAACACCCTTCCTATTGTACTGTACTAAGGCTGGAGGACGATCTTGTGTGCATTGTGGAGGAAGGGAAGAAACTTTGTTGAGATATGATTTCTCGTAGGTTATATATCGTCTCCAACGTCCTCTTGCTTACATGAACATGACAACCCTGGTGAGGTACGGTATAGTGCTTGTAGTCTCGTTTGAAGTGGTTTCAGCTCAGCTGAGTCTTGCTCGGGCTGATAACTGTCGATCAGGTCCATGAGAAAATTGATCCTGCATCGAATCCTGAACTCCACATTGCAAAAACGAAAAGCCTTGATCAATCATGACTCAACATGTAACATAATCATCCTGTAATGCAAAACCGCCATGATTCTTCATTCTCTCTTATCGTAAAGGAAAGAAATTCCCACAGTCCAAGCCCCTTTACATACATGTAACGAAAGAACCAATATGTCTAAGTTGATAGAAATCGAACAGCAAAAAAAACAAACAGAATACGACTTACTAAAATTCACTTTGCGAGTACCCCCACGCACTGTGTCGTACCTTGATTTACATGTTTACAGCTGATCATAACGAAACAATCCAAGCCAAGCGAATTGTCAAATCGGTTTCGATAATTGATAACTTGAGACAAACATTATCCGATGACGATAAGTTATTAAATACATGGGCGGGCTCATGCTCAACTACACTGGGCATCTCTCTCGTCCCAACAGACGAGAAAGGGTAACAATTGCCATGAATCCCATCCACGTGGGTGTAAAACATGATCTCGTCAAGATACAACCGCACGAATGTCAGGATCGCAGGGTGTCTCTCACCACGGAGCACCGAACCGAATAACCCAGATAACCACACATTCAGAAATGGGTACCTCGCTCGCTTAACATGCTCATATCCGCCTTCTCATCATGAGTCACGTTAGCTAAGCATCAACCTAACGAGAATAGTTTATTTTCGCTCCCTAATCGCAGGAATCAATCTTACCCTGACAATTTTCCGGGTTATCTGAATCAGTGGAGTCCTGGATGGTACACTAGCATGAGGTGGCTTAGAATACGATACATTCTATTCTGAATGGTTGAAACAAGTTTATGCTTCCCGTTTTGTCGATTGTGGGAGAAGCTCCGCTCGAATCGTTATGTCTATGTTGATCTTCCCGTCGGACAGATGCAATACACGGGATCAGAGGGACTCAAGACTGATCCAATCGGGCTCCAAGATCCCCAGGCGGTCTCACCTCACTCCTCTTCCCATTCAGAGAGTACAGTCGTATGTTCGTAGCCGTCGGTCAGGGCTCACGAGCACTTGATGCTGTAAGATCATTGTTGCCTGATACCTATACTATGCCTAAGAACTAATATGCTTCTTTGAGAAACCCGTCCTCTAGATTATGTGTCTTTGATGTATGAAGTAGTATCATTCCCACTGTCACCTCATGTGCTCAGATTGGAAAATGGTTGGACGATTCCTTACCGAAGTATACCATATGAGTCAATACCAATCCCCTTTATCAGTCTCAGCCAGCCAAGTCATCCGGGTTGTTCCTTGAGCTATAACGATCAGGTATCAGTCAGTCCGGAATGATGTTCTGTCTACGTGCAAGGGTGGTACTCACAACTACTTACCGGTTGATGAATCGATTGAATCGTTTTCAGTTTACGAGCATCCGATTGTCTTACAGTAAATATCTTACCTGATCCAGATGTACCAAAGATCAGTCGCGTATCAAACCTTGTTATTTGATCCCGCACCCTTGACACCATAGTACTGTCCAATGGATTTTTACTCTTTCTGTTCTTTTTCAAAGTTTCTACTCAGCTGTGGATTCCTGCTCAGTGCTCAGTCCGAAGACCGAGGTATCAAGGGAAGACAGAGGTCGATCAAGCTCACAATTGATCCAATTCATCCTCGAGTGACCTGACTTTTTCTCAAGGTACACCACTGATCGCTCAAAGCCAGCATGTCTCTCGGTTCTTCCTCATCTCCTGGACCGGTCACCATCTCTCTGTCAGAATTGCTGTCGCCCACAGCGACAAGGTCGGAAGTACTGAATGAGAGAGTAATAGCTGCCCTAGGGTCCGATTCAGGATGTCTGGGTATCATAGTGATCAAAGGTGAGTTTGTGCTTTCCTCAATGAGATTCTACCTGTGTTCATAATCTACGCTAACACAAGTGATGTAATCATCATCGAAAATATCTCGTAGACCTCCCACCAGACTTCCCAGCCCTTCGCGAGAAACTCTTCCGGCTTGCCTGTAGGTTGGCCAATCTTCCCGATGAGGTGAAAGAGCGATTCTCAAGTCCGGAGACGTCATACTTGTTCGGTTGGTCACATGGGAAAGAGATAATGAATGGGGTGAGTCCAGCCAGTCTAAGCTTTTACCAAGAAGTGAGATGTGCTGATATGGAAAGGGGAAAAGTAGAAACCTGATACGCAGAAGGGATCTTATTATGCCAATCCACTTATCGACTTTCCAAATGTATCTGAGCAACTTCGGGATGAGCATCCGGAATATTATGCGGGAAATGTATGGCCGGAAGGAGTAGAGGGGTTGGAAGAGTTTGAGAAGACTTTCAAAGCGTATGTTCCGATCTGATCAAAGCTATGGGGCCTCCTCAAGCCCGAATGGTATTTCCACTGATCGTACTTATAGACTAGGTAAAATAATATTCGACGTGGGCATCGCACTAGCAACGGCTTGCGAGACTTTCGGTATGTCATCGATCTCCCTTTCAGATCTCATTCGTCTTGTATCAGTCCTGACATCCGTTTGATGTTCATACTTCAAAGTCTCACCGGCACTATCAAACCCATCTGGCACCATTGCTTCCCTTATATCCTCCTCGAAATGCAATAAAGCGAGACTACTCCACTATTATCCTCAGCCACCTTCCGCCCAGTCAGCAAAAGAGGAAGAGGATATACAGAACGATGCGCTGTGCGGTACTCATCTAGATCACTCCTTGCTTACTGGTCTATGTGAGAAACTTGTCTTTCGAATTGATTTTCGATCACCTACGAAGCTGATCTCTCGACTTCACTGTACTCACATAGGCTCAGCGATGTATCTTTCCCAATCAGAACCATCAGGTACATCCGAACCGCAAATTGTAGATCCGCCAA
Source organism: Kwoniella bestiolae CBS 10118 (assembly GCF_000512585.2). Classification (NCBI taxonomy): domain Eukaryota; kingdom Fungi; phylum Basidiomycota; class Tremellomycetes; order Tremellales; family Cryptococcaceae; genus Kwoniella; species Kwoniella bestiolae. Next base: position 1,258,550 of record NC_089243.1, read on the forward strand.
ACGATTCAACGGGTCTATGGATCTATCCTAGGAATAGTAAAGATGCTGTGAAAGTTACGATACCTCGGGATTGTCTGGGTGAGTACAGCTTCCACCCCGAATCAGGCAGCGATCGCTCTACTCAATTCACCACAAGAAGACTAATCGATATATCCTTTCTACAGCCTTCCAAACTGGCGAAGCATTATCCTTGTTAACTTCCAACAAACTATCTGCAACCCCCCACTTCGTTAGTGGTTCGACCAAGAGTCAGAATCCAGTATCGAGGGAGACGTTCGCCTTCTTCTTACAGTGAGTCGAGCTCAAGCATTCAAAGCGCTTGAATGAGTGAGAGCTGATGCAATTTCTACGTAGACCCGATGTGGACGATGTTATTGGACCTGAAGGGGAGACGTTCGGTCAATTCACAAAGAGAGTACTGGGAAGACACTATGCTGAGAAGTCTATGGGCGAAGCTGAAGACTGAGAGGAGATTATGGTAATTATTGTAATCAGACAGACGCATTCAGTTGTATTATATGCTAGCATAGTCATCGAGATGCACAAATACATTGGATATATGACACACAATTTCAATTATACAGGCTACATACTTTATCGTTACAATTGTTGTCTCGTTCATTCGTCTTCATGGTACCATTTTTTACATTATCACATTCACAAATACAATCACAATATCACAATTCGCTCTTCCATTGTTTGTCAGCATCGGTAAGAGGGACATACTATTGAAAAACAGGAAATCAGCTTTCGATTGTCCAGCAAGGGTCTTATGACAAAGTAAGGATACATACCATAACACCAAATAGTTTCTTCTTCGTCACCTCGCCTGTATCTGACTTATCGATCTGCCAAATATCTAGATTTACAATAAACCATCAGTCTATCTCACAAAGTACCGATAGAAAAGTCTCGATTCGACATACCTTGCGAGCCTTGACCAACGGGTATGAACATCCTACCGGGCTTAGCGAGCTGTCAAACACGTGAATTGTGTAAACCTCCATCGTACACCGATGAGTTGACAGCAAAAGTAGCTAGTGACGTACCTGGTCGATGAGCGGTTGAGGTATCTCCGGAGCAGCCGCTCCTACATGTATAATTGAGAAGGGGGCATGTTCAGGCGACCCTTTCCTCCCATCTCCGCAAATCATGATTACCCCTCCCTTGCCATCTTTCCCTGGTCCGAGGGGTACACCATCTTTCTTGAGATTAGAGATGGATTGGTCGACTAGACCTTGGATGTGGTCTATGCCTATTACGAGGGAATGGGGTGCTAGGTGATGCAGGACAGCGGTGACTACGTGGCAGCTGTCAGGGTCAGGCCCTCATCGGGACATGATGGGGTATATGAGATGAGCAGAAGACATGTTTGGAGAGAGGGGAACGTACGGTATCCCGATCCACTCCCTACATCTAGGATCGCACCTGTATGAGGGGAGTTGGCAACTGGCAGGAAAGATAGGAGGTTCTCGCATGCGTGGGCGTGCATGTGAGGTGCGGATATGGTGGCTCCGAAGCCTATACGTCTGTCAAGATTGATATATGCTTTAGCCCGAGCTTCAGCTGTTTTGGGGAATGGGTATGTCAACAATGAGTATAGGGATGGAAAGCAACTCACTGAGGGGAATCTTCGTAGGCGTACATTTGATCTGGGACGTAGTTTTTCCTATCGACTTTACGCATTGCCTGAAAAGTCAAGTGGGGATTATCAGCTCCATTATGGAATATTTGTCGTGACGAGCCGGACGTTGAACAGGTCTACGGATGAAAAAGTAAAAGAATTGATTGGGAATATGCAGCTTAGCTTACCTCGGCGATTTGGGGGGAAATTATCAACCCGTTCTTCACCATATTGTCGATGAGCTAAACGAGTCACGCAGCAATGACATCAGTAACTTGGTATCACGGCGCTCTCAATATTCTAGAGGGGTTTATGGCCAGGAGAAATCTTGGTATACAGAAGTCGAACTCACTCACCTCGGCATTGCTCCTCCCGCCTGATCTCCAAGCCATACTGAACAGATGTTTGAAAGGTGGAATGGCGAGTACCAGTACTAGTGTCAACGAGAACAGGAATCGCAGCGTGTCGTCGGGTCTCTGATTCAGATGAGGCTGTGATCCTAAGATAAGCTGGTATGAGAAGGTATGGTGGGTTGTCACCTTAAGAGTAACATCTTGACAGGTAAGGCCAATGTCGAGATGACGACCACTTCTCACACCCACCAAGTGAGTGATCTACCTCCACATTCCTCCCCTCTTACCCGCACTCTCTATCCTTATATACTCCCCCACCTTTTTTGCCTATGACAACCCCTCAGCTTGAGTTAAGCGTCGGTAAAATCAATCAACGGTCAAATCCGATCGCATCGCTCGCTCTTCCGAGATCATTCGGTCCGGGACGTCAGAGTGTTGTAACAACTTTTCGTCAGCAGATGGAAGAGTGCTATGACAGAAGTGTTTGTCTCGTTCACAAATCCCACAAGAGAGCTGTAGATATATGATTGACAGGCGATGATGGAAAGGCAAAGTAGAAGATGAACCGGAAATCACCTTCCGACACGCAACTCCCGCCTGATCAGCCACTAGGTCAATTGGGTGAAAATGTGCTTTCTACAGCGATAACACCAGAGATCATTATCGGGAATACCGAAAGGATGACAGATGTCAGTACAGTTGTTGACGAGAAAGGTCTGGAAGGGGAAGGAGAGGTCGTAGATGTTCCACAAGAGGAAGAAGTCGTGTTTCCAGACGGCGGAACGAGGGTGAGTTCTTTTGTCACTATGTGCTGAAAGGGAAGTAGTGCTGAAGAGAGATTGGTAACAAGGCTTGGTTATGCGTCCTTGGTGGGATTTTAGGGATGTTCTGCGGATATGGTAAGCTTTTTTCTGACTTCTCTCCTCGACCATAAATGTGATTTATGCTGAGAAATGGGTAAACAGGTCTAGCACCGTCTGCTGGTGCTTTTCAGACATGGTATAAAAACAATTATCTATCAGAATATACACAGTGAGTCTTGCTCTGGGCGTATGGTACATGCGATTTTGCGAAGACACGACTTATGCCTATAGATAACAGGAGTCAAGTAGCCTGGATAGGAGGGTGAGCGTCCCATCCATTCGACTCGGTTAACGAAGTTAACGTACATGCTGATGTCCTAAGTCAAGCATCCAAGCATTCGTGACCTTCGGTCTCTCCATCCTCACCGGCTCGTTATTCGACCTACACGGCCATCGGTATCTCATGGCATGCGGCACATTCCTCTTGACTTTGGGATATTGTCTTTTGAGTCTGAGTACGAAGTACTATCAAATATTCCTGTGTCATTCCACGTTGATACCTGTAGGAATGAATTTCATGTACGTGGCATGGCTCACCATCCCTATCCAGTCCTTCGTAAATTGACAGAAGTTGGGCTGATTCAGATGTACAGGCTCATAGCCTCTTTGGGTGTGGTGGGACATTGGTTCTCCAAACGAAGGGGATTGGCATTGTACGTCTTCAAGCGTTGTCCCTTTTGGTTCAATCAGCTAATGTACATTGTAACTGCAGTGGTACTATATGTAAGTACTGTAACATCCAGACTCTCGAGTGAATATTACGTTGATTGGTTGGACGTATTAGCCACGGGCGCATCGATAGGAGCGATCGTATGGCCATTGATTTGGGCGAACGCCCCCCAACGAAGTAAGCTTTAAACATCTTTCTTTTCCTCTCTTAAAACTAATTTCAGCCTCACGTTTGTTACGACGGGCATAGCATTGATAACTTGATGGATGTTCAGTCGGTTTCGGATGGTCGATGCGGCTCATAGCCCTAATTTGCCTATTGATCGGTATATCTGCCTTCTTCCTGCTAAAAACTAGATTACCCCCGAAACCACCTGGACCATTCTTCCATTTTCAGGCGTTTAGGAGTTTGCCCTATTGTTTGTTCGCTTTTGCTGGATTTGTGAGTCGCTTTCTTCCTTGTTCTTGCCGGATTAATTCGCCTTAGAAAGTTGAGGATGCTTATATGGAATGTTTATGTGGGATTAGACCTGGGTATTTGGGTTCTTCTTTTTTAATGTTTTTATTGGTACGTATGGACATTTGAGGGGATGGGATGATATTGGGCCTTATTTCTTGTGAGCTGGACATTGACCTTGTTTGTATTGAAAGTTTGAGCTGATATCAGTGATCTTGGGATATCACCAGGATATTCGTCATGGTTGGATCTACCTTGTTCCGCGTACCTTCAGGATGTGAGTCTCCACTTATACACATTGAATATATCTTCAAACGTCTCACAACACCTGTTCACACCTATCGATGGAGGATATACTGAGCTCTCAATACAATGTCAGTCATAGCCGATCGTATAGGTCCATACAACATTACCATACTTTCCAACATCATCATGACGTATCTGCTCTGGCTATTACTGATTTCCAAGACCATCGCTTCAACCATCATCATCAGTGTTCTCTTCGGAATGACCAGTGCGACCTTCGTAAGTCTACAGGCACCTTGCGTTACGAGGTTGTGTAAGGATATGAGGTTTGCTGGTACATATGTGGGGATGAACATGTGTGAGTTGTTTATCTTCATTTTCCAACCCACATTTCCCATCATTACAACATGATATCAAGGAACTCTCAACGGCTAATGGCGAGTTGTTGAGATAGTCTTCACTGCTCTCGCGCAGATTGTCGGACCTCCTGCTGGAGGTGCTCTTTTGGGGTCAGGATCGAAGGAGGACCAACTCGCTCGATTTCCACATGCGGTCATATTGGCTGGGTCGATGTTATCTCTGTCCACTGGGTTGGTAATTGCCGCTAGATTGTGTCAGGATAAGAGGTTGTTAGCTTTTGTATAACGCAATATCGGACATAGGTCAAGGGACAGTTGGTTTTGTGTTAATTTCGTCTTATTACATATCTATATAATGCATATTTTCATGCGATACAACAAATAACTTCGTGAATCGATAATATTGATAATCTTTTCTCTGTTTGTCCACTTTGATCCAACATCGATGACAACATCCCTAGAAATCATACACATCCGCCCCGCCAGCAATCGTATCCCTAACCTGACCACCAACGACCGTCCCACCGCCCTGTCTATCCGCATATGGATCATACCCGTTATTTTGAGCAGTGGCTAATGACTGATCGGGACCCATACCCATCTCGATATTCTTCGCCTGGTCTGTGAACTGCGATTTTATATTGACCGTCTGTCTGATCAGCAGGTGACATGCTCTCTTCAAGGCGTCGGCGGGATTGGAGCGCTCGTCTGTTTGGATTTTGATTATAATGTCGTTTTCGAGGGGGTGGGGAACTTTGTACCCTGCGAAAAGGACTGTGGGGTCGAGTAGGAGTTGACTACGGGTATAAGAATATTGACGTTAATGGCTATTCCCTTCTTCGATCGGATTGTTGGGGCAAAGGGGATGAAACCGTGATTGTATCTCAGGGAGATGTGACAAGGAGGCGAAGATATTAGAAGGGTAGACGAAGGCAACTCACGCTCTGATCATGTTACCCAACGTATGATCCTGCTTCCTCAATAAGATGGTAGCGGCATTTGGGATCTTTGGGTCCTCAGTGATGGTCAATCTGCACAGTAGATCAGATTCGGAATCAGCTCCAGATTACCAGCTGTCAATATACAGCTGAAGAGTCCCATTCTGAGCGTGAGAGATGTAAAAGCAGCACTCACGGTTTCTCATCATCCTGCAACAACCACGAATCTATCCTGTTCGGTTGATTCATCTTGTCTTACTAATACCGATCTGTCCAGTGATTTGAAAATATGAGGACACTTCTATGTTGTCCCAAAGGAGATTTCAATCAGCAATAGCAATTATGCCCCGTCAAGAAGAGCAGAAAGATAGAAGGGTGAAGATAATGACGATCATAAGGGTCAAACGTTATCGGCAGAGGCTGTCGACTGTTTCTGTTATAGAAAGAGAAGCGTCTATTCCGTGGATTGACAGATTATATATAGTTTGATTGGGATAATCATTTCGTCGTGGTGGGTCGTGTGAGATATGAGAGAAGAAGAAGATGGAAGACCATGAAGCAAAGAGACTCGATAACTCACGATATGATATAGGCTTCTCGTCTTTACGGCGATTTGCCTATGTTGCTAGGCGTTGATGATATGGGGCGATACGTCGCTGAAGGATTGGTGATGGGGCACTGTTTGTGTCGATATGCTTCGAGGTTTGCACTGAGAGATGGATGGAGAAGGAGGAAAGCAAGAAGGGGAGAACGAAAGCATCGAACAGTTTTGTGCGTGAAATGATAAAATGCGCTTAAATGGGGTGCTTAAATAAGGTATCCGCGTCGCACGGTCGCAAGGTGCACGCGGCTGTCTTCCTATTCTCCCCTCTCTCTTCCTTCTTAGCTCTATATCTGACGACTACACATATATATCTCCTCCCTCACCAAATACCTCACGCGCCAGCTCAATTCACAAACTCATCTCCTTCATTCTCACACTAACCTTTTTTTATTGACGACCCTGTCCCGAATATCAGGACATAACACCTCATCATGAATACAGACCCCCTCGACGGTCTCGACGACCTCTGGTCCACTCCTCCGCCTTCTAACCCAAAGAACACCTCTTCAAGCTCCTCAGCCCCAGATCCACCCGATACTACCCACGCTACTGATCCCACCAAATCGACCACCAATGAAACACCCATCAACACCACTGATACTGAACCTGTCGAAACCGATTCAAGTCTGTATGACACCCTCGTAGTGATCCAAGATATCATCAAGTCACAAACAGACTTATTCAGTTCTCTGACCACTCGACTCAACACACTGACAGAAAATACTAACTCCAAGCTCGAAGAACTGGGAAAAAATTTAGAGAAGATTAAGTCTCAAGAGGAAGAACGAAAGAACAAGCTCAAAAGTCACATCGAGAAGACCGTCGAAGAAGTAATCCAAAGAGTCAGCAACCAATTACAAAGCGTCGCTGAGGAGACAAAGAAAGGGAAGGAGAGAGCTCACGATGGAGAGAAACGTAAAGTACCTAATAAAGAGCTTGAGGCGCTCGCGTACCCTTTCTTTTCGAGTGATAAACCCCATAATCAGCCTGGAACGAGTCGATCGCAAAGCCAAGTATCTCTTTCCCGATCTACACCTTGCATTACCACCCCTTCGACCTCTTCGAGAGTTCAATTCAGATCCCAAGCATCATCCTCCTCCAAGAAAGAAACCAGTATGACTCAAATTATCGATCTTACTCTGACGGACGAAGATGATCTCAATTCGCTCTCGCCAGTGTCTCGAAGAGGGTGCAATTCTCTTGGCTCTTCCTTTAGCCCCCCCTCTCCTGATGTACCTTCACCTTCCTCCACTTATAAGTCGAAACCAATGCCGCCACCCATGGTCATCAAGCCTGCTGGTCGATCGACTACCTCGTTGAAGGCGAAGAGACAATCGCCTACTTCAATATCGGACAAAGCCAATCTCAAGCGAACCCGTACTGCTATCGTTGATCACCAATGTACTGGCGAAGGCTCGAAAAGACCGAGAACAAACACTGAAGATCAAGTGGAAAAAGATCAGTCTCATATCATCGGGTGAGCGGATACATCATCATCAAAAGTTTCAGACATACATTTCAATGCTGATTGGTATGTGATTGAAGGAAAAAGCAAATAGGGAATCTCCCCAACGGAAAGAAGGATATCATTTACCTAGTTAAGAGGTCAGATAAACCCGTATCGTCAGCTATATGGTCAGTACATTCGACAGCCTGTATCAGCACGGTGAGCTTATCGCTGTCATTGAATAGGGTTAAACCGAAAGACATCGGAAACTTCGAAGACGAGGTGTTAGATTTTATGCAAACATGCGATCTCATCAATCAAAAGGATGTCAGTTTCAGAGCAGATGTTACGATCCTGCCTGAAGCCAAGGCCTACTGGGATGAAAAGGGGGAGCGAAAGGTGGATGATCATAATACAAGTGGTATCGAAGATTCAGGTGGGCCTGTAGAGTTGGGAAAGAAGAGTAAGAAGGTGAGACATTTCTAGAAAGGGACGACAATACTACTTCATGACTTATCACATATTGTTTCGATATCTCATTAGACATATTTCTGTATTCCATGCTGTAGAGTGAGTAGCAGCCGTAAGCATATGCATATATACACATATCACAAAAACCGCATTGCAGATGCTCTTGTACTCTAGTATGTAGAAAGGGGTGGACGTCCAGAGTGGAGGTCAACGCGTCACTAACATCATCACATCCACATCAACAGGTCATTCCTTCATCTATCTTGTCTTTCCAACATAATATATAATACATACAGTCTCTCTCGCCCAGCAAGGAGAACTCTAAACGAGTCAAGATGAATTCCTATCCCCATGAGGTGAGCTATTGCAAAATAATCGAAGTATGCCTTAGCTGATCCCTTTTCCACTTCCTAGTTCCTAGCCCACCCCCAACCCTTGATGTTCGTAGCTGGACTAAACCCAGCATCAAGGGGAAGAAGTATATCATCAGCATCTACAACAAGCAATAGGCGACCCTCAGGTGGAGCTTCAAGCTTGTTAGAACCCAGTACAGCGGGTAATGCAGCTCTCACTACGCCTATAACGTCTCCTATACCTCGGAACGATAGTTTACCTTCTCCCTTGGACGGCGCTGGTGATGCGGATCAGAAGGACAACGATGACAAAGAAGAAATACTGAAGGATGAGGAATTGGATGAGAGGGATAAAGAGTTTGAGGAGCTGGTGTACAATCTTAGAGGTGCGCTGACGCCTATGGGAGGGAAGGGGAAGGTTTGGTTAGGGCAGGAAGGTAGACGTGATTTTAGGATTGTCTTGGTGGACAAGGTGAGCATAACGCTCCTCGCTCGTCGCATCTCAGCTTCGCTGTCAGAGTGATCCTCCATTAGGCTGATACTTCCATAGGGAGTCCGTCTACCCATGCGTAAAATCAGCCCATCCTCATCCTCGACTTCTCAATCAATCGCAGATCTACCTACCAGCCCTCACTCACCCTTTTCTCCCTTGATACCTAGTTCCCCATTATATCCTGATGGGCTGATAGCGCCCGTATGGGTACGGAAACATGCTGAACTAGTACCATCAGTATTCGTGCTATTCTTGAGATTGTACGAATCTAAGCCTGTACCTCCGAGTGACGATCCAGAGGTTAATTCAGCCAAGGAAGCCGCCAACAAAGCCATGGAGAAAGATCAGGATGACCAGCTGATCAGGGAGATTGGAGATAGGAGGAGAAGGCTGGGCGAAAGAGGGATAAAGTTGACGGTTGTACTCATGGCCAGTGCCGCTACTTTAGGTAAGCTGTATATATATCAACCTTCTGGAATCAAGCTGATGTACTCTACTCGCGAGCAGATTCGCCAGCACTGGACCCCAGATTATCTTACTTGAGAAGGGCCTCAGCATTATCAGCCAAAGCGTCCCTTTTCGTCCTCACACCAGTCCCAGCAGACCAATTACCAGATTTCGTTCAGTCACTGCAAGATGCCTTATACGACTCTGCGATGGAATATTACTCAAATCACGGGAAAAGGGTACGAAGGAAGAGATCAAGAGTGCCAGTCAGCCAGAATATTCTTTCGCCCACTTCTCCCCAAGCGCAGGGTCAGGGACCGAGAGCTCTGGGACCGCAGGGATGGGCTGTGAGATACGATTGGAAAGCTGGGTGGTTCGCTGAGGTTAAAGGCGATTTCGATGCTGCTAGAAGGTATGTCTGTTAATATTTCTAACCCCATATTGCAGCTGACTAATTGTATGTGGATCATAGACATTACGAAGATTGTTGGAATGAGTTGGCGAGGATGTTCTCTTCGACTACTACATTACCGCCTAGGACGAAGAGATGGGCAGAGGCCAAAGTCTTAGCGGATTGCGTTGCTGTCAGGGTAAGCTGTTTTGAGTCACATGGAAAGGGTGAGCAATGCAAGCTGACAATCCGCCGTCCTTGAAGATATGCAAGCTGCTGCTGTACGATGATCAAGGTCCGCGAGTATTGAATCCATTCTTTGTCCACCTAAAGCGATTTGGTGATCTCTCTCGTGGATGGGGAATAGGTGAAGAGACTTTCGAGTTCTGGAGCTGGATTGCGAGACAGTAAGCTGTGTCTTGTACAGGATCTCTAGATGTAGCTGATCGTTCCGTCAGATATCGCATATTCGCTGAGCTCCTCGAGATGGCACAACAATCAGGAATGCGAATTGCTTCTCTAGCTCCTCCAACTTTCCCAACGGCTGTAGCTGCTGCTGCTCCCCCTCCGCCAGATTACTATACTACACCTATATCTTCTGGTAATCCCCTACAGGTACTACAGCAACCCGCGTTCTACTACTACACCGCGGCAACTTGCTCAATACAGAGACAAGTGAGGTACCAGGAGGCTCTAGCCGCTGAAGTGAGCTGGATTGGGAACATGAATTGGAACGACAGCTGATCGCATTATCGAGCAGAACGATGCATTGAGCTCAGAAGCTGGATCGACTTCGGGTCATGTGTCCACAGCTCCAGGATTCGCTAATGAGAAAAAGGTCGATCATGCTGCGCTGGTAATCGAAGTATGTCCGCTACTTTCACTTAAAACCTTTACCGTTGATTCTATCGCTGACCGCTCATGACTGGTACAGCTCTTCACCAAAGCTTATTCTCTGCTGAAAGAGCAGGATCACGCTCAAAATCGGATGGCTCTCTTCGTGGCTTTCAGAATAGCAGAAGTGTACTGTCAATCCGCCCAGTATGACATGGCTTTACGGTGAGCCGAGGCTCCCCCATGCTCTTAGAGCATATTGTCAGCTGACATCTCCCTTGATCGGGTATAGCTTTTTCGATCGGATCTCCCAAGGATTCAAGAGAGAAGGATGGTCACCTATAGTCATACAGATACGTAAACTGTGGTACGAATGTGCTCAGCAGACTGGGAATGTGGAGAGTGCAGCTAGATTGTTGGTAGATATGATGAGTCCTGGTACGCTCTTCCCCAACCGACATTCACCTCGAGCTGACGGCCCTCATAGACAGTGGTGTTGAAGGTGAAGAAAGGGCGGCACTGCAGGAGGATTTGTTGTCGCTATTGAAGGTATGTCTTTTTTCGCTTTCGTGGTCTCAGTACTCGTGCTGATCGCCACGAATTGTAGACGACTGCACCGTCCAGCTCGGAACCTACTGTAGTGGATCTTGAAGGTCAAAGCAGTCTATGTGAGCTCATCGTCCACATGATTGAGGCTAGCATCTGACAGTGGCAAATAGTGGAAGCTCAAGCGGGATTCTGGCACTCCGAATCAGCAGTATCCAGATCCGTCCCATATCAGGTGGTACTGCGCTGTCCGGAGAAGGTGGACATAGGAGATATTCAGTTCTCTTCTCTCAAGATATCTTGGTCAGATGACCGTGAGGATACAATTATAAATGCCTCCGATCATACCCCTGTGGAGACAGAATTTGTCAAAGTAAACCATGGAGAAGAAAGCAAGGCATCTTTGAAATGGCCGCCAAACCACTTTTTGGTAATAAACGGTGAAATAACAGGAGACGTCGAAGGCGAAGTTCGAGTGAGTCGGCCATTCGAAAAACTCTTTGCAGTGACAGCTGATACATGTCAACCAGATATCTGGTCTCAAACTTGGTCTGCAGCAGGGTTCGTGGAACCTGGATGTGCTCCTCAGCCCAGGTGAGCTGGTTGAATGGATCACACCTAAAAGAGGGATAGTACCAGTCCAAGCTCTGTCTCCTTCTGTTGAGTGAGTCCCTCTGCTCCTCTCATAACGCAATGCGAATGGGGCTAATGCATACCTTCAGCTTTGTACATCAACCTCACGATCTTGATGTGGAAATCATACATGTCCCCTCTGCTTTTGTGGGAGAGGATGTGGCAGTCACGATCAAAGCGACTAATCAGGATGATCGGGAGATGGACGTGGTATTGTCCGTCTTCTTGCAACCAGGCGAGGGAGATGAGGATGAAGGTAAGTGATTTTTTTGGCAACCGAGGAGCTGAATTCAATATCATCATACAGGCTCGACAATCACCATCGACGATCAACTTTCGCCCACGCTATTGAAGGATGTTTCACTAGGTTCTCTATCTCCCTCGGCTTCTACCTCGAAGACCATAACTCTGCGTGCCCCGATGGAAGGTACCAAGATCATAGATTTCTCTCTCCAATCTACCGTCAAACTCCCACCTCCAAAGACACTCTCCCCAACACCAGATGACCAGCGGACCGAGGAAATCACACGAACAGCAGTCATACCTGTTCTGAGGCCTTTCGAAGTGAAGATGGCAGTGAACTATTCTCAGAGGTTGGAAGGCTCTGAGGGGGCTCATGCTATTGTGGGCATATTGGTTGAAGTGCCTGGACCTAGGGGAGTGAGGGTTGAAAAGATCCAGTTGCTGGATAATAGTGATGAGGAAGAGAGGGATGTGAAGTTGGTTTCGAGCTCTTTGGATCTGGAGGGTGATGAGTCGTTGCCTCAAGGTGAGCATTGCGTCCAGATGCAAAGCCCCCCTTAGCGTAAGCTGACATGGTTACTCCGATCAGACTGGGACCAAAGTACAAGTTATGCGTTATCTGCCAAGTTCGCCCTTTCTCCTGGTCTGAGAGGTGGGACAGCTGGAGATCCTACCAAAGCACCTGCAAATTTGGTATTCACATGGAAGAGGTGAGCATCATCAACAAGTAATTGGAGCAGTACTGACAATGCCGAGTCTGTTGTTATGAACAGTGACCCATCCAAATCAGCCATAACGACCGTCCACCCCCTCCCCGCCCTCTTCATAGAATCACCACGAGAATCATACCTCATCCCCACGCTGCATCTCCCAGCCCCGCCCTCAGTCAGGATCCACCAACCATTCGATATTACCCTCACCATCCTCAATACCCATCCTACCTCCTCTGCAACCTCCGTGAACGTCGTGGGAGAGACCAAAGATAATTTCGTATGGCTGGGTAATCGGAATATCCTATTATCTCCAGCACTCAAACCTGGCGAGGAGAGGATTATGAAGTGCAAGTTGGTAGCGCTTTCGATAGGTGAGGATGGGTGGGTGGAAGTTCCGAGGTTTAGTGTGTTTGAAGGTGAGGGTGAAGATAGGGAGGAAGTTAGGGTCAATGGACAGACGATGGTTTGTGTTAGACCGTGAGTGCGATGAATGCTTGCTAGGCGAGGACTTTTGAGTTGGGTGGGTGGATGAGACTGTAACGGATGCTTGCTATATAAGGCGAGGACTATTTTCTTGTACGCGTATATCATATGATTGACATGTCGTTTATTATGCATGACATGACTTGTAATTTACTTAACAAATTGTTCAAAATCCTCTCATCCATGATAGCTATGCAATGCAGAATACTTGAATACCTCCCTTCCCGTTCACCTTGTGTGATTTTTCGTATGTACACTTAGTCCGTTGAGACTACTTCGTAGACAAGATCCGCCTAGTCTTCACTGACATCTCCGAATCTATTCGTTGATCACATCAGCCGATCGATTCTTATCCTTTATCGGTTCAGCTGGTTCCAACTCACTCAAAAATACCAAGTCTGTCTTTCTTTGCACCTTCAGTAGCTGCACCCAAATCATATCAGCTAAATTCTCTACGTCCAGAACCTCTAGCTGCGAAAGACACTTACCATCTTCAAGTTTCCTCTTGACCTGAGCATACGAATCAAGGTATCTAACTGATTTATCGACCGTAGCGAGACCTATCCAATCTCAAAATATCAGCATAATCATTCAAGCTGCGCCTAGGACGAGGTGATGTTTGGTAAGAATCCGTATACTCACCCTCTCGCACCAAATCAGCATTGATACATGCCAAAGGATCGTCCGCAGCATTGGGATCCGAGGGGTCGATCAGTCTGAGATGCAAGAGGTTTCCCTCCCGCTGATCGATGTTGGCTACGAGCTTCCTGTTCTCGGTGAAATAGTTGAATCGTCTAAGGGCTTCGGAGCCGTACTCTGATGATTTGGGGACAAGCTTGACGAAACTGTACAGGGTGAAGGCTCATCGGTCAGTATGCTCGATTTATTGCCTGGCATCATTCCAAAAACCAAGAGAAAAGGGGAAAACAAGGGCACAATGGTAATAAGCGGGAAAGAGGTATGGTAGGAAAGGAGATGAGACACTAGAAGTGTTCGTGATCGATGTGGGTCTCACGAGACTAGATAAAGATATGCGACAAACCCACCTCAATCTAGCCTCCTTAGCCTGACCAGGTAATCCCTTAAACTTAGAATCCAAAGGTCTAACCCTAGAGAAAGGCAGAGTCTCCTCATTGCCATAATCAATAAAGTACAACTGAGCTTCTTTCTTAATCGCCGACGATTTCTTCACTTTCGCTCGGTACCTATAAAGAAGAACCGACTTTAGCGCAAAACACATATTTCGAAGTCTACCAGGGTCTCAAGATCGCGGAGCGCAAGGAGAAGAAGAGGATGAACTTCAACATACCACTGATTGTCTTCACTAAACTTAGCCGAGACCAAATCCCCAGTCTTAGGTGAAAATCCAGCGGGCGAGTTCGAAGTAGGTTGTTTGTGGTGAAGTGAGAAATCAGACATCAACTTCTCGAGAGATGCGACGCCTATAATCGTAAAGTTCCTCCTGTCAGCTCCCACTTTTCAATTGCTTCGATAAAGGTATAGCGGAACGTACTATCTTTATCCAAGATCTGCACGGAGAATGAGAAAGGTTCTTCCTTAACGCTGGACACGTATACATCCAAATAATCAGGAGCCAATGCACCTGACTCGTCGACCTTTTGAGTGGTTGTGGTGTCTTCTTCAGTGAATGTAGACCAGATCTGCACATGGAAGTCAGCTTATTTCCGTGCTCAGAGTTGACATGGAGGAGAAAAAGCTCACATTCTTCTTAGCTGCCTTGGCCTCTTCTTCAGCTGCTGACAACTCCCTTCCGAAGGGCAATGACTCGGCAGAGAAATGGTGAACGGTAGCGAGACTGGATTGATCGTCAGCTATCGTGAATCATACATCAGCAATCATAGCTGCTCACCCTTCTCTGACAAGTTCGACAGCAACATTGGTATTTCCACCAGCATACATGGCTCCGATGAAACCACCGGATTTGTCAGTCGTGTCGAATGCTGCATACCATGTGTAAGTGATTTGTCTCTACTCCTCACCCCTCTATCCATATACGTGTGGTCGTTAGGGCGACTTACCAATCTCAACATCCCTTTGCATGTATCTACTAGCAAATCTCAATGACTCCAGTCCATACGGCTCAGATTTCTCCGAAGCGTTCCTAGCGGTTCTAGGCGCTCTTATACCTATCGACGTCAAATACTTGCTGATAAGCTTCTTGATTCTACCTATTTTCGATTTGCAGTCAAAAAAGCTTACCGGCAAGTACGAAAGTGACCTTGGTATTTTCCTTAGGCATGTATAGCTTGAACCTAGATCCAGCAGATACAAAGTCCACCACGGCGGAATGTCTTCCCTGTCTCTTCCATTGAGTGAGGTAGGACGAAGCCCTGGAAGCTGATTCTGAGGCATCGACGATACGTGGCAGAGATACTTCTTTGGTAGAATGCACTCCTTTGGTCTCTGCTACAGCTCTACGCACGATGTGAGCTTATCGGTTCTCTACAAGTACGAGCCAGAGGACCAAGACAAAGCTCACTTCTGCTCTGCCACGATGAGTTTATCCAATTCCATTGATCGATCTTCATCATCCCGCTTATGTCTTAGGACAGTAGCAAGACCCTTCTCAATGAGCTGTTCAGCAATATTGCTAGGGGAAACATCGTGAGCTGGTCTATCAACAAATGCCCGATGTCGCAACAGCTTACTTGTTTGCATTTCCAAACGTGACCGTCACACATTCTCGTTCTTCATATTCACCTTCCCGAGGCTTAACATAATCGATATGAACGTGTACGGTCTTACCGATAAGACGTTTTCGGAGGAATCTATGCAATCGGATCAGCTCAAATGTTCAGCACAACAGACTACTAGATGACTCACTCCTTAGCTTCGTTGGCCCAGTAGGTGGATTTCGGGTCAGTTCCCCTGTTCGTCATCCATCAGCTATCAGGTTCCTCTCACGCCCATTGTAGCCGACTCACCTTGGTCCTCTGACAGAAGCAAGCTGTAATCTCCTCTCCTTGTCATCACCGCCCTTCGGTACAACACTAATCTGATCTGAGCCCCAAATCCTGACAACGGTAGCATCGAACTCGTTACCCTTTGTGTTGTTGGAGACAGGCGTGGAAGTTCCGTTGGTGGTTCCGTTAGACTTGGTAGCACCGTATGATTCCCATAAACCCAATTTCTTATCTTTCGCTGATTTCTCGGCGGCTCTGAAACGGTCTAAACCACCATGAGGAGCTAGGATACCGGCGTGCCACTGCGATCAGGCATCAATACCATTCAGCTAAGAGTCCATCTTCAAGAACAGAATAGCTGAGATGAAGATTTAGACTTACATCGATGACTTTTGCTAATCCTGCTCCGCATAGGAATTCGGCGATGTTTCCATTAGGATGTTTACTGGATCACCGGATTCCGCTCAGCTAACTCCAATGACATGATACTAGTAGATATATAGATTGATCTTGACTTACGCGATACCAATGATGACACTTGCACCACCAGACGTCGGAGCAGGTAAACCATTAGTGCCGTTGGCAGGTTTGTTCGCTCCCGCAGGTGTGGGGCCAGATTGGAAGGGTGAAGCGCCTAATGATACGGGAGCAGAGAGGAGTCGGACTTTGATGGATCGTTGGAGCATTCTTACTTCTGTGAAGAATTTTGCCTACATGTCACATGATGGGGTTTCAGCACCAGCTAATTCAGCCATACTGGCTAGTACAGAGGTGGTGACAGAACTCACCTCTTCACCCCATGGCTCAGCTGAAGAAGAATCACTATCCCTTCCAACGGATGCTCTGGGAGCTTTGGCACCGGCCAGAACAAGGTTGACAAACTGGTGATTCCCTTCGTCGAGTAGTAAACGAACACGTAATTGGGTACCATCCCTCACACCTTCGACTATAGCTATTGAAGCCCATGAAGATCAGTATAAGCACGTTGGTCATTGGATTCTGTTAATGACTCACCATCCACATCTTCATCTTTGTGTTCAGCTACGAATGTATGGGGATCAGATGGCATCTGGAATGATACGGTTCTTTGCTATCGATTCCACATCCATACAAACTGATCAGCCTTTCGAGATCGACAAAAGGCAAGTTGGATAGATCTGATGCGGAAATACTCACGCTCTCAGGCTGCTCGGCCCACAATCCTTTACCTTCACTCTTAGCTTGATCTTCTACCAACCTCAACTGTTCTCGCTTCTTCGCTTCTTCCGCGCCTAGTCGTCTATACCACAAATATCAGCTCTGACCATCCTCAATAAAGCTCAGGAAGAGGAATAACTGACCGGACAGCCTCTTCACCTTCACCCATACCATCCCTCAGCTTTGCCCAACCGTTCGATACGACCAAAGTAGCTACATCCTGAGGTGGTTGACCTGGTCCGGGAGGAGCGATGAGAAGCGAAACGAATTCTCTTTCTTGGCCCTGCATGTTCAGTCAGCTGCCCAATTCCATGGAACCTCAGGGTGATGAAAACTCAAACTCACTGAGCTGGTAATGCTATGTGTGACGGTATATGCTACTTCTTTACCTACCAGCAAAGCTCTCATGTATTCTCTTGCTGAAAACGCGAATGGCTACGACGATAATTTCAGACAATGTTTGGCAAAGAAAGACTAAGGGCACATTCGACTCACCTCATCTTCACGGATTGTGGAACCTAATCTAGGGGATTGTATACCGGCGAGATGTAGGAGTCTATACAACGAGATCAGCTGTCATCCTCCAGGAGAGATTCCTAGCTTACTTCTCCTTGGCTGGTTGACCCTTTGCTGGAGCCTCTTTGGGTCGGATGATGACTGTATCTCCAGACAAGACGGCTACATAGAATTGAGTCAGTGAGTTAATGCACGATGTACGATTACCTGTGTGATTGTTGTCTTACATTTTACGATCTGTTACAGAAGGGAGATGTCAGCATAGATCATACGACATTCTCGGCCCAGACGACCAAGCGCTCCCATTGAACCGATGAACCAGTCGAACAGTGGTCGAGAAGAGAAGACTGAAACGTTGCACTCACAGCTCTAGTGGTCATATTTGAGTGTGCTCTGGTCTTTTATCTCTTGAAGTGGTTGTCTATTCTGTCTATGTATGTTGTTGTTGATATATCTTGACAAGATGACATCGTAGTAATGTGGTCACTCGAGGAACACACTGACACGACACCCCCCCTCGTCAAGCGATGACCATGACCGAACAAATCAGGCACGAGGTGGGGGAGGAGACATGCGTTACTTGTCCGCCATGTGAGAGACACGTGGTGCGAGTGAGTGATCGATGTTATTACGTTGTAATCATTCATTCGTTATTGATTGACCACCATTTGGAATACTATCTTCACATAGATATGAGATAACTGATACCATCCCCATCATCATCAACCACACCTTGAACAAGTCATCATCATAACCTGGGTACGACGAGATCAGAGAAGTGTATCACGACATCGCACGACTACAGCTACATTAAAGGAAAGGAGCCTTGTTATCATCCAACATCCTTTGAGCAGAGACGCTTGTCGAGTATCCGTGGTTGAACAAGGACATGATCCTTTTGGTTGATTTGTGATTTGATTCGGAGCTGAAATGGATAAAAGGTGATTCTCAAATCACACCATCGTATATCGTCGGCGTGCTTATCAATATCATTGGTATAAATAGGTAGCACCGCTCATTCCTATCACAACCCACGAACTCACTATCCTCTGATAACCATCAACCAGATTCAACAATGTGTCGATTCGTGAGTCTCTTGCCATCCATTTAAGAAAAAATGGTTCTGACACTTTGATACTGTCACAGCTCGTATACAAAGGCACAGAGCCTATCCAGCTCTCACACTTGGTCACCCGACCTAAACACAGTATCATCAATCAGGCATTCGAAAGTAAATTGAGAATGCCAAGTAGTAGACCAATGAATGTGGGTCTATCAAATTTCTTCCATCTCTCTTCTTCCCTCCCAACCTCAAAAATTCGGTCACGCTAATTCTCAATACATCTTTTTACACTATAGGCAGACGGCTTTGGTATCGGATGGTACGACCCCCTCCCCGCCCCAGCCACTCTTACCCTCCCACGAGCGACGAGTATCCCCGCCCCTCCAGAGCCGACCACTCCATTAGAGGGTCAAACGCCCTCACATTCATCTCACTCCCAGGAATATATACCTACGCCCGTACCCCCCAATGATCCAAGTCAGGATATCCAGGTCGATCCCATGGCGGGGTTGGATCAAACGTCTGTCGAGATACTGAAAGCGAGGGAGAGGGAGAGGGAGCTGGAGAATGAACGACCATGCTTGTTCAAATCTATACATCCTGTGAGTCATCATCGGATCATCACCAGCAGGTAGTGTATTGACTGATATTTCGAATGTGACGGCGTTAGGCATGGAGTAATGCGAACTTGACGAGATTGGCAGAGAAGATACGGAGTGCTTTAGTCTTGTAAGCTACCTCATAGTCCCACGGGTAAATGTAGGTGTAAGCTAATGGAGAGAATAATCGGTGCAGTGCGCACGTAAGAGCATCAACAATGGCAGGGGCACGTAAGTGTCTACATTTTCCACTCCTATCTGATGTTTATCCGTATTCACCGCTGATCTCTCTTCCCCGCAGCATCCGAAGACAACTGTCATCCGTGGATGTTCGACAAATTAATGTGGATGCACAACGGCGAGATAAACGAGTTCAGAAAGATCAAGAGAGCAGTGCAGCAATCCTTGCCCGAGGAACTATTCCTGTACCCATCTGGATATACAGGTAAGCTCATTCATTCTCGTTAGCTACATCCCTTTCCCCAACTTGTGAGCTACAAGGCCAGCTGACTTGGTATGATGTTCACAGATTCAGAATGGGCATTCATGATTTTCCTTTCCAAAGTAGGTTCGAAAAGATACCATGTTCAGAGCAGGACAAAGATTAATTGGTAGTGATAGCTCAAAGACCCCCACGCTCGTTCGTTCTCGCATGTCGAGCTGAGAGACGCTATGATGGAGACTATACGGTTCATCAATAAACTTTCCAAAGAAGCTGGTATCGTGAGTTGAACAGACTGTGTTGTCGAATCTAGAGTTGCGGCTCATCCAAACTTTATCTAATCACAGACCGGACCGAGTCTGATGAATTTCGTGGTGACTGATGGTGAGACAGTGGTAGCTACTAGGTGAGTAACCCTTTCTTCCCGATCTTTCTCAGCAGTCTGGTACCACTTGAAGAGATGAAACTGATAGAATACCTGTGTCTCAGATACATCTCATCCCGAACATCCGAGGCATCCTCCCTCTTCTTCTCCTCTGGAACCTCCTTCGACGAGTATCAAGAAGGTGGATTATACCGAATGACCAAAGCGGACAAGAGGGAAAATATCATCATGATTGCGTCAGAACCGTTGACATTCGAAAGAAGCGATTGGATGGAGGTCAAGACTAACACTATGATAGTGATTACTCCCAAGGTGGGTCTGTTACCTCCCGCGAGACAATCGGATTCGTGTGTAATGCTGATTGACCTGGATTACAGATGAACCTCCTTCAAATACCTATAATAGACGAGCACTGGGTCACCCCGCAAGATCCAGCAGCACTTACTAGATCTAGAGATTTCGCCATCAAGATGGGCTTTGGTGAGTGACGTGTTTTTTCCTTCGGGACACTTCAGAGAGCTGATGCTATTAATGTGGGGGATAGGTCTCGGTTTCGCCTCTGAACAAGCTAGGAACGATGCTGTCAGTGCGGCTGCCTAGATGATTTGGGATCTTTCACTTGACTTTATCATTCATTGTATTATATTTGCATCGTTCGATTGGCATTGGCATAGGCAGGGGTACTGTAGCGGAGTGTGTTTGATTGGATTGGACATAGATAGGTGTTGATTGTAAATATATTGAAAATGCATGGTCATGACACCAAAGGTTGATCAATAATCTACGTTGATCTACGCATTGATCTGCGAATGTTCGATCAACATTGATTGACAATGTCTGTGCAACGCTGCAAATGGGAATTGACGATAAGAGTGTTGTTGATCCATACCGACCATTGTTTGCTATAGTATATTATCTGTTTGTATGTTTGCATAACAACATATATATCTCAAAACACACAAACCAAACTTCCATCCTCCAATCAAGATGGTCGCACCCACCTTCACCTCATGGAACAATCTCCATCAGCCCCCCAAACCGGTATTCCCTCGAAACCCAAACCCAAATGCAGTCCCAGTCCCAAATCCATCAGCGACGAACCAACCGTTCAAGTCGGGTCAATTCAAGCCTATATCATTCAGCTTCAATCTCGGTTCTACTTCTAATCCCAAATCCAAATTCAATCCCCCTCCTACTTATAATGCCCCTCCTCCATCGGATCCCTCTCCCACTTCCACTTCTATCACTTCAGCCTCTTCTAATCTCACATCCACATCTCTCAGCACCATCCTCGACCGAATCAAACAAGGCGCGCCACTCCCACCTCGAGCCGCACCGCCGGTCCACCCATGGAGACGAATGCACGTTGACCTAACGAACTCGCAGACTCGAACGGATCTATCTCAGGCATTCAATATTGTTCGAACAATTCCATTCGACGACATACTCTTTCCACCTACTCCGATAGACAACAACAACAACACCACCAACAAAGGAGACCAACTGGAATTGAATGTAGATCAAGAAGTGAGGGAGTACGATCCGTCTCAGCCATACTTTAGTCCCTTCAAGTCATCCGCTAAGAGCGATACCCCGCCTCATCAGATGACTCCACTCTCTCTTCGTCAAGTGATCGTGCCCGATCCAGAACCGACATCAGCACCAGCTCCAGTAAGATTATCAGCTCCCGCTCGAAGTGAAATCCAAGGGAAGAAGAAGGCTTCCAACTTGTCGGCAGTGTCAACAAAGAAGAAATCCAAGATAACCACCCATACCAACAAATCTTCGCATATCCACTTATCCAAGAAACTCGAAATGAAGAAAACCCAGCTAAAACTGATCGGTAAGAAGAAGTCTCCGCACAATGCCCCTGCCCCTGCCATGGACTCGGACTTGCACGTGCACGATCCCATACTTATGAAGATCCCAACCGCCCAACTAAGGGATCAACGAAAAGCCGCGCAACGAAGGGGTCTGAGCCTCGAGGCGTATTTGAAGAGAAAGGAGGGACAGAATAAAGGTGGTATCACTCCTGGCGAGAGAGTGTCGGTATCGCTGAAAGATAGAATTGGGAACGGTAATGGCTCTGGGTTATTCAGTCATAATCAGAATATCCCAAAGTCAGAAGAAAGTAAATTGGATGTGTTCATAAAGGTACAGTGCGCCAAGTTAGCCTTGTGCACACTCGTTCGCTAATAATACGGATACATGAATTAGCTCATCAAAGGTGATCCTGAGATTCAAGATATATTCACTCACCACACCACCGCCACTACCGCTGCACTAGAAAATAACGCTAAATTCAGATTATACAAGCGATTGGGTGAGATCGTAGATAGGTTTTGAGGCATTTGCAGAAAAGGGCTTTTTTTTTTCGATCGTTAGATTATTCAGTTGATGGATGTCTGCTTTGTACAGCATCTTATCTCTTTGTACATTACATACAAGTTATCCAGTTTCTTTACACCGACTTATCGGACATTTTGGGTTAACTGAAGGTTGTTCATTATATTCCCTTCTTGTATATAGATGCAGCAGCATAGTCTTAGTCTTGCCGGAGGGGGCATCAACACGTGCAAGCACAGTAGCATGTCAAGGCAAAGCAGAACAAAACAAAGCATTATATTATCTTATCATCCCTTGGACATCCTACATCATTCAACCCAAACCAAGCATACGCCAAACATCGAAACACCAAAACACCTAAAACCTGGAACATCCGATCTAAATAAAAGAACCAAGACATCAAATATATCAAGCCATAATCCCGCCCTCACCCCTCCGCCCTCTGACCACCTTGATCGGACTCCTCTCTGTCCTAGCTACAACCACCCCCGTCTCATTATCCGTCTCCGTCTCGTAGTCCATTATGGTATTTTCATGTTCACTCTCGCTGAATATTTCTTGTTGATTCGTTCGAGGTATCGTCGTTCCATCTTGAGATCGCGGGATCGCTTCGGTCTGATCCGATTGAAGGGGAGGGATAGGGCTCAAGCTTCCCTCTCCCGCGTTATGCTCGGTGACGCTAATATCCCCAACAGGCCCATCCCTTCCAGCCAATAACCAAGCCAAAACTCTATCTTCCGGTCCGACCTTTATCCCCATTCCCTCTTGTCCAGCCCGACTACCGTCGGGCGACGGCGATTCCCTCGGCACACCATACTGACTCAATATCGCATCAAGTAACAACCTACATTCCCCAGCACTCGTAGCGTGATCCAACAATCTCCTGAGCGGTATGAGATCATGCAGCGGGATAGTCGGTATCTCGACCTCTTTGGGAGTCTGGGTACCAGTTTCGGAAGTTGGTTTTCTCGGGACGATCACGTCCTCCGTAGAGGTAGATTTCGACTGACTAACGATTGACTTCACTGGACTAGGAATCGGTATCATGGTTTGATGTTGGGTTGTAGGAGTCGTATAGGTCGATTGGGGGGAAATGACCGAATGGGCAGTTTTAAATGATGTGGCTGATCCAGGGATGGCTAGTCCTTCGAGATCGGGTCTTCCATACGAAGAGGAGGTCGTACTGGTGGTGGTGACCGTCACTTGTTGACCCAACACCGGAGGATCACTCGATTCCTTGGTCATCCTCTGGTCGTCTTCGCCTTCCAGTGCACTGACAGCGCCTATACCCAATCCAACCATCTTCCGATTCTCACTCGCTCTTCTACCCTCCGTGTGGGCCTCATCATGGAGCGCAGGCTGACTACCCCGTCGCTCAACAGGCGAGGCAAGATTACTGCTACCTCTTCTCTCCCCTCCCAGTCCTAATCCAGCAGCACTTCCTCTTCTCTCACCAATCGCACTGCCCCGTCTCTCAGCAAACTTCGCAGAAGCTTCTCGCGCAGCATCCGAAGTCCTACTAGCATTACTGCCCTTCCTCCTATCCCTATCTCTATCGTAATCATCTCCAGTGGCGAACGGTCTAAATGCAACTGGAATAGTCGACAACGAATGCAAAGACTTTTGCTTTTTTGGCATTCCCATACCCCCTCCAGAACCTAATTGGGGCTGTGAATTTGGATCTTCGAATCCTGCCCATCCACTTATCCTCGGTCCGTTCAGAGCAGTACTATGCGATTCTGACCTACTGATAGAGCTCGAGTTCAGTTTCGAGAACGACGACGATGATGTGGGGATTGGCGATTTCTCTTTCTCTTTCTTGGACTTGGTAACTTTATTTACTAATGCTCTGAAACCTTTACCCGGCTTAGCAGTTTGAGGAGGATCGGCTGACCCTTCTTCTTCGATATTTGGTGTCTGAGTTTGCGATTTAAATGTAGCCTCAGATGCAGGTGGAGGAGTGTTGTTGAAGAAATCCGCTAATTCTTGAGCTTCGGTTTTCTTCCTCGTTCGACTCTGACCAGGGAAGGCATATTCATCTTCACCCTCTTCATCTCTGTTCAAAGCTTCGCGAGATCGACCGTTCGGTCTATTCAAGCTTGATGAGGAGAATTGTGATCTAGTCAAGGTGGGTTGAGGTGAGAAATCATTTTGAGGGAGACTTTGGGGAGAAGTAAAGTGTGATTGCGTATTAATTGAAGGTGACGAGCTAGCAGTGACGTCCGAGGTATCCACAGCTCGAGTGGCATCAATTTTACTGGGAGATGGGAACGTCGATTCTGGTGCTGGGGGCGGAGGCGTACCTAGAACAACAGCCGGAACGGTCCTTTTGACCTTCTCAGGCCCTGATGATCTGAATCCACCTTTCTTTGTGGGGCTGGCAGGCTCATAGGCACCTTCAGATGCTAATAACTCCATCAGACTTTCTTTTTTCTGACCTGGACGACCAGCCAGTTCCTCTTCATCCGCGTTCTCCTCGATAGTGGATGCTGCTCGGGCTTGCAATCTACGCTGAGCAGAGTCCGCACGAGGTCGATTATTGAGCGACGGGGAGGAGTGCTGAGTCGGCGAGGCATGAGCGGATTGAGCTTGACTGGCATGATCGTTTTCGGAGACAGTGCCGCGAGGTTGGGTCGAAGGTGGAGTCGGGAACTGGGCAGGGGAGATGTTTTCTGATCGAGTAGATTTCGCTGATATAGATGGGTTTGGAGATTCGGTCGCACGACGTCGGTTGGCAGTGCCCTAGTCATACAATATCCGTCAGCCAAGGTCAGGGTCTCAATCGAATGTGATAAGTCTCCACTCACATCGAAGTTCTTCAATCTACTAGGCGTCAAGCTGACTTTCATAGTTTCACCACTCCTCACCAACGCATCAAATTCCTCTTGTGCCTCCTGTATGGACTGCTCGTCGTCCCCATTCAAGCTCTCATGGTATGAATCATGAAAAGCACCCAGCATTGATCTGGTATTCTCACTCAAAACACTTCCACTTCTCTCATGTCCCTGTCCCCGGAGTAAATGATGTTTGCCAGGAGAGTTGGCAGACTTCTTACTCAGTTGTGATCCTTTGCGCATTACTCCTCCGGCTATCCCGCCATATCGGTTGGTATCGATAGACGAACGGGACTCGTGATTTGATTGGGATGAAGTGACATTTCGACTAGCTTCGAACGAGCCATCTCGATGTTGTCCTAATGATACTTTCGAAGCGTGCGGCGAGCCAGACGCTAAGGGTGATGCTCTACCACCTGCTGATTGGCTCGTACTGGGACGTGATGGGTTGGATCGCTTGTGTCGTGTTCCCGCACGGATAGCAGCTTCCAGTTGGTCCTTGACTGTTTCCATGGTCAGCTACGCGGAACAATCTATAGCGTCGACTAGCTCACCCTTCATCTTTTTGAACAGACCCCATACGCTCTCATCCTCACATAGAGCGGTATATAACTCCTGTGGTCCAGCTACTACTATCTCCGAGTCTCTAGCTACGACACTGGCGAGTTGAGATAATACGTGTTCGCAAACGTGTCTGTCAACAGCCAAGATTAGCATTACATCCACAACATTTCGCAGCAATATCGGATAACGACTCGCTCTATGATCGCTGTCATCCACAAGGCAGCAGGTTCGACCGTATCTTCCGAAGCATCCCCTCCCGCCTTTTTCCACGCAGCCAGTATCTCCTCTTCCAGAGCTTCATCCGCATTCTCCTGTGATGCCATTGTCTATCACCACAAACGGCAGATCAGCTCTTCACTCCACATTTGATGGATGCAGCATGTAAGAGAAAAAGGGTGATTTACAGAGTAAGAAACGCATTTCAACCTCAACAGCTCTACAGCTTTATCGACATTCAGCGATCTCCCTCCCCTCATTCCATTCCCTTGACCATCAGGTTGGAAACCCTTCCCCTGTCTTCTACCTTCGAGCCAACTTCGCAATTCCACCTCAGCCTCAGCTACTGCTGATCTCCCCAACGCACGGACATTGGTACTTTCACCCCCCTGGGAAGACTTGTTATCGCCTGAGAATACTGATGGTATACCTTCTTTCCTTAGGTCAGAGGGGTTTATAGATTCTGCTGCGGATATGAGCGACACGAGGATCTCGTCCAGGAATGTATTGAGTGCTTGTAGGGCGGGGATGGATAGTGTTGTAGGTCGCAGGTCGGAAATGAGGGCATTGGCTGAGGTGGGGGATAGGTAGTCTGCTTGAATTGTGTGAATAGACGGGGTTATCGGATTATGGAGCGGAACAGTAGGAGAATGACTTACAGGAAGACATGTTGCCGGTGTACGGACTGTGGTCGTCGTCGTTGCTACCACTGCGCTCTATGAGTTTGATCTAGGTTGAGTGGGGGTATACCGTATGATGTGATAGATATCGTTGGTGACTGCTCTAAAGGTTGAATCTAATTTGACCAGGTGAGGAATGGTGGTGTTTGGTTGTTGGTGTTAGGATGTGGTATCGTATCCAAGTAGAATATCCGCTCTAATGCGCGCATGTGCCTCTTGTCGTGCAATGTGCTAGTACCGTTCATCCGTCCATCAATCAATAGTCCTGTAATATCCTTTGCCCTTTGTTTCAAATTGACACTATATCCCCTTTCTCCGAAATATATATGTTCCTGATCTGACCCGCAGCCAATGAGATG
Source organism: Kwoniella bestiolae CBS 10118 (assembly GCF_000512585.2). Taxonomy (NCBI): domain Eukaryota; kingdom Fungi; phylum Basidiomycota; class Tremellomycetes; order Tremellales; family Cryptococcaceae; genus Kwoniella; species Kwoniella bestiolae. The sequence continues at coordinate 1,285,842 of NC_089243.1, forward strand.
AGATGGGATGAGAAGAAGCCGAGCTGGGATGACAGCGAGTTGTCGTCGTACAGATGCTAGATGACAGATGCTAGATGGACGAGGTATGTCTTACAACACAATAGGTGATCTACAAGATACCTCTTTCCCAACCTGAAACCTGAAACGCGGTGTGAACTGAATGACGCTCGGACCTCGAAAGCGACAGCATGAGTACGGTGATCTCCGCCGTGGTCGAGTAAAGTGCACCACCGTGGGAAAGCAGGGGTCTGATGTTGGTTCGAAGCGAAAGGACTTGAAGCAAGTGTCAAATTAAAACCAGAATCAGACGAACCAGCTAAGCTGGCTGTCCACTATTATCGTCTAGGTTGTACAACTACGAAAACAAATCCTCACAGAGATCCTCTCAACCGCCAGAGAGGTCACTCTACCTCCCCTCACCATGTCCCGCATAATCAACAGGCTCCCTCCCCTCCCACCCCCTCGAACATGGTATATTCACTTCCCCTCAAAATACCTCCCCAATTCCCCCGATAGAAATATGATCCGTAAATCCACTGGACGAAAGCTCCTAGCAAATCCCAAAATATGCGACGACTTTGTCAGATCTCTCAACATGCGTGAGGGGGAGGTAGTCATCGATGCATATTCCGGAGTGGGCAGTTTGACCAGAAGTTTGTTATCTGGAGGGAAATCTCAGAGGGAATCAAAACAGTGGTCCCCTGCTTTACTTGAGGAGATGGACGAAGTACCGGTAGAGGGTGGATCGAAGAAGAGTAAAGTCAAAAAGCAGAAATATCCATCATGGCTTGAAGATCTTCCTGCCTCCCCTTCATCGACTACCAGTACGCAGCAAAATTCATCTGAAGAAACGGAAACGGAACAACCCATAAAACCAAAACTAGTAGTATCTTCCGAAGGTTCACTCGAACTCCTCGTCCGATCATTCAACTATCCCTCCAAATCAGTAAATCCCCTAAGTACGATTGGCAAAGAAATATCTCAAGATCCCTACACCCGTCCAGTCCCAGTAATAACCACACCCTTACATCCCAATCTCCTACTATCCCACTCAACAGCCTACGTCTGGCCCACTCTACCGAAAATACTGGAAAACCCTTTAGTCCAAAATGCTCTGCCCGTACATAATCCCGAATTACCCCCTGGCGATGCAGAGGCGTATAAGAGGAATTGGGAAGATCCAGAACCACCCATTACGATTGTGTGCCAGATGCCCGATTCGAGTATTGGGGAGCAGCTCGCGTCGCAGTGGGTTGGGAGTGCTGTGGGTGATCCGGGGCAGAAGAGGACGTGGATATGGGAGTGGGGGAGGGTACGGATGGCTTTGTTATGTGGAAAGAGTCTTTATGATGTGAGTGCAGCGAATCTTTGGAATGGGTTTCGGGTCATAAGTGATCTATTTGGACGAGGCTTTGTAATCTCTTGACCGGCTACAATCCTTCTTCCGCCATTCCCTCTCACATACAACCAACAATTCCCCGAAACTACATAGCTGACAGCTCGCCCCCACCCAGCGTATCCTAGCCCCACCAGGCTCAGTGATCCACTGCAAACTCTCGATCCTCGCCCAAGCACTATTTGACATCGTCCCCCTTCCACCCTACCACCACGTCCTAAACGTCGACAAACAATCCAAATTCACACACGACCGCCCTTCCAAACCGCTCTCCTCGGTCCCTCCCTCATCCACCACTCCTACCGGGATACCCTCCAACCCACCCTCGTCAATCGACTCCTTCACTCGTCCAGAGCACGGCCAAAAAACATTAACTTACCCACTGGACTTCTATCCTCCTGTAACCTCCGCGCAGAGATTGATAGGTAAACCCCTGGAGAGACCTGATTTACTGGGACTGATGTTGATCCCGAAGTTGAATTCGCCTATCCTGTCTAGTCAAAAGGATACATGGGATTATTGTATGCGACGATTATTCGTCAGAGATACCTTGACGCTCAAGGCGGCTATACCGAACCTATCGTTTGGGGCTGAAACTCTTTTGACTCATATTGAGGAATCCTCCACGGAGAAATTCAGGGGTGTACCGGTAGATGGAAGACGGGTGATCAGGGATCTGAGGGTGGAAGAGTGGTTGAGGATTGTGGATGTATTTGATAAGTGGGCTTTTAAACCTGATGTGAGTGGTGTCTCTTTTGTTTTCGGTACTGTGGTATGAAGATTGGTACTGATTCAGTGCTGGCATTTAGAATCTGATTCTCGATTCGGGTAGTCCGGATGAGACGAGTAGGGAGGTGGGACAAGATTAAGTGTGGATGTCGTGTCCAGAGCATTGGGAGATAATCTCAAAAGAAGATCTCGTAGTTAGATATATACCCCGCATTTGATTCTATACCATGATTTATCGTCGATTCATACCTTCATATACCAGTACATACATACATCATCAAGGTCGTTATAATTGCCATATATAGTGGGACAAGCCATGCACCGAGAATACTACTCTCCCTTCATCTCCCTTCTCCCATAATTCAGACGTGGCGATCCGTCATCCCAAATCACTTCCCCCCCCAAAACGTATCCACCGATAGACATTCTGTTCTACTATCACGTCACTCCCCATTCTCCGCAATCCACCTCCTGATCCCCGTACTCCCCATCTTCAACTCCTTCAATCTCCCCTCATCACCCACTTCCCCAAGGTCCAACTCCAAATCCTGCCTATCAGCTATAACATCCACCACATAAACTTCCAACTCGCCAAACCCCTTTTCCTTTCTTTTCGTGTTCACCGCATTTCCCCCCGAAACCGTCTCCTTCGATACCACCAAAGCATGAATATTGGGATCTGAGGATGTGGGACCGTATATGTCCGTTATCTCTTGTACCTGCAGTGCTACCACCCCACCATGGTCCTGGTCTTGGGCGGACGAGGACAAGATATGATCCTCTGTACTCTTTCCAAGGCTGCGTCCGCCCAGCCTTTCGAGAAACTGTTCAACACCTTCTATTCTTTTGTCTAAATTTTCTACCAGCTCATAATGCTTTTTAGAGGATAACAAATTATCGGCCATAAGTCCCACGATGAGTTTCCGGGTGGAGAGGAAGAATGATAAGTGCAGGAGGAGCTTATGGCCTGCGTGGAGGTGGTCGAACGTCCCGCCTAACGCTACAACGCTTGGCCCGGGGATGGTGTCTTGCTGGTATGCGGGGAATTGAGTGTTTGAGTGAGAGAGGGGGGAAGTGAAGGATGGGATGGTCGTTTGTGGGATTGATGAGATTACGGAATGTATCTGAGGAGGGATGTGTACTGTCCAGCCATAATCTACTATCAGCTTGCTATCTGACGATCCTTGGATGAAGGATGATACGACTTACGCCCTTGAGCCTTGAATACCTGACACGCCCCCTCCTTACTCCTAAGTAGCTTATCGTCCCAAGACCCACCCTCACCGTCAAAATGAACTTCCACATCCATCAATACCTTCCCCGCAGCGAGTTGAGCAGTAGCCAACGCAGCGTATATCCTTCCGAGGAACGATTGCAATATCCTGAAGTTTTTCGTAGGGGACCGTTTGAGCATTGCGTAGAGTTGCTCATTCTGCTGCCTGTCATAGGATGATGACGAAGCCGGAGGAGGGGTGGTGAAGAGGACGGTAAATGACTTGATGGCTGATCTAGGTAATGTATCTAGGATTGTTGATATTGCCTCGGTTGGATCGGAGAGGATGGAGGATGTGAACGGGAGGATGAGGATGGAATGCTCCTTGAGCTGTATTGGAGGGTGGGATGCCGTATTGATCATGTTGTCCTGAGAGTTATACCTCTTCTATGGGAGAATGGTGATAGCAGGATTCAGCCTTGTTCTTGATAATTCACTGTTGAGGTACTTTCGCGAGCAAAGATTAACTTGTCAACACATCCATGCATCTCACATTTCGTCATTCTCGAGATATCCTGTCGGCGATCGCCGCCGTACACATCCCAAGACCATTCACGTGTCTCATTACATGCGCGCCACTATGAAGTGGTAAGAAACTCCGACAAACTCCGTCTCTCTCCACTTTTATTATTATTCAGCAAAGATCACTCACCATACGGCATCACCACCACACGGTGTGCACCGTTGTACTGGCATTGCAGGTGGGATTACCAATCCATCCCATCCTTGCTCTCGCTGCATCACTGATATCATCTATTTAGTCTTTCTTACTATCGGTCTTCCTCTTTTACTCATACCTCAACACATAGTAAGAGTGAGTATACATTCTCAACACTGCGCAGATGTGAGCATGGAGAATGGACAAAGCAAATCAAAGAAGAGGATTGAACATTAGAAGGAAATCTTGGAAGAAAAGGAAGGAGAACCACGGATGGCAAATGTTAGATGGATTAGTAATGCCTGGATGGGATGGAGAGGCCTTAGAAGGGCATGGGATGATCGTAAGATATCGAGAGCATAGTGCTGATTCTGTGTTCAACCTGTTAGTTATTCAAAATGGGTAGACGACCAGCCAGGTGTTACAGATACTGTAAGAACAAGCCGTGAGTAGTGTTTTGGTCTATTATCAATCAAGCAGACCTATATCTTCAACACTTCCCAATCATTGCAAGTCTATTGCTAGGATAGTAGTACTGATCTTTGTCATATGTAATCTAGTTACCCCAAATCTCGATACAATCGAGGTGTCCCCGACCCCAAGATCAGAATCTACGATCTCGGTCGAAAGAAGGCTTCCGTCGATGACTTCCCCTTCTGTTGCCACTTGGTCTCGGACGAATACGAACAACTTTCATCGGAAGCTTTGGAGGCTGCTCGAATCTGTGCTAACAAGTACATCGTCAAGACTGCCGGTAAAGAAGCTTTCCACATGAGAGTCAGAGTTCACCCATTCCACGTTATCCGAATCAACAAGATGTTGTCATGTGCTGGTGCGGATAGGTGAGCCATCAACCCTCCTCTCATTCGCATTAGATGGACATTAGCTAAGTGTCGAATCTTCATTGCAGATTGCAACAAGGTATGAGAGGTGCTTGGGGTAAACCATACGGTTCCGTCGCTCGAGTAAACATGTGAGTTTTACTTTCAGTATGATTAGCCATCATTATCATTCATCGATACCACCTACAATATTCCAACCGTTCAACGTGCGATTGCTGACGCAATCCCTCTCGCAGCGGTCAAGTCATCATGTCCATCCGATGCAGAGACTCCAACAAGGCCGTCATCATCGAGGCCCTCCGAAGAGCCCGATACAAGTTCCCAGGTAGACAAAAGATCATCGTCTCCAAGAAGTGGGGTTTCACTCCTCTCGACCGAGCCGACTACGAAGCCCTCAAGTCCGAGAAGCAAGTCATCAACGATGGTGCCTACGTTCAATTCCTCAAACCCAAGGGTCCTCTTCTCCAAAACCTCCGAACTGCTCAACGAGCTTAAGTGGTTCTCCGTTAGGGTCAGGTAGTAGAAGGTCGGTGATGGTGCGAGTGGGATTGTTGTAGCCATTCCATGCATATGGTTTGATTACTTGGGGTTTGTGCGTGTGTGTTGCATATGGGTTTAGCAAAACGTGGATGGGTTGGAGATTCAATGGATCATAACCACTGACTGGCCACCCGAAGGATTATGAATTCTGACTGGCAGACCGAAGTAATCTCACTAAATCACAAATCAAAGCTGCATTTGGGTCTTCTCTGCAGCTCAATCCTTTCTTTGCTTTCACGCCTCTCCGAGCTATCTCCGCCCGACGTTCGGTGTGTGATCCTTTATCTGAGCTGAAGGCGGGTGCTCTGCATCTTGTGAAACGCTCTGAAGGTTCTCTGCCTGGCAATAAAAGCATGAGCCTTTACCCCCATAAGCTTCGCTCCTCCATTTCACCCATTGTCTTCTCACTCATCTTCATTCACTCGTTACACTCACTCTTCAACGAAAGTCAGGCAAGTGGCGAAGCTATACCAAGATATCGCAGATGAACCAGGACAGTCTGAGCGAGAGTAGCCAGGGAGATGACCCTCCCGACCTTGTATTTCAAGATCCATGGATATGCAGACCAAGCCGAAGACGGACGCGAAGACGAAGACGGGAATCGGACTTGCCGGGTGTCGATCGAGCCCTCACCCTGTTGTTATTGAGGCACTATCTCTCGGACGAAGGAAGGGTCTTGGAAAGTATTGGCAAGTTCAGGTGGACAGACCTGTACGAGTCTGATTGTGGAGAGAAGGCGACAGAGGTCACGATGAATCGGATCAAACGGGCGGAACCGTATCAGATTTCCACCCAATTGTTAGATCAATTATCAAAATTGGAATACACCCTTGAACCTTCCGGTATCGTCGTCAGTAATTCAGATACGATCAAGTTCGAACCATCTTCAGAAGACTTGGACTTTCTAAGGACTGAACAAATCGCCGCGTGCACATCGACATTGAAAGATCTGCATGCCCCTGGAGAGGAGCCGGAGTGTCCCACCAAAAGTACCAGACGGGGTCATGTGGTTGGCCTGGTCAGTGAGGGGGACGCTAGTAGGATCAACAGCGCAATGCCACTGTACCACTATGATGCGACGGGGTGCTCGCCCAAGGACCAGAATCTTCTTCGCAGATTAGATTGGTCAGCCAGGGTACCCATCAGTCAACGAAGTTTCTCAATCGCACTGTCCAAACATGACGCCGATGTCGCTGTCGCCCTTAACCCTTCCGACCTAAAGTGCGTGGATGGTACACCGGTGGAATATACCATTACCACCAATTTTGCGGATCTCACCCAGAAGAATATCGACCATTACCTGTCTGGTCGCAAGGTAGGGAAATTCACACATGATCATCCGGGATGGTATACACCTCTGAGTCTGCCTCCACCCCCCACCACGCCCAGTACAGATTACCCCGAATGTGGTACGCCTACGTCGATCTGCTCAATGGAAGGGTGCAATGTCAATTACCATAATGATAATAATGGATTTGGCGTGGTGGAGTACGAACCGTTGACTGTTGGACCGAGAGACGAGGAGGGACCTGCTCTTGAGTAGGCATTGTTCCACCGGAATGATTGGAATTTCTCACAACTAAGAAAGGATGGGGAGAACCAAACCCAGGATCGCGGGCTCATACGAGTCACTATGCACAGCTTGTGTCGTGTAAGATAGAATGCATAGCTTATTCCTTACTTTGAACTGGTCCCTCCCCTAATACAGTACTGCGCCACCTGAGCCAGAAAAGGTCTCTTATTCACCCCATGTCGTCTGGTACCAGGGTTGCTCTCTGTATTGATCTTTTGAATCGGCCCTTCGAAGTCTTCAAACATGTATAGCTCGTGAAGGGAGCACACATCAAAGGACAAGCACGAGCACGAGAAGCGATCCACAGCCATTGTGGCGCAGCGCCACTCTCTTCAGTGATTGTACCCGATGCAAAACACCTTTGGGCATGTAGTACTCCAACACCAAACCCCGCTTTGCATTCGTGTGGTCCTTGTTCTCATCATTCTCGTGTCACTTGCATATATGATCTCTTCAAGCGCCTATAAACATTTCACGCTCAATCAAGACACAGACATCTCCAACAACCCCAAAATAATCTTCCCCACGCAAAATGACAAATCCATCTTCTACAGCTCACCATCGCGGCCCTGATCGAGTGATGGTGCTGGACTTGCTGAGATACGATGTCGCCGAGGATGGCACTATCCTCGATAGGTCTTGCCGGTATTTCGATATCCCAATGAGCGACATTTCCTGTTTCCTCGGTGACCTCAACCATGAGACTCGTGTCTCGGGTCCCCCTCATACTTTCTCTTCGAGTCTCTTATCTCAAGCACAATCAGAAGGAATCCCCTCTGTAATCAGTGATAATAGGGAGGTTCGACTGATGTGTGGGGAGATGTACGCCCTCACTACCAAGTTGATCGGTGCTGGGACCGAAGAGGAAGGTGACCATGCAGTGGCAATGATGAGTCTCGCCGATGCTTATCAAGTGTCCAGGGCGACCGCTCGTAATGGTCGTATTGGAAGTAGAACCAGAAGTGAGAAAATCCTATATGACACTTTGATCAGATCTATCAACATGCCCCTTGGATTTAGAGCGGTCGAATGGCACGTCAAGAAACACCCGATGGATTCTAAGTTATTCACGAAGAAAATGACAATATTGATCAACCCATGCGTACAACGTATAACGTATGCAATTCGATCTACTGTAGGTGAAAGGGGAATCACCTCAGAAGATTGGGACAATTTTCTCAAGAGGGACAGTGAAGAATGGGTGTTCGTTGTAATCCCCGGATCTTTTGCTGTTCCATCTCACCTGGTACTTCCGGGACTTACTCCAGATAGTCAGAGTATAGCATCTGATTCTGAACCTGAAACGCCCAGAATCAGCAGGTAGTACAGTATCACAGACAACCAAGTCGGCTTTGTACGCTGACGACAGCAATCTACATGCATGGGATCCTCCTTGTCCGAAACGGTGAGGGAGAAATTTTGCATGCAAAATCTGCAATGCTCAATACAAGCACTCCGATAATTTCTGTCCTGTTCAGTGCGGATCACTTAGGCTGACCTACATACAAGTTATCACTGCGTTGCAATTTGCACAAGCTCACGTGACCGTCGTTGTGTATCCAGACCATCCTACAGAAGACACAGTACAGGACGGTAATTTTCGTTCTTGTGGACTCTCCCGCTTCTGTAAAATCATCTCAATCAGTACCTATGAGCTCAGTACTAACGACGCAAAGTACGGTTGCGCGACTACCCGACGGAGTTCGGTATTCATTTGGCTTCCAGCTACTGGACCTCGAATCTACGCAAAGATACATCTGAAATGCCATCAACAGCTGCACGAGTGAAATAGGACTGACACGAACCATATCGCGAGGCGGGACAGAATATTTTGCATGAACGACTGCGTGAATACGGTGTTTACTTATCATTTATATATTTGATTGTTTTATACTGTTTCCAAAAGAGAATTTACTTATAAATGAAGACTCATCGATTAAGGATTGTGGTATGCTACCGCGAGAGAACTACCAAGGCCAGGTCGTCCTCCTCACTGTACGGCAATTGTGTCTGAGATTCGCGTTACTGACAATTAAAGATACCGCTGACTTGACTGACACGTCGTTTCAACCAACCACTAGGAGCAATTGACACACCCATTAACATCGGTGGCCGTCATGGTGATTTGTTGACTACTGCCTTGATTACCTGCGAAAATCAAGATATCCTTAGGTTTAGGGGCTACGACCAAACCTCGTGAGTAGGCAGGTCCGGATTGGGTGGTGACTCGGTCCCATGTTCCACCTTGATCTCGACTGACGAAGAGTTCGGACCTTGAAGCACCATTGACAACAATAGCTCCGAGCCCGTTGTTCCCGCCAACAGGAGTATAGATCACGTAGGGGGATCCGACTGGAATGACTCCGTCTTTCGACTTGACAACCACAGCGTATATGTTCCCAAAGGTGAGTGGACTGGTCTGAATCTTGTAGTAGACTGAGAAAGAACCTACACAAAGACGTCAACTACACAAGTCTCAGTAATACAGGCTGCTCACCTTCAGGGGCTCCTCCAAACTCATATGTCAGAATCCACTTTCCATTAGGCAAAGCTGCTACGGTAGCCATACCGGGCCTATCGTTCTGATTGCTTGACGTGACGTCGTTAACGACCGGCCCCCATGTTCGCAAATCTGAAGAGACTTGATGAACTAGTTTCTGACTATAGGCTGGATCACGTTCATCGGAATAATAGCAGATTATTTGACCGTTGTATTCTAACAAGAATGGTTCCCAGATAGGATTCGCCTGTAGACGCTATAAGTAGATCATTCAATCCACACATAGACTGTAAAATATATCTACCGATAAAGGTTCATCAATCTATGAAGCGTAATTAGCATCTTGCACTGTGCAACAGTCAATCCAGTACTCACTCCTTGCTTGAAGCCCTCTCCTTGAGCAACATGACTAACAAAAGACCAAGTTTTGCTTTAAGAGTATAAGTGTATATATTTCAGCTGTCAATACTTCAGAGAGGTCATCGAAGCGCCACATACCCGAGATCGGTACTAGCATATATCTCGATCCTGGTAGCTGAAAGATCTGGTGGCACAGAAAGACCTGCAATGAGTATGGTCCCTGCGGCATAAGACCCAACAGCTTTCTGAAGCTGTATCATGTGAGGCTGATATCTCAAACCCCATCCGTTTTGGGTGTCCTAGCAGTATGCATTAAAAAAAAGGTCTCGGCGAACCTGAGACACGAGCTTACTCACCATGACCCTGCTGTATTGTGTCCAGGTTCCTCCATAATCAGTTGATCGATAAATAGGGAAGAAAGGTCGATTGTTCTTGCTTTCATAGATATCTTCAAAGGTGGAGAGGACAACACCCGGTACACCGCTCTGATTAGAATATATCAGCCGGCGAACGAAGGGAGGTCACAGTAGGATCACTGTACTTACTCCCGAAAGCAGCAAACCTCGGCCATAGTTCGTCTTGGGGTCCGTGTAGTTGTTGGGGCTGGGAGTACCAGCTGGAGGGGTCCATAAATTGACAGGACCGAAGTCCCTCTTGGCTAGAGGTTTCGCCAGGGCTAAAGCACTGGAACAGAGCACCAGTAAGAGGGAGTAGAAGAGCTTGAGGAACATGGTCAGCAATCTACAGAGATCGTTGCAGGCTGCTGATGGCTTGAGAAGAAGAATGGAATGCTGACGCTGGTCTTCTGTCCTTATATAATCTCCATGGGAGCCAGGTCCATGGTGAGCCACTTACACTCCGCGGTGAATCGGTCGGTCAACGGCTGTATCATTTCGGCCTTCGAATCAGCTAACCACAATGACGGCCATCTAAGAACAGTCACCTGATCGAGCCAAGAACGCCACCGAGGACCCCGTGGCCACTCCAGAAAGTCTAAAATTGGTCTCCGCGGGATCTCCACGGGGTTACCAACAAAAACCGCTGACTTGAACCCCGAACTTTCTCGGCCTAACCTGATCTTAGTGCAATTTCATTTTTCCGTAGTTGTACCGAGTCACCGAACTAGTGATCTCTCTGACTGACGACTGACGGCAGCATACTTTTCTTGCACCTTCATCAACGCTTATAATCTCGTTCAAGCAGTATCAGGCATGAAGTAGTCAGCCTCATCAGTCATTTTGAAACGATCCATCCTTGTTAATGCCCAGATTTCGGTAGTCCAGTCATGTCATTCAACAGCAGCTCATCGCTTTGGTACACTAGACCCGCTCAATTATGGCAAGAAGCATTACCGGTCGGAAATGGTCGATTGGGTGCGATGATCTTTGGTGGGACAAAGAAGGAAAGACTTCAACTAAACGAGGATACATTATGGGGAGCTCAACCTTACTCACCGACCGATGTCAACGACGGATCTTCGTTGAAGACATTACCCAACATACAACGAAAAATATTCGAAGGCGACATGACCGATGCAACAGAATTAGCTAGAACCCATTTTATGGGTAGGCCAGCATCGCAAGCTTCATACCAAACATTGGGAGACTTATATATAGAAATGGCTAGTCTCGACGCATTCGGCTTTGACCAATATCATCGGGAACTGAATATCGACACATCCGTCGCATCGGTCTCCTTTCGTGCTTACGGTGTTACCTATCATCGTCAAATTGTAGCTTCTCACGAGCATCAAGTCATTGCAGTACACCTCACCGCTGATCAGCAAGGTAAACTAGACATCAACATCTCTGCTGGTTCCACACATTCTCAATCGTCCCTCACAGTGGAGGACAACGGTACAGTCTTTGTACTAGCAGGTCAAAACGAACACGAACTCAACTTGTCGGGAGATTTACATTTCCGAGCCAAGATATTGGTGAAAACTACAAATGGATCTATACGAGATTGTTCTGATCATATCCAGGTCCGACAGGCAGATCAAGTGACTCTATACATTGCTATGGCAACGAATTTTCGACAATTTGACGATATCACAGGGAATCCGGATCTCGTCTCAACAGAGCAACTCTCTTTGGTTAAGTCAATCAAATTCGAGGATCTACAGCAGGAAGCAATAGCATCATATCAAGCTATTTATAAACGAGTGACTTTAGAACTCAAGGGAAGTCATCAGTCAAATCTGCCGACCGATCAGCGTTTGGCAGCCTTTCGACAAGGTGGTGAGGATGCAAACCTAGCTAGTTTATACTTCAATTATGGTAGATATCTCCTCATTTCTTCATCCCGTCCCGGTTCTCAGCCTGCGAATCTTCAAGGAATTTGGAACGATTCAAACGCACCACCTTGGGGAAGCAAATACACGATCAATATCAACACCGAAATGAACTATTGGCCCGCAGAAGTAACCAATATGCCTGAACTCGTTCAACCCCTCATTCAAATGGTTCAAGAGCTAGCAGAAACTGGGTCCCAAACAGCCAAGGTTATGTATGGCGCAAAAGGGTGGGTCTGTCATCATAACACCGATCTCTGGAGAGCTAGTGCTCCGATCGATTTGCCACAATACGGCCTGTGGCCCTCCGGAGGAGCATGGCTGTGCAAACATCTTTGGGATCATTTCGACTACGCTCAAGATATCGAATACTTGAAAACGATCTATCCGATTCTTGCGGGCGCATGCGACTTCTTCCTCGACACCCTCCTTCTCGATCCTCATTCCGGTTTTATGGTCACGAATCCTTCCATGTCTCCGGAAAACGCTCATCATCAAGATGGTAACGCTTTATGTGCCGGACCCTCTATGGACAACCAGATCTTACGAGACCTTTTCTCGAATACCATCGCAGCAAGTGAACTCTTGTCCGAGGATGAACGATTTCGTGCGAGCTTGATTGAAAAACGGAATGCTCTGCGACCGATTGAAATCGGTAGCGGCGGTCAAGTCAAAGAATGGCAGGAGGACTGGGATTCATTGGCCGCAGACCCACAACATCGTCATACGTCACATCTTTATGGCTTATACCCCAGCAACCAAATCCGTGTCAAAGATCGCCCTGACCTAGCCCAAGCATGCAAGGTCACTCTTGAAAATCGTGGTGAAGGTGTGACAGGTTGGGCTACCGCCTGGAGACTAAGCCTTTGGGCTCGTCTCCGCGACCCTGAACGCGCTTATGCTATGCTATGCAACCTCCTATCCGCCAGTCTATGTTACTCGAACCTTTTCGATACTCACCCACCCCTGGATGATAGCGGAGTTACCGTCTTTCAAATAGATGGCAACTTCGGAGGTACTGCCGGGATAGTCGAAATGATAGTTCAAGATTACAGAGACGAGGTGGATCTACTCCCTGCTTTACCTTTGGAATGGTCTAATGGAAAATTGAGTGGTATTTGTCTGCGGGGAGGATGGACAGTGGATGTGGAGTGGAAGGATTCAACACTATATCAGGTTGTTCTTAATGCGAAGATAGCGGCGAAGAAATTGATTACATATCGAGACGCTGAGTACTTGGTGTCTCTTGCTCCTGGGGAGACTGTTCGTTTGTATGGTAGAAATTTAAATCGTGAAGAAAGCTCGTAGTCCATCCAACGTTTCCCATGTGGCGATGCATAATCCTTTGATGGTGTACAAATCAGTGCAGATGATTCTGACAATTGCCAGCGAGACAAACCCCATGCGGTGTGCTATCTCGTGTTATTTTGTCTCTCTGGACAAAAGTGGAAGGAACGGAGGTGGGCCCCTGCCCCCCCCCCCCCCCCCCCTCTCATGTTTTTCTCGAGGGTCGGGAAGTGGAAAAACGTACAGACCAGTCACGTACAAGCATAGGTTCGGAACACTCTCACACGTGAAAACCAAATTAGCGAGTTTCTACATTCGATACCTCAGCTTGTAGATCCCCGTTCATGCAAGTCCTGATAATGATTAACAGTACCCTGCTTTAATCGGCGAGCCTGAAAAGTGACTTGTCATTCAATGTTAATGCGAGGCATCCAGAAGGAGTGTTCCCGCTCAGTTTGAACTGCTGCCAATGGTCTTTGACAAGAAGTGAAGCTATCGACCATCGCAGAATGATGGTGAGGTCGAGCATAACTTTGCCATACAATCATTAAGGGATGATACGCGCAGTTTTGCACGTAAGCAATTGCATTCAATCCCAGTCTGGTAACCAGAAACACAGAATCTCCCCTATATAAAGATCCATAGAGATCAACAGTCCTGGTCAGGAATTCCGACATTCGCTCAAAGTCATCGGTCTACAAGGTCGTGCTCGGAAGCGGCTTAGCTATCTTTGACTGTCAGCTGAAAGAATCTGGTTCAATCTTTCACGTTGGCAGCAGTTTTCTAACGAAATAGATGTCAGCAGACAGCATTCAGCTCGACGAAGACTAAAGACATTGTTTGGCTTACCAAATGAGAAGCTTCTAGCTAGATCGTGCAGCTCGTCGATGCTCAGGTCTGCGAAATAATCGGCAAACTCGAGACAAAGCTCTTCCTAGATTCTCAATATATTAATTAGCTCATGAAATGTCCTGATCTAAAAAAGACTTGCAGACAGCAGCATATTTCTCATTAGACGTCCAACATGGATGTCAGGCTTCCAGGTAGGTGGATAACGTTTGGTGATGGTTGGCGCAGCTTCGACCAGCCACTGTTCGATAGGCTCAAACAGACGACGTATAGGTGTGTCATCACATCCCCATTCATCCGTGGCGAGCCGCTACAAATTCCTTGGGTTAGCGTCAATGTCTGGATATATTCCTACCATCCACCTCACCTTCTTCTTGTCCAGGAAAGGCTTGATCAACTTCATGTAAGGGGTTTCTTCTCCAACATAGACCATACCTTGAAAACCGATATCTTTGTAAAGCCATATACTCCAACTGGTCTTATTTCTGGCGTACATGTCAAGTTGATATTGTAGAACTCCATAACGTCCCTCATTCAGCTCTTTCCAGTTCGGCAATCCATCGTTGGCTGATTGATATACAGGTCCAAACTCGCCATTCCAGATCGGGATCTAGTTCAGATACTTGGAGTTGAGCGTGGGAAAATCAAGCAGTGAGAATATCATATGATAGCTTACTTTGTGCCGAAGCATGTATTCGACTTTCCTATGGAAAGACTTTTCATGCCATGCAGTTTGCTCTGGCGTTCCCTTTCGTCAAACCAGAGCGTGAGGACGAAGTGCTTCATTGGATCGACAAGTCGTACTCACTATAAATTCGCTTGGGGGATTGGGGAATCCGTATCTTTAATGAGAACACACGAATCAGCGTCTCGCCTCGTCGCTTTTGATCAGGATATACCTACCTAGAATAATCGTGACAGGCATATACGCTATTGGGAATCGGTTGTCCAAAGTGACTGAAGTCATATCCAAAGGTACTGCGTTCGAATTTAGCAAGTGAGCGGCCAATTAGACATTCCTCAACATTCATACACTTACTTCCCGCTACAGTCAATTATCAGCTAATGTGCATAGGAGTTTTGTCGCGCAGAACTCACTCGAAAAACAAAATATGATGGGGGTCTATCTTTCTGATGGCTTTTGCCACACGATCGTAGAACGCCAACAGACGGACGTGTTGACTATCAGTGGGCTCGTTCAAAGGATTGAAACCTGCGACCCAGGTATTATCTTTGTAATGCTGCGAGATAGTCAGTACAAGGGGGATGTATGAGGCTATAATATTGGCCCACCCTAGCAAGGTGTTCCCATATCAAAATCGTTCGATCCTGGAAGTCTCGATGTTCCCAGACTACAGAGCATGTCAGTGTCACCATCGTTGCGGCAGAGAATCACCTACATAACGCTTGATTATTGCCGGAATCCGAATGCCAGTCAACATTTTGTCCTAGAGCAAAAAACCCCTTTAGCTCCTCAAGCGCTAGCTGGACGTTTTGGACTGATCTCTCACCTCCTGGGGCGGCATGAAGATCAATGACCGTGTATATACCATATTTGGCGCACTGCCCATCGTCCCCGAGTCAGCCAGCGAAGATGTTACCAGATATTTATCGGCTGACGTACCAAGTCTATCACTCGATCGAGGTGTTTGAGTCCGCTTGTCTTGAATACCCGAGGATTCATGTCATCCTCGAAATGTCGATAATTGACCTTTCGGGATGCTCTGTCATCACCTAGTGACTATCGGAAAACTCGATCACTCACTGGTAACCGTATTGAATTCAGGCCCAACGACGCGAAGAATTTAGCATCCTCTTCGGTGAAGAAATACTCTAGAAACTATGTTGGTCGGGTTCGGAGTTCAGCAGTCGCTCTGTACAATGGAAACAACGACTGTTTTACTCACCTTGTCAAAGAAGAAATCGTACTTCTCTACGCCTAAGACATTCTTGAGGGCTGCACGTAATTGATATTCATGACCTGGATACCCCGTGATAAAGTTTTCCATGTTCACTATCGAACCGCCGCTTAGCTCTCGTGACACGCAAATGATATCACGGGTCGTTACTCACTCCAACCACCAAGACCAGCTCCTACAAATGACGTGGCATTAGT
This sequence comes from Kwoniella bestiolae CBS 10118, assembly GCF_000512585.2. NCBI lineage: Eukaryota > Fungi > Basidiomycota > Tremellomycetes > Tremellales > Cryptococcaceae > Kwoniella > Kwoniella bestiolae. The sequence continues at coordinate 1,302,258 of NC_089243.1, forward strand.
AAAATGATTTGATCGTGTGATAGACAATCGACATACCCTTGAGAAGGATCGGATCTCCGTTCAACACGATATCATCGCCCTGGACTGACAGATAACCATGTTTTTGGTGCCCGTTTCCTACGATGTCGCCGTTCTCTGGAGTTTGTGCATCGACTTTGTCGATTTTGCTATTACCGGAATGCCCATTTACTATTGTCATACTGATAGTGATTGTACTTGCGCTGCTGACGAGGTTGGTGATGAGTGTGAAGAAGTACACACAGCAAATATCTGGCGGTGAATATAGGTATATGAGCCATTGGGATATTGACCGCATGTCACTAAATCAGACTACACGGTGTTTCTACGGCTTTACCACGGCCCGGCTTCCCCATTCACCACCGAAAGTCACCATTGCCGGGTCAGGTTCTGTTGCGTTGTCAAACTAATCACCTGACACGGGACTTCAGATGATACTGGAATTGGCTGTGAATAAACACCTCTGATGAAACTCTTGCGGCCAAAACAAGATAGCTAAACTGACGACAACACTTGTCGTCGTTTTCACACGAAAGATGAAGGATTCGACCAGATAGCCATACATTCCGGTAGCTTACTCCCATTGGCATCACGTAACTAAGACTGAATCCGAGAGATGCGTACTAGTCTCCCCCAGTTCTTGTGCCATTTCATCATTATTCTGCAGACTATATAGCTGTTCGATCATCGTCAAGATTCGTATATATTCGTCTATATGAGATACTGATCAGTGCGAATAGGACACGGCGTCGAACTACCTTACATATGATATACTCACATAAGTACAATTGAACGCTCCATATGACATTATGATCAGCATTGGGACCGCCAGCAGGTTCTTCTGATGGAGGCTCGCCTAAGAGTAGAAGAGCTGCCACTACAAAGCGAATCTTGGTCACACCAGGGAGCGAATTGATCGCTACGCCTCTACCGATCAGCACAGCCCTCCTATGTTGAAGTGGGTAACGTACCATGAACTTCAATGGGTAAAGTATGAAGAACTTGAAGGAGGTCTTCCATGACAGTTTCTCTACGTGTGGACATCGTTGAAATTCCAGTAGCAAAGTTTGGGGTCAAAACTATATTATCCAAGCTACAGGTAGTCCCATTACCTGAAGTTGTGTGAATGCTCATATTAACCAGCGTCTCACGATGTTCTAGCAACATGAGGCGTAACAATTGCTGTACGGCAAACAATAAGAGTGAGCTTGTGATTCTCGAGAGAAAGTGAAACAGATCTCACCTGAGTAACGTATATATTCGCCTGTTGAACTAGGTACGAGTTTTCGTTGACCCTATTTTGAGCAAATAGCTCTCGCAGAATGTTATGCAATTCCATATCTCGGAGATGTCTGGACTGTAAAGAAGGAGGGGATTGTCCGATGATGGGGAGCCTGTGACCTGCAAGACTGTCCCCGCTTTTCACATCTAGTTTGAGGCATGAAGGACAATCCAACATGAGCTGCTCCACTCGCACTAGCATTTCATCGATTTCGCAGATATTTCCCAACAATTCAACTCTTGTGAATGACTTGTTTGTCATGGACCGTTTTCTCTGCAGAAGTTGACCCGCCACTACAATCCAGCAACGCAGGTTTCAACGCTCTATGTCTCAAAGACATCAAGAATACTTTACTTACAACGCCAAGCTTTACAGCTATAATTGAATCCACACATGATTGACGTATAGTCAGCGGGCTGATCGAGGAGCTCAGTGTGCGTAATCCAATCATCGTCACTGCAAGATGAAGTTTAGGTCAGACGCGTGTTGGGATCTGAATCGACCAACATACATCGATAAAGGCAGATTGACATCGGCGCATAGATCTTCGTCAATCAAAAAATGACCATTCTCTGTACAAGTGGACGATCGATCGCTGACGTATATAAGCCACCAGAGACGGCGGAACATTTCTCGCTCGACGATTCCCATATGGTAGTAGGTCTGTAAGCGAGGGTTGTACCAAATTATTTTTCGCAGCAATCTGTATGAGCGAGGATCGCTACTTACGGCTTCTTGGTTCAAACCTTTCTGCAGCGCAAGTACAACACTAGAGCCGTGCAGAGATCGCGCCATAACGTATTTTCCACGATTATTCGCAACAGTGCTAGAAGTTGATCAATTGTCAGTTGGATTGACGGTTTGCTAATGATATTAGACCTCACCCGATACTGACAAAATGGCAGTCAGCTTGGCAAGATGCAGCGTGAATGGGAATGAATAGCTCACCAGTACATCAAAACTACTGCATTGACCGTAATGTCAGCTGACTCTTTGGCGGTATGAAGCAAGTCTGAACCTACACCTTTCTACCGAGACTTCATTGTCGAATTCCCGTGATAACACAAGTCTACATGCGTCTCCACATCTTACAACCAAACATCGAGCTTGCTCTTTGGTCAGATCCAGCATGTCGTGGGGAACTTGTACTAGAGTGAATGCGACTAAGCCCAATACCATTGCAGTCCATTCGTGCTGATCAGTCTGTTCTTCCCTCTTGTTGGCAAGGTCGTGGCGGAAGGTTGGTCGATGTGGAAGTGGAAATATAGGATAGACGAAATCGAAGAATGAATCCAAAATGTTGTTCAATAGATCTCTGTTCATTATCTTGTCCAAAGGGTTAGACGAATGGGTCGGGATAAGTGGATCGATCGATAGCTTGACTAGGTCATTCGTCGTTGTGTGATCTATACCTTCATATTGCTCGGTCGTCTCATGTAACGCCGACAAGAAGTCTGGGAAGCCATTGTCGTCTAGTTGTAGCGATTCCACTGATGGTTGTATGTATGTTGACTCGACCCCCAAAGAAGGTTGTTCAATTATTCGAGTGGTCGATCCACTCACATCGGTCCCTTGGGGGGGCGTATCACTGTCTTTTGGAAGACGCTTCAAGTAGCTAAGGTGCTGTCAGGAGGGAAGCCCATATCTGCTATAATCACTCCACTAACCCAGGCAACGGTCCCCTTCTCCTTCGCAGTCTGTTGAAAGTGCCTACAGGCTTTTTCTGTCAATCTGGCTACCTTGTTTCAATGTCTGCAGGAAATGCTGATACTTACACGGTATGTGCATTCGTGCACATGGAGCACAAGGCTTTAACAAACGCGTTCCTTCTTCGACCTGATTCACGCAATGACCCAAAGAAGCGGCATTGCATTTGATTCTGATCACGACATCATTCAATGTTCAATATATTTCTTTGCTATCCACTTACTTGCGTTCATTACAAGCTAAAATCCACGACTTGAGGCGTCAGGATATGATGCACTCGTGAAATCGATTCTGGCGATACTCACCGTCGCATGCACCTGGTGAGGGATTCGGAGGATCAGCAAGGCAAAAAACGGCGATTTGGGTGAGACTTACGGCCTGTCTTCCTCGACTTGATCAATGTTGTAAAGGAATTTTCTTGAGTTGGCATAGTTTCTCCAGTATTACCGACAGTACCGAGCGACATGATACCGAAGTAATTCTACCCAGCTGAGTATCGCAAGCTAGTGGAGTATTCGTAGCGGTATGTATGAGATTATCGGTCGCATTGAAAAGTGTCATGAGATGTTGTCGTCTTAACCCCCTTTCAAGTGGATGGAAACTGACGTTGACCGAGAGGAATCTGTAGATCAGGTGATTGAGCTCCCAGGGAAGCGGATCTGCGAAGTGTGTTTAAGCGGATAAGTTCAGGGCTTGGGGGGACCCCCGGACATCAAGTACCCGTTCCTGAATTACAGCCTTGGTTAGGCCGTAGATAACCCGGTCAGGTTGGTTCCCCGTGGGCATATAAGTACGGTTAGTGGACGCAGCTTGAATCAAAATCTACCATCCTGACGACAACAACAGCTGAAACAGCTCACACTAGACACTGTTCGCTCTAATCTGCAAAAATTTACTTGTTCAACATGAGCGCAACCGCGACCGACTATATCGATGATCACAAACCAAATATCGATCATCTTGATCATCAACCCGTAACCGAAACTCCACTCAGATCGGCCTTTGCGGATCTACCCTCCTTCAAAGCTATCGTCAAATTCAGACGAGCTTTTGCTACGGGTATAGCCGCCTCGTTGGGAGGAATGTGAGTCTTTTGGCAATGGGAAACCCTTACTTCACCGTGACTGACGTATTATTGGCTTCCAGGTATATCGGTTATTGTGGTTCTGCAATTGGTAACATCGTTGCCAATCCAGGTAAGTGGTTCAGCTGGGACAATGTGACTTGGATACGGAGGACTTAATTGAAGATATAATCAGGCTTCCTTGAACAATTCGGTACTGTGCGAAGCGCGACCGGAGCACTATCCCTAGATGCTCATTATGTTTCGACCTGGGGAGCCGTTCAACAAGTGGGGCAAATCGTCTTCCAAGTCCTAGCACCATTCGTTGTCGACCGTTTTGGTCGTAAGGTTGCCATGTATGCCTTGACATTCTTCATGCTCTTAGTAAGTACAGCAACCCAAGTCTGAACCCCAAAAGCTGATGCGGTCTGTATAGGCAATCATCCTCGAGATCGTTGCAAAGGATTGGAAAGTCTTCCTCGCTGCCAAATTATTCGCCGGTTGTGCATCGGGTTGGCTTGGCCCAGCGGTTATGACATACATGTCCGAGGTCGCTATGCCCAACTTCCGTGGAATCATTCTCAGTAGTTTCTCCCTTGCCTTGGCGATTGGTCAATTCACCAACGCCATAGCAAGTCAAATCGTCAACGACACTACTCCTCTCAAATACAAGCATGTATTCTACTCGGAGTTTGTGTACTTGGGTATCTGGGGCCTTGCCTGTCTGGCTATTCCAGAATCGCCAGGTAATTATCCGTTATCATCTATAACTGCTTCCTAAGGCTGACGTCCGGTCCACCCATAGCATGGTTGATCTCGAAAGGTAGAATCGAGCAAGCTAAGAAGGCACACAAACGCCTCGTCGGTCCAGTGGAAGGTTACGACCACGAATTTGAATTCCAAGTGATCGAACATGACATCAAAGTCTCCGAAGATATTACCCGCTCATACTCTGACAATGACTGGAAGGCGTTATTCAAGTGGGGTAACTTCAAACGATGTCTTGTAGCTTCACTTCCTTTCGCCGCTCAGCAATTCGCCGGTGTCCCCTATATTTTCAACTACACCACCTATTTCTTCCAGATCGCCGGTTTGGAAGACCCGTTCCAAGCAAGTACCATCATCAACGTCATCTACATTGTGGCTATTATATCTTCGTTCTTTTTAGTTGAACGTTTGGGCCGACGTCCTCTTGTACTTGCGGGCTTATCCGTCTTGGTCATCGTCAACACCCTCATCGGCGCCCTTGGCTTCATATCTTCCACATCTAGTTCCAAAGGTGCAGCTCTCACTGCCCTCTGCTCCATCTGGATGTTCTCGTACTCCATCTCTTTGGCTCCTATAGGTGAGTGATGTGATCACTCCGATCTGCTATGCTGCCGAATGCTGAGTGAATCTCCGAATCTCCCTAGGATGGCTCGGTATTGTTGAGGTTTCTTCAGCCAAATTGCGCGCCAAGACTGCATCTTTTGGCGTCCTCGTTAATTCCCTCATCGGGTTGGTCTTTGTGAGTAACATTGTTCTGCGATTGAGGCAGATCATGGCTGATTGTCTATGCAGAACTACACCGTACCTCTTCTTCTGTCAGACCAAGATGCTGGCTGGGGTCAAAAGATCGGTATCTTCTTCGGTGGACTATCCTTACTATTCTTGGTACCGATTTTCTTCTTCTACCCAGAGACCAAGGGCAGAACCTATGCCGAAATCGATGAGCTCTTTGAAAGAAATATTCCCGCTCGTAAATTCAAGACCACTCAGACCGAAACTAGTAATCAACCTATCCATAATTAGTTCAAGGGCTCGGAAGTGATTAAATCAGGACATAAAAGCAACTGTTGTGGGGTGAGTTTGATTCAGTCAACAGGCTAGGGAGGCGTTTTCGCTCAATAGTAATCAGGCTCTGTGAGAGATGACAGTAGCTTTCAGTTCTGCGCTTTTTCTTATATCTTATAGCTTGCGTGTGGAGAAATCCTCCTGGGGTTGATGGATGTCTATGTATATAACCGATGTTTCAGTGCAATTACGTTTGTCAACTTGTTCACGATCCGATACCACCACCATCCTAAGGATTGACATGTATAGCATCTCATCCCAACTCTCCGAACGGAATAGCTATATCCATTTTGACTGACTTATACGTAGTTATCTCATTTCCTTTCCTCCTAATCCGCCTCCCGTGCGCAAAATGCAGAAGTCAGAGGATTGCCCGAAAGGGGACTTACTGCGAAAAGAGGGCGATAATACTACAAGGTATGAAGTCCGGTCTGGGTGGAAGGACGTTACCGAAAATGATTGGAATGCTTTCCTCCAGAGAGGTCAAGACGAGCTTCTCGAGGAGACCCCCGAATCTTTCGCCGTTCCACCTCACTTGGCGGTTCCTGATCTCGTGGCGGATGATGGTGCAAGTGTGATCGAAGATCCCGAACCCCCCACGCCCGGCTTCGTTCGAGGAGATCAGAATCAACGGAGATTTATTTGGTACAGAATGTGATGAAGAGTAACAACAGTATACGGTCGATAGGGTAGCTTCCGTTTGAATTATGATGTGCAGTATTTTTGCAGTCTTGACCTTCTCTTCACTCAGCCCTCATGCCACAGTCTTCTATGGCATCGGCCTGATGCTCGAGTCGTCATTCCGATCTGACCAAATTAGCCATTGCAAATACGACAATTGGAGGTCCCTCAAGGCAAATATAGGCATTCCCTTCTGGCGCATCGTCTGAGGAGCATCCTTTCTTTCCGGTCACCCTTACAAGCCTTCCTAAGCAGAAGACATCATGACATTCTGCTGTACAAAAGAGCGGGGCGTTTGCCCTCGAAGAATGGTCGTGCAATGACCTGTATGCAGTGGCAAAGTTGACATTGCTAAAGCTCTCTCTGCTTCTCATACGCTCAATGCCAGTTGGCTTTCAGTCTTTCGACAGATCAATTGATCCGGTACGTTGTGCATCTTCAACCACTGCATGGTATCCGAAGTGATTATTATCATCGATGTATAATTCCCGAAGTACCGCCAGCACAGCCTGGTTGGCATCTAGACTCGAACCTCGATTCGTCTCTTTACCCAATCAACCAACCTACGAGCAGTCTTCCGCAACTCAAGGACAACTGGTCCGTTTCCCAGATCGATCACTCTCCATCGTAACCGAGTATCTAGTCGACACGAAGGGTGAGATCGCAGGTGGACAGGCCATTTTCTCAATTGGTCATTTGGAAGGTTCTCAGTGTTCTGTCCCCGACTTCGCGAGCGGACTTCGAATCACTCCCAACCACAGATTCACTGAGGAGTTCCTTCGTCATCCTGGCTCTAAATACCCTTCGGACTCTGACCGCCCCTTCCCGGAAGATGATCGGAAATTTCTCAGAGACAGGTTATGGGAAGTCACCAAACTCGTGCTCGAGTGCACACACGCACCTCGATCGGTAAAGTACGCGGCCCAATGTTTTGTCGAGGAGCATCACGCGACGGCATTAACCAGCAAGCCCCTCGTGGACATGTACAATCGTGATTACTCATACCGAAGTGTATCGACGGAAGCAGCTGGTGGAACCGTAGGAGATCAATTATTGTGGTCAGCTCATCTACCAATGGCTTCCAGGCGGGTGGTATGGTCCTCGAACCTGCTGAATGAGCCGCCAATGATGAATGGTCGTCCGATAAAATACATGGTCATGGCGACTTGGGAGCGTCCCAACAAACGGGATTGGGATACGATCCAATACGATCCGTCAGATACCCCTGGAAGCTATACCTGCGGTTTCTCCGAAGCTCCATCAGCTCCACCTCCGGGCACGCCGGCGCTGACCGTCGATGAGGGAGAGCCGGCGTCTCCCGAAGAGATAGCTGAGCTCTTGAGTCCGCTCTGGCAGAACGCAGATCACAACCCTGGGATAGTTGAGGACGATCTTTGAAGTTGAATAGGCGTGGAATGACGATGAGGTGTTTCATAGCGATGTATACTGTCTTGTTTGGTCCTCATGATGGTTGACCAGATCTGGGGTGCTGGTCTTCTGCTACGTTGGGACTGAAAGTACCTAAGCTGTTTCGAGCAGAGGATTAGGATGATGCGTCGGAACCAACACCGTCTTAAGGAAGTATTCTGTCTATTTGTGAGAGTATGCTTTGGAAGGGAAGGGAAGGGAAGGGAAGGGAATATTTCCGGCTTTGTTCATCTTGGATGATTGTCCTTCCGATTAATGTTGATCTGATGATAAGATGGTTACTCATGTTAATGGAAGCAAATTCATTCTCAATTAGATTAGATCCGGGTGAGATCTACCGTTTTGGTACCTTCGGGCATCATACGCCAAGACCGTATTCGGAGATAGACCAAACTCCTCAAAGGACAATCCCCGTCATGATATCCGAGATCTTAGCTTAGATCTTGAACCCATAGCCGATGATCTCGTCCCTGAGCGGTAAGCTTGTTTCTCTTTATGGATGATGCATGGGTTGTTATGTTCTACAAGTCCGCCGAGATGCTTTGTCAGTGTCAGTGTTAGTGTGCAAAGGTGATTGACATGGATGATGCAATGCAATAGCAACAAGCCGAATCACACATCTCTAAGCCCTTTGGCGCATCCTTTGCAACGTTGAATTGAATTGGATCGAGTGTGGACCCAGCTCGGGGATAGCGGCCAGTGCCCATAACCATGTTACATGTTACACACTACCGCGTTCCTGTTTCCATCTGGGAAAAGGTTGAGTCATACATTCATACAGTACATTTTGCATCTTTTGTGTTGAGTCATCATCGGTACCTTCGGCCTTGGGTTGACTTATCGTCCTTTACTCATGACATGGCCGGGTTCGACCCAGCCAACAGGACATATATATATAAGAGCAAGCATACATGGGAAGTAATCTTGTCTTCCTATCGAACAACACTTTAAGATTATCACAAACACAAATAAGTTCAGATTAGTAAGACATTTGTAAGAATTACGTTACGATGTCCGAACATTCCACCCTGTCAGGATCGCCATTCAATATGAATGAGAAAATCAATACCAACAATAACATCCTCAACGATAACGTCGATAATGCTACTTTGACGGATCAAAACGGTACCATCATGAACACCGACAAAGAGATCTCGACGAGATCTCAGCCTGTCTCCAATAAGATCGACCATGAAGCACAATCACTCGAAAGGCACAAATCCAAACAACTACGGGAAGGTGCGACAGACGCTGAACACCTTCACAGTCCACTAGCGGAGTTGGGTCAAGCAAGGAAGAATTTCTTGTTATTCATCTTCTCCGTCGCTACGTTTATCGATATCTGCAAGTGAGTTCAAACAAACCACCTCACCATATCATCAACCCCGTGCCTGATCACCACTGATGATGAGCTTTCTTTTCTGTCTAGTGTCTCCGGTGTTGCCGTTGCTGTCGCTCAAATCTCTATCGATATCAAGTTGAACACCTCGCAAATCGTCTGGATCATCACCTCCTACTCATTATGTTTCGCTGCATTCCTCCTTTTCGCCGGTAGATTGGCGGACCTCTTCCCTGCTCAGATCGTCTTCGAAGCGGGTTTCTTCATCCTCGGTATACTAAGTTTGGTCACTTCGTTTGTCACCTCGAACAAGTAAGTAACGGCCCCGTCACAGAACATACAGTGCTGAGCTCAGTTGACGATCCTTGGTAGATATGGTTTCCTGATCTTGAGAGGTCTCGGTGGTATCGCAGGAGCTATGAGTGAGTTTCCAGATCTTGCAAAATACACACACAGGCAGACATGCTAATGAGCTTGTGTGTTGATAGCTATCCCCTCTGCCTAGTGAGTCTGATCACACAAAATCTACTACATCAGACACAGACACTCAGATTTGTCGTATCTAGTCATCTCACGGTACACATGTTCCCTGAGCCTAAAGAGCAACAAGGTAAACTTGCATTACTAGGTATGGCAGGTGCCGTAGGAAATGTTTTAGGACTGTGAGTACCATTTGATGTCCCTGACTATGCGATTGATGTTTATATCACTTCACAGTGTCCTCGCGGGTATCTGTATGTTAGCGAACTACAGATGGTTCTTCAGGGTGCTCGCTATTCTCTGTAAGTCACTGTCCATCCTCTCTCCTCATCAATCGTCGCTTATCGCGTGGATTGTGACAGGTGTACTCTTCACCGTGATCTGTATCTTCCTCCTCCCATTCACCGGATCAACCTACATCCCGGATCCCTCCACTCCAAGATGGAAACGACTCGATATCATCGGTGTATTGATCATGATGGGCGCTTTGATCACTTTCATCCTGGCTCTTACCCAAGGACCGATCGACGGTTGGGGATCTGCAAGTTTCATTGCTCCTTTCGTGCTGAGTTTCCCATTGGCCATCGGGTTCTTCTTCTGGGGTGAGTAATGCAAACTCCCTCATTTGCCCGCCCAAGACTTCAATGCTTACGTGGGAACTTCTGATGTTTTGTAGAATCGAAGATCCCTCCTAAATCCGCTGTCTTGCCCAGTTCAGTATGGGCAATCACCAATATCGTTATTGCAAGTCTTGCCGTTGGTATTGCCTGTGAGTGTTTCTCACTCTTCAATCCCTCCCTGACGAATCAAAAGTACACGATGACTGACAGCTGTGTTTCCATACCTAGTCCCATTCTGGGCTACCTCGCAATTACTCTACGCTACATGGTTCCAACAAGTTTTCAGGTGGACGCCTAGCGAGTGATCGCCTTTGACTTTCCTTTCGAGAGACAAAATTTCGATGTTGATGAGTGGCATTGTAGTCCACGTCGCCGCTGCGATGTTACCTCAAGGTATCACCGGTCTCCTGATCGGTGGTCTAACTCAAGCGGTACCTCAAATCATCACCAAGCCTAGATGGTCAATGGCCATTGGAGGTATCTGTGAGTACTATTTTACATATATTCACCTATCAGAATTCCAGGTACTGATCATACCCATTCTGCTGATAGTAATCATCGTCGCGGAACTGCTCCAGGTCTTCTCGGACGGTGGAGCAGGTAAAGATTACTGGAAGTACTGTTTCCCAGCTTTCATCCTTGGAAGTGCAGGTGCAGTGGTCACTTACTTTGCTTCTGCGTGAGTACATGCTGACCTTCTATATCCTTATCAAAATCATGCTGACCTCTTGTTTTGCTGTAGGATCAACCTCATCGCGTACTGTCCACCAGAGATGGCAGGAGTAGCAGGAGCCTGGACCCAAGTTATTGTAAGTTTCTGTTTTCCACTCTTCTTAAAGCGAGTGCCCCCAAGCTCAAACCTTTTCCCGGTGCCACAGGCCCAAATAGCAGGAGCCATTACCCTAGCCGTCCAAGCTTCCTTCGAAGGATCAGGCCAAGGCGATTGGAAACTAGTTGGCAGACGATCATTCTACTTCCAAATTGCCTGGACTGCGATGCTCGTGATTCAGTATTTAGTGTTCTACAAGAATCCAGGTACGCCTGAGGAGGAACATGATGCTGCTAGGAGGAGGATTGCGGCTAAGGGTAAGGATACCGGTGTGATCTCTGCGTAATGCTTCTGTGCTGCGAGGATGGGTAATTGTTAAATGTTGACGCGTATATAGATGGGATCAGTTTTATATAATTATAATCATATCGTTAGTATCGTAAGATGTGTTTTATGTGAACAGGTACCTCTCCAATAACCCGGATGAACTGATGCTACACGAACACGAAGAAGAGATCCACCTCATGAGAACCACATAATTTATCTAGCAATACTCTCATCCCTCATGACATTGTGACGTGAATAACAGGCTTATACATGAGCATTACAACAACTCAACACCGCCCGTTCCGTATATTCATACCCGATCTAGAAAGTAGGCACCCATTCACCCAGGTTCCTCCGCTGCTTTCTCTCCAGCTCTTCAATCTCCTCCATCACCCCCTCTCTATTCTTATTTCTGACCATCAATCTATTCTTGTAGTACTCCAAAAAACTCGGTAAAATGTCTAACGATTCATTCAAGATCTGTTGAGTGAAGAGAGGTAGCGGGAGGTGGTTCTCTACCATGCGAAGGAGTTAGGAGTATCATCACCAACACTCGTCAAGGCTAAAAGGTGGGGAAATGGGGACTCACCAGAACTACCAAACACCCCTCCTACTTCACCTATCAAGGCCTCTAATCCCAGAAGACACCACCCGGCGATCAGGGTTATAAGTACTCGGGAGTATCCGTTCACCACGCACAGAAGGGAGCAAGGTAGGGCACCGAGGTAAATTATGAGTAGGTGGGATAGATGGAGGGTTAATGGTAGTGGTGGTGGGTCTACAAGTTGATCACGTAAATGATCAGTCACTGGCTTTCCCATTGAGTCTTATATGTTATTCCCTTTCTATCGTTCCATCGTTCATCGAGGAATCTCTTATGATATGCCGCTAAGGAGGATGAAGTCACACACTCACTAGACGATAACCTCTCAGCCTCTCCCAGATTCTCACTCAACGCTTTGACTACCCCCAACCCTCTCTCCCTTTTCGAATCGTTCCATCCGCCCTCTCCGGATATAGATGATAGTCCGATAATATAACTTTCGATCAACTTGAGTATCGCCAGAGGTAAATTCGGGGGATTGGGAGAATGTAAATTCGATTTCTGTATCTGTATAGGTTTCAACCCCACCCCTTCTTCCGTTATTGGGTGCTCTTGATCTTGATTTTGGATGTTCAGTTGATTTAATTGCTGCTTCAATTCCAAATCCAATCCCTCGTTCCCCGCCGTACCAGATAATGCCACTGCCTCAGCCAACTTCGTTACGGCTTCTTCAGCTTTGTATCGGAGGTTGGATAATTCCCATTCGTCCTCCCCTGCTTGGTCTTTCTCCTGCTGCGTGGGTGGACCGGTACTTCGTCTTCTCAATCCGGGTCGCAACGAATCATCCGTCGTCTTGAGATTTGAATTAGGGGTAGATAAGGTGCTTGAGCCAGATGGTCCGGCGTGGGATTCGGCGAAGCGTACTCGAGCGTCTGTCCGTTTCAGGGAAGAGAGGTATGATATGGGGAGAAGATCGCATAATGGAGCTTGGGGGAGAGGTCGGGTACCGTGTAGATGGTGTCTTTTGTGGGATCGTCAGTTTGATACACAATGCAATTTGGTCTTTGGTGGTACTCACTGTAAGGCAAATGCGAAGCCTACTAACAGTCCAGCTAGCTCATCGACTCGTTCGGCGATTGGATCTTTCTTCGCCTCGGCTGTACCTTTGCTCTTTGAAGAAGGATCTGCATCTGTATTTTGAAGTTCATCGAATTTCTCAGGTTGGCTGTCCGCTTCGACATCATTCTCGCTTTCGCCCAGATCCACGGGCGAGGACTGCAAGGAGTTCGCACCGAGGGATGCTGGTGGAGGTATAGACAGCTGGACAAGGGCACCAGGATGACTGTCAGCTCTCGACCTGTAATGCAGTTGTATCATAAATTGGATCGGAGATCGCTCGGATACGAACCGTAGTATTGTCCGTAATATTGGCATAAAAGTGGAATAACTTACCATCCTCATCCCATCCCTGATGGTTATCCTCACAGCAGCCCAGACTTGTCTACCTTCGTCCCATTTCGTTATGGCCGATGAGAATCGATAAGATACCAGTAGACCGGTGACTAGACATATTCAATCAGTAAGAGTCAGACACGATCTCACTCTCGCTCAGTTGCAAATGGAGTATCATCGGTGTACAGCTGTACAGCTACCGAGTGTAGTGAGAAGCGCTTTGGAAAACCACGTTCTTCGGATCGATGCACACTTACCCATACTCAGCACTCCCACAATACTAGCCCCACCTTTTCCCAGACTCTCTTTATTCACCCATCCCCTTTCTGCAGAGTATACGACGAGGTACGCATAGAGAGCTAAGATTGGTAATTGTCTGGGAGGTAGTCTGGAGCTGAAAATGGAAATGGAACAGTCCGATAGGTCAGCTGAATCCACGATCTAACATACGGATAGCTAGTCCCATTATATGTATCTCCTATCCTGTCCTTTCGAAGGGAGTTATAGTGTATGGAAGGGATAACTCACAATGCATATGTCAAGAGATCCAATCTGGTCTTCAACTTTGAAGGAGGTGATTTGGTCTTGGGATGATATCGGGTAGGTACCCTTCGTCTTGCCATGGTGATGATGTATGGTTGTTTCTTCTGCTGCTGATTTACGATTCTACAGGGCTGAGTGTTTGTCTTGTCCTACCTCATATTTTTATGTTTTATATTGTATTTTATATATCGCAGTGTCATCAAAGTACACAAAGTAATATCCATCATATCATATCGTCCCACTCCCATCATCATTTTGATCATTGTCTCATCAATTCATCTTCATGCGGAGTTGACCGTGGTCTGTGCGTGTTTGATGACGCGTAAATCATCAATATAGAACGTCATCAACGTGTCTTTTTGACTTTTCCAGGTTACCTCCTACTTCCTCAGTCTGATTCCTACTTATCCGCAATACACAACGATACGATGACCCAACAATGACCTCACGCCCATCACCCATCTCTCTCCCCCACAAGGATGACACCAAATCACCACATCATCAAGATGCCCCATCCCCATCGCCCCAATCCAACCCCCTCCGCACAGCCCGTTCCCTCGTCCTCCTCCAACTCCTCTCCCGTCTCCTCACCTTCTCTTTAAATCAGGCCCTCCTCCGCCTGTCCTCTCCAGCGGTGTTTGGAACAGCTGCCATCCAATTCGACCTGGTATGCTCGAGTATCCTCTTCCTCTCCAGAGAGGGTATACGCAATGCCCTACTACGTACCAAAACCCCCTCTCCCTCTCCGTCTTCCACTTCCTCTTCTACCTCGTCCGATCAGGATATACACGAACGACAAGTCAGGTCATTATCTACCATTCCCCTCCACCTTGGCCTGATCATTTCCTCGGTGATAGGCTCGATATATATATACTCATCTGACGATATCACCACCTCTCAATCCCATTTCTACCCCTCCCTGGGGATGTATATACTGGGCTCGTTGATGGAATTGTCCATAGAACCTATCTATATATCCATCCATCGACTTACCCCACCGAAGCTTGGTGTAAGGATGCGAGCAGAGGGGGGTATGGCGATAATTAGATCTATAGTGACTGTCGGTAGTCTCTTAGGTTTGGGAGAGGGGAACGCCCTGTTAGCGTTTGCAATTGGGCAAGTTGCAGGGGCGGGATGGTTGTTCTTGGTTTATCTTAGGGAGGTGAGGTGGGATGTGAGGAGTTTATTCTGGAAGGGGTGAGTTTTCTTTCTTACAACCTCTATTGGGTGGTGAAGCCTTGTACTATGTGGAAGAGGGTGACAGCTTTGCTGATTTGTATTGCTGTCTAGGGAGAACCGATTTAACCAGCAAACTGTATCTCTCGCACTGGCCAACACCGGACAGAGCTTCATCAAGCATCTACTCACTGAGGCTGACAGGATCGCTGTGGCTAGGATATGTCCTCTGGATGGACAGGGCGGTTATGCGGTGGCTATGAACTATGGTAGGTTATTTGCTGCATTCGCGTGTTCAACCTCTTCAACCCTGTATTTATACAAGATATCATATACTTCTCGACCTCATTTCATTTTTTGGTCCATCAAATGTTGTCGTACTAGCAGTTTTCTGGACTTACTGACCATACAACCTATCCACAGGCTCGCTCATCGCTCGTATAATATTCCAACCCCTCGAAGAATCCCTCTTACTGCACTATTCCTCATCTCCCCTCTCCTCCAACCACACCATCTCCCTATACACCCTGACTATCCGCCTATCACTATACCTCACCACCATCATACTCTCATTCGTCCAACCGTTATATCCTTCACTGGCGATGATCCTCTTACCGAGGCAATACCAGAAGACCAACGCGCTATCCATCCTTCGGTTGTATCTTATAAACTATATCCCTTTGATGAGTCTCAATGGAATTACAGAAACGTTTGTGACCTCTTCTGCGGACCCGAGGGGGATTAAGAGGCAGTCCAAGTGGATGGTGGGCAGCTCGGTGGTATTCGCTTTGACCCTTCTGGGGTTAACCAGAATACCTGAATACAAATCCCCTTCTCCTGCCCTGTTCGACTGGCC
This sequence comes from Kwoniella bestiolae CBS 10118, assembly GCF_000512585.2. NCBI lineage: Eukaryota > Fungi > Basidiomycota > Tremellomycetes > Tremellales > Cryptococcaceae > Kwoniella > Kwoniella bestiolae. The sequence goes on from NC_089243.1 coordinate 1,318,376, forward strand.
CACAAAAGAGGAAGCATTGATCCTATCTTCCTGTTCTGCAATGATCGTCAGAATCATATTCTCACTTTCTCATGCCAAGTCAACATTTGGAAACAATCTCAGATGGAGGGATGTATCGCCTGATTATAGAGTTGTAGGGTGGAATATCCTTGTGTGGATTGGTCTGAGCTTGTTGGCTAGTACGGAGAGATGGAGGGTTAGTTGGATGGGTTGGGGGGAGTTGATAGGGTTTGGAGGGGGATTGGGATTGGTCACTTTGGGTCTTATGTGAGTTGGTTCTTGGTTCTTTCACGATGGGCTTTCTATAGATGTCACTCTTCTACATGGTATTTTGCATGTTGGGGTAATGAGCTGATTGGGCCTGTTGTCCTGACTTTATAGCTTCTGGGTTGAAAAGGACAGGTTCAAAGATCTGCGAGGTACGGGAATAAGTAAAGATAAGAAGGTAGACTAGATAGAGTCGTTTGACATGCGACAACGATGGTAAACAGCATGTTTCAGGTGACATACCAGGTCCATCCTGTTTCTCACAAAGTCAGGTTGTCTTACGATTATCGTAGATCCAACTCTCCCGTAGCTCCACTGTTATGTATCAGATCTCATCCAATCTGTCGACTTTGGTAGGTACAGGATTCATAACACTTATGTCTCCTGTATACGTCCCACATCAAAAGGAGATTATCGCCTGTATATGATTTACGCTCCACACTAAATGACAGTTTATAGTCTACGGCTTTCATTAGTGGGATCCATCAGGTTCAAGGACCAAGGAACGGTTGTAGATGAAAGTTGGATGTTGTTCGGATTTACAGTGCTCGATGGGATGAAGGATGATGATGACGCATTATTCTCTTTGATTGATTAAATTCTAGATTCCAGAATCTCGACCCGTCCCTTATCGATCAGATCACTGCTTCACGACTCTCTCGGCGCGTGGAGAGTGGGCGACGCAAAGGCGGAGTATGCCGTGGGGTGTGATTGCACTTTAATCATCAGGAAAGGTTTAATTTCAAGAAATGTGAATTCCTGAAAGCAGAGCTAGGTACCTTTTTACCCGACCACACGAAGATGGGTCTGTGCGTATGTGATATGGCGATGATGATGACGAGGAGCAGAGGACGGACAATGAGGGTACAGCACAGATGTATATGTGTATGTGTATATGGTGAACTTGATGTGTTCATTGTTACTACAACACCATCATCATCATCACAACTGATCCAACTTGATTCTCTTCCCCGAGACTATCACGACGCGTTCAACCCATATTTTCAACATTACGAACACTCATACAGTACCACGACGATCATTGCTCAAACTAACGTACTAGCACGAAACACTATACGTCTCAGCTGCCATAGGAACGAGGAACTTCCGTCTTTATAGCACTAGCATCTGGCACTAAAAAATTGATCACATACGGTACCATACCATACATTGAAAGGAAAAGCTTTGATCATTATCATTACTCTTTCAACGTCATCCGTGCTCAGTTCAACAACACAGAATTCATCGCATCACTAGAACGATAGCCTCGTCCCATCTCATACGTTGTATACAACCACACATCCTCACTTTCACGCACACATCCCTGGTAGTACGCCATATCCGGCTTAGAAGGCGAGACGTCGGAACAGTGCCGTTCAAAAGGACAAGTAAACGGAAAAGGCTATCCTTGATTGTATCTTGAAGGGACGCGGTTGATATACTGGAGATCATCACCATCAGCGGAAGTAGATCTCTCTTGGATCAAGGTAAGTTGGAGCGGAGCATGAATGAACCACCTTCATATCCATATCAATGAAAGGACTAGACGAGCAAAAAGCTAATCTTTCACTCTTCACTCTCGTCAGCTCAACCTCCTCATCCCTCCTTCCACCTCCCCCACCACATACAAGATGGAACGTCAACCCTCAGTATTCAACAGACTTCGCTCTCGGAACACCTACGATTCCATCCCTAATAATGACGGAGGGGATGAATGGTACATCCCTTACAGTCCCAACACTCGTCCCAACCTACCAACAAGAGAGAGCGGCATCGGACTATCACCCATATCCCCTACCAAACCTTCCACCAACTATTCAATGTTCACCAACGTGTTCTCCACCAACACAAATGCTATAGCTGGACCAAGTAATTCCAAACCCTTCCCTTATCCTACCAGACCAGCAACTACCACACCGCAAAATACCTATACCTCAACGTACAACAATCCTGCTGCTGGCGTGTCAAGATTATTACCCTCCTCGACACGCAAACAAGGCACTCTGTATAAATCGCCTTCGTACAACTCGATATCGGATTTGACCAGAACGGAAAGGATACCTTCCTCTTCGTCAGTGCCTACGGGATTAGCAGGTCCCAATATCCTATTCTCACCTTTGAACAGAGAACTCAGAGCGGGAGCCGAGCCTGAAGAAGGGCACTATCCAGCATCGCCTTCCAAGATGAACGCAAATGCACAGCAGAAGAAATCTTATCCACCTTCATCGTTCAATCCAATTCAACGTTCGCAGCCCTTGGGAAGTACAGCCAGGCAGCGGACAGTATCGGCGCCTAGACCTACTAGAAACAAAAACCCACATGAGTATAGAGCAGAAAACAAACGATGGGCCGTTCCTACAATGTGTGATATGTTCCTCCTACCCCGTCCGACACTCTTACCTCATGAGATCACTCCGCCCACAACGCCCGAGGAGGAGAATGAGAAACGCCTCAGCGTGGGAAGTATGAACTCGACGAATAATGGAGAAACGGTATTAGAGAAGGGTAGATATAGGGACGAAGAGAGAGAAGAATGGGCAGAGCTTGTAAAGAGGAGAGGAAGGAGTTTGAGTCTTGGTTCCACCGCTCCTCCGCCTGGTGCACCGATCATTGGGAATGCTAGGGCGAGGAGCAGAGAGAGGTCCATGGATGGAGGTTCGGGGGGAAGGAGTAGGAGTAATTCTCTGATTAGAGCTTTGACCCCTTCGACTTCGCTAAGGAAGAGATCAGCTTCCTTTGGTTCGAGGTTTACCAACTCCAACTCGAATGATCATTCTAGGAAATCCTCAATGACCAGACGAGAATCGGATAGAAATCCCTCGAAGAGGGATAGAGCGGCTAGTTTCCTCAATATCGAAGGCCGCGGTGCTATGTCCACAAACGACTCATCTGCAAATTACGGTGGACCCCATCAATCCAAACAACGATTCTCGGCTCCACGATATTCCTCTGACGATTATATGTACCTCTCTCAGAAGAACCGAAAGAGATCTACCTCGTTACCTTACTCCTCCAACTATGCCAAGACAAGGAGTGACCCCCTCTTAGCTAATTTCGCTACTACCCCTGCTGCTCGCCCTCCTTCCGAATCGAGATATCCCTTATCCGCCATACCCGCAGGCAAGTCATTGCAGTTCAAACAACCTTCCGTGGCCGACAAGGGAGATCGTGGAGGGGTCGTCATAATTAGTAAAGGAGCTTCGAGAAGGACGTCCTCAAAGTATGAACGAGAAGGGACGTTTAGACCACCCGCCCCACTAAACCTATCGAAACCGCTCCCCGACATACCCAAAGACGACGGCTCGCCGATCTTACCTGAATCAGGACCTTTCATCTCCCTCACTGACGAGATTGGAGTAGCCATCTCCCCCGATCTGGGGGGAGTAGAAAAAGAAAAGGTCGTCGTGGTGGAACAAGAAGAACCTAAGACTGCCCCTTTACCTCGAACGTCAGATTCGCTCTCGCCCGTCAAATCTAGATTATCTGACGGAGGTTCAGCAACTGCTAGAGCGTTTTTGGCAAAACAGCAACAACGAGCTAGGACCAAACGGGCCTTCCAATCGCCTTCCTCCAAGGGGGCAATCATCCCCACCAGGGCAAAAGTCGATGCTTCCGCTGGACAAGGACAAGGACATCTATCTACTTCAGCCTCGACACCCACTACAGCTTCCACTTCGATCTCATCGGTATTTTCTCCTACACCTTCCACAATATCTATCAAATCTGATGGACCGAGAAGGAAGACAGCCCTGGAAGAAGCCATAGGAAGGAGCCGAGCCTCCAGTGTAGGTATATTGGAACAACAGCAAAGCAGGTTCAGTCCCACTAGAATTGCATTACTTGAGAATAGACCAAATACCAGTGAAAGTAGAGACAAGAAGTTTGGTGGGAATACGAACTCTGTACCTCCCCCACCTAGGGTATCTGTCCATTCGCCCACGAAGAACGAACAACAGAGATTTTCTTCACCCGATTTAAGCTACTCAATCTCCCCGCCTGCGCTGGATTATCCAATATCGACTATCCCTTCCCCTCGAACTAGGTCCCATCCCACTTTCTTGGATGTCCAACACCAACGTCAACCGCAAGTGCAAGTGCCTAGACCTGGGATCGTGCATGGTGATACGAATGTCTCGAAGGTTACGGTATATACGGATGCGTCTGAGGGATGGAGTAGAGTTGGTGGGTCGTCGGATAGGTCAACGCCTGTTTCGGACAGGAAGGATAGAGGTAGTCTGGCTAGTGAGGAGAGTCCGGGTCAGACGCCGGATGATAGGGATTTCCAGGTGGGTGTCACTGTCCTTTCTGGCGCTTCAGATTTTATATATATGTGTTCGACATTATTCACATGGTGTTGAAATACGAACCCATTCGAGGAGGTTCTTTTTTTCGTTGCTATCCTGATTCGATCGAAACTGTGACATGACATCTGGCAGAGACTGACCCATTTTTACTCTCATAGGGCCTGTTCTTCCGTACACCCGCTGATCGAAATGGATCATTCTCCAATACACCCATCCCAAATCACTATGTACCTTCCCACAACCACCTTACCCTCCCTCGAGTCATCCCTGAAGGTCCTACTCCCGTGAGATTGGGATACGATATGGATCCTACCCCTCACAGTCAGATCGTACTGCAGGATGAGGATCAACCCCGTAGACCATCTGATGGAAGCGAGTCAACAGCTGAGATAGCTACTCCCAATATGGCCCAGTCGCAAGCTGAGATGCAACAGCCTTACATGGGGTATCTTAATCAGCTGGATCAGAATGCTGTTAACCCTGATGCCAATAGGGTGCAGCAGAGACTGATGGCTCCTTGGAATAGTCGAAGACCGATCACGCCTGACTCACCGGATCGGGAAGAGGAAGAGGAAGATGAGAGGGATGAGAGAAGTCAGGATACTCATGAGACTGCTATTCCGATCCTGTCAGAGGGGCATGGTGAGTTTAGTGTCTCCTCCCTTATCCCAATCCACCTTTTCCTCTCAAGCAGTTATACACCTGCATCACTGAGAATGGAAGACTGACACGTATGCATGTGCTGTATAGAATTCCCATTCCCCAGATCCCACGATACCATCCGCACTCTCTCTCAAGCTCACGCTCAAGCTCAAGCAGAGGCTCAAGAGGAAAGTGCCACACAAACCACACCTGACGGGAAACGCCGCCACGCACACCCACCTCATGCACCACTCTCACCAGGAACATTCGGTATCATCGCAGATACTACTGATAATTCAACTTCAACTTCAACTTCAAAACATATCAACTTTGCACCTTCTTCATTCCAGAACTACACTCTAAACCCACATTCGCATTCGCAAGCATCAAGAGGACTATCACTATCGCCCATCCCTTCTCACGGAAGTGCCGCTGGATCATCGACGTCACCTGTATTGGGATTCGATCATAGACATTCTGCGGCTGTTAGTTTCTTTGACGAGTTCCCTACGCCGCCTGGGGAACATCAATAAACGCCATTCAATCATCTCATAACACGACATTGTAATATCATCAAATCATTCCATCAATCTTTCCTCACCGCATCGATCATTCCCTTTCTTCCTATATTCGAAGTAGAAGTCAGATACTATGTCATTAGATAATCTACCTGAACCTTCGATTCAACATAAGTCAGCTTTCGGTCAATTAGTCACTGGACCTCCTGGAGCGGGGAAATCGACTTATTGTCATGGATTGCATCAGGTGAGTTGGAATTTCTATCTACATCTCTTCACGCCACCATAGGGTCATTCTCTATCTTCCTCATCCTCCTTGAGTTCGCATTGAATGCTATACATCTTCGCTCTCACTCATACCACATCTTCACACCAAAAACCAATCGGATAATCTCATTGATTGACCCCCCAGTTCCTCACAGCCCTCAACCGTCCCATTCACATAATCAACCTCGATCCAGCCGTCCCCAACCCTCCTTACCCATGTTCCATCAACATCACCGAACTGATTGACCTCGACTCGGTAATGGATGAATATGGCCTGGGACCCAATGGAGCGATGTTATATTGTCTGGAATACCTCGAAGCGAACTTTGATTGGTTAGTTACGAGGCTGGATGAGGTGCTGGAGAATGAGGGTGGGAATGGATACGTTGTGTTTGATACGCCTGGTCAGGTTGAGCTGTGGACTAATCATGAGAGTCTGAAGAATGTTGTGGAGAGGTTGGGCAAGCTGGAGTATAGAGTGAGTGGATTGATCGAACCGTGATGACTACATCGCTCCCTCTTCTAATGTCTACATACGACCTTTCTTCTCGACCTTCCCCCTCCTCCATGACGTATCTTCCTATGAATCCTTACTGCTCTCAGTGGGTTATTGATAGCTGATAATCCTTGACTCGTCTACAGCTCGCCGCGGTTCACCTCAGCGACGCACACTATATCACCGACGCGTCCAAGTTCATCTCAGTCGTTCTGTTAGCTTTACGAGCGATGCTGCAGATGGAGATGCCCCATGTCAACGTGTTGAGTAAGATTGACCTGTTGTCTACTTATGGTGAACTGCGTGAGTCCAAAGTCTACCTCGCATCGTCATCTCTCATCCAGAGATCTTGCGCTGACCTTCCTAATTCATTGATCAGCATTCGACCTCAGCTACTACACCGAGGTCCAAGACCTATCATACCTACTTGCCAAACTTGATTCGGAGCCTCGTGCAGCCAAATTTGGGAAACTGAATAAAGCCATGGTAGAATTGGTAGATGATTTTGGTCTAGTCGGATTCGAGACTTTGGCTGTTGAGGTGAGTTATCTCTCCCCCTCAGGCGCCCGAACCTCATGGAGGGATGGATGTGAAGGGATTGTAGCTGATGAGTTGTATGTGATAGGACAAATCATCAATGATCAATCTCGTAAGATTAGTAGATAAGATGACTGGGTATATTTTCATACCGCACAACCAAGATCAAGAGGGAGATATGAACATGATCAATACTCAGGCGTTATTTGGATCGATCATGTCGTCTACTGGTCGGGGTAACGACGTGAGGGACGTGCAGGAAAGATGGTTGAATAATAAAGAGGCGTATGATGAGTTTGAGAGGGATCAGTGGAGGGAGGAATGGGAGGAGAGGAAGAGGAAGGCTGCGAAACCTGATAATAATGAATGATGACAGTCGGGTATAATCATAGTAAGTAGGGATCAATACATGTTGTATGTCTAGTAATTAAAGTCACTTATGGTGATGGTCATGATATTTATGATTATAATGGTACCATCTTCTTGTGGCGTGACCAAACGTCGTGGGACTGGAGTGATTGACATGTGATTCTGGCACACTATGATACATCGTCTTTCACCTACCATGCGAGAACAGTGCTACGGTAAGCCTGATCTCACGTCTCGCCCATAGAGACTCATGTGCCTCATTGACATAGAGGCTGCACCAAAGCATTGCATATCAAACGGGACTTTTGGAAGCGTAATGGACAGAGCGGCCTGCCACAGGGTGCCGTACATCCAAGGAAGCCACAGTCATATCTTGGACACTCAGGTCGAGACGACCCCAGATTCGGACATTTTTGTATACTATTTTAAAACACCCCCTCTCCAACATGCGCATCGAGCACGACCTTCACCTTGAGCGTTCGGCACCAGCAGAGTATTGCACGAGTAACTTATGCTAATTAAAGTCTGGGCTTTCGTTACGATCGACCTTTGTGATCTTCTCGGAGTAGCATCGTAAAGTAGCAACTCCGCTCATCTCAGATTGTACATGTAGTCCCCGTGAGGATGAAAGGATGCCATGCTGCGGGTGATCTCGTTGCAGGCCAGCCAATTTAATGCACCACGATTTGCTGTGATTGTTTTTCCGACAATTATACTATAACGCTTGTGGGATGGTACATAAAGAGTGATTGAAAGGATATATCGGTACAGTGCTCCTTCACGTTGCAGACGCTTCCGAATCTCTGTTGAAGTGCCCTTCCCGTAAACGCCCATTCTCCGTGATCGTCACGGAGCGGTGAGAGATTGTTCTCCACATTCACTCTTTTGGCAACGTGTTATATGTCCCCACTGACACGCCTTTCACTGCATCTTTCTTTTGTGCAGAACCGCCTTTGATTGTCATTTCAAGGTCCGTAGAAAAGCGATACAATCTCCTCCACACCCCGCTTCGTTGCGCCTTGCGCCTTGTCAGGCCTTCAATTCGGACTACAGTAATCATTGGGCTTGCGCGATCTCGGCGGGTATAAATACAGGTCTCTCTCCTGGACGGAGCCATGTACAGTATCCTCAGGTGAGAGACATTCCAGATCGACCGTTCTACTCGCCGGTCATCATAATACATAAACGATTACAGTACTGCAGATTACATACTGTATACTTCACTCAGATATACACATATATATCACACATCGCAACTACACAAAGTCGACCATGCAAGCGATCGACAACGAGTCCGGCATCGATTTCGCCGTTTCCGTCGAGGTGATCTCCTTCTGGAATGAGGATGGCGAACTTCACAGAGCCATCGTCCGGAGCGACAGCTTCGCGATGCCCTCTGAAGGATGTGGGTGGGAATGTGCACCAAAGCATCACATCGCATCATATGGCCAAGAATTCGATCTAGATCTAAATTCTTTATCGGTTCCGCCTCTCCCCCACCAAGACCTCGAAAGGGGTCTCCGATTGTCAGAATACGAAAGTAGCTCGAGATCGCTCCTCGCGGAGGGTACTAAGTCGGTGCTGAGCGAAGCCAAATGGCCAGGTACCCACCGTCATTGCCGGAGACGGCCTGGACAGAAACATCGTGTCTGTTTGTCCCGTTGTGAAGGGCGTAGCTCGCTATACAGTGCTGGAAATGGGTTTTGGGGTACGAGATTGCACCCGGACGAGGCGGAGAGGATGACCAGCTATCCTTTGAATAAGAGGAAGATCAAGACATCCCAGGTATACGTGGATGACAGTTTGAGAGCAGAGGGGACGGAGTTTCAGCTGGTTCATCGTTGGGAAGGTACTTTGGAGCAGCCCAGTCTGAATGATCAGGATCATGTTGAACCTCCTGGGGATTATTGTCCTGGAGGAGCCGGATATGTGGGAGTTCCTTCTGCCGCCTAGGACCGTATCATCTTCTTTCGATTGTAGTCGTGTGTATAGGTCTACGATATTGGAGCATGCAGTCATGAGCTTGTTTCGGTTGGTGCAGAGCTCACGACGATACTGTACACCTCTGTAGCGGTGCGAGTGAAGAACTCTATTCGTCAACTCCGCAGGATGGAACACCCGTTGACGATCTTGAGGGTACCCATACCATTCTGACCGAATGAACATGCTCATCATATCTCGAGGCAGACACAATCTACGAAACCCCCTATCAGCCTCCCTAGATATACTTCCTAACCAGCTCCTCAAAACTCTCCCCATGCCAACCATCAACCTCCACCTTCTCCTCCTCTCCCCATACCCCATCACCCCACCTCTTCCAAGCCGCCGCACCAATCGCAGCTCTCATCTCCCCCAAATCAGCCTCATACCTCTCTTCGGTATATTCCGTCACCTCAGTAGGGTATCCGTGGATCTTAGTCAAGACGTCAATGATCTCTTTGCCTGTGGGAGAGTGGTCGTACAGGGTTATTGTCCTATTAGCGATGAGGGAGGGGGATTGGATGAGTTGGGTTAGGGCGTATGCCAGGTATGGGAGGGTACTGTTCGATGCCTTAATACTCAGCATCCGTTGACCATCTTGATGACTACTAGATCTTTGACCGGTATCAATAAAATGAGAAGAGGACGTACGTGATTCTCAGAGGGTTGATAAGTGAGTTACGATACACTTCAACCTTATTCTTCTTCACATCCATACCGAGCTTACTGTGATATCAAAATCGCATCAGCACGACTCACCTCTAGCTGCATCCAACTCGCTGTAGAAGTATCTGATTGAAGGAGAGTGAACCTACCCATAACCCAAAACCAACTCATCAAACAACGGTAATCTAACATTCGTAACCGGTATACCCAACTCCAATGCCCTATGGACAACTTGCGTCTTAAGTTTGATAAACGGTAAGACAGGGTTCGAAGATTCCTCCTCGGTCCAACTAACACCAAAATCGGATGGAATGAAGGTTTTTAATCTTTTGGAGCTTGCTAAAGCATCTACAAGGTATTTCTGGGAGGTGAAGCCTGGGCCCGAGATTGTAGAGCTACAGTGTTTTCATTAGTGCGATCCATCCATATACAGTTTTCAGCCATGCTGTTTGTTGGTATATACACTCACATGAGCACATCCAAAACTTCTACCGCATTTATCAATCCCTCCATCCCCGCTTCAATCAATTCCACCACCCTCTTTTCCACTGCCACTTCGAAGGGGATCTTCGACAAATCCGAAGTAACCCTATGGAGGATGATCAAATTGATCTTCCCATCTCTATGTGCCTCAAGCAATGGTCCAATCAGGGCTGAGCCGACTCGACCGCTGAATCCTAATAAACCGATATTGAAGTTCGACATTATCACCGTAAACAGCTCTCAGCTCTATTGTACTGTATCCAAATGATGTGCTGTAGGAGATAGCCGACCGCCTCATTCATCATTTACATCTTTGTTATATACAACCTTGGCCGACGGCGATCTGCCACATCTTACCAAGCATTCCTGCGCCCTCACGTACTCCAGGGACAGCAAGTGAATCATGGGATCTTGCTTGACAATCGTTCGTGAGTGTTTACATGACAGTGCACACCAAGAAAAGATCCGTTGGAAGATGATTCACAGTCGAGATATGAGATTACCTCGGCACCGAGCTGAGTAGGGTGGGTAATGATCTGTGTGTAGGATTAGCAATCACAGCTTGAGAGGGATCTGCGCAACGCTGCGGCGTGTTATATGGCGGTACATCCACCCAGCCTGTATGCATCACGCAAGACACCAGGTGACTCGATAACCCATGTCACACTATGGTGCGGACGCTCGTTCGATAATCTGCCATCTGGCGATGGTGTATCATGAAGCAGATTGTACAGTATGATGTAATGATGCAATTCATCTCCAACCCTTCGCCAATACACTACAAACTTTCTTCTTCTTCCCTTCTTCTACACATCCAATCCCATCGATCGATCCATATATCAAGTTCAATAATAGATATGTACATTAATTTCATCTTCAAGTCTCATCCCCAACCATGATCATACCGTATGTACTATTGACTTTTCGACTTTTTGATGCTGCAGAAGAAAGTGTGATGCTTGTTTGAACGTTTGGGATATCAGAAGTATTAGAATGGAATGATATATGAACAACTAAGAGGGGCCCCATGGGAAATGCAAAGCAGAGAGAAGAAAATTTGGTTTCGAAGACTACGTTTTATTGTTTTATTGTTTTTGCCTATCACCTTGGTTCACCTGCGCACCTCCTCGTCCACCTCGCGCACCCTGATTCCTCTGTCCTCCTCGTCCGCCTTGCCCCTGTCCTCCATTGGGTTGTTGGCCTTGTCTAGGTCCGCCTCGTCCACTGCTTTGCCTTTGACCTTGACCACCTGGTCCCTGAGGTCCATTGTTGACTCGTCGCTCGTCCTTCTCCTTTCGAGTCTCAAGGTTGATCTTCCCATGTCCCTCAATCTTGATTCCATCTTCACCTCCCTGAGAAGCGGGCAAAGAGGCGATAATGGCCTTTCGGGCAGTCTCGACTTTGTAGAATTCGACAAAGGCACAAGCTTTGGCTTTGACAATTTCGACTTTCTTAACATCTCCGAATCGCGATACGGCATTCTTCAGGTCATTCTCGGATAGCGATTCTCCGCCTGCTTGGTTATCTGCTGACCAGTTGGGAAGCTAATTGAGAATATACAAGTCAGTGACCAGTATGCAAAATTGTGAGAGGCAGATCCCACTTACCTTGACGAAGCAGTGAGGGGTGTTTACTCTAAGAGCATTGGCATAAGCAGGCGACTGCTTGTCGGCCGAACCCGAGGCAGCTGGAGCAGCCTCTTCCTTTTTGGGGGCAGCAGTGGGAGCAGGAGCGGGAGCAGAAGAAGCGGCGGCCTGGTTGGAGACAACAGCTGAGGACCAAGCTTTACCACCGGATGCAGCGAGGGAAGCCCAGGTCTTGGGCTTGGGTGGAGCAGCAGGTTGGGCTGGGGGAGCAGGAGCGGCAGCGGCGGGAGCGGGGGCAGGAGATGGAGTGGCAGGAGCGGGAGCGGGAGAAGCAGCGGCTTTGGGAGCGGCAGGTGTGGGTGCGGGTGAAGCTTCGGCAGGGGGAGGGGGAGCGGAGGTGACTGGTTCTTCAACTGCTGGAGCAGGTTCCGAGGGTGCTACATCCTTATCTGGGACAGAGGCTACGGTAGCTTCCTCCGGTACGGCTTGTTCTTGGACCTCTGCGGGAGCGGTGATGGGCTCCGGTTCAGGTTCAGGTGCTTTTGCGGGTTCTTGAGTGACTTGCTCAGCAGGTTTCGTCTCGATGTCGACTGGGGCAGGGGTGGGTTCGGCACCGGCTTGAGGTTGAGGTTCAGGGATTTCCTCTTCAAACTCTTCTTCCTCATCATCTACATCTTCTTTGAGATATCGGAATATATCGTTCAAGACAAAGTATCCATTGGGTTGTTCGGCGAGGAAGAAAGTTTGGGTGAATTTTCGCCATGGTTGATGGTTATTCGACATTTCACCAATGACGAGGATGATGATCCCTCCGTTGGCTGAAGATTGCGAGTCGATCGAGTGGATATACACTTTACATTCGTTGTAACCGATAGCAACGATTCGGTCGTGAATTTCCTTTTGACACGACAGTTTTAGCAACGCTATACCGCCGGCGACAGAGGAATGCAACCTTGGCAGAAGGAAAGTCTATCCCATGCTACACTTACCTGTTGTCCTAGAGCGACCTGAGACTCCTCTCCTTCCTCCCCGTGGATGAACGTCGATCGTTTATTGTAAAAGCAGTGGAGACGGTGAGGCTGTTTGTTTACAAAGTTGCTAGATCAAAATCTCGTCAGCTCTAGACTCCAAAAATGATGGTCGACAAGGACGAGTGATTTCAGGATAGAACATTCGATTTGGCAGATGCACCGACATGGAGAACCAGGAAGCGGACTAATACAGTGTCTACCTATCCACTCACTAGTATTGGGGAACGAATTGCCATCCAACGTCATTAGGTTGGATTTTGTTTTGCTGAGCTGAGCCGGCAGCGGCAGGAGTGGAAGCAGGGATGGTGGTATCGGCATGGCCGTTGGTTTGAGCAGTTGATGATGACATAGTGATTTATCTGATAGCCCCATCAGCTATGTGACGTCTCATAGAGGAGACCACCAAGGCTTTCGGGGACAAATGATGGGTACTCACGCAAGTTGCTGGTTGATAAACTATTGATGTTGGATTCAAGCAATCTATAATTCCCTAAAGTGATAAATTTGCGATATTCGTATACGAGCCAGGCGAGATCGAGTTGGTTCCAGCTGTGGATATGGTTTTGGACGTAAGAGACTGTTACTGATACTGATGAGTACTGATTTGGTCGTTGGAATGTTGAGGATTATCAAGGAAATACTCGTGAGGTTGGATGAAGTACTAGGATGGAATGATGATGAGCAGGTGAATGAGTGGTACTCGTATAGTAGTAATCGGAGATATGGTTGGCATTTGCAAGTGGAGGTCATGTGGCACATCACCCTCACTACTGTTATCTCTCATCGTCATTGTACATACACGCGTCGTTGATTCATCTATGAGTACTGTTCCTTCTCATTCATCTCCGATTAGACTATTTCATCAATAAAGACCACGATTCTGACAAAACTTGCTCTCTCACCTCCAACCTCACATCTTTAAACCAAACGTTAATCACTCACCATTTCATCAATCTCCCTGCCCAACGCATTACACCTCGTTACAATGTCTGTAGACCTGCAACAGTCCCTCTCGGAGCTTCAGCAGTTGTTCGACACACCGGGAGGCTCAAGGGATGAGGTGTCCAAGAGGCTGGCGAAATTGAAGGTAAGTTTACCTATGCCTATGACTCTTGAATCTCATATCGATCAGCTTGGCTCATGCGTTTCTTTATGATAGCTCGAATTGGCTCAAACAGGATTGTACTTTGCCCCACCTACCGCCAATCCACAGGACTTGGTAGCAGCCAGTAAGTACACCGTCCTTCTCTCATATGAACATGCCTATCATGTCTCTACCATTCTCATCGTATGGAGCTGACATTCTTATGCTCAATGGCAGGATCAATCCTCGAAATCGGTACATTCCATTCCCTCCGTTCGGGTAACCTCAAATCCTACGCACAGTACAATTTCGCTTTACAACCCTTCTACCTCAACCTCTCATCGATCATACCCGAATCACCCCATCGACCTATAACACTGGGTTTACACTTGTTAGCATTATTGAGTGAAGGGTTATTGACAGAATTCCACACGTTGTTGGAGACCCTTAAGGTGGAGCAGTTGAGTGATATATTTGTTAAGCTCCCTGTTGATCTGTGAGTGAATGACATCAATTCACAATATATCAGAGCAATTCATATCTACCCGCTTTCCTTCTTGAAATGGGAGGAAGCTTTTGCATCGGTTATATTGATCGCTCATGTTATATCTGTGTACGATTTACAGAGAACGATGGTTGATGGAAGGTGCATACAATAAAGTATACAGAGCCAAAGATAGAGTACCAAGAGAAGAGTTTGGCTTTTTGTTAGAGCGATTAATGAGTACTGTTCGGTGAGTGCGGGCCCTTACTTCACAGTCATCTCGATATTACTCTTTGTCAAGTAACGGCTGCATTATCTTCTCTCTTACATTGTCTACAACAGAGCTGACCGACTATAACACCCACCAGAGGCCAAATAGCATCCACCATCGAGACCTCCTACCCCTCCCTCCCCCTCAAATCAGCAGCCACCCTCCTATTCTTCAAACCCAACGAAACCTCCTCATTGAACGAGTTCACCCAATCTAGAGGATGGGAATTATCCCCTTCTCAGCAGATTTATACCTTCCCCAACTCTGTTAAACCTGATATTGCCTTGGCTGCTTTACAACAGTCATCGGAATCACAAGGTAAACCGGCGGAGCAGAGTCTTAGCTTGGAGAAGAATGGGATCAAGAAGGGAACACCGATGATGAATATGGTTGGACCTGCGTTGAAGTTGGCTCAACAGTTGGAAGCTATCGTCTAGACTAGAACGAGTGTTGATGTTATGTACCATGTAGTATATAAATGCATTAGATTCACAAGCGTGGATGAGATGATGATGTCCTAGAGACACGGCACAGACTGTTCTGTAAGGTTGTGAGCTCACAGTACATGCATGTACCAGTGTAGTATGCCTGTTGTAAAGATGAAATAATGGTTGATCCGTCGGAAAGATGGGAGTGTGTGGACGGTGCACATCAATCGTCCCCGTGTCCGTGCCTTGATGGTGTTATACGAGAGTTATTTAGTCATCCTCATTCCCATATCTATAAGCATATTGATAAGTGAACAAGTAATCAATAATCAACATTATTATTATCAATACGACTCCTTCAGGGGTTTATTCAGCTACTATCATCTGAAACGATGTGATTATGCATCTCATCACTTCGTATGTGGACAGTCCGAGCGGAGAAAAAAGGTATATAAATTATGCGAGTTGACGACCATCTCCCCAATCCCCCTTTTCATTAACCCATCCACCGCGACTCAAAGATATTGATAGCACTATCCCACTCACATATCAAACAATCAACCCACAATAACAATGTCATCCCCTATCCAAGTAGCTTTCCTAGGCCACAAAGGCCTTATAGGATCCAACCTCCTATCGCCCCTTCTCAAGTCCCACCAAGAGGGGAAGATCAACTTGATCATACTACATAGACAAGGGTCCGACGTATCCTCACCCAATATCAGTGGATTGGAGAAAAGGGTGATTCAGCTCGACGAAGAGGGTCTGGAAATCAACAAGGAAGCAATGGAAGGATTGGAGGTCGTCATGTAAGTTAACCTCACTCGTACGGCAATCCTTTCTCTCTCTCCCCAATATCGAGGACATACTTTGTTCGATACTGATGATCCATCCGTTACAGCTCATCAATTACCTCCCCAGCTATCCTCTCTCAAACGTACTTCCTCGAAGCCCTAAAAGGCTCCAAGACTTTGAAAACCTTCATTCACTCGGATTTCGGAGGCAACTTTACGTCGGAGGATTTGGCTCACGATGGTATGGCTCTTATGGCGCTCAAACCCAAGGTTGTTGCTCGAGCAGTCGAGCTGGGAGTACCTATCACAAACGTTAGGACTGGGATGTTTGCGGAGATTGTCTTTGGGTATAAGTGAGTTGGGTCCATCCGTACTTGGCTCGGACGATATATCACTCGCCGTTCCTTGCCTATATTGCTTGTGAGTGTACAGTAGTATTGACGATCGCCTCTAGTGCGCTGGGTATCAACGTGAAAGAAAACTCGTTCGAGGTGTACAAAGATAATATCAAGAACCAACTTCGAACGACGTAAGTATCCACATCTAAGATTTCACCCTTCCGTTTCGTTGTACACCACCATCCCTCATGATTAAGGGCAGACCAGTACTAACACAATTCCATATCCCATCCCAAAATAGTACCCTCCCCTACTGGGCTCACGCCCTCTCTCAACTAATCCTCGATCCGCTCAAACTCGCTAACAAGACAATCCAGCTATACGACCACACCCCCACAGGCCAGGAGATCATCGATACCCTCTCCAAAATCCATGGTACCCCCACCAAATTGACTCACTATACCACAGAACAATATGAGAAGGACGTGTTGGACCCACAAAGCGCTATTCAAGCTTCGGTGAAGCGGGCTTGGGGGGAGGATGATTTTGGAGAGGGGGAGCAGCCTGAGGTTAGTGGGTGGGTGGGTAAGGATTTGGAGGAGCTTTTGAGAGGGTATTTGTAGTGAGGGAAGACGAGAATTTCGTGCTTGATTTGTTATGGTACTGTACAGTACGTGGATTGTGTTTATTGGTGAATATGTATATAGTACGCACAATGAGACGGCGTGATCTGTTCGTCCTACACAGAGGCCATGACTAACCCGAGCAGAGAGTAAGATGCGGTCACTGACTGTCGACTCGTGTAGGCAATGATCGATGATTAGTCAGCAACAGCACTTCGCTTTGCTGAGATAACCAAATCCAATTCATCACCGAACCACCTCCACAAAGACATCAGATCAGCGTGGCTCTGAAACGGTTGCGAGCGGATGCAATCTTCCTCTATTTCCGCCGGTACGGTCAAATGATGATCCTCTTCCTCGTATGGTACAGCCGATTATGCAAGACAAGACAAGACTGGTCCGAAAAGTACGGTACGGTACAGCAGGGTTTTTCACTCGGTAACCCGCCGTATTTCGAAACACCACTGTACTGCAGCTACTCCATCCGTCATGCAGTGCAAGTCAAGTGGTGACTACCTCACTCAAAAATCGAAAAATCACATATTCCCACATTCCCATCTTCACAACTTCCCGTGCCTGAGTCTGAGCCGGAACGATCGATTGACCCTTGTTTTTAACGTAATTGCTTAAGTAAGACGACATCGGGTAGGACTGATGATTGATAAGCAGCGGTTCGAGAAAGTGGATCTGATGAGATATGATGTGATGCAAAGGTATCCGGAGACCGAGGCGAGCCATACGAAAAGAACAAAATATGATGAAGAGTGATGTGATCGATGTTGTGACTTGTTGCGTTATAGGTGGTGGTTAAGGTATAAATAAATATCAAGATGCATAGAACATCTCCCCCCTCTCCCCAACAACCAAACATCCCAACTATCCCCCTACTCGCATATACGCCTACAACTCTATTCAGTAACTACAAACACCAACAAAAATGTCTTCCCCCACCGTCATTGGATTCCTAGGCTTCACCGGTCTAGTCGGATCATCGATCTTACCTCACCTCCTTGAATTTAACGAACAAGGTAAGATCAAATTGATCATCCTCCACAGAGAGGGATCGGACCTCTCAAAGATTCCCGAGGGGATTGACAAGAGGTTGATCGATCTGAGTGAGAATGGGAAGGACCTTAACAAGAAAGCTGTGGAAGGCTTGGAAGTCGTCTTGTAAGTCTTCCGTCCTGTTCACCTCGCTGTCCATCTGCCCGTGCTGATGTCAATGTCAGATCAACCGTGTCGGGCGAAGCCCTCAAAGCTCAGACATACCTCGTCGACGCTCTTGAAGGATCGCCCACCCTCAAGTCGTTCGTGCATTCCGACTTCGGGACCAACTGGACCCCCAAGGAGCTTGAAGCACCAGGATTGACCATCATCGGAGTCAAGGAGGAGGTCGTCAAGCATGCTGAGGAGAAGGGGGTCCCCTTAACTCATGTGCGAGTAGGAGCGTTCGATGTATACGTCTTCAAGTTTAGGTGAGTCCCCTTTACCATCTCCCATACCTTACACGATATGTCCAGTGGAATGTGAGCTGACGAGCTGTACTGGATGTAGAGCTGCTGGTACTGATCTTCAGACGAATGTCGTTCAGGAATTTAGAAACTCCTTGAAGAACCCTCTGAGAATTACGTGAGTGTCCCGAATCCTTGTCTTATTACGCAGGAATATGAATCATAGTACCATAGTACGATAGAATGCTGACTTTCCCACCTCTATCCTACAGCTCAATCCCCTTCCTAGGCTACGCCACCGCCCAACTCCTCCTCTTCCCCGACTCCCTCGCTGGCCAGACCTATCAGGTATACGACTATCAACCCACCGGGCAGGAGCTCATAGATGTACTGACTAAGTTGAACGGATCCAAGCCCCAGATCACCCAGTTCACAGAGAAGGAATACCAAGAAGGTATCAAGGTTCCTGGGGTGGGGGCCATCTTGTCTGCTATCAAAGCTAAATGGGGAGATGACAACTGGGGTCCCGAGAGAAACTTGCCCGAATTCAAGGATTGGCAGACTAAGAGTTTGGAGGAGTTCGTGGGTGATTGGAAGGCCAAGTTGTAGGGCCGATGATTATAAGCCCAGATATAGCCATATATGAATATATGAATATATGAATATATGTATACATCTAGACGATCGTTCATGTATTTGTTGATATCCTACGCACTACATTGCTTGCGGCAGTCCACTCCACTGTAGATCTGAGGGAGGTCACGAGATGTCGAAGCTGGCGTCATCAGTAGCGGGAGGATCAAGGTGACTCACGCATGCACATTTGACACACCTGCATATTGGTGTAAGTACTGAACGCGTGTGAAAGGGATGCGATGCTTACGAATGCTTTTGCATAAAGCTGCATGAACCTCGTCAAGTGACTGACGGACAAGCTGTCTGCGTAGATTCACTCACCTCCAACTCAAATATTGTATGTTAATATAACTTGGGTTCTCACCCTCTCTGTAATTGTTCACTTGGAACAAAGCTCATTCGTCTACGTTTGTTCATCATCACTTAGATATCAAGTCAAACCAACATATAACAATGTCACCAGTTCTCGTCGGGTTACTAGGATTCACCGGGACCGTCGGTTCCGCCCTCTTACCTCCCCTCATCGAAGCTCATAAATCCAATAAGATCGATCTGGTGATTCTCCACAGGGAGTCTTCAAACACCTCCCAAATCCCTTCTGACCTTGGAATCACATTCAGAGCAGTGCAGCTAGATGATAAAGGGGAGAAGAAGAATCGGGAGGCGGTCAAGGATTTGGAAGTTGTCATGTGGGTGATCAGATTCACTTCTTTACCCATCATATGCACTTAGATCACCTTTACTGCTTGTTGCTCATGGAGTATCATTTATACCTGTAGCTCTGCCTTGGGAGCGACCGCAATTGATTCTCAAAAGTACCTGATCGAAGCACTAGCGGGCTCGTCAAAGCTCAAGACGTTCATACCATCCGACTTCGGATTCACTTTCACCGAAGAGGAACTTTCATACCCTGCTTTGAAGCCATTACAACTCAAGAAGGAGATTGCCGACATAGCTGGGAAGATGAACGTACCAATTACAAATGTTAGGGTTGGGTTGTTTGATTACTACTTCTATGCGTACAAGTGGGTGTTCCTCTCTCTCTGAACCGTCGTTGACGTTTCATTGGGACAACAAAGACTGATCATACTGTTTTGGGTCTTGCGCACAGATTCGCCGGGACAGACGTGAAAGAAAACACCGTTGAAGTCTACCATGACGCGCTAAAGAACCCTCTGAGGATCACGTGAGTATACCACTCGTTCCGTACGTACTAAAAATCGTTCGTGCACTAATAATCCTTGTAGATCGCTTGCTTATCTGGGACACGCCATTACCCAACTTTCTCTCCGACCATCCGCCATAGCTGGAAAGACCATTGCCCTATACGATCTCCAACCAACAGGCCAAGAGATCATCGATGTCCTCACGAAGATCCATGGGAAACCTACGAAGGTGACGGATTATACCGATGAACAGTACGAGAAGGATATGGGCGATCTTGTATCTGCCATTTCTGCCAGTGTCAAGCTCAAGTGGGGTGATAACTCCTGGGCAAAGGAGGAGAAGGTCGAGGTTGATGGGTGGAAGAATAAATCTTTCGAGGAGCTTACAAGGGCTTTTCTCAAAGGTAATTGAGATGAGATTGTTTTGGCGAAGAACTATGTATCTTAAGTAATGTCTTCGACGAGTTTGATCAATGGGAATTTAATTAGGCTGAATCGGAGACCAAAGAACATTCTTTATCATGATCTTTTGACCGTGCCCCATAATGGTGACTGAGACCGTGTGATCCGAAATATCCGGAAAGTGGAGGATGTGGTTATGAGCTCATGATTTCAAGACAGATCATCAAATCCTCCACTCTATGAGCTCATGCATGAGCGCATCGACTACCGTATTCTTACCAAATGAATAAGCACGATCATTACTGCCTTTCATACGAGCAAACATATATAAACCACGTCCGCGTCGTTGACAGAACTGCCATAAACAAAACAAACAAACGAACATAAAACAGCTCACCATGTCCACAAACGATATTCCCAAGACTATGAAAGCGATCGTCCAGCAAGAGAAGGTGGGTTGTAAATCTCCTCAGGGTACCACGTCGTACTACCACATTCCACTTACACATGACTTCTCATGTTGCAGGAACGATGGATCTCCATCCAGGAGATTCCCGTCCCTCAACTTGACTCCAACGAGGTATTGATCAAGGTCGATTACGCAGCTCAGGTGAGTGATGTATCATTTCCCTGCAATCTCGGTCGATTGCTGAGATCGTGCATTGGACTGGACAGAACCCTACCGACTGGAAACATGCGTACAAACAATCGGAACCTGGCGTCATCAACGGTTGTGATTTTGCCGGAACCATCGTCAAGCTCGGAGAGAACTTGAAGATACCCTTGAAGGTTGGTGATAAGATTGCTGGATGTACACACGGAGGTATCTATAAGGACAGAGGAAGTTATGCAGAGTACGCTAGGATTGAGAGTGATATGTGCTTTAAGATTCCCGAGGGCTTAAAACCTGAGGAGGCTGCTACATATGGAGTAGCTTGGGTAACTGCTTGTCAAGTGAGTTCTTTCAATGCTACTTGACATCTCGACCAAGTTTATGCCAGAATCTGCAGCTGAAGGGCGAATCTGACCTTCCAGGCTATCCTAGAGAGTCAAAAGCACGCTTTCCCTCCTGAGAAGGTACCCGAAGGATCATGGGTGAGTCGCCTTGCGTGATATGAATTACCTCACCGTGCTTAGTTCGATAAGATGATAGTTGTCATATGCTGACGAGACATACAGTACATCATTAACGGAGCCTCTTCCTCCGTCGGCCTCTTCGCCATCCCCTTAGCCAAAGCACTTGGGTACAAAGTCCTCGGAGTATGCTCACCCCATTCCTTCGACTTGATCAAATCGTACGGTGCCGACGAAGCTGTCTCGTACCACGATAAAGACGCTGCCATCGCAAAAGCTAAGGAAATCACCGGAGGAGGTGTCCCTTTCGCATTTGATACCATCTCAGAAAGTGAGACTTGGAAGTTGACCGTAGCGATGATGGGAGATAAGGCGAAACAATTGAACCTCATCCTCATGCCGCCAAGTGAAGAGGATCAGAAGAAGTACGCCCCTGGAGTTAAGATCGATTGGACTTTGATGTACACCTTGTTCGGTAGGGTGAGTTGCATTCCCATCCTACATCACAACTTTAACCCGAAAACCTACGGGCTAACAAGTCATATTCCAATCATCAGGAATTCAACTTCACCCCTGTAGCACCCAAACCAATGATCATCCCTGCCAAACCTGAAGATCGTAAATTCGGTGAAGATGTCTTCGCCAAGACCCCCGAACTCATCACTAAGTACGGTATCAAGCCCAACCCTGTTGATCTGAGATCCGGCGGGCTGAACGACGTTTCTGATGGGTTCAAACACATGAAAGTGAGTCGTTTCGCAACCCGCATGTGATTGTTCCTGTGACTGCTGTTATGGAGACCTTTCCTTGGGCTGAATCGTCGCGCCTCAAAGACTGATCGCTGACAAATCTCTCTTACATTTAGGATGGAAAAGTATCAGGAAAGAAACTCGTCTACAAGATCGCTTGAACCGATCGAGCATTTGAAAAGAGTAAATTATAGAAGATATACATCAAGTATCGGAAGAAGAATATATGGATGAAAACGGGGAGCATGAATGCTGTATTTGGAAGTCATATCCATCGTGAGAATATTACAATAACATACCTTCTCTGCTGCATTAGGAATCACTCGTCATCACATCATATCTGTCTTCTTAAGGTCATGTGAGCGAGACCCTCTCAAATCCCACAAGTGACACTCGTTGCGACCTTTCCGTTCAGCCATATCTCCATATACTGCTTTCCCTTCTCTGATCCTCCATCGGACACCTTGATTTCCAATTCTGATGGTATTGTTATCGGTCTCTTGAGCTCAACTTCCATCCAGATCTTCTTTCCCTTCCCTACCTCCATTGCACGTAGCTTGTCGGATGACTCGTAAATAGCTTTAGCAACCACATGATTTCCGTGCGCTATCTTCTTCCTGAACCCTAGGAGCCTAGCTGCAATGTCCGATGTATGTATCGGATTATAATCTTTCGACAACTTAGCCCACGTAGAGGGTTCCTTCTCACCTATGCTAAACTCTCCTATTGGTTCTACTGCGATATCTTGAGAGCGGTTATGCACACCAGGAGGTACCGGGTGTTTATGAAATTGGAGCGACGTGAATTCCTGCCTATATATCGCTTCTCCCTTGAAAAGGAGTTCAACGATAATAGTGAATTCCCAACCCCTCTTAACTTTCTTGACATCCTTATCCAGCCTTGATCTAGCCACCAAATCCACCTTCTTGCCTTGTATACTATCCTCTAGTGATTTCTGGCACAGAGAAGGATCGAGAAGTTCGAACCTGTTTCTCACATTGACTGAACCGACTGGATCTATCGGGCAATTCACCTTGGATAGGAGGAGCAGCATGGAGGGTTCCGTCAGGGCCGATAAGAGTAGTTGTAGATGGTATGGATTGGAGAGGATCTGGTCGTGGGTGATAGGGGTGGCGGAGATACATTGAATGTATGTTTGGATATCTGACGAGGTGATGAGGAAAGGCATGGAGAGTGATGAATCCACTTTATCTAGGGTATGTTGTGTTCCATCATGATTTACTGAAAGGGGCGATCCGATACCTATTCTGCGGAGGGTGCTTCGTGCGATGTGATAGAGAAGTAGGACGGTTACTCTCGTACCGCTCAATTCTCTTGTCGGGAAATCGAGTTTTGTTTCGCTGGATTCGGTGAGAAGTGGAGTGAGGGCTCTGAGTGTCAAATGATAAAGGTAGAGCAAGAAGGTTATGGAGGTTGTGGTGATGAGCAGTAATATCATACTGCTTGGTCTATCTGCACATATAATATGAAGTGCATTTATGTATCTCTGTATAAGTAATCCCACATAAACACAATGGCGAAACAACATCCACTGTGAATTGCAATGTGAAATACCTGTAACCCGGCCTAACAGGAACAGAACCGTAATTGGATACGAATTGATTACAACAAATCCTAATCAATTATAACGCCACAGCTGGTCCATGTGTTCTAGTGCTGTACAGGGCACCAGCCTCCGTTCATAAGTCCGCATCTTCAACAGGTTCAGTACTACTTCAGTACTGCTATGCATGCAATTCGTTTACACACGCGTAGAGCTCTCGCATCACCACACCCATGTCTCATTGACCCTGGTGGCTATCATGGCCCCAATTGTATGGATCTGAATTGTTCAGGAGACCCAAAGAGAAGTCACAATTCTCATTGCCATCACTTTGTTGCGCATGCGAACACTCATTCGTCTGGAACGTCCATTCGGCAGGAAAAGCGGCGTTCACGTCGGGCTTACCTCGATTACTGGAGCCCGGGATTGGTTTGGTCTCTTGGAGGACCAGTTTAATTCTCCAATGGTCCGGATCAGCCTCGCTGTGCGTTCGGTTGAGGTTGATTCGTCGGAGCTCAGGATGCCACCATGCGACATAATCGTTGTAAAGATCTGAAGGCTGAAATCCACCTTGGTGGGTTTTAAAGGAGACAAATGATACTTGATGCCCATTAGAATCACTCTTACAGTTTGGCTCGGCGCCAGGTAACTTGACTCGACTGTACTGAAACTCGATGGCGTGTTGATATAGGTTGCCCAGCTTGGTCACCATGTCTTGCTGATATTTTGGGGATCGGTCGGACACGCTCTGAGTGAGCTGTGTTTCGGTGAGGTGAAAGTTCCCCACCTCTGGAACCGGGATGGATATGGTAACCCCCGGTACTTTCAACGCAATTCAGGTCGCACGATGATGCATCCGGATGCGTAGCCGGAGAAAGCAACAGGGCTATCGGATTTGTTCCGCGTGCCCATAGATTTCCGGTTTTCCGATCGTAATATGCGGTGAGGACAACTGACGTGGCCAGGTGAGGCTTGAATAATCGATCCTGTGTTTGTCCCGAGCTTCCCGCTGACATCATGGGTGTGAGCGTACAGAGACGAAATTAGCGGATACGAAGTACGATAGTTGTGGTTGCAATCAGCGAACGATGCTGCGGTCGTGGTGTGATATCGAAGGAGACAACATGGAGCTGGGGGTCATATAAATACATATATATACCATGTTTGAGAGGGTAAACCTCGGTGAAGCAACGTATCGTCATGCAACGTACTACAAAGGGTGTCTGCATAGCCTCAGTATCTTGATCGAAGGACTGCACCTAGGGCGAAGGTCATCAGGTTCTGGGCCCAGCACTCCTTTTACTCTGAAGGATCAGCGAAACCGTTAACCCTTGATGATATATAGGATGACGCTATATGACCAACCAAGAAGACGTAACCTGGTATCACTACAATGGTAAGATTCAAGCTCTATTGTATCTGCGAGACAGGTTCAAACAATTTCCGATGAAATCGAGATCATCTGAAGGGAGAGCCTCAATGCACAGCAATCCGCTTCTTCCTTCTGGTGAAAGAAGACAGACCCCGGTCTAGGCCTCAACAGCTATGTCGATCCATCAAAGATTGACGTCCCATCGATACCTCTTTGCATATCGTCTAGGTGAACGCCGTCAGACAGCACCATACGATTATATAGCATTGAAAGTCAATCATAGGCCAGAAATGATGCACGGAGATCAAGGGTGTGTATCCTCCAGATATTCGCCCCCCTCGCTCGATCCCCCTGAATGGCGCATTACCCAATTACCGCAGATTTCCATCTTGTCCATATGAGAAACACTCTCCGAGTCCTTCGCGTTCGCATCAGTCACCTCAATTCGGGGTATTCCAGCCTTCCTAGTCCAGTTTGAAGGTATCTCCGTAAGATCCACTACAGACCCGTGGGACATCTCAGGAGCTCTGGCCCAATACATATCTACCCTCGTCCACCCCTCTCCATGATTCGTTTATCTGCTTATCCCAGTTTGTCGCCTTTCATCGGGGCGAAACAATCGTCGTACAGCTTTTCCGATGGATAGTTCAATCTAAAGGTATCTAGAGATACCAATGATGTGTGATGTTTCTCAGACAAACTTCGACACTTGCGTGCCCACTTTCCCACATTCGTCAGGTGAAGACCTTGGAAGGGCGCATGTGCGTCGGGTTCCGGAGCTTTGATTCTGCCCAGATGGTAAGCTGTCGCGCGATAATGAGATTCGGCGGTCTTCCCGATAAGTGATCTGACAGCCTGGGGATCCATGGAAGTCATTTCCTCTTGTGTAAGCTCGATGTCGAATCCGGGGGGTAGATTTAGAGAGACCACATCTCCTTCTTGGGGTAACACACAGCTGAGACCACATTTCGCATGGTCGTCATGTACCACGCCAATGGAGTAAATCGGACCGTGGGCGTTTCCGCCGTTTCGCCACAGGCGGCCAGTGGTGTTGTCAAACTCGAAAGTGGTGTTGACTGAGATGGCAATGTCAGGGACGAAATTTTGGCCATCAGGTCCTGTGGAAGCATTGGGGGAAACCATGATGACAAGAGGCGGTGCAAAATTTAACTGCTCGTTAGGTTGCAAGGAGATGTAGAAACGTGTCTATGGTCTTGCGAAATGGGATGTACGGCGGTTGTCACAATGTGGAACCATACCACCGACATGGGTGATATATGGTCTAGTCTACAAGTGAACGAGGACTCAAGCCTTCGGTCCTTTCACAGTTTTGAAGGCGAAAGTCCAGTCACAGCACACCAGTGGGCTTCTTACGGGTCATATCGCTGTTTGTCAGTAAGCCTCTCGCTTACAGTATTGATTTCGAAAGGAGCGCAGGCCAAAGACAGACGCTTCGTCCTGGATCCTTTCGCGTTGTTCGCACAGCATCACGGTCTAGTTTTGTCTGATGAGAAGACATGCCTCTACACATCGGTAGGATGTGGTTGCGCGACAAGACCGCCTACCCTACCATATCATACACGAATTGTTGTGTGTAGCGATGGGAATCAGATGTTGTTTGTAGAGTAGTATAGAACTGTAGCATGCCACGCCACAAGTGCACAATCAGCATTCCATCATCCTAATCGCACAAGCCTTGTATAAAAACAACATGATGACAAACACAATCATCCACTAATTACTCATATGCGTCCGTGGATGGAACCCATACAGCTTCTTGTATCCCTTCAAACTATGCATTTTGTCTGCTTATTCTTGTTCGTTAAATTACAAGGGTCCCCGGGAATATATCCAGTCAATCAAGGTCTAATCAGGAGATGATTCATCCTTCAAACCCAATTGTGGGATTCAGCAATCTGACCCATGAACTGCTTCGGATGAGCGGTAACTTCCTTGATAACAAGCTTGATTTCATGCTGGTGAACAAGGTGAGGAGATCTTCGAATCAGTCATACACCAAAGCTCACTGAGGCCGACTCCACCTGTAGGACACTTGTGTAGCGGTCGGACCCATATTATACGCTTCGATATTCAACTTTGATAAACCTTTACGTGATGCTCATATTCAGGATGCTGGGAGGAAGTTGGTCGGAGCTTTAGAGGGAAGTCACAAGAAGGTATCTAAGAGGTCGCCTTTCGGGAGCTATTCGAGGATCGCTTTTCTAGCTGGGATACGAAGCATGGCCTTGGATTTGGGTGCGGATACCGCAATGGAGTGAGTCTTGCATAATTCGGGCCCACAGCCTCTGCCCACCTATTGTTTGGGATGCCGCTTAATGTCGAGTCATATCCAGTCGTAAGGAGAAAGATGATGTCATGTGTCAGCTCATCGATCTGATCCGATCGAAAGAAACCATTCTTCGCGCTCGAACGCTCTTCGAAATCTTGATCGACTGTCCATCGTCAACGCTCCATGTCTTGATCCATAACTGTTCCCCATCGCTGTCTCTCGTATAGCTTCCATCTGTCACCCTCGATTCTTCTGCTGGACGTACGACTCTCCCGCATCAGATTTCCTCTATCGAGGTCGTATAGGTGATCTCAGCTTTCAGAGCGATTCAGCATTGCCCGAAATTGCGGCTCATCATGTCTATGACGACGTTATACCCGTTCTGGGAACACTGAACAGGGTCGAATTCCTCTCAGCCCCTTATGGTACATATAGTCCTGAAAGCTGGATTTCAAGGATAAACAAGATCATCCGACGCTCACTTGTGGTCGAGAAGAATGCTAGACTCAGAAATGCCGCCCGAATCAATGAGCTGGCAGAGATGAATCGTCGAAGAAAGGCCACCACCTGGGAGTTTTGTGGAATTGACCGTTATATAGTCCTCAAAGAGGAAATGACCATTGAAGACGAGTTGAAGCGGTTGGAAAACAGAGTCATAGAATGTATTCCTGAAATGGTAGGAAAAGTCAAACTTGTGTCGGAAAAGGAAGGGAGAGGGTGCGAGGTATGCGAGGTATGCTGG
Source organism: Kwoniella bestiolae CBS 10118 (assembly GCF_000512585.2). NCBI lineage: Eukaryota > Fungi > Basidiomycota > Tremellomycetes > Tremellales > Cryptococcaceae > Kwoniella > Kwoniella bestiolae. Next base: position 1,346,990 of record NC_089243.1, read on the forward strand.
AACGTGTACTAGGTGAATTCCTCATCGATATTGGTCAATTACTGGGTGTGGTAGCAGATTATGATCAAGTCACACTACTTTGGGTCTCATGTCAATACAAGTCAAATGTATATTCCTCATGCATTGGTATCATGTAAGAGAGCGGTAGATGATCCATGGGAACAGAAGAAAATGATGTAAGCGCGCTTTGACCTCGTCTCCTTGTTCACTTCTCAGTCTGGAGGTCCGTGTGTATGCCGTGGGCTCGTGCGTATCCATGAACCCTTACTAATACATTTAACATGTGAACAAACCAGAAACAACTTTGTGGATGTCCCAATGACATCTCTTATTTGTCTTGATATGATTTTGGTCATTCCTACTCGAAACTGTATCGCCAGTCTTGAGTCACAGCCACTCCGTCTCATTGAATCTTGGTTAGATGGATCACCCGTACTTCATTCCGCCGATTTTACCAATATGCACCTACGATTGCTTCCCATCATTCGGTTATCCCAGCTTCCCCACATGGAGCAGTCAGACATCGCCCTCTTTGCCGGTTGATCATTCGGTCCTTGCAAGTATGGTCTATCCCAGTTACTTCAAATCTTTCACTTCCGGATTCGGATCACCCGAGAACGAAACGGTCCTTGGGCAAGGAAGACCATATGGCTGTCATATACCCGAAGGAGACAGGATGGAGTGGCACAGCGTTGGAAGAAGGGGCGCTACAATAGTGCAAGTATCATCTGAGGATAAGTTGAAAAGGCTGAAAAAGGCTGCTATGGAAAGTACGGAGGCAATGAGGAGAAAGCGGGATTTTTTGACCAAGTCTGAGGGGTCTGAAGGGACCCCTGAGGGTGAGTCAACAATTACATCTTACCACATCAATCACGCATCTTAAATAACCTTATTGGTGCGCTATCATTTCTTCTAACAGTAGTCTCGAGAAATGCACCCTTGATGATCAACGTCGAGACCCTGTCTGATGAGCCTCCCTCATTCGTTCGAGATACTCCCCCCCACCTTTTCTCAAACATATCCAACAAAATCGATCCTGATCCCACTAAGAGCACCCCCAGGTCTGATCACCTTCCAACAACTCTCGACTCTCTATCTTCATCAGAATCACCTCCATTGGACTACACGGCGGATCTTTCACTAAAAGAAGTCGAAGAGCAGGATTTCATCCCTTTTCCACCTTCGCCGCCGCTCTCGCCACTACCCTCAATGCGAAATGTTGCATCTAAAACCATAGTCAACCAGCCCGACCCGAATAAGCCCGACGACGTACCGGTCATAACAGGGACACCAACTTCCGGTCCACTGAAAAAGAAGAATAAGCGTACCAAGAGAAGACAGGATAGCAGTCAACAAGCTGGTGCTTTTCGAAGGGGATTGACATTGGAGGAATACCTTGACAACAAGGTTCATGATAAGAAAGCTAATACACTGGCCTATAGGGAGATGAAGCGTTTGAGAAGGGAACTGAAGGTGTGAGAGTTGCCAAAGCGAATTTCAAATCACTTTCAGATCCTATCAACTTCCATCCACATTGATATCGAGTTTGATACGTTGAATTATGTATAGTCACTTCATAGCACTTGATGAGATATGTATTCAGTGACTTGTGAACGATCTGCCAAGGTTCAAGCTGGTGAATCGCGATACGAGAACATCAGGCAAGCGGGTCAATGCCTTCAGTGTGGTGGTTGTCATTCAAGTGTATATTAATAATCACAGTCAATCTCAGTATTTCCTTTCTCATACCTGTACAAATGTCTTTCTCCAATTTCATCCCGTACTCTTGTTCTTCTGAAACCCTTAGGTACCCTTGACAGCACTTCGAGTTGATCGATACCTACATCATGAACGGACCGGCGATACCCCTTCTTACTTCCTATATCAACTCTTCGGATCTAAATGGTGAGGACATGGACACAGATGAAGAAGTTCTCGACACCGTTCCTCCTTCCTCTTCACAAATCACCTATCCTCCCTCCACATTTCAAAGCTTCTTAGACGGCTGTATGACCCCTCGAAAATCCATGATTGACCCTCGTTTCCTCGATCAACCATCCCAAACTTGCACTCCCGACGATCCGATTGATTACACGAATACCATGCCCTTTGATCGGATCATCCTGCAAAATCTCAACTTAAGCTGTATTCCCTCCGAGATTTGGTCGGCGGCACTTCTCCCGCCTTCGACTAAGAAGTTATCAACTTTACAGCCCAATGCGACGGCCAAGAGAGCTGTTCTCAAAGTACGTCATATACCATTGATCTTCATCGACTTGCACTAATAACCTTCTTCTACATGTCGATACCAGCTCCCAACATCTCGACACCCGCTACGCTTGGTCGTACGCTCGCCACAGGAGCGAACCTTATTCCTCTCGGTCGACCGATACGGCCTCTCAGTGGGGCCATCCAACGGGGGTATCAACGACCCTCACAGTCATCACATCCCCCGATGGCTCTGCTCCTTCCTCATTCCCGTACTGTGCCTTTGAACCTTCCTCACTTTCGAGCTACTCCATTAATCCGAAATCCTATAGTCGTACCTAGAAAACCACCGCCGCCACCCCTCAGCATTCTTCCTGCTCGACCGCCACACCTGACCCTCACCCACGCGGGTACATCAAACAAGAGCAAGAGATATCCCCCCTATCTTCATGGCAAAGTCGCACTCACAAGAGAACAAGTGCTAGCGAACGAGAAGACCGCGCAAGTACGAGCGGCCATCAAGAGGGGTATGACCTTGATGAGTTATCGGATTTTCAGAGCGGTAGGTCCGGTGACTATCGATCCGACGGTGGATTTGGAAATGGGACCTCGTGTTCCATCTCCTTCGTTGGATCTTTGGGTGTCGCTGGAATCAGAGGAAGAGCTGATTTCCCTGAGGAAAGAGGAGGGACAGGAGGATCTGGGTTGGATGGACGATACGCCCCCGGACTTAGTTGTTGGGATTCGGCCTATCTTTCATTCGGATTCGGGACGACACCAGACGAGCACAGATCGATCTGAGTTATTGAGGAATGACGCTCGGCTCTGCCTTCTGGATTAGATGATATAGAGGTATTGAGGGTGATGTAAGATAGGGTAAAATCTGGGGATATTTTTCGCGGGGAAGAGGTTCTGGATCCTTATTGTTCTAGTAGCTCGTTAGTGACGTCCACCGCACATTAGTATGTTATCTAAACCCGTACGTTCAGCTAAGGATCCTGCAATCATGTGTATTCCATGATCTCGTCAGTCTTCTCTCTGCTAGCGGATCGCCTAAAATTCAGTCAGCGGATTGAGTCCTATGCACTGTAGATCGAATCGACTGAGAAGCTGCGAAGGAGGCGAAGAGTTGTAGTTGTCAGATCGTTCATGTTCGTGCAGTTCTGTGCAAAGCAGTCTGGGTTCCGTCTTTGGATATAAGCATCCGTTATGGGGGCAGGTATTTCAGTAACACAGGATCAACTGTAAACTTGGTGGGAGACTTCGTGCTGTGCGCACGGCCCTACTTGATTCGTCTTCTTTCATGGTTCATTCTTCTCTAGATTCTTTGTTCATGTCATCGCCACTATCTGACACTGTCCCTTCTCCCTCTTGTCCTTTCTCTTGAGATTGTAGATTCCATCCTCGCCATCTTGTATCTTCCCTTCCTACTTTCGACTTGTATCTTCAAGCAGACGCCCCGATGGTCCCACTAACACCGCCAACTTCTCCTGAATTGATGGATCTTGATGACGATATATCTATCCTCCATACTCCACTATCTCTTCTCGACACTCGTTCAAGCTCAATCGCGCCAGATTTCCTCTCTACCTCTCATCCTACATCAGCCCCTCTCCCCCCCCTCGACCTAAACTTCGAAGACGACCTATCATCAGACCTTGCCTCTCTGGCAATTGACTGGAAACCTATCAAACCTGATCTTCACCTACACCTCAATCCCATGCGAGATCACAATGGGCACAAAGAAAAACGATATCATCCTCTATTTCCATGTCCCAGCCTTCCAATCGACAACTCGCATCATCCCGAACCACCATCATCCTCGCAACCCCCCAAACCCAAAGAGAACGAAGAGAAACCAACCGCAATCAAACGATATCACCCATACCACAAGCTCAAGCCCAAGCCCGAGCCCAAAGAGAAGAAGAGAAAAGTAATTGTCCTCCGAACGACGCGGGATCCGGAAGATCGCTCGAAATACCTTGATCCGGGTTTACCAACCAATACGTTCTGGGAGTTTGTGGGGGAACGTAATGCGGCGAGAACCAGGGAGAGGAGGGAGGCGTGGAGGATTAGTTGTAGTGAGTATGGATCTAGGGCGGGATCGACCTGGGATGGGGTTAGTGAGAGGGACGATACCTGGAGTGATCGTCCGGAGAGTGGCTTGTCATTTCGCGCCCTTCCTTCCGGTCGCACACTTCCTTCGGGTCGTACCCTTCCTTCGGGAGTAACAGAGTCTCTAGCGGGGGTAGAACTCATTGATCTACGGGACGATTCCAGTGAGGAGTACAGCGTACGAGGTAGTTCGAAGAAGTTTATGATGACACCCAATGAGACTTTCCTGAAGAGGTTGATGAGGAGTACGAAGCAGTTTAACGAGGATGGGAAGAAGGTTGAAGAAACTAGGACGAAGAGGGAATATAAAGAGAGATTGCTCGGGAAGCATGGAGGATCTGATGAGGCATGTCATTAGTGTGTTATTTCAATGCACTTTAGCGGCATGAGCTGATGGGTATATGGTACAGTTTGTAGATCGTAGGCCAGGTGCAGTGACACCCAAAAGCCATATATGGAGAAGGTGTACTTGACGAGAAACGGTTCCTTGAAGGAGTAAACAAGCTTATTGTAGATCAGTAGGCGTGGACAATGTGAGTGATACCCTTCATTTTAGCGATCTGTGGGAAGCGATAGGTATATTCGAGTGGTATCAGAGCAGGTAATTGGGTTTGACTTCCTCCCCCCCCAGGTCGACCCAGTCTCATCGAACGGCCTGGACCCCTATCCCCTCGTCCCCTCTTCAATTGCAATCCCCCGGCGAGCCAACCCCTCAACTTGCAATCACCATCTTCATCCTCTTGCCGCCTTTTTTACCTTATGGGCAGGCCATGTCCGTACTCAGAGCGATGGATCAACCCAGCTCCATGATCGTTATCATGTACACATTGCATGCCTTGGCTGCAACATCCACGTCCCTAAATCTAGATCCAATGCGAAAAACCCATTTAAGCAACGAGCTTGACAACACCTCCAGCTTCCTTGATCTTCTCTTCGGCCAACTTGGAAACGAATCGGGTCTTGACGATGAAGGGTTGGTTGACTCGTCCTTTACCGAGCTGCAGTGTAACATATGAGGTCAGTATCGATTGCATGACCTGATGTCACTGTGCGAGCATATGGCGAGAAATGGCAGGGAAGACGAAAACAAAACTTACGAGCTTGAATTTACCAAGGTGGACAAGGTCAATCACTGGGACGGTACCGGAAGGAGCATCAACCTTGGCTTCGGGGAGGGAGATGAGCTATTGATCACAAGAGTGTTTTGTCAGTTTCCATCACTCGTCCGATTGACCGCGTTTGGGCTTCTGAGAATTGTGACACTCACTTTGTCGAGGTTGATTGTGGGCTTGTAGTAGTGGTTTTTGAGGAGATGGTAGTGTCTCATACCAACTTTACCGAAGTAACCAGGGTGGTACTAAATGAGAGGATAGACGAGTCAGCATTTCGTGCTCGGTACTGATGATAGTTGCTTCATCTTCTAAGAGCGATCCCCCTCTTTCACTATATCCGCAACGACCTTCTACATCTCTCAATCCTTGTGATCCAACATTCTGATCTCCATGTCCCAGCGATATCCATCCTAACCTTTCTCTGATCTATACACCATATTCCCGAAGTTCATCCCCAGACATCCTCCTTCTCCCTCTCCTTGAAATCCAATTCCCACCGACTCGATCCAAGAATAGACTTCCTACTAACCTTGTCGAAGTTAGTTCTGTGGTGGTGTTGACCACCAGCAAGACCTCTACCACCTGGATGCTTCCTGTGTTTTCCTACACGACCGTGACCGGCTGAGACGTGACCTCTGTGCTTTCGGGTGTTGGAGAATCGGGTAGGCATCTGAACAAGGCGGTTATATGAGTATGTGCAGTGTCTAGGAGTGATGTGAATGCTATATGTGACTTACTTTATCGACCTATTTTTGATGGATGAAGAAGCAAGACCTAGGTAGTGAGATTTGATGATTTCAACAAAACCTGTCGGACTAGCTGGCAAGGACCAAAGCAAGCATGCGTCCATCAACGGACGATGCCATGCACCATCAACTTACATTCACAACACACAGCGCCATAACGGGATAAAGGGGAAGTGCATACCGGATAAATGAATGTGGCACTCGCACAACCAGACGGAAAGACACCTGTCGGCGTTAAGACCCATCGTAAGCGATGAACTCGTTTTATGAAATCAGCAGTGCAAAATGGAGAGCTGAAATAAACAAACCATCATCTCGGATCCGAGTGGAGTCTCCACATCTGTTTGATATCGAATCGTCAACGAATGAAGTTTATCCTGAAAGACATGAAAGACATGGAAGTGAACATCAAAGTCATCCACATCTAACAATCTCAAAAACAAAAAACACATCTTACCAGGTATTTCATCGACTTGTACCCTTAGTATATTCTTTCTCTCCTTTCTTCACGACAGCAGCGATCCACCAACATTCCGCCTCCCAAGAATACCCATAAAAAGCTACAGGCCCAGCGCGGCATGTCCGCTCAAAACAAGGTCGGATCATGGCTCGAGAAAAATGACGGAACCGACGCTGGAGAAGCTTATGAGTCAGGTTCGGAAACTTCCGTCAATGGAAATGGAAAACCTAATGGTGCAGCGGAGCATGATGGAGATGAAGATGACGATGAGGTTGATGATGATGCCCGGAGTGATGTTTTGGGCAAAAGGGAGGTGGAGGTGGATTGGGAAGCGATAGGACCAAAGTTGAGATTGTCCTTGATGGATAGAAGCAAGAAGAGGAGGAGAGCTTTCATAACGAGATACCTATATGTTTCGGACCAATGTAAGCTTCGTCTCCTGCGGATTGTTCTCACCTGGAAGCTCATTTACTGTTCGACTGTGTAGCTCCTCCACCTTCTCAAGTACCTGCTGTTATGACATCAATCCTATTCTGCATCCCACTTCTCACCGACACTGATCATATTGACGATGTGGTCACGATACTACAGGAACTAGTAGAAAGGGATGAAAAGCTCGCGGAAGGAGCGGAAGGAAAGCTGAAGCTTGGTGATAAGCTTGTCAAGTGGACATCAATGGAAGTCGAGAAAGCAGCGAACCCATCCAAGGTGTAAGTGCTGAATCACTCATCGATTTAAATAGAGGATCCTGCTAAGTGCAGACATCAGCATCCCTCCTCGAACTCTATTCTCCTACCTTTTCCTCACCCTATCACTCCTATCCGTTCTTGGCGCTTCTCGAGGACCGGCAGAAACCTTTATTGCATCGGCCCAAGGTCAAGACCTCTTATTGAGCTTAGCACTGGTGTTGGATGCGATGAGGCTGGCGGAGGATAAGATGAGTTACGCCAAGAGAGTAGAACGGATGCGTAAGAAGTCTGGAATAAGGACTTGGAGAGTGTTGAGGGAAGTAAGTACAAGCCTCAACCTCGTCATCGGTAGTACCCCACTGACTAGTTGACTATATAGTTGCGATCTGCTCTTCCTACTATACTGCACTCTCTTGTGACTCGATCAACTTCGGCACCTTCCCGTTTAGCAGTCCTTATATCGCATGTCATCGGTGTATCTCTGAGACTTAGACCTGCTGGAAAAGGGAAGGAAGGCGATTCAAGAGATGGAAGGGAAATCGTCGAGCAGGAGAAGGTAAGCTGGTCTGTCAAAGACTCGCAGTGATCAGAGCTAACCTTTAGCTTATCAGGACGCAATCATCACCTATTACTCCACCAATATACTAGGATCCAAGACTGCTACTTCACGTCATGCTTCTGTAAGTCGCACGTTGATATACATAGCCTGACAAAGCTGATCCCCTATACAGGCCGTTTTGTCTGAGTTCTTGAGTCAATTTGTGACCTACGAGATATTAGTAGAAAAACTGATACCGGCTGCCGAGAAGATGCTGTTGAGATCGCCAGAACATGCTCTTGAACGTAAGCTAGACGGATCTTTCCTTATGTTTACTCAGCTGAAACGGCACTCTGTCAGTCACCGCCGATCTGCTCAACACCTGCCCTCACGACATATCGCCAATCCTTCCTGCCAAACTCGTCCCTTCCACCCTATCATCGTCCAAATCCTCGAACGCCGAAACCCGAGCCAAATCCGTTATTCTCATGCGAGCTATCCTCAAGCGGTGCAATGACGAGAAGACTCAGGCTAAGATCGCCACCGATATCCTTGCCTTACCCAAGACAGGCAAGACAGCAAGTCCCGAACATCGAGCGATCCTCTTCACCATGGCTGCTGACCTCACACCGTCCGACACCGTATCTTCGACTGTCGTTGACATCTTACCTGGTCTGGTAGCGAAGGAGGGCAATGAGCCTGCTTTCCATGCTCTCAATGCAGCTCTCACACCTCATTTGGCTCATCTTCTAACGTCGAACAAAGATGTATCAACCGCCGCCAGCTCAGCTTTAGTGAAAGAGCTCAACTCGACCAAGATCCCTACTCGAAGAGGATTGTCTACAGCTGTGGGAGAAGCTATCTGGAGAGTGAAATCTTCTGGTCAGCAATTCTCCGTCGAGGGAGAGAAGTTGATAGGTCTCCTTGCGCCCGCCTTGGAGGTCAACTTGAAAGCTGCATCAACATGCTTGCCGGCCAATGCCGGCGGATTCCTAGAAGGTTACGTCGCTCTAGCGTTGGCTATGGGACCTTTGAGTGGTATGCCAGCCGCTGTCAAATTGACAGGAAGTTCAGCTTTAGAAGGTGTCTTGGCTACTTCACCTAAACCTTCTTTCATGCTCAACGATAAAGTACATATCAAATTACCCTCAGAAGACGATGAAAGGTGGCTTCTTAGATCTTTGGAAAGTATAGTCCGCTCTTCAGTGACTAAGGTCAATACTGGTGCCGCCAGGTAAGCTGCACCATTTATGTCACAAAAGCTCAGCTGATTATAAGTATAGGGTGGCGATCGGTCTTACGTTCATTCACCTTGCTTTTGAATCCAAATCGAAATCCATTCGACGAGATACGCTTTCAGTGATATCCTCCTTGATCAAGACAAACTCCAAGCAAGTCAGCCGTATCTTCAGAGAAGCCCTGAAATCATGGTTGAAGTCGCACGATGAACGAAAGGCAGCATCGAAACTGAAGGTGTCTGCCGAAGATGACGATACTGTCACATCAAAATCAAGGGATATCGGTCGACTACTTTCGGCCTTGTTTATATCTTCTCCTGAAGCAGAGAAATGCGTATTGCAAGATTTGGCGGTAGATTATCTCGTCTTGGCTCATCATCCTGAGATCAGCCCTGAAGCTCAGATCTCATGGATCAGCTTGGTACAAGGGTTGGGTCTTGATCCCGCTGCGATAGCTGTCGATGAGAAAGATAGGATACTGAAGAATCTGTGGGATGCTGCTGGTACACCGCCTGAAGTGAGTTTACCCCTCCAATGAGCTGGAATGGTCGCTGACAATGTTTGATAGGATCCACGACTGGCGGAAGCTGCTTATCATGCGGTCACCACTTTGGCGTTCATCGCACCATCGATCTATGTTACCGCTGTTCTGGACAGGCTGAGAGAAGACCTCGATCCCTCGACTCTAGATTTCATAGGTTTGCAAGAAAGAGGGATTTGGGCGACTCCTGCAGATCAGCTATTCGTGGATGGTAAGCTCCTATCAACCAGATGGTCCTTTCGGCGGTTTGTAGCTAACTTGGGATTACAGTTCTCAACCAGAAGAAAGATTCTGGACCCGAGAATAAGAATCGAAAGGACTATGCCACCGAGAAATGGGAGCAGGAGATCCGAGATTCGCTAGCCAAGAAGAAGTCCACCCAGATAGGTGGGAAACTCTCAAAGCAGGATCAAGCAGCCGTCAACGCTCAACTTGCCAAAGAAGCTGAAGTGAGAAGTCAAATCGCTAAAGTACAGGGACAGCTCAAGAGGGGAGTCGAACTTGTTGCGTCTCTTACCAATAGCTTGTCGGAAGGGACGAGCAGACATGTGGATGAAATGGCGAAACTTCTGTTGGCCAGTGTGTTCAGCGCTGGAAATTTCTTGGTGGATGGTAGAGCATTTGAGGTGTTCATTGTAAGTTGTCATACCTATGTCTGAAGAGCCATTTCAGCTGATGATTGTGCAGAATTTGAGCACACTCGCTGCTGAACGATTAGGTGAGACTAGGAGGATGCTTGCTGCTGCCATCTTGAGGAGTCATGAGGCTCCTCTGATAGCGGATGATTATCTGGAAGAACCAGTCGGAGGTGAGTCAGCTGCTGGCATGTCGTAGCTCGTGAGCTGATGTCCCTCCAGAGCTTGTCACGCGTATACTGCATCAACTTCATTTCCTTGCGGAGCAAACTCCGCTCGACAGTACTACATACTCCTTGACTAGCTTGCTATTGACCCAAGTGGTGTCGAAAGGCGGCGTTGGAACGGAATCTCCCCAGAGTGATGAAGCGCAAGAACAACTTACTTTGGTGAGCTAGACCAAGCTGAAGACAATGGGACGAGCTGACAGGATCAATAGGTAATCAATATCATTGCTGCCTGTGTTGGTGAATGTTAGTACCCCTCTCCTTGTCTTCATCACCTAGTCATGCTGATCGCTCTACCAGTCACCAACGATGCTTATCCTCGACTACAAACCATTCGGGACCTCTTGCACGTCATCGGCACCTACTCCAAACTGTCCAAAGATGCCGTTTCGGCTCTCTCGGATCTCGGTGCAGCCGTCAAAGATGTTGCTACGCATGCTGAGATCTCTGAGACGATCGCTGGTACTTTGTCGAAAGACTCGAATGTCAGAAATGCTGCTTTGCAAGCTCTACAAGTGAGTGAAGCTTGTTGTTTGGGGTTGCAAGGCGGACGATGCTGATCCCTGATCTTCAATGTTCGTTTCTGCTAGCCTGTCGATTTGACCGAGCTCGATTACTCTGAGGAGCTTTGGATCGCCATACATGATGATGATGAGCAGAACGCCAATCTCGCCTTACATATCTGGGAAGATAACGGTCTTGATTTGCCTGAATCTTATCTAGAGTCGTTGCTTCGATATCTCAGTGAGCTAGCTGTAGGGAAGTCGCGTGACGATCAGTAGCTGACTTGGTCAAAACCAGGTCACGGAAGTGCTGCTGTTCGACTCGGATGTGCTAGAGCGCTGGCTGAAGGTGCTGAACAGCATCCCTCTTTGGTTGAGCCAACGGTACAAGGCTTACAGGAGCTTTACGTTGAGAAAGCCAAATTGCTAGTACCAGAGTATGACCGATTTGTAAGTTTAGTAAGATCGCTTATGCAGCTGAATGCTGACACTTCGACTATAGGGTATGGTCATTCCCGAGACTGTTAACAGATCTGATCCATGGGAAGCAAGAGTAGCTATCGCCACTGCGCTTGAGAAACTTGCTCCTCTCCTTTCTACCCCTCTCATATCTCCTATCTTCGAATTCTTGATCAACAAAGAGCCCCTTGGTGATCGACATTCTGAAGTCAGACGGACAATGCTCAATGCTGCTATTGCTATTATTGACATACACGGTGGCGAAGCTGTGACGGGCTTGATGAAGCGATTTGAAGATTATCTAGGTTCAGCTACTCCAAGTTCGGAAACGGATGATTATATCAAGGAAGCTGTCGTCATTGTATGTTGGTCTCCGACTCTTCTCTACCTGGTCGTACTGATATTGTGTGAAATAGCTCTTCGGTAGATTGGCAAGGCATCTTGATCCTACCGACCCTCGAATTCCGAAAGTTGTCGACCGACTGGTTGATGCGCTCAACACACCTTCTGAATTGGTCCAATCAGCAGTAGCGGACTGTTTACCACCTTTGGTAGCTGGAATGTCAGAAGAGGAAGTGGAATATCTCGTCGATGGGTTATTCTCAACCTTGACCACCGGAGCCAAATACGCTGGCAGACGAGGTGCAGCCTACGGTCTTGCGGGTATCGTCAAGGGTAGAGGATTACAGAGTCTGAAGGATTACGATCTTATGGACAAGCTCAAGGAGGCTGGGGAGGATAAGAGTGCTTATCAGGGTAGACAAGGGGCTTTGTTCGCTTATGAGTGAGTTGGCGCTTTTTTCGTGGATTTTGGGTGAAGCTGATGGGAATGGTGATGATAGGACATTCACTGCTACGCTTGGAAAGATCTTTGGTGAGTAGTTGTTCGGTCTACGATGATCATTCCGCTAATGAGATTTTTTCCTGATTTCAGAGCCGTATATCATTGAGTGAGTTTCGGAATGTCGAGTTTGCTTAGGAATCATAAGCTGACGACATCGTATAGGCTTGTACCGCAACTACTTGCTCTCTTCGGTGATAGTAATAGCGATGTTAGAGAGGCTACCCAAGATGCCTCTAAGATCATCATGTCAAAGATCTCAGGTCATTGTGTCAAATTGATGTTGCCTACTCTGCTTGATGCTTTGGAGGAGAAGCAATGGAGAATCAAAAAGGGTGCAATTGAGCTATTAGGGTGAGCTCGCAGTCGAATGGGCCATGAGCGTTCCTTGAGAGCTAACAACCTTTTCTGCAGTGCAATGGCGTTCTGTGCTCCTCGACAGCTTTCCCTCTCGCTACCTACAATCATCCCTCACCTTACTGGAGTTGTCAACGATTCACATGCTCAAGTCAAATCAGCTGCCAATACCAGTCTGAAACGATTCGGTGAAGTCCTCAACAACCCGGAAGTCAAGTCCATCCAAAACACCTTGATGAAAGCTCTTGCCGATCCTACTGCCAAGACCAACACTGCATTGTCAACTCTGCTCAAGACCACCTTCGAGCATTATCTCGATGCTCCTTCGCTTGCTCTGGTCATGCCCATCATCGATCGAGGATTGCGACAACGATCTTCCGAAACGAAGCGAAAAGCCGCTCAGATCGTTGGTAATATGGCCTCTCTCACCGAGACACGGGATTTGGTACCATACTTGAACGAGCTTATGCCTTTGGTTCACGAAGTTCTTGTTGACCCGGTTCCAGAAGCCAGAGCGACTGCTGCGAAATCTTTGGGTACCTTGGTCGAGAGATTGGGTGAAACCAACTTCCCCAATCTCGTTAACGAGTTACTGCAGACTCTTCGATCGGATACGAGCGGTGTGGACAGACAAGGTGCCGCTCAAGGTTTATCGGAAGTCCTTTCTGGTTTGGGTATGGAGAAGCTGGAAGGACTCTTACCGGAGATTATCACCAATACTGCCAGTCCAAGACCATATGTTAGGGAAGGTTTCATCTCTCTGTTGGTGTACTTGCCAGCTACGTTCGGTCATCGATTTGCTCCTCATCTTGGAAGAGTCATTCCTCCTATCCTGAATGGTTTGGCTGATGATTCCGAATATGGTGAGTCATCCTTTTCACTCTTTTTTGGGGGGGTCATTACTGATAGTCTTGTGGTGATTGCAGTACGAGAAGCATCTATGCGGGCTGGTAAGATGATCATTGCGAACTACGCTTCCAAAGCTATCGACCTGTTGTTGCCGGAGTTGGAGAAGGGTATGATCGATGTTTCATGGCGAATCAGAGTGAGTCCTCGTGTATCGCACATCAGTAGGATGATGCTGATATGGTAATATCAATAGCAATCGTCCATCTCACTTACTGGAGAATTGCTCTACCGAGTTACCGGTATCAGTGGAAAAGTCGAGCTGGAAGAGGACGAAGCTCCTGCACATTCCGCCGACGCTGCCAGGAAAGCACTTCTCGAAGCTCTCGGTCAAGAGAGGAGAGACAGAGTATTGGCTACGCTGTACATTGTTCGACAGGATGCTGTATCTATCGTCAGACAAGCTTCCATCCATATCTGGAAAGCTCTTGTTCAGAGTAAGTCCCCTGCTTATGCCGTGAATCACGTCGCTAATCCTTCCCCCCATAGATACCCCTCGAACGACCAGGGAAATCTTACCCGTGCTCATGCAAATCATCATGTCGCTTTTGGGAAGTCCCGAAGTCGATCAACAAGAGGTGGGTGAACGGCCCTGGCCTTCTGAATATTAGCTAACCTTTCTTCATTGCAGACCGCCTCACGAACACTCGGAGAGCTTTGTCGAAAGAACGGAGAGCGGATCTTCGGAGAAATCATTCCTATCTTGCAAAAGGCTATCTCATCGCCCGACGCTCGAAGCAAGGAAGGTGCTTGTTTGGCTTTCGCAGATGTTATGGCTGCTACCAGCAAGGAAGTCATCCAAGATCACGAAGATACCATCATATCTTCCGTCAGGACCGCTCTTGTCGATGCGGAACCTTCTGTCAGGACTGCCGCTGCAAGGACGTTCGACGCCATGCAGCATTACATGGGTGCCAAGGCTATCGATCAGACCATCCCTACGTTGTTGGAGGCTATGAGAAACCCTGGAGAAACTTCGGAGACTGCTTTGAAGGCTTTACAAGAGGTCATGAGCGTAAGTCAGCTGATGAATGAGATCTTTGTGGAAGCTGACATGACGATCGTCAACAGGTACGAGCCAACAGCGTGTTCCCTGTTCTCATCCCGACACTTATCGCCCAACCCATCACTGCCTTCAATGCTCGAGCTCTCGGTCAACTCGTCAAAGTCGCCGGATCAGCTCTCAACAAACGTCTCGATACCGTTCTCGGCGCTTTGGTCAAATCGCTCGAAAAAGAGAAAGACGAAGAGATCATTGGCGAACTCAACTCGGCTATCGAATCGCTACTTGCTTCAGTGGAAGATTCCGATGGTATTCACTTATTGGAGATGCTCTTGATTGGATGGGCTAAAGACCATAACCCGGTTAGGAGAGCTACGGCGTGTGATGTCTTCGGAACGATGTGTCAAGTCAACGAAGCCGATACGACCGAGTACCGAGTCGATTGGATTCGAATCCTCATTACCTTATTTGACGATTCTACGGAAGAAGTGGTCGTGGCTGCTTGGAAGGCATTAGAACACTTTGTCAAGACTGTTGATAAAGATGAATTGGAAGATCTGGTGGTACCCCTCAGAAGAAGTATCGAATCGTCCGGAGCGCCCGGTCGAACCGTTCCTGGATTCTCGAGACCCAAGGGTGTTCAGTCTATCGTGCCCATATTACTTGCTGGTGTGTTGAGCGGAACGCAGGAACAGAGAGAACAAGCTGCATTGGGTATTGGAGAATTGGTACAGCGTACTACTGAGGCTGCTATCAAGCCTTACATTATCCAATTGACTGGTCCGTTGATTCGTGTGATTTCGGGTCAAGCTATCGCTCCTCAGATCAAATCTGCCATGTGAGTTGACTTCCCCACCTCTGTGAATTCCAATAAATAGGATCGTTGGCTGATGGCTGTTGTGGAAATGACTAGATTACTCACTCTCACCGTCTTGCTCGAGGAGGTACCTCAACTGGTCAAACCTTTCCATCCTCAACTTACTCGAACATTCGTCAAATCCGCTTCGGATCCTGCCGCCGTGTCGGTACGGAATCGTGCTGCTGCCGGTTTGGGTGCATTGATGAAACATCAGGTGGGTCTAGCGTCTTCCTCTCCTCAGTAACTTTCTCTAGTATCCATGTTTAAAATGGTAGCTGACTATGTGTTCTCCTCCATCAGCCCCGTGTCGACCCATTGATCACAGAGTTGATAGGAGGTATCCGAGCGGGCGATAATGAGATTGCTCCTTCCATGGCCAACGCTCTCGCTGCTGTATGTAAGAGCGCAGGCAAGAATATAGGTGCGGGTGCAAAGGCGCAGATCGTAGAGCTGGTAGAAGAGGCGTTTACGGCTGGAAGAAATGGTGAGTTGTTGTTCACTCATAATATCCCTTCGTCTTCCTGTCGTAGAGAAAGTCATGTCCCGTACACTAGAATTACCCGCTGACTTTCATGTACTTCGCACACAGAGAACTACAACACCTCGATATCACGTATAATATCCGGTCTAGGCCACTCCGACCCCACCTCCATCGAAAGTATCGTCCAAACTTTCCTAGCTTCCACGGATTACCCACCAACCTCCCTAACAAGTTTAATGATCCTCCATATACTTGAAGAATGTCCTGAGGCATTGTACAAATTGGACGTAGTTGAAGATATCACTAGGAAGGTCATGGCGTCCATATCGACTAGTGAAGGGGGTCCGTCGGTGCAGAGACCCGCTAGGGAATCTAGGGAGTTGATGAGGAAGGGGAAATTGGGGGATGATGAGCGGGTGCAGGCTATTTTGAGGTAGCGGAAATATAGAGGTAGACGTACAAGTAGAAGTAGATTTAGATATTCGAATCATTGGATACCCTTACATACAGATATGGAATTGTTGATTCATGTTCAAGTCGCATACATGGGGTATGCATTTCAATGATCGTAGTCAAGTCTATTATACATTTCATCATGAAGGCATTATTTACAAGCAAAAGCAATATCACCAAATACCAAAATTATATACACTTCATAAACCCAGATGAAGTATATTCTCATCAAATGTCGTTAATTCCATTATCCTCTCTTCATGCGAGTTCCACCCGTCCATCGTGCATGTCACTCAACTCCTCCCTCGCTTCAAGGGAGATTCCATGCTGACCTCAGCCAGGTTATCCAAATGGCCATGAGATCTTTTCATCCCGCTTCTAGGTGCGTCGTGCTGCAACGTAGGCAAGATCCCTTCCAGAGAAAGTTCAATCTCCGTTATTCTGTTCGCAAGGTACTGGGTCAGCTGCTCTGTTGGCTCTAAGGATGACAAGAGATGGAGCTTACCTGATTGATAATTTCTTGTTAGACGGTACGTATTCATACGCTTTTCTGTAGAGCGATAATGCCTGTTGGAGATCCCCACTACATTCACACACAAATTCAGTTAAATCAATCCGATGACAAGTCAGGTGGCAATAGCTGAGCGTACTTTTGGTGTAGCTTTCTAGCGTGGGAGACTATCACTCTCGCTCTGGTATCTCGTTCTTCGGGGGATAAGGCGTATATGCTTGTGTTGTTATCACCAGACAGTGTTGATGCACCAGGCTTGATTTCTTCTGCCTGAACAACAATGGAAGCGTTTGACTTCTCCTTTTCTCTCTCCATTTGTTGAGCGACTATCTTCTGAATCTATTTCCATATCAGCTGAACGGAACGACAATAAGCCCTTCAAAGCTGACATACCCTCTGATCAAGCTGTTCATCCGTCATTCCTTTGATCCCCATCTCTTGCACTGTCTCTTGCTTCACCGCTACTCCCGCAATATTTTCCTTGTCTAGTCGCTTTTTGACATTCGTCACTCTCATGGGTCTAGTATTGGTAGACAGACTCGACAAAGCCATTCGACCACCTGTCGGGGCAGACTGTCTTGGTCCAGCGTGGATTTTGAACGATGCATTCGAGCTGAGAGGCTTGGTGACTCGTGGTAATGGCACGGAAACTCTCCTCGAGTCTGATATTGATGCGATTTCGACTGTTGTCAGATACTTGTAACTCTAGGCAATCACAGCTACTTACTGTTATCTGGTATAGTCAGACGGTTCTCAACGGATTTGGACTTTTTGGCGAACCTGTGGACAATCAAAATATCGGCTAAAGTCTTTCAATATCATGAAATGATTAACTGACTGCAGCGTATTGATGGTGTCTCTAGCAAACTTCTCTCCAGGTGCCAAGCAGCAAATCAATAATCCTTGTGAGGTACCTCCGAGAGCATCTGTTCAAATGAGATAATCAGCTGAGATACACCGCAACTGCTTCTCAGCTACTCAGCCTACCTTGAAGTAATCTGGTAAGCTTGGATTCTCGGTATGGTACGAATACACCTCCCTTATCGGTGTTGCCCTTCTCAGCATTCATGTTCAGGGCATCCACAACCTTGCCTAGAATCGTCAAGGATGTGTTGATCGCAGAACTCTGCCATAGTCTTACAAATCAGCAAGTATTAGAAGAAGCTCAATATGTATTGGCTCACCTCTCTCATCCTCTCTTTATCGTTTCCTGTGTGATTGTTGTTCTCCGATCCGGCAAGATCAATCAGCTATACCAAGCAGTAAGCTAATCTGTCCAACCACGATCGATACCGGAAAGCTTACACAAATTTTACCATATTTCACTTGTAGGGGATTGGCATCATCCCTTGCTTCGAGATAGAGGGTCAAGATTGCATGTGATCGAGAGGAGGACGAGTTGAGTTTGGTAGATGCCGTTTTACGTGTTTTGGCGGCAGCGCTATCATACTGATAAACGATGTCATAGGCAGTGATGGACGGTATACTTACTTGTATATCTCACTGAACTCCTGGACGCTATTGCTGGGTTGTATAATCAGATCTGGAATGATATTATGACCTTCTGAGGACATCCTTATGTCTCTCTTTCTTGGCTGACACGGAACCCCATTGTAAGCTAGACGATAACCCACTGCGCATTTATATGAGAAGGAAGCTTACCTCTGATCGATCACCTAACAAATCGTATACCTCGTCCTTGAGGATTTCCTATGACCGGATGCATACTGTCAGGATATGATCGAGCAGTGTAAAAAGAGTCGACTACTTACCACATACGAAAAAGCAATTCTCAACGTTGATGATCGCATTTCTGATCGGCTTTGAAAGATTGCCTTTGTGTAGGTGCTATGAGCTTCGACCGTCAGGTTAAGAAAAAAGGTGATCAGCTCACCTGTACAGTCCTCGGTATGATCCCAGGATCTAAGGCAGAGCCTTGCATAGTCTATGAGTATATATCAGCTATGTTATTCCAAATCAGACACTGTTTCGCTAGCTGGACCTACGTGCGTTTTACCTGATCCTGTCACTCCGTAAGTGAATATCGTGGTGTTCTTTTTATCGTTGTGAGCTGATGGTGAACGGAATACAGTGATCTGATAACTCACCTGACCGCTCAGCGCTTGTTCGATCCTGTGTTCCGATGTCAGCTTCGGCTCATTGAGCAGCGGATTCAGCTTACATAGGTCTCAGACTGTCGAATACTTCTTCCTGTGTACTCGAGGCCGAATGGCATCTATCCAGTCTATCGGGGTATGATAGTCAGCTTCACATGAGACTCTAGCCATGCCAATGCAAGCTCACTCGAAATGGTACTTCTTGTCCCCCTCTTTATTCAATGCTACAATATTGTTCCCCTCTACCTTGATTCCCTCAGGGTTGATCTTCCCGTCCGACGGATGAGGGGGCCGGAGTCTGACATGGCATGAGATGGCTTTTGAGGTGGTTCTGGTCATTTCGATAAGTTGCTGGCAATCGTATTTGTTGGCGTTGGCCTTGACTACAATGATATATGCATGAATGAGATGAATAAAACTACTACTCTGACGGTGTCAACAATGCCTGTGAGCTGTAGATGGCATCGTTCAACCTCCACTCGACATTTGCGTAACAGGCACGGCGAATGGAGATGTGACCAATCTCCGGGAAAACAGTCGCGTGTATCTTGGATGATGAGAAATAACGTGTAAACAATCAATTTAGTTGACAGTTTCATGCATCTGCATCCCGTCTTCTTTCTCTTCGTCAAACAGCTTTTCCCTTCTCAACCTGGGATACATATATCTCGATCCATCCACCTCAGCTCTAGACTATCATGGCAGCCATTGCAAATCCCTCCACGATGCACGCTTCTACTTCGGGTGGATCAAGTCTGCACCAAGCAGTCGACCAGTAAGTCTAGTCTGGACCATACAACTCTACCTCGAGCCACAGGGTGATTGCCATACTCACACTTGGATATAGTATATCAACCGAAGTCTCCTCAGGCTTTCATGTCTTACAACATCGCGATCGATTCCAGGAGAAAGCTCTAAGGGATGTCACGTTGAACAGCAACGATTCAGCTATGATGCTGGATCCTAATAATCCGGTGTTAGTGAGGGAGGAGATGGAATCGCAGAAGGTGAGTCGGAGGACCATGACACTCAACTTCCCGGATGCGTCGATACTACCACAGCAAGAGGGATAAGAGCTGATAATGTGAAGTAATGCTGTAGGAATACTTCCGACGACTCAAATTCACATATCTCGAACAAGAAGCCAAAAGGCATTTCTTATCTTCCATAATGCTTGAGGAACCGCCTACAGTAGAACAAGGGGAGAACGAAGAGCGAGGTGAGACACCAGCTACATTGCAGATGAATCTGGTATGCGTTAGCTGATGGTCCTAATATCTGGAATGTAGAACGAATCAACGCTGAGAAGAAAGCTGTACTGAAAGAAACCAAGTCGACAATCGAGGAGATGAGAAGTATGACTGTTAAATTGGCTGAAGAGAATGCTCAGAGTCAGTTGAGATCTCTCTTTCGAGGCAGGACCGCTCAGCTGAAAATGTATCCCCAATCCATATAGAACATATAGCGATGTCGGAGAAGTTGGCCGAAGCTCAAGCTTTACAAAAGCAGATAAGGGATATGGAACTTGAATTAGCTAGGATAAAAGCTACTCACCCTCCCGAGAATGTAAGCTTGCGTTCCTCTCTGATTTTCTGATGGCGACCCAGCTGACAACGACCCATCATGTCATATAGAGAATGACGACAGCCCAAGCTAATGATACGTTGGATGCTCAAATTGTCGAGATGGAACGGTTGACAGACGCGATCTCATCGACTCAGAGTCAAACTGATACTGCTAGAGAAGAGGTCGCTAGAGTCGCTAAGGAGGTGAGCTAGTTTTCTCTAATTCGTGCCCTAGCAAGATAGAGACAGGGATAGCTCTGATAGTATGTACCATAGGTACAACGTCTGAGTCGGGATAGAGAGAGGGAAGAGGCTCGAGCCAAGGAAGTGAGGGAAGGTAGAGAAGCGGGAGATACGAAGGTGGATGAGATATGTCGATGGTAAGTGGACGATCAGCTGTCTCGTCATCGCATTTCATCCAATAGCTGATAAAAATGGTTTGTAGGTACTCGTCGTCTATGGCTTTTTACCGATCATTATTGGGTATAAAATCTGTCAAAGCCGTATCAGATAGTGAATTACACATGGAGTACGACGTACCCATTGGTCCCGTAACATTAGCCTTGACTTTTGACGAGATGAGCAAGAGGTTCGCCGATGCGAGAGTGAGTATGGGGACGACTGTCTTACAGCTGCCTCCATGAACGAAGGGCAGTCTCAGCTGATGTGACACGGATTGTAGCTCATAGGCAGCGATATGGACATCTCTGAGTCTGTGGGAATAGCAGCTGGATCAAACGATGTTCCTGGTCTGGTAGCGGACGTTTTGGTCAGATTGAGACCAGCTTGAAAGACTTAGGAAACGCTATTGTCCTTGGTAATTTGGGTATTTACGTTGTATTTTGATATCATGTATATAATCAATATTTCTCGCTTCTACATCACCCGTATTACTGATAATCTAGCTCAAAAAGGCTTCGATAACGAAGCTACAAGGGATCTACATGAAGTCCCTCAGGACATCTTGCAAATCCCTCTGACCCGTCCACGTCGGATCATGCGGCAAGATCTCCTCATCGTCGAATGTCGACCAAGTATCCTCCCCCCATTTCCTTAATAAACCAGCTTTGATACTCATCACCAGATTTGTATCCTCTGAGTCTCTCTCATATTCCTCGAGGGTATATTGCTCGATGATAGGCTGTCGATGATGTACTTTCTGAAAAGTGTCGATGAGCTCTTGGCCTGATGGGGTATAGTTGAATATATGGATTGCACGGCCATTGAGAGAGTCGAGGTTGGACGAGGAGGTGAGGATGAGCTGGGTGAGGGCGTGTCCTAGGTATTTGGAGGATCTGCCGCGAATTGGGAATTATTAGCCAGGTCCGGCTTGGAAGGGTGCAACGAGATAGATGGGTCATGGGAGAGAAAGTATACTCACGTTAATCTCAGGGGTTTGTTCAGAGCATCTTTGTAAAGCACGATTTTATTCTTTTGAACGTCTGTACCTAAAAATCTATCGATAGTCGAAGATACTCAACAGTCAGCCAAGACTTATCCCAACACACCGTGATACACTTCAATCCAGAGAGTTCATACCAACACTCACTTCAATCCAAAGAAATAATCAACCAACAACCCGATCCTAACGTTCAACCAAGGTATCCCCAAATCCTTCATCTTCTTGTTAATTTCTTCTTTTATAGGTACGAGGGTCTGTAATCCCTTTGAATCGTTGATTTCAGATGCGGTCCAGGAGACTCCGAAATCGGATTGGATGAATGTTTTCAGTGTTTTAGAAGCGGCTAGTATGTCCAGGAGGGGGAGTTGGACGTGCAGGGAGGCGTCGGACATTGTTGAGCTGTATGGTAAAGCGCATCATAATCGGTAATGCAAATAAGATATGTCAGATCGAGTGAAGATATTCAATCTCTTGAAGGGGATGAAGATGCCTCGACTCACATCAACACTTCCAACCCCTCCACGGCATTCTTGTTGACCTGATCACCCTCATCGGTATGATCATCCAGTCGAATGATTCTCCTCTCAATTTTCGTAGGTATAACACCGAGATCAGACGATGGTCGATGTAAGATTACTAAATGGATTTTACCCTTCTCGTTGGCATCTAGTAAGAAAGGTAGGAGGGCAGATCCGATATGACCGTTATGTCCTATGAGGCCTAGTTGGATGGTCATCGTTAAGTTCGCAAGTACCTATATATGTATGTTTGAGATATTAGGGAATGCGGGTGCAGATGCATCTGTATAGGTAACAGATCTTGCACATTTATATACATGCAATTTGACCTCGTTGTTTTGTATACAGTGTATGAATTATCAGATAAACTCCGCTAGTCAGTCAATCAATCATAATCCACATCGTCAGAGTACGTTGCGTTGTTACTCCACCATGCTGAGTAATCAAAATGCACTTGCTGAGTTCATCCCTTTTTAGGATAAGTGGAGGGTCTTGCGTCCGCAGTCTGAAAGGATATCCTTTGTTCTTAGGATCAACGTGAGCTGGCTGTCCTCAAGGAAGCAAGAATAAACATGAGGGATGGACGTTGTTGATGAGTCGAGGTCGATATTGCTACCTTGAATCGGGCTGACTATATATGCTCACACTCCGTCGGTGTGGTGATAACGATAACGGAATCAAATTTGTCTCGCAATCATCCTCCACTCTGAGATCAACATTTAAAGGTGACAATACCAAAAATTACTCGAGCATGCATGTCTGCTGTATAGAGGTGTATCCATACAAGTGCTGGCAAGCTTATCATCAATTATCTGACCCTTACATAGCTCACGAACTCACCGGCGTAGATATCAACGCATCAAAGATACAACTTATACCACCAACCCACTACCGGGATGTATTTCGACCTGTACCAGCCCTTCCCCCTTCCCGCTGACATCGACGATGGACAGTCCAAGAAAAGTAAAAAAGGGAAAGGCAAAGCTGCACCGAATCAACCTCCTCAGACGGCTAGTACACCAGCCAAGGACTGCTGGAGTGGGATAGAAAGTAAGGATAAAGATGTTTTCGTAAAGAAGGTAGCTTTGTCTGGGCATCGTAAGTTATCTATCCCTCATACTTCCCAGCCTTCATCTCAGAGAGAAGGCATCCTGGAAAGGGGCCCATCAGCTGATATACATCTATGATCATAGTGGGCTACTCGGTCATTGGACTTACGGTCACACCTTCAGAACCTTCAAATCAAGTTATCCCATTCCCGTTCTCATCCGCCGTACCATTCCCAGAACTCGATCCCAGATCATCCTCCCATGCTTCAAGTTCGTCGAGCAAGTCCCCAATGGTGCAGGTCACGAGGTATCATATGAGGCTGGATGATAACAGGGTACATCCTCTGGTTAGTCGTGCTATCTCTGCTCATGAGCCCTCGCAATGCACAATCCCGAGCCAGTGTTGCTGACAATTTGCATCATCTCACTTAGACAAGTCAGAATACAAGTACTCTCAAGCAATATGATATACTCAGTGTAGCGCCAACAAGCGATAAAGCCTTTCAATTGGCATGTACGGACCTATCCAATCCTGGACCTAATCAGGTGGGTAGTCTGTTCCCATCACACCTTCTCTCATAACCTCGAACCCGAACGTCAAAAGCAGGGCTAACATCAAGTTTTCTTCGCTTTGCGCCGAGCTCAGATATCAATAATCACTCTCCCACTGCACGAAAGACCATTTACATTCAGATTCAACTGGAAGCAGATGAGGCAGGCTCAGCGGAATGGCGTGGTGGTGAGTTTGGATCTCAAGCATTCGTTGAACCTCCTGCTTTTCATCCCATCACCCATGATTAGTCACTGTCACATCTCACGGGATCATCTTCTTTTTTTGTTCGGGCATATTACCGAACTTCGTACTGACCCTTCACGCAGTTCGAGCTCCTCTACTCCCCCGCCCTCTTTCCTCCCTCCTCAACCTCCCCAGAGACTTCCCGTCGATACCGCCAAAACTTCTTATCCAATGCCAGAGAAGTAATCAGAATAACAGGTGGGAAAGGTGTGATCCTTTCCTCTGGACCTAATGGGGATCCCTCGAGTGGGTTAAGGGGTGCTTTGGATATAGTTAATCTGTAAGTGATAGTTTCATTCAATCAATATAATAAACACGAGCTAATTGTCAATTGACGGTATAGAGCTACGATGATTGGGATGCCATCCAACTTGGCCAAAGAATCCATTTCGAATACCGCTAAGAACGTACTGTTACGTGCTCGTATGTCTTTTCCCTTCTCATTGACCACCTGGGGCGTCATCAATACTGACCTGTTCTTTCATGCTTATCAGAAGCTAGAAAAACGTTCAAAGCTGTCATGTCGATGCCCAAGATTGTTCCTCCATTGGGGAATATTGCCAATCACGCCGAAAATGATATATCTCAGCATAAAAAACGTTCATCTAATGATCCAGCTGAGGAGATAGGCAAGGTTAAGAAAGTCAAGGTATAAATCCACCTTGTGTAGTGTAAACGTAAACATGATATACCGTACATCCGTATAAACGTATATGAATTCAGTCAATCTATGAACTACTATATGCTACAACGTATTCATATCTGAATCGCGACCAAAAAGGGAAAAGCCGTACTCTATTGAACCACGAATGAACAGATCCCATCTATCTAATCGTACTCGTACTTCACAAGTCCAAAACCTAGTCTCAACTACTTGATCATCCACCCTCCAACCACCTTCATCGACCCCTCATCCCCCTTACTGACTACCTCCCCCTCCTTCCCCTGGATGACATCCCCGATCATCAACCACGGATCTCTCCCTCCTCCCCATTTCAGTAGTTTCTCTTTCAACATCTCCCCACCATCTCTACTTAGCACCCCCTCCCCATTTTGGAGAGAAGGGCTCGCAAACAGGGTATTCCAGACTTTCCCTGCAATAGCTCGATCGAACAAATACGAATAATACGTAGCTCCATATCCGTATAGATGACCAAATTGGGTTTGCCAAGCTGTACCTTCAACCGGTTGGATGACCCCCACATGAGATTGAAGGTCGTACCAGATCTTACTCGAGTCAATCTCCTGGTTATGCTTGATCGAATGGTACTTCTGGTCCAGTAGGGCCATGCAAATTTGCCCGTGGGTTTCCAGCCCCGCCAGAGATTGGTTGAGCTTCAAATGCGCTTGCACCAGTGGGATGGGTAGAGTTTCACCAGTGAGGTAATGCGTCGCGAAGGATGAGAGGACTTCGGGGGAGGAGACGAAATGTTCCATTAGGATTGAGGGAAGCTCGACGAAATCTGTTGCGCAGCGGGTTCCTGAGACGTTGTGGAATTCTGTTCGGCCTATCATAGCTATTACGACCAAAACAGTCAATCAGCTTTACGGTCTCAGCATTCAGTGTAGACCTCCATAGAGTAAGACCGGCACAAAAGCGAAGACGAGGTAAGATCAGAACAGAGGGTGAAAAACTCACAGTGTATAGCATGTCCCATCTCATGAAAGAGCGTCTCCAGATCATTCCACCCCAACAGCGCCGGCCGACCATTATCGACATTCCCAAAATCGCACGTGAGCACCACAATGGGTAACTGATATCTCCCTTCCTTCCCTTTCAACATCTCACCATCAACCTCCAATCCCCTTCCACCGTACTTCTGATCCCACCCTTCAGGTAGTCCATCACCGGAATGATCATCGTCGTCTACTCTCCTCGAGCATCTGACGGTATAATGAGCGGCGGACGGTGGTTTATTCTGTCGTGAGAATAGATCACAATAGATTATACCGATTGTCCCCTCATTCTCATCTACCACGTCTAATCTCCTCACACTCTCGTGCCATACTTCTCCCCTATCCACAGACTTAGGAACGAACGAGATCCCATATAGTTTCTTGAAGATCTTGGATAATCCCGATAGAGCAGTTCCAGTAGAGAAGTACGGCGTGATAGGTGGTAAACTCGAGGTGGGAGCGAGCGTCGACAAGTACTTCTCAGCGAAGTAATCTCGGTCCCAAGCGTTGAGAGGCGGTAGATGAGCGGTACCGTTGGATAGATCGTAATTGTTTCCAGTGAGGGTAGTAGCCTTCAACCTCTGGAGTATCCCGACATCAAGCCCAGCAACGGGTCTATGATGTTTTGCCAAAGAATCCAAAAATCCAAATACGTTCTTAGGGTTCTTAGCCATCTTATCACTGAGGGTAACATCTCCCCAAGTCTCTTTACCCAGCACATCAGCCAATTCCGCACGTTTCTTCAACATCTCTTCTAAGACTTCTACCCTCTCTGGATCCCTCTGTATTCCACCTGTATAGACCAACCTCCTTGCCTCTCCCTCACGGGCATATCGCGAGATCATCTGCGCTTCCCAACTCCCCGGAACGACGTATGCCGCCCCGCCCCTCCGCTTACGAGGAAGAGAATCGATGAATTGGGAGCCCATGCCTGCTAGTAACCTGTCTGGCTCGGGTAGCTCGATCAACGGTTTGATGGATGGACCGCTGGATGCGAATGAGAGGAATGTACGACCCAGTGAGAGGAGGGAGTCAGATAGGGAAACGAATTTCTGGCGGACCGCTGGGGGAAGATGGATGCCTGATCGCTCAAAGTCTGATAGGAACGTTTGGGCCACTTTGAGCTCTGCTGAAGATAGGGGTTGAGGGTGAGGGTAGGAGACGGCTTTAGTGAGGGACTGGTGGGGATTGAAGTAGTCAGCATTGTGGTTCAAGTCAGCAGGGTTGGAGGTGAACCGCGTGATGTAAAGATCTGAGACTGGGGCTGATATACTTCCAATCACTCAGAGCAAGACGATCCAGAGTGTTTTGCAGATAGAGGTCTCTTTTCCGATCGCATGATATTTCAGTCGTAGTCGTATGACCATCACTCACCTCGTACAGCCCCCTACTAGTATTCAACTCATTCATAAAACTACACAGCACCTCATAAGTCCGTTCCGACTCTTCGATCCATCTCTGCTCCGGATGAACGTTCCTGACCAGCTCGCACATATCTATAACCCCACACAACACATCGCTCAATCGATCCAGGTTCTTAACTACCAAGCGCAATTCTTTTCCACTGGGGTCGAGGGGAGCATCGCATATCCTCTGGACGATCGCACTAGCCTGGACTAGCGTTCGTTCAGTCAACGGACGTAAGGCCTCTGGGTGGGTGAGAGGAGCGAAGGTGAATAATCCTGATGAAGATGCGTTGAAGGTGGTGGGATGGGGGAGGTCGAAATGCGCTTTGAGGGCTTCGTCATCCCCTCGAGAGGGGCTGGAGAGAGGTGGTGGAGGGACGTATGGGTCGTATGTCGTTGATGTTGAGGTGGCGAGAGCAGCTTGTGATTGTTGAGACCGATTTAGTCGAGATGCAGTACTGAGATGTAGCTTTGTGGGATATATTCGAGGTAAGTTGAGGGAGGTCGGACGACGGGGTTGAGCTAGAGATCGAATCGCTCGGGAGCGAAGGGACATGATGGTGGTTGTCAATGTTGTAATGACTATGTGAAGCTGGATGGTAGTATGAGATGAGAGGCTATGCTGTGTGTATGATCGTGGATATGCAAGCAAAGTTGGGAGATAGAGTGGAAAAGTGAAAGTCCAAGACGAAGATGAAGATGTGTTGAAATTAGATCCGAAAGATCGGGGATATCAGGGATGCCGGTGCTGATAACTTGGCCGGGGCGACTGATGATGGTGACGATGTTCCAATCAATGATATGCGGATAAGCCGTAGAGAGATGATGAGAGAAATGAGATGGTGATCAAAGACTGAAAGGATCGGAAGGAGAAGGTCAACAGGATAGAAGGTTTGAAAGTTATGATAAAATCGTCTCTCTGGTGGACGGGTATCACCGTACCGAGTAGAAGACCCATCATCATGTTATCATCATCATCATTTTTTGACATGATTATGGCATCAACTGATATCTCATGTGACACATATTCCATCCGTCTGATCCTTGTTCATCGGGGTTGCCAGAAAAAGCAGAGAGATGTTAACAGATCAGATTGCATGTGATTATAACATCTATAGAGGCTGACGAATGGAAGTGTGATGTCCTCCCCACTCTATACCATCAGATCTTCATGTTCCCCCACTTTGGCTTTTCTCCGTGCTTGGATCTATACCTTTGAGACAATTTACCCTGGTATCTGTAACTTTGAGGGAGATGAGAATCACAAGCCACATTCATCTCCGCTTAAGCACCATCACCACCATCAACCTATCGTCCCTTCTCTCTATGGCAATCACGGTATCATCTTCACCATGCAGTCCATCTAACTATCCAACCAATCCCTGATAATCTCCCTCAATTTCTGTCCCTCGTCCCTCCTCCAAAGATGCTCAGCATCCTCCACCTCTATCCCCCTGACCACCTCACTACCCATCTCATTGGCAAAGTGCGTATACGTCGAAGGTCCCGTAAATTCATCTTTATTGCCCCAAACCATCCATATCGGTCTATTACCCAATGCTTTTTGGTGTTCTCTCAAAGCCACAGGGAACTTCTTGGACGAGAGGAGGGTTATTCCTTTGAATGCTGTGAGGGCGGGGGAGACGAGGAGAGTCTTGGTGAGTGGGATAGAAGCTGGGCTGGGGAAGGGAGCGAGGATGGTCAGGAGGGATCCCCATGAGTAGCCCTGCGAATATGAGAGATAGTCAGCAAGTTGCGATTCAAGGTCTGAGATGCAAATCCAATGACTGGGTGGAAGCTGAGATAGGTCGGGCTCGCTTGTCCTCAATCACAAAGACTCCTTGTCCCCTAACCTTCAGGTGTCAACCATCCCATCCTACCTTTGCAAGCCACCGTACAGTCTACCCACTCCAATCCTGCACTTCATCCCACCCAACGCACAAAGATAAAGGAAATAAGATGAGAAACCCAAACTCACAAACCTAAACACCTCCCTAACGCTATCCCCCAACAACCCCACCCCAATCTTCTCAATGTCCGCCAAATCATCCGGATCATGCCCCGTCCCAAGCCACGGTTGACTACCCCCGCTAAGTCCTACGCCCCGTACGTTATAGGTAATCACCGCTGTCTTGCCGCACAGCTCCGCAGGGGAGGGAGTAACCGCTCCTGAGGGGGGTACCGAGTCGGGGTCGGGAATGGAGCCTTGGAGTGTGGATGGGTCGGTGGTGTGGGAGTGGTAGGGGTGGTATATTGCTGTGATCAGATGGGATGTTATGACTCTGTGTTGTGGCATTGGTAATCATCAGTATTAGCTTCCTTTGTTTGGTCATGCTCGGCTCCATATCCAGTAGCTACGGTGCAAAATCAAGTGTAATCGCATGATAATGATTGCTTGTCCGAGAAGTAGAGGCGACTCACGGATCCAACATACTTCCCCCCAATCTTCCCCAAGGATGACTAGCCACCACGACCCTCTCCACGCCCATATCCTTCAACCCGTCCCTCAACCCATCATCCAAATCCTCAAGCTTCTTAGGTACAGTGGAGTATTCGCCTAGAACATTAATATGCGATGTGAGTGAGAAGGGGAGAGGCAAAGGGAGATACAGACGGGCTTCGAGGTGGATAGGGGGTGTGGAGGAGGGAAGGAGGAGACGGAGGTGCGGGTGTAGGTGTTTGTCCCATATTTCGTTCTGAGGGTCGGGGCGGGCCATGCTGAGCTGTGAGGTTGCGAAAAGTAGATTTGTAGTTCAGTCAGACGACAATATGTATGTGTCTATAGATTAGCTGTTGCCTGTAAGTTGAGGAGGACGGATGAACAATGAGATATCTACAAGATGAAGAGGATGAATGATCAATGAGATACACACAGTGCATGAGAACTGTCTCAGAGGATCGACAGTCACCCAGGCAACGCTAGTGACGTTCGAGGTGACACAATCCCTGAACCTTAATTGGGTAACTGGGCACAACTTAACCGGAAATCGACATTGGCATTCCCGTTATCAAGTATCAGCATAAGCAGAGCAAACAATACAGTCTCCTGACATCGGAAGGAATGTATGCACAGAGTTTGGGAGATTGCATGGGAGAGTTGCAATTGTAGATGCATTATAGATAGACTAATCATACAAGTTCGTCAAAGACGTAATAAGCAAAGCCGGGGTTTATACGGATATCATCGATATAATATGTCACGCTAAACGAGTGACAGTGACAGATCCACTAAGGGGAGATTATGAGAGCCAGATATACCAAAACACCAACGAAGAGATACAAAACATGAAATGTCCAATACAGTCTATCCAATCCTACCTAAGCAATCTAGTTCTCCGCACCAACCACAACGATATGCCCCAAGTACGCCACCGCCTGATTGAACAGCACCAAATTACCCAGCGCAGCGACCGGAGCAGTCGTCTCGGTATTCTCAGATGAGATTGTGCTGGTGGCGTTGGCGATGGCGGGAAGGGTAGCGTTGGTCTGCAAGACCGTATCGGCCAGACCACTCGATGAGGGCAGCACCGACGAGGCAGTAGTGGAAGGTTCGACAGAGCTGGTGGAAGAGCTGGTGGAAGTGGGTTCAGGGGAGGAGGTGGTGGATGGTTCAACGTATGTAGATGTAGGTGTGGGTGTGGTGGAGGGTTCGACGTATGTGGATGTCGGGGGAGTGTAGGTGGATGTGGGGGTGGGTTTCTCAGAGGTCGTAGTGGGGTCTTGCGATTCGTCGTTGTACCACCATGTCATGTAGAAGACACCGGCTCCTTCGGACTGGGAGGGAGGTGGAGAGATCAGCGACATGCTCCAGTGAATTTGGGATTTCGTAGTGGCAGGTCACTCACTGCAAACTGGGTGAACAGCCCCCGGGACATATCTAACCCCCCATATGGGCAGGTGGGACATTCGTCCGCGATTGTGGCCGTTACGGTCTTCCCTCCGTAGCTTATGGAAATGCTTCGGCCGCAGTTTGGACCGGGATAACTAGATTCGGTCAGGGGTAAGCGAAAGGATGACACAGGTGCGTGAAGAAACGATGAAGAACGGGTCGAAAACGCCTTGAAAGACGTCAAGAAGAGGACGATTGGTGTGGTGCCACACCCATTTTTGGTAGTATGACAAGGAATTTCACAACGATTCGCGCGCCGGCGATCGCCGATGACCGTCACGTGATACGTCTCCGGTTTTTATGCAGAACCAAATAGAGGGGAAATGGATTGTGTACTCACCCACCACCGTACTGAGCAGAGTTCTGAGCGACTATGAAATCGTTGGCATTATTGTACCATCCACAGGCACCTAATCCAACATCATAGAATGTAGCTCGAGAATTGGCGTACTGTTGACCTCTCTTCTCGATCGAGGATTGGGTGGAGGTGGAGTTGGAGTTGACTTCGAATGAATAGACTTGTCTTTCCTTTCGGGCGTAGTGGGCTCTGGCTCTTGATCGGGATAACTCGTGGGCGTTCTTGTCTGAGAAACTTAAGGCGGATGTGGAGAGGAGAAGGAGGGTGAGAAGAGATGAAGTGAACATTTTGGAAGATTTCGTATTTGTTTATGACAGTGTGTGAATGTTTGTTTGGGGGTGTATTGGTGTTCGTTGAGATGATGAATGAATGAGTGAGGGGTGAATGAGCGTTGAGTTAGCTAATGACTGTGTTGAGCTGTACAAAGAACTATAATCAGCAAAGCTCTTTCTTCAATGCGTGTAGGCTCCACACCGATCAATCCAATCTTTTGGATCTCACGTTCACATGATTGCAAAGGAAGCTCCAGACATACCTTTGGGTAATAAATGTTACTTGCTCTTTTTGTGAGATTCCTCCTGAATATCAATCTATTCTACTTGAGTTCTGGGAGGTCGGTGTTCAGATCAAATGAATGACTGTTTCTGTTCTAGGTGGTAAGGAATGTTGTTCTTTTCGATGTCCAACTTGAAGTGAGGGAACGAGGTTGCTGATTGTATCGAGGGCGATGGTGGTTTTGTGAAGAAGAAAGGAAGTTGAAGTTAATGAATGTCTTGAGGTCAGTTCTTTTTGTTGTCAATGTCGAGCGACCAATACCGATATCTGGTCCACCTAAGGGGTCTTGGTCTTCCGCTATATAAAAAATCGGGGTTCGTAACTTACTCGTACTGATAAAAAATGGGGTCGTCAATGATAACTCTACTACTCCCAGTTCAGTAAGTAGTGTATGCACAAGATCTTTTGGCGGATCGCTACATCCCAGACTCCACATCTCAACGCCCGTCCCTATACCTCCTTACCCTAGGTCTACTGCTCCATACACTATTCATGCAGTGTATCAACAGCAGTATTTGTGTGGTATATATTGTTCTCAACCGACAAAACCAGCATTGTACAACCCCAGTCTTACTTGAAATATCAAGCCACAACCCATCTGACCAACCCTCGAAAGTTTATCTCACGTGGTTGACCCTCGATAATTCATGTCCAGCTGAGAGGCTTACAGCACGACGTCAGAGGTTTTACCGTCCATCGAGACAAGTAACGGTTAAGGGACTCGAAAAGTTCGGAACGGGATTTTCAGGAACCAAGCGATTTTTGAGGGGACTCATGGGTTGGTTTTGGCGCACCGACATGAGCCTGGACTCTTGAGTAAATGAAGAGCCGCTGAGCGCATGGGGTATTGTCGGACAGTACAACAGCCATATCGTGCGGGATGGCGCTGGGACGGAATAATTCAGATACAGGTGCATCTGGACTTTGCCCATGGACAATAAGACATCCGATTCAGCATCCGAAATTACAGTATTCAGTATCTTTTGGCGCAGCGCACAAAGTTCGGAGCTGGACGAGAGTTGAGTTATAATGGTTATATGGTGAACTCAAGAGGAGTGAACAGACGTCTCGTCCTACTACCGATCGGGGAAGATAGAGTTTATCATTCAGATATTCGTACGCTATCATCTTTCTTGTCTAACCAGCAGCTTAGCTGCAGGCGTCCTTTGTTGACTTCGGTCGACGTTACAAGCAACCGAGTGTGCCGAGTAATGCAAATCCTGTGAGAGAGCTTGAGGAATGGGTCTTATCAGAAGAATTGAGAAACGAAGCAGAAGAAGAAGCTTGGACGACCGTCTGAGATAATGACCTGTTTCATCATCGTCATAAAATACGCAATCAGCTTCTCATTTGCTATGAGTACCTCAGAATGTTCTTAGAATTCTTGGCATTCTTCACAAGAAAGGAAAATACCGGTTTTCTTTATCTGACAGCTCGGTCATCCACAAGCTATAAATAGTGGTCTGATCCTGAGTCACAATCGACGGTATCTCTTCACGTTCCATTTTCCGTATTCCCACACGCTAATCAGACTGATCTCCACCATTATCACGCGATCCAACAATTCTGTCATGTTTGACCCTCATATGCTCATATGTCCTATTGTGGAGTATATCGTTCCATCCAATACAACCGATCCTATCACAGAGGTACGCCCAGTCCCTCATCCTTGGTATGTCCCTCGAAAAAGCTGCGCTAGACATATGGAAGTTCCCTTGTCCAGAAGGTGGAAAAGCGAGGTCACACAAGGTGATATCGATCTTTGCCATTTCACGGGATTTCACGATAAGAGTGAATTGGGCGATAGTGCTATCAAGGTATGTTGTAGGAACGATCTCATCAGTGAGACGAAGCATCAACTCGGGAGTATCGACCGACCAGAAAGTGAATGTTACGCTCCGACGGGACATCATATCATTGGGATTATCAGCGAGACGAAGAAGAACGTTCTTGAAAGTGCACACATCAAGTGCCTCCCTTGTGGACCATCACCTGACGAATGGAGAGATTCAGTCGTAGCCTCACTCGAGGAAAGAGATATCGTATTCACGAAGGACAGCGAAGATGGTACTGATATCATTAGATGTTCTTTCGCTGATGCGCCTTCGACTGATCGACGAATCGTGTCTATCGATGACACACCTAGCGGGATGACCACTGAAGGAGTAGTACGGTACCCTTTCGGTCAAGGAGTAGCAGATCGTGATGATGACCACGAGATTTTCGAAATAGAGAAGAACATCGGTCCTCCTAGCACAGTTATCGGAGCTCTTTTGGCGGATTGATCAGGGAACGAGGGAATCAGAGAAGAGACATTGTCTTCTGTGCGTCTCTGGAGGTGGATTGGGTGGTCAGGCATTATATCAGATACGATTCACATGCATATGTTCTGGTGTAGCTCGAGCACCAATATTGCTTCTCCAAATTTTAATGGTCGAAGTCGAATGGCGGCCAAGTCCGACTCTTCTCTCTGACAACGTCGAAGTGGAGGGACCGACCCAAAGTCCAAAGAACGTCAACAGCATCAGACGTTTAGCTCAATGTAAATAAGCTTGTATAGTCTCATGTATAATATCACAACGCTCCATAGAAGATGAAGGCGGTCGTACAGCGAGTAGTAAATGCTTCAGTAGCAGGTGAGCATGACCGGATCCTCCCCCCCAGTCTCGAGTGTTTGTTGAACCGTCACAAACGCTTAGTCGATGGACAGACGATCTCATCGATTGGTAAAGGACTATTAGTCTTGGTAGGGATCGACCGATGTGAGTGCAAGGCAGATTAATAACTCTCATCCGATGATCTGGAGCGTTCCTGTATATCTCACAAGCTAGCTGACAGCTGATTCCATTCACAGACGACGAGCCAAGCGATGCTACGCAGATAATCAAGAAAGTCCTTACAGCTCGACTGTTCGATGACGACCAAGGAGGGATGTGGAAGAAGAGCGTGAAAGATATAGATGGCGAAGTGCTGTGTGGTGAGTCTTGTTCCACTACAGCTTTCTACCCCTCGCGAAGCACTGTTCTTGGGTGTATAGCTGACAATTATCTCACCAAATCCCAGTATCACAATTCACGCTGTTGGCCAATTTCAAAGGCTCGAAGCCTGATTTCCATGAATCGATGGTATGTCAGCTTTGCACTCCTCAGTCGTACAGGCTCATATCTGTTATCATTCGGATATATGTAGTCAACAGTACCTGGTAAAGCATATTACAGCGCGTTTCTCGATGAGATGAAAAAGGCGTATCACCCGTCCAAGATAAAAGGTTCGTCTCGCGCACAGAGTAAACTCAAGAAAAACGCTGATAATGATATGGGAAACAGATGGTCAATTTGGAGCTATGATGCAGGTGTCTTTAACCAATGATGTGAGCCATCTTCTTCGCTTGATTGGTTCTGTTTGAAGTGGATCTAATGTTGGTTGCGCCTACAGGGTCCCGTCACCATCCTTCTCTCCTCTCGCTCTTCCGTCTCCTCCAAATCCACTCCTGCGGCCAGTACCAGCGGCAGTCGATCGACCACCCCTGCTCCCACTTCGTCCTCGTCCAAGGGGAAGGGCAAGAGGCAATCCCAGACTCTTTCTGAACAGCCTGGCGTAGTGGCCCCGGTGTATCCTCCTAAGGATAGTGCGAACAGCAGTGTGGACGTGGCTTCGATATCGTCGATAAGTGGTACGATCGCCAGTGTGGGGCTGGGTCCGAGTGGAGCGGTAAGGGAAGTCGATGTGGATGTGACCGGATCGGGCGGAACGGGAGACGTAGACCATGGTGAGTGCGTTATCAGTGCTGTACAACCGGTCAATTAATGGAAAACAGAGATGGGATATTGGAGCTGATGAGTATTATGGTTCAGATCGGAGCGGGACGAGTGATGTATGAAGAGAATATACATTCTTCGATGATAAATGGCACATACGTTTGCTTTTTCTACCTCTTCAAGTCAGTATGACTGATCATGTACTTACGCTATCGAATTTGACTCGACTCATAAATACTGCTCAACTTAATGGTAGGATTGAAACGTCAAGTGCGAGTATGCCATCCTGACGTCACTCTTTACTCATCAAACATGAAGCGGGGCTTGTAACAGGCTTGACATCACCGTGACCAGGCCAAACCCCCGAAGGCAGCTGCATCCTTTGTGGCATCTTCAGATAGCTGTGCAGGTCCCATCCCTTCATTCTACACGGTCGAGGTATAGGAAGCACGCAATCGTAGCAGGACAGACCACAGTTGGCTTGTACGCCCCGAGCAAGCCACTGTGGTCATTCGACCACCCAGCGGATTCGCACTGGGGTCCAGGTGCCATGCTAGACACAGACGACCATCGTGCGATTCCGATCTTGTCCGCTTATTATATCTGGAACTCGCTTTGGCTGCCGATGGGCATAAAGTCAGTACATTCATATTGTTCACCGCAAACAACGTCTCCGTTGGCCTACCTCTAATTCAGCGAAGTTTGCGGACAGTTGCTGGAAGTGAGAGTGTTGTGCTTTCTGGGAGATGATGCCGTGTAACTGCATACCATTATATATTGGGCTCGCTCAAACACCCTCTCCAGAAGGGTAGATCCCTCGCTACGGCTTAGCTTGAAACAGCATCAGATCCTTCTTGACCTTACCCTTATGTAAGGCTCAAAAGTCAGACCCGTGCTTGGAAAGTGAGAGAAGAGGAAATGACTTCACAGGCGTGCTGCAAAACACGTCTCTGCATTTCCTTTGATCTTCCCTTTGAAAGGACCTCCTTTGCTCCCTCGGTCATTCTATCGGTTAGTCGCGTGACTTGAGCTACACGCCGAGGTCCTCAAACACATGAGGTAGGACGTCATGTAGACATTGGGTCATTCGGAGCCCGAAGAAAGATCTGGTTGTACCTTTTGTTTCTCTAATCCGACTTTTTTCACAACACTTCCAAACGCATTCGCAGCAGACCCGGAGGACTTTTCTATCCTGTTTGCGATATGCTTCAGTTCTGCAGAGTTGCACACACATCCGCGAGCAGAGGTCCTCAACAGCGTTGGACTAATCATCCTTTGAATTGTACCACTTAGCAAGGTATAATATAAAGATGTCTGGTCGAAGGAGCATTGGATCGGATGATTGGGCAGAAGACACCATGAAGATGCTCAATGAGGTTATTACTAAAGCAGACAATAGCCAAGAAAAGTCGATCACCACCGTACATCCCGACGTTTTGATCTCTCCCCGCGCGATTTGGGAATTTAACGAAAGCGGAAGACTTGCGTGGAAGAGTTATCCATGCGATACAGCCACTCACCTCTCCTCTAAGGGCCAGTATACCGTGTCAAAGCCCACCCAACGAGTTGCCACTCAATGGCGCACCCCCACCATCAAAGATATCTTCTCGGACGGAGAAACGGGAGTCATTGACCGCTCAATGATGCTGGATCAGGACATGGGTTCTCTCAAGCAAGATTTCCTGACGGCTATCGCGCTGAGATTAGAGGATATGACTCTATACGCGATAGACTCGATGGCAGCTCGTAAGCAGGCGCTGGACGGTGCTGCAAAGACTGGCGACCCAGAAATTCAGGGAACCTCGAGCTTATCACCTTCAATTGCTTTGGTCTCCGAAGCTCAATTAGCGGCATACAACGGGCTCAAGGAAGGTGGGGTCACCGACGAAGGGCTGGAGGATATTCTCAGGCAATCGGCGATCACACCGTTGCGCCGTAGAGAGATCGCATATGTGTATCGAACGGCTGAGGTAGACACGCCAAGCGGATCCAGCGGAAAGGTATTGGGTTCGACTCTCGAAGCATACTATGCAGGCATTGAGCTCGGACAGCCAATGGAAGACTTTTCCAGCGGTAATCGAGACTCGGCGTCTGGAGCAGCAGAGTCTGAAGCCCGATTTCGACAGAAGTCTCATGCGACTGGTACTCTGGGGGCGTACTTTGACGAGAAACTCAAGGAGCTCAACCCATGAGAGTTACTCTTGTGAGCGGAATCTAGAACGAGTCAATAGATCGGCGTTAATCCCATATCACGTCTGACATACCTCATCTCCTATTCATTTACGTATTACATACATATATTCAATAAGCCGTCAATGGGAATCGTATGAACCAGTATTCGGAGTCCTCTAGCTAAGACGAGATCATTGTGTTAGATGACATTGCCACCTGTAATGTTTTTTTTTTGATCGTGTGCAAATCCGACGGTGCTGCTGGGTGATGCTCATTATCAACTGGTCAATCTCAACCGGCTCAACACCTAAATATCTTATGATAGCCCCAATCTCGCTGTACTCGACCCATGAAGCTGTGTATGTTCTTCTGTTATTATTGCTATTGACACGACCAGGGGTTTCTTTGCGTTCTCTAAGTTACACCACTGGCACTGCCTTGGCGAGACAAAAGGTTGCATCATTTGCAGGAAAAAGTCATAGCAGGGCTTCAGCTTATCAAAGGACTGAAATCTGATCTCCCTGCCATCTTCGCTCCTACTGTCCTGTTAATGTCATTTACATTCTTTGCAAGGAGATTATTATGTTCAAGGAGTCAAACATACTTCATCTGTTCAATCCTCCTCACTTGCAACCAGAAGAAGATCACCGTGCCCTTCGGGATGATTAATCGCCCACTCGTATGTGATAGCCTGCCCAGATGCCACATTTAGGTTCGCTGGCCACGAAACTTCAGAGCAAAGTTTGAAGGTACATGCTCATTGCGAGAATCATCAACTTCCATGTCCGGAGTCCGGAGTATCACAAGCGGAAATATGTGTACTGTATACCCCAAGACCGCGGCCTCTAAGCCGAAAGCTGCTTAAGGATCTGCCACTGATTGGGCTACTGTTGAGTCGCGTTCGCTCTCCGAACAGAACTTTTGTAGCGAGGATATATAGATGAAAATGTCAGAATTACG
The DNA here is from genome assembly GCF_000512585.2 of Kwoniella bestiolae CBS 10118. NCBI lineage: Eukaryota > Fungi > Basidiomycota > Tremellomycetes > Tremellales > Cryptococcaceae > Kwoniella > Kwoniella bestiolae. The sequence goes on from NC_089243.1 coordinate 1,386,094, forward strand.
AAATATACTTATCGTTGCTCCGTAATTCACCCTGTATATAAGAAACTTTTCGTATCTCACTTCCTGTACTAATCCTCATCGCTATACAAGACGCTGAGGATAGTAAAGGTTAGATATATCAATCATGAATCGCTATATAAGACGCCGAGGATAGTACAGGTTCTCTCACGGAAAGATCGAATGATCGCTGCCGAAAAAGACATTTTGGCAGGTCCCCTTGGATTTTATGGTTAGGATCGAGCTTCCTGAGAATCACAGTCTGTCACTGGAAAGTTGATCTGCTTGGAGAACGCATGCTTTAGACTCAGAACAATACATCGCTAGTCGCTCTCAACTTGGTCCAATATTTGTAGCACTTCAGATACTGTATATCGACTCGACGAGTTTATGCCACTCTTGTTCCCAGCACCTTTCTGAACCACTTTCATACATGGTAGGGCTTTCGTATTGACGTGCTTAGTCAATGTAGACCCGTGACAGAAAGTTCAGGCCACGACACATGATAGCAGGAATGGACTACAGCGATTCGTTGCGCATCCCACTGGTCTTCTCGTAGATGGCTTTCAAAGATTTCTGTTTCTCCAATGGTGAAAAGTCTGACAAGAGACCCATATCCCAGTCGTAGTACCACCCTGGGGTGTGCTGTCCACCGATCATCATCCTGGCTATGTGCCTGGGGATCCCCTGACTCAGAAGCGTCAGTAAGCCATGTTGGGGAAAACCATTCATTCGTTTTTCGCTTTCATAAGATGTGAAGGATGCGTGTAGTCTCCAACCCGTGGGAATGTCTCCACTCTTACCTGTCTTGGCACCTGCCTCAGCTTTCTGGAAGGAGTAAGCGATCACATGTCTGTTCAGTGGGCTTCTCGAGGAATGTTTGGCTACGGTATCAGTCGCCTGGTGTGGGGGCGCACTATTTTCAAAATCACCATATTCGTTCATTTCATCTTCGGACAGTAAGGCGATCGTGCGCGATAGTTGGTTTTTCCAATCTCGGAACGTTTTCTGCTCAGTGTTTTGATTCCCGCAGCGCTCTGATGACTCGCCCCCTCCCGGTTGATTCTGACTTGTGTTACCTTCCAGAGCCCATTGGTATTGTGTGTCCTTCAGGTGGAAATTTGCCAGCCACTGAATGGAGTTTGTGGCTTCCAGTATTAGCTGAGCCTTGACTTCGGATAGAAGTTTTTCTTTATCGTCACTGGAGGTGTCCAAGGTAGGCTCGATGTAGCCCGTCTCACCTTCTTTAAGCAGCCATGCAGGGATTAGTTTTTGCTCTCGGATGTAACGGTCAGCGATGTGCTCCCCATCGGACACGAGATGTGATCCTGCAGAGGGGTGCCTTCTGATTCAATGATATGAATCTCTCGTATAATTTTTCGCTCTTCGGACAACTCCCAAGTGAGCCGCTGGGACAGCAAATAGTGTAGGGGAGGTGAATACTCGAGGCTGTCTTTTACTTTCATCATAGCTGCGTTTACGGCGTCCTCCATGGAAGCATTCCACAAAGCGATGTCATCGGAATTTTCCATATCTGCTTTAAATGTCAATTGGGTGTGTGGATGTGTGGTACGAATGTGTGGATGATCAGGTATGACAGTGTGCAATCTATGTTAGGTAGCTGTGTGATGGAGACAAATGCGGTTACGCAAGTATTGAAAGGTTCGGCGGAAAAGTTGGAAAAGGTAGTGTGAAAAAGAAGACCGAGCACCTTGGCTGTCCGTTTAACCGGGTTTATACGTCGTCCACGGCAATCGTCCGCTTTTCAGGGCAGTGAGAAGAACCTTGGATCCTTTCTTGGGATCACATCCTTTTTCACCGAGAAAACGCTCCACTGACATCATCGTCCACAATCTCTTCTTCCCAGATGAGACTGTTGAGATCAGAGGACAGTTTTCTTGGGGCAAAATGCACGAGATCACTGGCTTAGCATCACGAAAAGAACTCGAAGACAGGGGAAGGGGCTATGAAGTACTTTTTTGGTTGTCTATTCCCATAACCAGTGTCACATCCCAAAGGACAAGAGTAATGATTTCTCAAAAGCTGGGAGTGCGGTGCATGCGAACGTCTCACTACAGCTCTCCTAAACACTACGAGTAAGATAATCCAGAAACTCTTAGGCTTTCGGTTAGGTAACTTGGACGGCGAAGTCAAATTTCGCTTAGGGGAACATCGTCCAAGTGGCATTGTGTGCTCTTCTTGCGAGACACACTGGTTGAAAGAATACCATAGCGTGATAGCTAGGTGTGGACCATTCGAGTATTCCGCGCGAGGAATGTGTATTGATCGGTACTTTGAGACAAGAAGTACTGTACTTGAGAATAAGGAATAGAGGAAGTTCTATCTATGATGTCAATCTTCGAAGTTTCGACCAGTGTGACCAGTGTGCGAAGGCATGTAAGGCGGTAGAGCATCGCTGAATGTTAAGCTCTGTGGTCTAGACTTTTCCCCTTGATACCTACCACGAGCCTTGGACTGACGTCACATGAGAAACCAGAAGGGAGCAAGGTGCACCGCCTAGTTCAGGTCAAAGGTTCAAGGCATTTGGATGCTTCGTCTGTCTTCTTGCGCTTGGGCTATTCAATCGTCTCGTTCCTTATATACCATATATCTATATATAGTCAGATCTTTGGCCAATTGAAACAATTTCGTTTTTCAATTGTCTCTTTGGCTCTCTACTTGCCAGATCCATAGGTTTTTCCTTTTTGCTTCACAGCAAAGCATCTTACAGAGCTCCAGCCCCACACGCTTCATACGGTGCCACAGAGTCCCATGCCCCTTCAGCAAGCTTTACGTCGAGCTTTGAAGCCTCGCTCAGGCAGATCAAGCACGAAATGTCCTTCGACTTCTGCTGGGACGGATCAGGATCAAACCTCTGAAAAGACCGAACCGTCCTATCATAGGGTGTATGAAGGGGAGGTAGAGAGGAGGTCTCACTTTACCATCAGATGTCTTACATCTGGGGTTGACAGTTTGACCCAGCCTGACTGGATACAAACCGCTTCAGTGAAGCTTACAATAAGCGAAGATTTTCATGTCATGGGACAGGTGACCAATTGGGAAATCGCTCTTCATCGAGACTCTGAGTGTGATCGAGCACCAGAACCTGCCTCTGAAACCATCGTTGTCCCCTTTTTTCCTGATCGTTTTCCTGATCGTCCTAAACCTAGCAGAGAAATCTTAGCAAGTGAACTTTTTGAGAACGGCGACTCGTCTAAAATCATCAGCGGTCACGTTCCCGAAACGGGAGTCGAACAGACACTGTACAATTATCTGGAAAAGGCAACCATCAAGCCCTATGAAGGGCAACATCAACCTTGTAAAGGCTGCCCAAAGAGTTCTGCCCCGCACGCCATCTCCCTGATATCCAGGAAAGATTTCGATGCATACAAAGACGGCAATTCGGAACCAGCTTTAGAAGAACGATTGAAGCTACATGCCCATTGTCCATTGTATGAAAGAGGCTACAATTACACCCTGACAGATGTCCGGCACAGAGACCTTTCTCAGCACTGGCGAGCTCAATCCAACGAGCCGAAGTCGAACGGGTTCAAGGAGAAGATAGCGTACGAGATCGAACTCAACTGGAATGAAGTGACTGATCCGAGAGACACGAATCCAAACTATCCTTTCGAGGATGACGATCGGATGTTTGCAAATCTTTTCGACAAGTTCGATGGAACGCCCGGAGACTTCAGTTCCAAACAAGATAAAATCGAACGAACGATAACAGTTGGGAAAGCTTGAGTATCCCCATTGTTTATGATGCATGGCTCAGCTTGTCCCTCTACCCCATTGCAGCCTGATCAGGGCATACAGGCAGGTCGGAAGGTACCGAGCATTGCTGTTGCGATGATGTTCCAACTTCCTTAATCATTCTGTTGATTGACCCATATCTAGTCAGACATATGGTCTGTCACAATTGATTGCGGCTGTCATCGATACCTCAGTACATGGTGTAACAGAGTAGGAACAATTACACTGGTGCACCACCAGTATCAAGGGATTGTGTCCAATTATGGAGTTCTGAGCTCTTGACGATGGAGCAAGCACGGCAGGTGGAGCAAAGAGAGGACAGACAGCTGATATCACATATCGCCTGGCACAAAATTTAAAGGCAAAACGTGCGTGATCCCGCTGAGCGCCACACGGGTATCAAGCATACCGTGTATATGACTTTTCGCTTCAAAGCAAGACCAGTCTCTCGAAAATGACGGGGAATCTGCTTGGCCATCTGCTTCTGCGGGGATGTCCAAAAGCTTAGAATGGCGATACAGCTGTGCAGACTTGTTCATCCACCGGCCCTCTCGTGCATATTCGGTGGCAGAGCGCCACCATTGTCACCTGCGCATGAATTCATGTGGCATCTCGAACTATGACATGGACAATATGAAATGATGCAGTACGTCAACAATCGCTATATGTCTCAAACTGTCTCGAAAGATTGGGAAGTTGATAGCCTGACAAGTCCTGTCAGACATCTCCCCAGACGAGAAGTCTCTTACTTCTCGGACTTGGTGTTGTTATCCCCAGTTCGGGTTGCGCCACCGCCTGGGGCCAACCCTGAAAGACCAAATTTCTTGGTGGGATCAGTGGCATTGATGCCGAGGTTACTCGCAGCGTTCTGAACGGACTGGTCGGATGCTCGCATGGTCGAGGGGAGCAAGGAGGTGAGAAGATCCCCACCACCTTGAGAAGAGGAGGTGTTTGTGCTTGTGTTTGTGTTTGTGTTGGTGGATTGTTGTTCAGAAGACATTGTCGTAAATGTTCAAGGACTGGTTTGGTCTTGGTTAAGATATATGTGTGAACTCGTTGAGATGATTGTTGAGGAGAGGAAAAAAGGTATTGTCTTGAATTGTGCAGCCTTTTTATACCTTTTCCTGGCACTTTGAGCTTACGACTGACTGTGTCATCTCTCAGGCCACCATGATACGTAGGGCAAAGGTCTAGACTCAATTAGTCATGCTTCCTATCTGTTGAGTTGAGTTGTAGTCATCCAGCCGAGCTCTCAGGTAGCTTATCAGAAGAGGTGGAGGAAGGATTCTCAAGATCGTCATAACCTCTGTCTTGTAGGATATGTCAAAGCGACGCACGTTCATAAGAAAAGCCTTCGAGCCTTATCTCATGCTTTAAAGCTCGTCGAATTCTGTGAGCGTTTCGATTCTCGCTTGCTTGACATCACTCATGGGCGATCGAATTAGAAGGTCCCAGAAGACCCACATCTTCATGAATACCATCATCAACAGTCGTCATGCAATATGTGATCGGTACAGGTATGAAAGGATGGAGGGGCTACGCACGCCAGCCTTCGATAGAATTTATGATATTCTTTATGCTAACCTACTGCATGCAAGAGGAAGGCCACCATACTCTATAAGCAGTGCAGATGAGTAGTCGCAGTCTCCCTGGGGAGGCACGTATTGCATTTCGGGATATCTGAAACTCGTCGTTGCGACTAGTGTCATAAGCTTCAAGCGTCTTCGATTGATCGTAATATGATAATACTCTCGGGTAACTGAGGTATGCATATACTCTACTCGATGTCGCTAAGAAGGCTTCGGTATGAGTCATCAAGACATCGTATGTGGCCTGATGACCGATCTGTCCAGCATTGGTCATCCGTTTGGTCTGACAAACATAGCCTCACGAAGGCAACTATCCATGTCTCTCGTGAACGTGTCAGCTTCGATTCCATGTACCTTAGCCTTCCACATCGTACTGTACAACTAGGCCTTCTTCCCACTCCTCAACCGAAAGATACAGTATCCTGTGTGACATCACAACTCCTCGTCAAGATCCTCCATAGAAGTCCTGTTCAGGCACAATACGCCCTTCCCCACTCTCGAGATCGTATCTTTCGGTAGTCAGCCCCCTCCAGACATGCACATCATCAAAGGTCTTCCATAGATGCCCTCATCCTGGCCTCTACCCTGACTCAGGAGTATCACTTTACATAACTTGCCCAGCACCTTACAGTGCAGATTCACATTGCCTTTTGTAGCGCATCAAGAAGTTCAATGGTGCGGTACATCATCCCAGTGTCATTTTCGCTCAGAGCTACAGACAGATGTTGTCCTGTGAGCGTAACAAACGCAGGCCTACCAATGTGACTTATACTCTGGATTTTACGCTCCTCCAGATGCTCATCCCCCAGATCCTTTCAGACCCAATGCAATGCATTCATTTCACATATGAATTCCTTTTCCTCAATTAAGCAAAACTGCAGTACTGACCACGTCCTACATCCTACTGATTCTCGAAGTATTTGGCCATAACCCCCTCTCTAACCTTCCTCTCCGGTGCCCTCTTCCCCGTCCAAAGTTCAAACTGCACCAAACCCTGCAACACCAATATCTCAACCCCGGGAACACTCCTCCACTTTCCACTAGTGTTCGACTCGGCCAACTGGAGTAAAGCAGTTTTGTAAGGTTTGTACGCTAGGTCAATGACCACTCCTCCCTCTTTCCTGCCCAATAGACTTTCGGGGAGATGAATCCCCTGTTCGGATTGCGAGAGGACTAGCGAGTTACCGGGCACAGTGGAAATTACCACTGAAGGTTGTAAGTTACCGAAGGAATCTATCACTTGGATATTATAATTTGAAGGGAAAGATCCTTTAACCTTCAAGGCATTTTCGAGTGTTCGATTGAACAGGTATATCATCTTGAAACCTAATTTGTATAGCGCGTAGATGGCTGCTCGACAGGTACCTCCTGCACCAATCACCAATCCCTCACTTGAAGAGGGTTTAGTGTTAGATGGAAGGTTGGATAACGTAGCTTGGTAGATCGCTTTCCAATCTGTATTCTCCCCGTGCAACTTGCCTTTGGAGGGTACGATAGTATTCACCGCTCCGATGACTTTCACGTCTTCTGAGACGGAGTCCAGATGAGGGATGATATCGAGTTTTAAGGGGATAGTGACACTTGCTCCTCCGAAATCCTGCGATCGAATGACATCTAATACACCTTGATCTACTTTGTCTGATTCGTGTAGACCATATTCGTGGGGATATCCTAGAGCTTGGAAACCGGTATTGTGTAATGTAGGTGAAACAGAATGAGCGATGGGACTACCGAACAAGTAGAATCTCTTGGAAGGTAACAATCCAATTAGATTTCGGATCTTTAATACCTCTTTCACGGTCAATTGTCCAGGTGCAGCTCTGGAGGGTAAGGCCTCGTGAGTGACTGGAGTGAGGATCGGGTTGAGAGCTCGAGAGAGTTGTCCGGCAGCTCCCATGTTGATAGCTAAGAGAGGTTTGAAACCAGGTTGAGAAAGAACTTCTTCGACAAATAATGATAATTTCGAGTTATCCAGAAGAGTCTTGGCTGTACCGACTATCTTGACTATATCGCCGTATTTGGAGCATAAGGAATACTTCGATCGAACAGCTTGCTTGTCCCATGCCATCGATCCGGTCCAGTCGTGCCATGAGGCAATAATGTGCGATTTACCTTTACTCTCCGATATGCCTTGGAGGACCTCAGCAGGCCATGATACTTCGAGATCGACGTATTCACACGCCGATCTTATACCTAATTCTACTACCGATCGGTATAGCGCTGGCTGGTCTGAAGGCGCCATTCCACCTTGATCCTTGGATCGTACCGAGAAGACGACGGGTAGTGAGGTAGCGAGTCGAAGCGAGGCCAGTTGTTTAGCAACGAAAGAGGGAGGTGGTAATCCAGGTGAAGTGGGAGCGGTCCCAGCAGGGTTTAGCAAGTCAAGTCGAAGTTCGACCGCATCAGCACCTTCCGTCAATTCCTCAATCTGAGCTAGGGCGGGAGTGATATCGGGGAATGTCAACGATAAGAAAGCAGTGGGATTGTCACTTGATAATCTAGGTCGATTTGTTTCGATCCCTTTGATGAACTTGAAGAACCTTGCGCATTCCCTCCTCATAGCTTGTTCGTGCTGTTGAGGAGATTGGCTACCGACGGGATCAAGAACATTGTAGAATTCATGGCTTGAACATGAAGCGTACCATGGTTCTCTTCGCTTGAAGACATCGGCGAATGATTCGCCCCAATTCGGTCGAGCAGCGGTATTACCAATGGATGAAAGGAAGTTATCGATGTCTTCTAAAGCTCGAGTAACGTGGATAACTAAGCCTCCTTTGGAGACATGGGATTGAAGGAGCTGTCGAGCGACTTCTGTTTCTACCACTCCTCCACCTAATGCAATCACATGGTTCCCCTTTCTCTCCTGTATGTATCTCCCCAAGATCTCAGTTTCGACACGTCGGAACTCTTCCCAGCTATTAGCAGCTACGAAGTCGGCAACTGATTGTTTGGTCTCTTCGAAGAAGGTATCATCGGCATCGGTGAACTCCCCGCCAAGAACATCAGCAGCTAATCGACCAATGTAGGTCTTTCCAGCACCTCTCATACCGATGATGAAGATAGGGTGATCGGATTGAGATTGATCGACTGAAGTGGCGGGTTTGGCTGAGGTAGAAGCTTGCTTGTGGGTTTCAAGCTCCACACCTTCAACAGGAATACCAATCTATTTGTATCGTCAGCATTCGCGTCTCAGCCTGGATATGATGATGATCTGAATGAACACACCTTGTTCTGAAGATCATCCCAGAAGTTGGGCCAAGTCTTCTCAACACACCTCTTCTCCTCAATAATGGTCTTCTCAACGATACAGGCCAAAACGCTGAAAGCCATAGCCACTCGATGATCGTCGTAACAGTGGACAGAAGCACCTCGGATGAGTGATGGCGCAGCTTTACCAATCACGATAATACCATCATCGAATTCATCGGTCTCGACGCCGAATTTAGCTAAATAACGAAAACAGTCATCAGCAGCTGCGTTCACATGAACATCCATGCCATTCAGCTGCTGGGATGTAATACTCACCAAGCTGATCCCTCATAGCTTTAATCCTATTACATTCCTTAACCCTCTGATTGGCAATACCGTAGATCCTCGAAGCGGTAGGAGGTAGTCCCTGGACTTGTCGTTCAGGTAAAGCGGGGAGATTGGCCACAGCAGCAAGCACAGAGGCAGTCAAGAAAGCATCCGTCATAGGCTCCATATCTACGTTACCCAATGCTCTGAGCTGGCCAACGGGAGGTCCAGTGACCTTTGTGGACGTAAGGGTCTGTTCGACGGTACAGCCCATAGGTTCCAACACTTCTTTAGCGAATCTTGCGTCACCTTGTAAAGAGGATGAACCGATATTGGAGATGGTACAGGTCGTTCCGGTGATAGCGGCAATGGCAAGTGGGTAAGTAGCGCTCGAAGCGTCCGACTCAACAGAGTAGTCGGATGGGTTCTTGTACGTCCCCTTGGGGATGACATAGACATCCAGGAGATTACCAGCAGAATCGGTTTTTCGCTGAACGGTGATTCCGAATTGAGCCATCATAGCTGTTGTCATATCGATATAAGGTTGAGAGATGACTTGACCACCTGTCAATTCCAGTACCACTTCCTCGGCAGCGTATGGTGCACAGAGAAGGATCGAAGAGACGTATTGACTTGATACTGAAGCGGCGAGCTTAATATGTCCACCTTTGAAACCGTCAGTCTCGATATCGAGGGGAAGACATCCTTGGCTTTCAACGTATTTGATCTTGGCTCCATTGGCGGATAGAGCATCAACTAAGGGACCGATGGGTCTTTGTTTCATTCGAGCATTACCGGTGATAATGGTGGATTTTTCGGTAGGTGCGGCGCCGGAAACCATGGCACAGACAGTGGTAAGGAATCGAGAAGCTGTACCAGCGTTACCGAGGTAGAGCTCTTTGCCTTTGGCAGGAGCGGAGAGAGTACCGCCACCACCCTCGACGACGATGGTGTCACCTCCATCTTCCCATGAGAAGACGGCGCCCTAGTAATGAATTTGTAAGCTGTGTTGGCATAGGCGATATGAGAATAGCTCACCTTGAGCTCTACGAGAGCGTTCATCATGACAGCAGTGTCATCAGAGTGTAGCAAATTCCTGATTCTGCAAGTACCAGTAGCTAGTGCAGCCAGGACCAAGGCTCTGTTTGAGATAGATTTGGAACCTGGAGTGGCCATGGTGATTGGGGATTTGGTGGGAGTACCGGAGATGACGGTAGCAGCTTCGCACAAGACTCTTCTAATGACTTCATCAGCAACGACTGAAGCTCTCTCTTCATAGGTTTTACCGATTCTCGAGAGTAAAACGATCTTCTTCGCTGGACCCGAGTTCTTCTTGTCGATTCTCATGATATCCAATAACCTGTCCACGGATAGTTGACTGGAAGCAGGTAAGGAAGTGATTCTTCGGTCGGACAAGGAGATGGGTAATCCATAAGCTTGAAGACATCTTGTCAACCTTCCTACAGCGACTTGACTGAGAACACCGAGTTGTCGGGCAACCTCAGCTTCCAAGATGATACCGACTGAAACACATTCACCGTGGAGCATGGCAGGTGTGAGAACAGCTTCGATCGCATGTCCGATAGTGTGTCCGAAGTTGACCAAGTTTCGCAATCCGGTTTCTCGCTCGTCGATAGTGACGATATGGGCTTTCACGTAAATTGAGCCTGAGACGACTCGAAGAAGTAGTGACTGAGCGTGTGATCGGTCAGATTCGAATCGACCGGCAGTGGATGAGGTGGTGGGTTTGGTAGATGCTGCGAGGGAGATCTCGGCGGATCGGGATTCGAGGAGAGCGAAATCGTCGTCTTTCCAGATAGCGGCGGTCTGGGAGACGTGATTTAGCAAATGCGCAGATCATCCGAAGAAAGTGAATGACAGATAAGAAGAAGCCGTTAAGCGAAAATGAGTTATAGACAGCCAGAAACGAAGCGTATTATGACAGGATCGTTCAGTGAAGAGAAAAGAAGGATATCCAATCTTCTCCTTCCCCAAGCACAGACTACCCGGACCAAACTCCACACTCACCTTGACAACCTCAGCCATTCCATTACTAACCTCCCTAGGCGGGAGCGTAGTCAAAAAGGCAAGATCCACAAAAATATAAGCAGGTTGCCAGAAAGCACCGATCAAGTTCTTCCCATGAGGGGTATCGATGGCGGTCTTGCCTCCTACGGCAGAATCGACCATCGCCAAGAGGGTTGTGGGGATTTGGACAAACTTGACTCCTCGCATGCTGTGTGGTACGTAGATTAGCAGATGCATCACCCTGGATAGACAATGATCCCGCATGCTTCTAGCATGAGGTTGATGATCCATTCGTCGCATATTGATTCCAACCACACCCATAAATTTGACCACACTCATATATTCAACAGCTAAGGGAAAATTGCAACTCACAAAGTAGCAGCCACGAACCCCGTCAAATCACCCACCACACCCCCACCAAAAGCCAGTACGACCGTATCCCTAGTCAACTTCTGATCCAACATCCAATCTTCAATCTCCTCTTTCACCTTTCTTGATTTGGCCGTCTCTCCAGGAGCGACCTCATATACCAAGAATCTAGACTTGGCACCCGTCTGAGCATAGGCATGTTTGAGATCATCGAGGTAGAGTGCCGATAGGTGGGTATCGGTGATGAGAACGTAAGCTGATGAGGGGAGGTTGGAGGTGATGGTGTTGAATATGTAGGGGAGGAGATGGAATCCGCAGTGGATGGATTCGTTGCCCAGTATAGATATTTTAAGGACGTCCGCCAAAGGAGTAGGAGTAGGAGCGGACATGGTGGACATGATGGTCAAATGTACCTCTTTGACTTGTATGGGTATAGAGAGAATAGAGGTGATCTCTGAGGTAAAGGTCAGACCTTTTATATTGTTGACGGATCACTTCGGATTCAACCTCCCCTTTCTTGACTTTTATTTCTAACTCGACACTTTGACATTTACTCGTTACCCTGAATGGTTATGGGGGGATGTTGAGTCACGTGACTAAGATAGACACGTGTGACTTACAGATATCGTTCGAACAGAGGTCCAAGCGCGACTGTTAGTGCAAGTGTAGCACTGTTGATACAGTACTTTGGGCTGATGAAGTATGGACAACAGTTGGAAATAGCATACAATATAGCACAGAATCACATCCACGGCATAAGCGGTCTAAGAGCATAATGACCCTCATTAGCATCTTCGTGACTTCCCCAGATACTCACTCCGAACGACGATTCGATACCTCCCTAACAATCAGTCAATTAAAAGTGAGCCTGACCCCCTCTCTCATCTCCCATCTCCCAACCACAGCTTACGAATGTTCACTGTACAGGACAAGCTCGTACCCATAACAGGCATCTCACCGCAATATCAAATCCTCTCCCTCTACCCATCCTCCGACGCAGTCACTCTCGGCTCATCCAAAGCTATCGCTCAGCTCAATGACCAAGAGAGGACGTTGGGGCAGTATGACATAAGGGAATGGCAATGTATCAAGGTGAGCTTCGTGTTCAGTGGATCCGCTCCAAAATCTCAAGACCACGTAGCTCACCAGTTGTGTTTTTTGTGTATAGGTAGACAACACAGATCCCAATTATAGACCTGGGGAATTCACCGATGAGAGTAATTTGGAGAGGTTCGAACTGACCAACGAGGAATATGAGAGTAGAAGTGGTGAGTTTCCCATTCCCAGGTTCTTTTATTTGAAAACGTCTACTCTACAATCTTGGAGGAGTCGGAGGGATACATGCCAAACATCTGGCATTCTACCTCCGCGGTACGACCGTACTAATCAATATACCTTGAACCAGATACCGTCCTCTCCCACTTGAAAGCCAACAAACTCGGTAGATTCGCCCCTATCCCTACAAACCTCACTTACCCACCCCCTCCTCCAACAACATACGATAGTAACATAATACCCAACGCACGATGCGAGGTATCTCACGGATCAGATGGGTCAGGTCGAAGAGGGACAGTTCGGTTCGTAGGTGAGGCGTCGATAGGGAAGGGCGGGGTATGGGTGGGGGTGGAATTGGATGAACCGCAGGGGAAGGGGGATGGAGAGTGAGTAATCGTCGCTTATACTTGAATTTACTCTGGTTCTTCTCTTCTTTCCTTGATACATCGCCATATTTGTCTCTTCCCTGCCCCTCTCCTTACTGTCTTCCATGGCTTGTCATCTGTCTTGCTCACCCTGCTTCTCGTACGAATGCCATTCACAATGATACAATCCATATACTGATCTATTCCCCCTTGTTCGCAGAGTCGAGGGCAAACGATATTTCCAGTGCCTACCCCTCCATGCAACTTTTGTCCGTCCAGATAAAGTCACAATAGGTGATTTCCCAGAGGAAGATCTGATGGCTTCAGACGAAGATGAGATATAGTATAATGACATGCATGAAATGTATGGAATCGGACAAATGGATCATCGTATCTACAGAAGTTATTGCGATGAAATGGGAAGTGGAAGGAGAGCCGTACTTGACGAGATGAAAATATGGGAAGGTTTTTGGTTTGAATCACGAGTCATAAGTGGATTGGACGAAATACTGAAATTGGAAAGATGATGATATCAGAGTAAAGGCGAGACTAAGAAAAAGATGAAGCCAGTGGTTGTAGCTTCGAGAGCAGTACGAGCGCGAGATTGAAGAGATGATGGCGATCCGAGGGCGATCTCGAGATACCGGCGTATGGTGTGCGGTGTTGGACGGAGAGATGATCCGATCTATTGAGAAAGATTTGTAAGCTCTTTGCCATCCATTCAACCTATCAACGACTGATGGAGCTTACCTTTCAGCTGATTTCTTATACTGGCCTAATCGGAATCAGAGAAGTATTCATCTCCAGATTGACTATCCTTCCCTCCAACCTGAACTACCACTTCCTTTTTACCCTTCCTTTTGGGTTTGGGTTTGGGTTTGTCTTCGGGTTCGGGTTCGTCCTCATGCTCCGTTAATTGCTCCTCTTCTCCCTCTTTGTCTTCCTCAACCATCTCATCTTTCGCTTTCTGAGCGTTCTTCTTTTGCGAAGAAGAAGCAGGAGGGTTCCTTCTCTTCTTGGGCACTTGCGATTCCTCTTCATTATCCAATTCGAAATCTTCTTCGCCTTCGTCCTCTTGCTCTGGCTCTTCATGATCGGATGGCATGGGTGACGAGAGAATGACAACTTGCTCGGTTCCGTCCTCACCTTCCCCTTGTTCTTTCGCATCGTCCTCTTTGAGGGTGGACATGGAAATGTCATTTTCATTTTCGTTCACTTCGACTTCGATGGAAATTCCTGAAGAGAGTTGTCCAGTCTTGAGGAAGGGAACGATGGTCTATCAACATGGAAGGAAGGTATCAGTGTGCTGCACGTCGTAATAGATTGAAGACAATGATGGAGGAGGAGAGAAAGGAAGGAAGGCAAGATACACTACACTAACCTTCTGACAAAACTCCCTCAACTCATTCCCGTTCATCTTCCCATACCCTCCCCCCTCTTTCCCATTCTTCTTTCGATTCCCTTTACCCTTCGATGTAGACGAGGACACAGATGACGAGAAAGAAGGAATCTTGATTTTCTTGGCGAGATCAAAATAATCAAAATTCTTAGCATTCTCCAGGAAACCCAGGAGGAAGCATTGGATTTCCTTCTTCTTCTCATCATCGTCTTTCTTCTCGTCATTATGTTGCTCTTCCATCTCGGGGGTGATGTCTTTGTTGGTGGTGCTGGTTGATCGAGTTCGAGATCGAGTGGTTCTGGAGGAAGGATCGTTCTTCTCTTTGGCTGTTCCCTTGAGAGCTGGTTTCGGCTTGGGCTTGGGCTTGGATGACGAGGAAGAAGATGATTTCGCTTTGGACGGGGTGGTGGATTTACCGTATGTTTTGAAAGCGCGTGCCATATTGGGTGGGTGTGATAATGATGGGTATGGCGGGTTTTGGATGTGGGTGTAGGTGTGGGTGTGAGGGGTGTTTTGATTCGAAAGAGGAGATGAAGAAAGAAAAGAGAAAGAAAGAAAGAAGAAGGGTCAATTCGATCAAGGAGGGGTTTATATACCTTTTCCCATCATAGTGGGGAAGGAAAAAGCTGAGTGGACTGACTGATGATGATATGGGGTCTGTGCGCATCATCATCATCATCATCATCATCATCATCATCATTTTACTTGACAAGAGTGTGGGGTGGGGGTCCTTTGGATTCGATGATATGATATTATATCGTCACATCAAATTAGGATGAGTCAACTACTCGCTATCACATGGTTCATCGCCTCTCTCCATCATTATCATTATTGTTTTCGATTCTCTTGTAATCCTCTTCCGTACAAAACCAATTCATATCATCGCTTCCTCCTCTTTACTATCCTTGATTATTCCCAATAAATCACTACAAACAAACACAACACACACACACACGATGCCTAAAACCGAAAAACCCAATCACGCCGAATTCAAACCATACTTCAAACCACCACTCAAACTCAAACAATCCAAATTGGATTTTGCACCTGCCAGAGACGGTCTTACCGAGGTCCCCAAGAAAAGTAAGAAGAACGAGTACGACAAGACCTTACTCGTAATTTTATTCCTCAAGGTAAATTCTCTCTCTCTCTCTTGTGTACTGTACCATTGATGAATTGAGCTGACGTGTGATTTTATACGATGGTAGACAGCAAAAGATATTGAGTGGGATGAACTATCCAAAGATATGGGCAAGACTCCTACCCGTAAGTTGTTTCTTTCTCTTGGCTATGAAGTACATCAGTATCGCTGAACTGAGATGTATAACTGGTATCACGGCAGAATGTAAAGACACCTGGCGAAAAGTCATTCACCCTTCCCTCCTATCCAACAAACCATGGAGCGGTGGCGGAAGAAATTGGACGGGGGAGATGAAGATTGCCACTTTGATGATGGTCTTGAACGTAGGTCACATCCCACTCTCACACGTTATGGTACGATGTGATGAGATCGACTCAGAGAAGATGTTGCTGCATGGTCAATCCAAAACGTAATTCCGAGCTGACGTGATATCGATATATCCGATGATAGTCTTGTAATCCCGATTGGGAAGTTATAGCCACTTCTTTTCCTGGAAAGACTAAATCTCGTGAGTTCGTGGATCCCAACTTTGCTTTCAGATCAGCTGAGAGTTCATCCCATATCTCGAAAGAGGGGGAATGAGAGAAGCTGATCAATGAGCACGATCCGAACAGAGCTCTACGATGTGTGGCGCAAAGTGATTTTTCCGAGACTCAAAAGGGGAGATACGGTCGAGTAAAACAGTCACCCCAATGCAAATGACGAGGTATCCTACCATAGAGATTAGTATTCAGAGTAGGTCCGAGACAGAAAGTTCTTGACTCCTTCCCTATAGACACTGCATATACCGTAGAATAATATGCCTTCTCGATGCCACATTCCACAATACAGAGATACATCAAGATCCAATACATCACGTCAACCGAACAAATGTATCTCTGATATGGTATACACACGATCAGAATGAAAATATGGCTAACAAGTGCAGCAAGAGTGGTGAGGTAGCACAATAAGATATACAATCAGATCCTCTTCTCTTCTTATCTCTCTATCATTGTGAAGAGCCACGTCCATATACACTCAAATCAAACCATCCACCTCAGCTTCATCTTCTTCCTCCTGTCTTCTTGCTTTTCTACCCCCACCACCCATCGTAGACGACTCCTCTTCATCGATCTGTAAACTCTTAGCACCCTTCTCCTCCAGCTTCTTCATCTGCTTGTTTATCCCCGAACCTCTTCCTCCCCTTTTCTTCTTATGACCACATGTAGGAACATTCTCGGGTTGAGCAACATCCTGAGGGAGGTGCGAGTCCAAGTCAGAAAGAGTGGAATCTTCTCTTTGTTTCCCCTTTGGATCGATTGTCGCATGGGAAGCACCAAGGTGAGAAGCAGTAGATTCGTCAAAATCTTCGAACTCGCTTTTCTCGTATTTACAATCCAGTTCTTCAAGCTCTGCGACATCCTCCCTTTCAGCCTCGACATCATCCGCCTCTTCCTCTTCCTCCCCATCTTCCTTTTGCTCATCGTTTGATACCTCCGCCGAAGCCTCAACATCAAATCCCGCGATCCCTCCACTCCCACTCTCAAAGATCCGTACCGAGCCCTCATCTTCCTCACGCAAAACAACCCGGTCAACCTCAACTTCCGAACACACACTCATACCCCTTTCTGGAATGATCGGTTGAGGCGTCTGCTACAAACATACATAATTAGAGCAAGGTCCAAGTGCATGAGATCCGAAGTCCATGCCATAGAAGACTCACAGATTTGTCTCTGTTTTTACCGCCCCCGTTGTTGGAGCGACTTTTGTTCTTGCCACGAACCTTGCGTCGTTTCTTGGGCAATTCGGAGTGTGATGGTTGGGGCTCCTTGTCCAAGTATTTGTTGTGCGGTTTCCAACGATTGTTGGAGGAGACGTGTGAGTGTGATGGTTGGGGCTCCTACAAAGATTGAGGTCAGGGTCAGATAGCCAGGTCTCTGGTGCGTGATAAACTCACAGTCTCCTCGATGACATCGTCATGGTCACCGTCCAGGGTAGGTGTGGACCCAGTAGATTTGTTGAAGAGGGTCGTATCGGGTGTAGGGGAAGGGTCAGGTTTGCGAAGGTTGAGGCCCTACATCAACGTCTGGTGTTAGTCTTCCCAACGCTTCGACACAAGGAACACCATCAGAAAAAGACTTACATTATCTTTCCTTGGCATCTCAACCACTTCAACCGTCTCATCCTTGGTGTCTTGTTGATCGTATTCCAATGCGCTTGGGCGAGGCGGCGAATGAATGGCAGTAACAGATGAAGAAGTCTCATCATGATCGTCCAAGTTCAAATGCCCCTCAACCGCAGGTGAGGTGTCTACCAGATATGGGGCAAAGAAGTCTGCGGAGGCTCCCTCCGCTCCTGGGCTATCATGACCATGAGGTCCTTCCGATCCAGCGACCGCCGCAGGAATAGCCAAAGCGAGATCTGGAACGTCCATACCTAGATCTCGTTCCTGCCATCATCATTAGCATTCTCGGTGCATCGGTCGAAGTGAACTAGGGAAACATACTTACTTTTCCACTTAGAGGTTTGAAAGACTTCCGATCGGAAAAAACATCCGTCGTGGGGGATAAGGAAGGCATCGAGGTCATTCGTTTGAGTGGAGTAGGGGTGAAAGGCTAAGTACCGGGAGTTAGCTAGTGGGTCGCACTTGAATTCGACAGTCTTTTGCCAACTGACAGTGATTGGTATCCCTGAGTTTCGTTGAATGATGGGGGTGTCCACATCAATGGATTCCGAAATGCCTTCTCCAGACTTGCCATTTGCCTTTTGCTCAGTACTTGGAGGTGTAGTCTCGCCAAATGTTATCAAATCATCTTTCGCCTTCGATTCGGGTATCTCAGAACGACCGGTGTCACCATGATTGTGAGTTTGATCGGAGCGTTTCCCAAAGAGTCGGAAGATCGATTTGATAATGCGGATGAGTGTCCTAGTGATGATGAAGCCCAACCCTCGAATCATCAGTCGAGCCAACGCCCTATACCAGACAAACCATCGTCAACAAGATCGAAAAGTTCGTTATAGATATCAAAGAGGGGGAACCTACATTGTAGCGATAGCAAGCCAATATCCAAGCACCACATTCAAAACTACATCCCTATCAACCTTCATGTCCCTCAACTCCCCTCCTATCGTCTGGTGTAAGACCTCAAGATGATCATGGAAAGTATCAACCGGATGACTAGCGTAACTCTCGACAATCTCACTCATCATTTCGCGAGCAGCCGCTCTAGCGTTATGAGAGAACAAAGATTGGAGAATGTTACTGCTAGAGGAGAACTCGATCCCTTCGCTTTTGAAGGGAGAGTTCGGATCCTCTTTGTCGTCGTCGGTGTCGTTTGATTCCATCGGACCAGTGTTGGGGGTAGGAGTCGGGGTGGCGATGATCTGGGTCGAAGTAGGTTGAATAGCCAGTGTGAGAGTTGGATGGACTGCCAGGTACTCCACACCCATATCCCCGGGAAGCTCAACGACGAATTGGAGCTGGTTCAGGGGTTGGGGGAAGTGTATCATACTTGACATGGGGACATTTACGAAATGTTGAGCAGGGGAGGAGGGATAGACGAAGTGCTGATCATGGTAAGCAAGGAAATTGGTCGAAGTAAACGAAGAGACAGGATCGATGACGTGGTGATAGATATCTGAAAGGGCAGGTAAAGTGTTGTAACAGTCTACAAGACCATCAGGGCATTGTTGACGATATATCAATTTCAGGAAGAACCCCGATAAGAAGGGGAGGATTGTTGATGCCAACATCGTAAGTTGTTGGTGGCGGTGGCGAAGGCTATAAGGTAATAGCAAGTTATGGAAGAGAAAAGAAAGAAGAAGAGGACAAGTAGGAGGGTATTTATATGTATGGAAGAGTGTGCGGACGAGAAGAACGACAAGGTTGGGAAAGGAATCTAAGACATTTACTGGACTACTGTAAAGTACAGTATGTATGTATACATGGCTTCGTAGATAACCCAAAATACCAAATGAAAAAAGGTACCATCAGAAACATCACAACCAAGCGTAACTACACTAACCTTATTTATCCTTAAAAGAGGTGCAAAGGAGAAGGGGGGAGGGGGAAAATTACGTTTCATCAGAGATTCAAGTATCACTCAGATTATCTTTCTTATTGTTCGTCACCGTCTCTTTTACTTTCTCATGTATAGTACTGCAATGTATGTGGCATGTCATCTCTGCATGCGAACTTCAGAAAAGAGGATGCAAAGCTAAGAGGTTGAAAGCGGGAAGTCATACAGACTCCCCTCAAACTCCGTATTGCTGTGCAAAGTAAAGTGTAATGTTTTAGGTATAACGTTCGTTGCGCCCTCGTCGTTAGCCCGTGTACAGGAGGAAGGTCACAGTAGAGTCGGTCCAATCCTTGGAGTAATCCCTCTGCTCGGCTCCCCTCCCGCGAAGTTTGAATTTACTGTAGCTCAAAGGATGGTCAGAGGATCTGTGAGGGTCGCAAGAATACTCGACACACAACACCAAAGGAGGGTGGTCGGTCATAACCTACTCTACCTCGACATGGATGACATGACATCATGCATGTTACCTTCATAACAATGCAATGACACAAA
Organism: Kwoniella bestiolae CBS 10118; assembly: GCF_000512585.2. Classification (NCBI taxonomy): domain Eukaryota; kingdom Fungi; phylum Basidiomycota; class Tremellomycetes; order Tremellales; family Cryptococcaceae; genus Kwoniella; species Kwoniella bestiolae. Next base: position 1,406,082 of record NC_089243.1, read on the forward strand.
CTAATAAAACAAATACCTATCCCTCAACGCCCTCGTACCTACAGCTTCCCATTCATCCCTTCTTATCCACATATCACTCAGACTCTCAAGATTACACATCACAGAAGCTCCCTTCCAGCTCACATACCTCGGATTTAAGTTTCGAGGAGGAGGCACGATAGATACCTCTGATATTGGGAATCCCTTTTGACGGAGGAGGGGTGGTAGTCTACCATTAATTTCCAATCAGCATGTTTACTTCAATTATGTGGCTCATCATCACCAGCTTATCAATGAGTCTTTAACGTGTCACGGTCATGGACCTTAAGAGACACGGGAGGATGAGGGCGGCACAGCGGCACTCACCGATCAGCAATAAAGCTTCCCAATCCCTTCAACGCCGAACTCCCCCCAATTAACAATATACTATTCGCAGCAGTCTTGACCTTGTTTTCTGTCCCAGCCATCGAGATAGATGCAGCAATAGCAGCATCCAAAGGTGATTTGGAAGCTTCCGAAATGATTTGTAAAGGCGATAATTCAGGTACAGCGGGTTTGGTAGGGACGGGCTGTTCAGTCGTGGTGGAGGGTGCAGGTGTAGCTCGTTCTGGCACGGGTGTGGAGGTGGTAGAAGTTTGTGAATGACCTAGGGCAGGGGCAGGTGTAGATTCCTTTATGGGCTTGACTTCAGGCGTAGCATTACCATCTCCGTTGTTATTTGGCTTTTCTCCACCTTCGCCGTTGACTGGTGTAGGTTCTTCCGCTTGCACAGAGACTTCAGGAGCAGGTGGTGGTGGTAAGAGGTGAGCGGTACATGCTTTCATTGCTCCGGTCTTGTTTCACTTTTATCAGCTGCATGTTTGCGTTTCTCAGAGTCACACACAGCTGACTCACCGGTTCTTCGTAAGGTGATGTCAAATCATCCGTCACCTTTTCATCGGATGTACCACAAAATCTAAATGAGCCTTGACCTTTCTTCTCTTTAAAGTCTATTAGACGAGTGTCGAAGAAAATCTATGAAAGACGACGAATGGTGTTCAGTTAGCGCATATAGAACAGAGGTACGAATTCGCGAGCTGACCAAAGGCGCCAAGATATTCTCATCATACGTCCTGAACACGTATTTCTGCGTCAGACCTTCCGTCTTGAGTACATAGAAGTCCCAGGGTGTATTGGCAACGAGATGCTATGCAATCGGAAGAACGGGATAGTTAGCTTGCAGCTTCAGAGCGATTCCGACGAGTAGCTAACCTCTTCCAGAGTGCATATCTTGTTCTTCAAATTGTCCATCATTATCCAATCTTGACTTCTAGCCAGATCTAACTCCTTATAAGGGAAATTGGAACGCTGCAATATGGTGACCAATGCTGAGGTTATGTCGTCTCCTCCATAGTTGAGCTTGATCCTGTGAACATTGACGATAAGCTACCTCGCACACAGAGAATGACCGAAGATATACTAGAAGCTTACCTTGTCTCAGCATTGAGCAGACCCTCATCCACAAAGGTCACTGAAGTTGAATGAGCGCCGACATCGACCACACAAGCGGATGACATCCCTGCGCTAAATATGGCACAGTATGCTTCCTGTCGTATCATACGCGACAATATAAGCTTATAACCTTCTGGCTTCGAGAGCGAAGAAGCTCACCTGATGCACCGCGATCTCCTTGAACGCCATGGTAGTCAAAAACAAGTTCGTCATCTCCTGCACATATACCCTGTCTCCATGATCGGGTATGATGAACACGACAGAGTATTTCTGATGACAGTCATGCGTCAGCTTGTTGAACCGATTCTACCATTCGAACTCAATCCAGCTTACAGGATAATCCTTCGGTGTTATACCCAGCTCCGTCCTCAGTGAGTCCTGTATTATAGTGGATATATCGTCCATGAGAAGTTGAGAGGAAGTCCAATCGCGGTTATTGAAATTACGCTGTAAGATCGGATAACGGACTTTGTATCCTGCTTTTTCGGGTAGTCGTAATGCCTATTGACATCCGCCATATAAGCTTATTGGGTTCTGGGAATGAGTGAGAAGCAAGGAGAGAAAAGTGAAATTGACATACCTCTGTTCCAATGTAGTATGGCCTATTGTCCGACTCGGTCCAATCTATCCTATACGGATCATTATGTTCCGGTAAATTCTCAGGTCTGACTTTAGCATTTGTCGCTTTCACCCTCGTTCCCTCTTTCCAATCTGTTGCCAATCTCTCTTGAACAAGTCGGTGTCGTAGGTATTCCCTCAAATGTCCAATACTCGTATCGACCTGTAATTCCACTTCAGGTAAGCTCATACGTCCCCAGGTTTTTGCTGAATGTAAAGCTTACAGGATCGACCCATTCTCCTTCACCGTTATCTTCATCACTCCCATCTTCCACCTGACCATTTCCATTCATATCCACATCTTCTCCTTCGTCGTTCTTTCTCTTCTTATTCCGCCTTTTCTCCAACGCACGCTCAGCGATCCTTTTGGCTCTACTTCCTGGCACGGGCGGGTCCGATCCCCTATTAACGGCTTTGGCAGGTCGGGCAATACAGTTGGGTATTTCCTTAGGGTAGAAATCTGAAGCTCGACCTATTCGTAGATTCCGAGATCCCGGGTGAATGATCAATGTATAGTTCAGGGGATTTACCTATCCTCGTGGTCAGCTATACCACACGTCTGCAGATAGAAATAACGGAGGAAACTCACTTCAGACACTTCTACCCCTTCAGCCATTTTGCGATGTCTCTCTTCCTCTATCTCTGCCTTTTCCTGCTTCGCTCTAGCCACACTAAGCTGTCGAGCGACATCTATGTTCCGTTCTTTCTGTAGATAGTCTCCAGCAGGGATCTTGATATTGTACATCCCCGGTACAAATGCCGAAGTATATGCCATGAGTCCTTCAACTTTGGCCTGAAACAAGCAACACAAATGAGCTTGGACGTCATTGGATCCTTACGGGGAGCTGTCAGCTCACCTTGGATTTCTTCGTGTAGACTCTCTTGTTAGGTGCTGGAACGGGGGTTGACGAAGGTCCAGCAACGGGAGTTTCGGTACCTTCCAATACGGAGGGTGCGGGGGTGTCGCCTTGCATTTGAGGTAAGGGTTGGACGGCTGGAGAGCCTTCTTTGGTGGGTGTTTCCATCTTGACTGGACTGATCTTGTCTTGCGAGAGAAATAGTCAGTACAATGGCGTAAAGAAGTTGTATATATATACCTTTCTTTGAATCATCGACCAAGCTAAGCATCAACACGCTCAATAAACCACCGTCAACTTGGTCTCGCGGAGATAACGGCCGTCTCCGCTTGCCAGATCTGCTTAAATGGGGCTTACGTTTAAATTTCGATCCGAATGTTTTAAAAAGTTTAAGCGGTTGCATGTCCACCCAGTCTGTTGTATCTCTGAAAATTGTTTACGGTCATCCAAACTATCTCTCCACTCATCATATCTCAACAAACCACTTCTATCGAGAACACATACAATGGGAAGAAGAGCAAAGAACAAGCAAGGCGACGTAAAGCCCCTTCCGGGAAGTATCCCCGACAAATCATCCACTTCTCGAAGACAACAAGCCAAGAAGAAGAAGGCACCGTCCACACCGAACGATCAGAAGAAGTTCAAGGCTCAGAAGGGATCGCTGGGGAGGAAGCCCCTGCCTGCGCATAGGAGGAAGAAGGTAGATGAGGTAGATGAGGACGACAGTGATCTCGATGAGGCTTTGCAGCCTGGGTGAGTGCTTACTTTTCATTCTATATTTGGAAAGTTGGTGGTTGGTTGAGCTAATTTTGGGTGGTTTTGGTAGAGAGCTGTCTGAGGACGAGGAGGAGACCGTTAAGGTGAAGAGTGTCAAGAAGGGGAAGAAACCTGCTTCGTGAGCTATGCTCCTAACGTCAGATCTGGGGTCAAGCTGATATGTATAATATGGTGATAGATCCGATGAAGAGTCGGAGGAACGCTCAGGACCTGTCAAACAGCTGGAGTTCTCTGATTCAGAAGGTGAAGATGAGGTGAGCTATCTGCTTCTCGAGAATGTCATAGTGATGAGCCGACAGTTGACGAGCTCCGTAGGATCTCAACGACGACGGTGAATCCCTTCCACTAGGTCAACACGCCTTTGACCTCGACGAAGCTCCCTCAGACGAAGATGACGAGGAGCTAGGAGACGAGTTCGATCTCGGTTCAGACGAGGACGATGAGATGCTAGACAATGAATTCGATGAGGACGATGAGGAAGACGCTGAAGTGGACTCCGCGTTCGCTTCTGAGGATGAAGATACTGAAATGGCTCCTGCTGCTGAGGAAGACGAGGACGAAGACGAAGATAACATACAGACCAATTTGGAGGACGATCTGGAAGAGACGTATACCCTCCCTGCGGTCGATAGAGGTGGTGAAGAGGAGGAGATCGAGCATGGTACGAGTCTGAGAGAAGTCGAACAGAGGATGAGGTGGTTGGTCGGTGTTTGTTTGGGCAAGGACGATAAGATGTCGAAGGGTGTTCCAGGGAAGTGAGTATTGCTTCAGCCAACTTGTTTCCCCCTTGAAGTTTTCAGTATAGAGGCTATGGAAATTATACTGATGCTCCCCGTTTGACCGTTTAGATCGAGATCAGATCATTTGTTACAATTGCAACATGACATTGCGACATATTTCGGATATAACACCTTTTTAGTGGGAAAACTCATGAAGCTCTTCCCCGCTGATGAGGTAAGTGCCGGATTCTTTCCTTACCCCATATTCAACTGAAATCCTGACGTTCTCACAATCATAGGCACTAGCATTCTTCGAGTCCAACGAGTCCCCTCGTCCAGTGACGATCCGAGCCAACACCCTCCGAACGCGTCGTCGAGATCTCGCTCAAGCACTCATAAATCGAGGAGTAACATTAGAACCAATAGGTAAATGGTCCAAAGTTGGTCTTCAAGTATTCGAATCCCAAGTACCCATAGGAGCCACACCAGAATACTTGGCAGGTCATTACATGCTCCAAGCTGCCTCCTCCTTCTTACCCGTTATCGCCCTCTCCCCTCAACCCAACGAAAGGGTATTGGATATGGCTTCTGCCCCTGGTGGGAAGACGACCTACATCTCAGCGTTACTTCAAAATACCGGTATAATATTTGCCAACGATTCGAACAAGCTGCGAACGAAGAGTCTGACGGCGAATATACATAGGATGGGATGTAAGAATGTGATTGTATCGAATTACGATGCGAGGGAGTTCCCAAAGGTCATTGGAGGGTTTGATAGAGTGTTGTTGGATGCGCCTTGTAGTGGGACGGGAGTCATCTCCAAGGATGCTAGTGTGAAGGTTAACAAGGTGAGTAATGGTCTACCGTCTATCCCTCTCGTAGTTCCTTGGAATAGTAGATTCTCTTTGGTACTTCATCAATTTCTATACGTTAAGAAAGCTGATTTTGTTATCTGCCACGCCCAGACCGAACGAGACTTCCAGCTCCTCGCGCACCTCCAAAAACAGCTCATCCTCTGTGCGATCGATTCCGTCAACCCCAACTCCGCCACCGGTGGATACGTAGTATACTCCACATGTTCAGTGACTGTCGACGAGAATGAATCGGTAGTGGACTACGCTCTGAGGAAGAGACCCAACGTCAAGCTTGTGGAGACTGGGTTGGAGTTCGGAGTGGAAGGGTTTAAGAGCTTTGAGGGGAAGAACTTTAATCCTAGTGTTTCGCTTACCAGGAGGGTGAGTGGTGTTTCTTTCGTTCTTTGCATTTGTGCTCTGTTTTTGCAAACACATCCATATGAGGTTGTCCTCCCGTTTTCATCTCATCTCATGAGCTATCATTCCATCTCTTGTCATTGTCTTCGACCTGATACTCTCACCCATGTTCGATCCACTTTCTCTTCTCTCATCTTAATTTCTGTACTGATGTCATACTCCGACCACAGTTCTACCCCCACAAACACAACATGGATGGGTTCTTCGTTGCCAAATTCAAAGTCGAGAAACGCAAGAAGGGTGGAAAGGCTGCCGCCGCCGCTGCAGAGGAAGAGGAGGAGCAGAAACCTACTATGAAATTGAACGATGAAGGTATGGTTGTAGAGGAGGAGGTGGGGGATGTAAGTAGGTTTGAAGATGAGGAGGATCAAGCTTTGATAGAGGGTGAGTACTGTTTCAGTCGGATCACACCAATCTCCCATCTACATTTAGAGGGAGACCAGAGCATAGCTGATAATTGTATTGTGTTTGTGTTTGTAGAGAGTAAACGAAAAGCACTCAAGAAGAAGGGTATCAAAGTATCTTCTAAACCCGTTGCTTCCAAGGTTAACACCAAAGATGAAAAAGATACTTCGAATGGTCAGATAAAAGTACCGAAGAGTAAGAAGATGACTGAAAAGAGGAGGTCGAAAGCTTAGTTAGACTTGGATCTTGCGTTTTGCAGGGCAGGAATGGTCGGGTTTCTTTGTTTGAGTATTGTTATATGTCTATTACTTATTCCCATCATTCACATGCATCTGATACATCTTTGATTATCACCCAGAATTCCTTCTATGGGTACTTCTGGTTGAAAAACTTGCACTACATATATCATAGTATCCTACCAATCCAATTTAACCATTCAATTAAACTTCAATCCGCCAGGCTGAGCAAATTGGTCGGTATCCAGGAGAACATCGGCTTACTTCCCCTCAGCTACATAATCGCCCCACCAATCCCCGAAACTCTTCTTCTCACCCACATCCACCCCCAGCTCTGCCAAAGCCTTGGTAGATAATTGAGTATTCTCTGGACGGGGCGTAGCGTCAGGTCCAGGTTTGCTTGTATCTTTAATGATATGGTCGATGGGAAGGTTGAGGTGCTGCGCGATGGTTTGGGTCATATCGTATTTGGTGAGTGGTGGGGAAGGGGTGGAATAATGCAGGATTGAAGGGAGGGGTTTGTCGAGGTCTAAGTGATGAATCAGATCGTCAGTCATCTGCCATCCTCTTTTGAGCTATGACAACCTGCACGGATAAATGAGGTCTGGACTTACGAGTCAGATCGTACAATACCCTAGCTACATCCTCAACATTGGTAGGGAATCGTACTTGATAAGCATCCATCTTGTATTTCTTGCCTGATTGGTCTTCGACAACTGCCCTCGCGAAAGGAAAATCAGCTGAAAACTTCACTATGGCTCAGGCTAGAGACGTGACCGCAGAAGCCAGCTTACCATCTCTCAAGATGTTCACAGCTGATTCAGAGTTATATTCGACTTTACCGTATCTAAGGAGTTTTCCCTTATCAGCTCGACTATCCTCAGCTATAGATATTCCGAAATCTGATCAGCTAACCCACAAGATAGGTACCCTCAGAACAGTGACCTGCGCTCCCTTCTCCCTCTCGGCCAGAACAGCTTTCTCGCCATCCAATTTCTGCCGACCATACATCTGTAAAGGGTCAGGTTGAGCATCTACCTCGTATGGGGGACTGTTGTGTGATCAAACCACGTCAGCTTAGCCCCGTTTCGATTCGCTTCAAGGCAGGAAAGCAGAGATTGAAGCTCACTTTCTACCGTTGAAGACGTAGTCCGTTGAGATGTAGATTAAGAGGAACTTTCGTTGGTTGGCTAGGGCTGCTAGATGTGCGGGTACTTCTGCGTTGATCTGCGATTTCAATTCGTGTCAGTCGGGTACTCTAGCGAATCAAAGAGCTACAAGTGGTGATAAACTGACTTTAGCCGCTTTCTCTGGATCCTGAATGTGGCTCTATCAGCTTCCTGGTTGGCGTTCACAGAGCATGTTCAGCTAAAGATGTACTTACAGCTTCAGCTACATCAGGTCTTCTTTCCGCTGCGCCTGTATTCCCACCATGTCAGCTATTGCGTCAAAGTCCCGGAAGTGTAACAGTTGACATACAATGAACGACAACTGCGATATCATCAAAATCAGCTATTGGCTCTACAAATGATCGAGTCGGTAGGTTCAGCTCACCGTCGATGGTAGGATGAGTCTGGAAGAAACCATTCACAGCTTCCTTATCCATCAAGTCGAGTTTGGTATAGGTCGCATCCTTCTTGGCTCGGGAATTGGCGAGCTTGATCACTAGATGGCGAAATTATCATCAGCTTCATAATCAGGTGTAACGGACTGTGTAGCTAATTGTACTTGGGTTAGACGTTTGACCCACCTTCATCCCCTTGAGATTGGAAATGCGAAACCACCGCTCGACCAAGTAAACCCGATGCGCCTGATAATGGTTCAGATGTGCGTCAGCTAATCCGAGGACATGAAGAGATGGTAAGCTGAGCTTACCTGTGACTACGATTGATTTCTTCATTCTATCTGATACTATGATTATGATGGCAATAACTATATCAGAGCGAGAAAGAGAAAGAGGCTAGACCAAACATTATCACTTCACAGTAATCACAATCATTAATCATTAAATGTTGTGATCCCCTCCCACAACATTCTCGATGAACACACAGGTCAACGCACTCCTCTTTTCCGTTGGAACTCGTGGTGAGTAAAGCGGACATCACCGACCGGCACAAACTATAGAAATCAAGATCCGGCCGAGTCGGACATGCGCGAGAAAGAGCAAATATAGAAAGTGAAAGGTGAAAAGATGGGAGATGACTGTGAATGATTTTCAAGCAACACCGGACTTATTGGCTTTGTTCATCTTCATGCTCATTCTCATTTGACATACATATAGACTTTCCTCTATTGTACATAGTACCCACGTACCACACTATAATATATCCACATATCTAGCTGTGAATACCTCTGTAAGAAAATTCTTCCAAAAACGCGAAAACACGAACTCAAGCCTCCGACTATACCGGATCTCACGCTTTAGCAATGAGCACACCAACATCGAAACACCTAGACGAAGAGGTAGATACCAAAATACAGCAGAGAAGTTCAACAAATGTTGACAACCTACCGACACTCCCCCAGGATCCCTCTCCTTCAGCACAGCATAGCAACTCACCGGAAGTATCACACAAACCCCCTCCAACTAATAACGATGTCGACCTATCACAAACACTATCAAGAGTAGCAATCGATGATTCCGATCTACCTCCTCCAACTTCCAAGGCCCTCTCCCCAGCGAGGTTATTCCTAGTAGCAGCGACAGTCACATTCACGATGTGTATGTCAGCTGCGGGCTCACAAACGCTCAATATCGGTCTACCAACCATTCAAGATGATTTACACATGATTGACTCGGACCTCCAGTGGATCGCTTCTGCCTATTCACTTACGAACGGATGTTTCCTCCTACTCAGTGGTAGATTGGCAGATGTACATGGGAGGAAGCTGGTGTTTGTTACTGGGATATTGTGGTTTGCGCTCTGGACGTTGATTGGGGGTTTTATGAAGAATGGGGCGGGGTTGGTGGTTACTAGGGCTTTGGCGGGTTGTGGGGCTGCTATGAGGTAAGTTTATCCCGTTCCTTATCCTTGAGGTTGGATAAGCTATTCTGAATGAAGGAGAAAGACGATTGGCTGACTGGAAGTATGGTATAATAGCACACCAAGTGCAGTGGGGATCATAGCGGAGAACTTCACGGGTAAAGCCAGATCAACGGCTTTTGCATGTTTCTCTGCTGGAGCGCCCGTAGGAGGAGCGATCGGGTTGATCATTGGTGGTCTGTTCGTGTCATATGTAAAGTGAGCTGTCTCACCATCGCGATTTGCCGTCAGGGTGGTTCGCAGCTGACCTGTGTTTTGCAACTTGCAGAAACACCTGGAGAGGAGCGTTGTTCTTGCTTGCAGGATTAGCTTTCCTCATTTCTGCTATCGCATTATTCATCATACCGTCTGATGTACCACATTCAGAGGACAAGAGGATAGATTGGATAGGTGCTGCATTAGTCACTGTCGGTTTGATCTTACTTCAATTCACCATTAGTGCTGGACAAACCGCTCCGAATGGCTGGAAGACCGGATGTAAGTGATTTTGTGATCTGTATTCCTCAATCGGATGTAGGTTGACCTTCATTGGGGAATTATAGATATCATCGCCCTCCTCATCATCGGCTTCTTCTTGGTTGTAGCTTTCTTCCTCTGGGAAAGACATGTCATCAACAAGACTTCAAGACCGCCTCTTATGAGATTACAGTTATGGACCAGAGCGAAAGGTAGATTGGCTTCGGTGTATTTTATCGGTTTCGTTGCTTGGATGGGTTTTACTGTGAGTCTACCGCTTCTGTCTCTGGTCTGAATGCTTCAGATGGGTGCTGATTCATCTATGTATAATGGCAAGTCTCTGTTCTACCACGCAACATTGTATTTCCAGGAAGTGCAGGAGACAGGTCCAATCGGAGCGATGCTTCGTTTCTTACCCACATCCGTATCTGGAATCTTGTGTAATGTTGTTGTCGCGTTCCTGATCAGTGTGGTACCTACCCAATGGCTGGTATGTGTAGGACTAATAGCTACTGGGTGAGTGATGAGACTTACTTATAACTACAATCGAAACGGAACTCTTCCGAGTACCGACCCGGCACTAACATTTGGTTTTTTCTGTAGCATGGGTAACGTATGTTTCGCCTTATCATGGGAAAACACCAATTACTGGAGATTACCATTCAACGGCATGTGGCTATCAGTCATGGGAGCAGACTTGTACGTATCACCAACAGGCCTCGACCAAGATGGTAGATGCTGATTTCAGCCGTCCCTCGTTCCCGTCCAGCTTGATGGCAACCGGTCTGATATTCGTAGCAGCCCTTTCACTCCCCGACGAACACTCCGTAGCAGGAGCATTGTTCCAAACGCTCATCCAACTTGGTGGATCGTTCGGTCTGGCAGTAACATCTGTAATATCGGATGTCCAATATAACAAAGCTGCTAAGACAGGATTGAAGACGCATAAGGAATCGTTATTGGAGGGATATCACGCTGCGTTCTGGTTAGGGGCAGCTACGAGCTTTTTGGCGTTGTTTATTGCTATTATTGCTTTGAGGGGGATGGGGACTATAGGAAAGGGTGTGAAGAGGAGTAAAGACAAGGTGGGGGATGGACAGATACCGATGCAGGATGGGGGTAAGATTGAGGGAAATGGGGTAGAAAATAAGGTATAAATTTGTGCGTGCTTGGTGCTTGCCTTGGTGTGAGGTTGATACATATAATTAGTAATTCTGCATATGCATATCAGTGTCAGTAATGTAAGATTAGTACCTCATCCTATCAAAGATGGATCGCACACGAGTATGTATGTGATCGAGTCGAGTGCCCCATGTGGGGTATTACCCGTACCCGCATGGTACCACCTAGCGCTTAACGTACCTCTCTCCACAAGATTTGTCTGAACAGATTATTAGGTGATTTTACGCGCATCTGACTTATATCGACAACAATATGAAAGTTCAAGTCGCTCTCGAGGTAGTCTTCCTACTGCCTCTCGTACACAATCATATCTTGTAAATATACATACATACATATACGCTTTTATATCGTGGTTACTCACCTAAGATATTCAGCTTAGTCCCAACGACAACGACGATCGTTCAGAGTCCTTTAGACTGTTTCTGTGCGTCGGCTAAATCCGAGCAAGAGTAAAATCTAATTTACTGTACGAGGACGAAGAGTAAGATCGTCTGTCGGCCCAGATGAGAAGCGACACTACCCATTATGGAGATATGACCACCGGCTCTACGAGTACTCTCAGCCCCGCAGCAAGATCGGGTCAGAACGTGCCAGGACAAAATGTGATGGCCACCACTTCGCAGGAGGTGAAAAGGACCCCTTCCAATCCGATAACTGACCGACCCCTCATCGCAAGACAACCCTCCATCTCCTCCATCAAAGATAAAGATATTTCAACAATACCTCTCCCGGTCGACGAGGCCCCACCTCAAGATGGAACTACAACCGCCGATGAGGAGGTCCCGAAACTATCCAAGAGTCGACAAATCGTTATAGCCATCACCCTGACGTTGTTGAGTATGATGACTGTCTCGGGGATGCAGGCATTGAATATTGGGATACCGACCATCCAGAAGGACTTGGGTATGAAAGATACGGATTTGCCTTGGATAGCTAGTGCGTATGCTTTGACTAATGGATGGTGAGTTCAGTTCTCTTTCAAACTCTCCCCTCTTTCCATCTTGACTGGAACCATGTGTGCACTTCTGGGCATGGTTTGGCTATATCGTGGATTATCAGCTGTTTGCTGATCTTGGGATCTTGGATATCAGCCTGCTACTTCTCAGTGGGAGATTGGCCGATGTATATGGACGTAAGCTGTTACTTTCCACGGGGATGTTATGGTACTCCCTCTGGACCCTTGTGGGCGGGTTCATGCAGAATGGGATTGGGATGGTGGTATCGAGGGCATTGGCAGGGTGCGGGGCTGCATTGGCGTGAGTCATCATGTCGATCATCTTATACTGTCTCAAATTGTGACATTCTATCTTACCTTATGGCCTCATGAGACCACCTCAATCCCTAATCCGATATCGCAAAGGGGCCCTGGACCTCACAGTATACAGAATGGATTTTTCTGCTGATCACCTTACCCTCGTAGCACACCAAGCGCAACGGGCATCATCGCTCATACATATACCGGCAGAGCACGACAACTCGCATTCGCATGTTTCGGTGCCGGAGCAGCTATAGGAGGTGCACTGGGACTGATCATCGGAGGAATCTTCGTTTCTTTCGTTCCGTGAGCAATACCATTCCACTCACAACGTTCCCCATCCACCCCAGATCCATTGTTTTGCTGAGGCATCTCTTGCCCCTCTCCACACACATCGAATGTCAGCTGATAAAGATCTCGAACGATCACAGCCACTCATGGCGATCTGCACTATGGTTCTTGGGTGGTCTAGGTTTTGCCGCCAGTATAGCAGCGCATCTGGTCATTCCCTGGGATTCGTCCCATACCGATAAAAAGAGTATCGATTGGCCAGGAGCTATGCTTGTGACTTCTGGATTGATCTTGCTTCAGTATGTGATTAGTGCTGGCGAGACCGCACCTCAGGGGTGGAAAACAAGCTGTGAGTACTATTCCCTCTCTTGCCGAAAGCGTTCTCTTTGTATGATGCTCCGTCAACTGACTGTACGATATCACATCGCAGACATTATAACGTTCATCGTACTCGGAGTAGCGTTGATCATAGCCTTCTTCCTATGGGAAAGGAGAGTACAGCGTATAGGCTCCAAACCGCCCTTGATGAGATTACAACTATGGACCAGAGCAAATGGTCGATTGGCGGCTGTGTATTTCATCGGGTTTTCAGCTTGGATGTCATTTAGCGTGAGTGAATTTACGCTATATACAATATCTCCTCCGGATCTGGATTGTGTACATGTCTCAAAGGTTTCATGCTGATATGTTACCCCTTTAGACCGCCTTATACTGGGGCACACTACTCTTCCAAGAAGTCCAAGGTATCAGCCCAATCGCCACGACCTTACGATTCCTCCCTTCTGAAATATCAGGTGTGATTTGTAATGTTCTTGTGGGAATATTGATCCATCGTGTTCCCGCTCAATGGATCGTCTGTACAGGTCTATTAGCTTGTGGGTGAGTGTATACCCAAGTCCAATGCTGTTTATCTACCCCTCACTGACTCGACCGTTCACTCATGCAGGATTGGCTGCATGCTCTTTGCCATAACTGGGAGGAATACCAATTACTGGACATTCCCATTCCAAGGCATGTGGCTCACGGCTGCTGGGGCAGATCTGTAAGTATACTATCTCATCACCTGATCCCGCTTATACTGACGTACAGCATGGTCTACCTTGATATGTAACATCGCAGAGTATTCGCCCCAGCTATGATCTTCGTTTCCCTCCTCTCCCTCCCAGACGAACACTCCGTAGCGGGCGCCCTACTCATGACCATCATGCGACTCGGTGCTTCCTTCGGATTGGCCATTTCCTCAGTAGTAGCTGATGTGACTAGTAAGAAGGCTTATGCTCGGGGCCTGGAAAGGGTAGATGGATATTTGAAAGGTGTCCAGGCTGGATTTTGGCTCGCGGCGGCGGCTTGTTGGGTGGGGTTGATTGTTGGTGTGATTGCTCTGAGGGGGTTGGGGGTGTTGGGGAAGAAGACGGAAAAGAAGGAGGAGATCGAGTTGGCTACGAAGGGGAAGAAAGTCGAAGAGCAAAAGGATGGAACGGATGGGAAAGATAGAGACAGGAATAGGGTTACAGAGGAATTGGTATGAAAACTATAATAGAAGGGGTCATTAGAGGATTTCAGGGGATAAGTTATACGGGATTATAATTTTGATATTGTACGGTGCATCGTATACATGCATATACAATTGTAATATCAGATGACAGCTCGATACATCATGCATGGACCTATGACTACCAGGGTACGACTGTACTATACTGTGACTATCATAACTGAAGCTCGCGGTGCGATTCGCGCCAATACAGATAGTCCAGAGATCACCCCCACCCGTCCTTGCTAGACTTGATAATGTGGCAGATCACCAGGTACAGGTCGAGGGATAGATGGGATAGTAGGTTCGACGAAAGATGGAGGACCGTCCATGGTGTATGATTGTTTGATTTGGTAAAGTAAGATCTGGGGTCAAGGGGATTTGGTATATAATGTGGTGTCGCGATGTAGCTCGTGTGATGGTAGGAGCTGAGTCGGCGATAGCTTTGAAGAGGGATGAGATGTGAGGGACTGAGAAGATGGAAAGCCGGGATTGCCCGTTGACGTATATGGATATGTATATATACTCTTTATGTGAGGCCTAAGGGTCGAGAGGTGGCAGCTAGATTAAAGGAGCGCTCCATTGACATGGCGGGGGTGCTAGAGGTATGACGTGTGTCAACAGTCTGAAAGAGCATCAAGCCATAGCTGAAAGGAAATCGTGCGAACACCAAGGGACAGTATGCAGTATTTAGTCAGGATGTCATTTGTGTCACAGCATTCAAGCAAAACCTTTATAACCAATGAAAGAACGCTCAAACTCCAAAGGTGGATGGTGTAAAAGGTCTGTCACCCGCTAATACCAACGTCATCCCTATTCTTTCCAGCTTCTCCAACGACATCACCTTCACCAGCTCGTCCCGCCCTACCATCCCCACCGGGGTCTCCGTGCTCTGTCTCCTCATTTTTCCCAACCGTACCCAGCCTCCTCAACGCAATAGCAGCCACACCCACCCCAACCCAACACAACGCAGCAGTCAACCAAAACCCACTTTGTAATCCCCTCAACAAGCTTTCATTCTGGCTTCTCCCCTTTGCAAGATTTTGGTTCTTGATTGAGGTAACTATGATAGACATCAACGATAGTCCCACTGATATGCCCAGACGGGTCATTGTTTGGTATAAGCCTGTGGCTACGCTGTATTCGTCGGAAAGGGCAAAATGCGATACGAAGATTAAGCCTGTTGGCATGAATCTGCGGGTCATAACAATAGTGTAAGCTGAAGTGATATATACAGTACATCGGTTGATGAATTATGTTGTAGACAGACAGAGTACTGCACACTCACAAATATACCCCACAGGTAACAAGCCACATCCCGTGGAAAGGTAATTTCCAGTAATTCGTTTCTTCCCCCGATAATGCAAAACACATATTCGCGAGGCTTACCATCCCAGTCCATCAACCAGTTGCTCATTCCCTCGTTTCGATCCCAGGAACTCTAAGCAGGGAGAGGGGCGTGCACTCACCCACATGTCAAAAGACCTACGACCAATAACCAGTAAGCCGGAACCCTGTGAATGAACAGCGCCACAAAGACTGTGCAAAATACCGCAGAGACTTCAACAGGGAGGAAGCGCAACATCGCTCCGATTGGACCTGTACCGCGGACGTCTTGATAGTACAATGTAGCGTTATACAGCGCGTTCTGAATTGTTACCGGTTAAGTCAGTTGAAGGTTAAAGTTTTCGCCACACGCTCCGTGAGAGAGGACAGACCCACGATGTATCCCATATTACCCAAGAAGGCAGTAAAGTACAGAGCCGCCATCCTACCGTGTGCTCTGGTCCATAAAGCCAATCTCATGAGGGGCGGTCGGGAAGTTCGGTGAGTCAGGTGATGTTCCCAGAAGAAGAAGATGGTGATTAGGAGTACCCCGAGAAGAAGGAGGGCGATTATATCTACAGTAGAATAGATGATATTAATAGTTCAGTATCGATGCGTACTGACTGATAAGGAACTGTTGTAATCTGATATATCAGGTGAATGTTGAACGAGGTGTCTGAAGATTCCTCTTGAGGCCACTTGTATCCCACTCACAAGACGTCTTCCATCCCTTCGGCGCACCGTGCGCACCATTAATAGAAAACATGAATAATCCTAATCCACACGTAAGGAGACATGCCCCAACCCAGTCAATCCGCTTGTCTTGAGTATGCGACCTGTCCCACGGGATGAATAGGATCGTCATGATCAAGTTGAGGAGACACATTCCGCCAAGGAAGAACTGGACACCTCGCCATGTATATCTAAGCGCGATCATTAGCAACGATAGTGCACTCGTTGCTACACCCGTATGAGGTACAGAGGATGATTGCCAGTGACCAAGTGCTTTGGTACCAACTTACCTGACATAAGAGACAAACAATCCCCCAAGTATGATCCCCAAGATCCCACCCATAGCAAATCCCGCTGCATAGCAGGTAAAAGCTATAGATCGAGCCTTGCCAGTAAAATTTTCTGCCAGTATCCCACCCGCACTGGGAACGCTGCACCGGGAAAGCATAATCATATAATATGTCAGCTACCTGTGGGATTCGTGATGGCTATGGTAGGTATTTTGACGAAAGAACAACTCACGACATTGCTATACCTGCTCCTGAGATTGCTCTGGCGCAAATCAACCCTGTCCCATTCCTCATGAACCCCGCTCCAAATTGGAATGATCCAAAGAGCACTACACCACTGATCAAGACTCGTTTCCTACCGAAATTATCCGCCAATTTGCCACAGAAGAGTAGCAAACTACCACCGCACATCTCACAATCAGTCACATCCATAACATCGGATATACACAGACCGTACAAATTCAGTACATATCGATACAGTAGAGCGGACCATCAAAGAGATACAGTACAGGACTCACCATCCCGTAGCCAAATGATAAGCCGATACGACCCATTGCAAATCCCCCTCCTTCTCCCCCATATTCAACTCCTCCTGTATAGTCGGTAAGGCGATGTTCAATGCCAAACCGGCCGTAGCGTCCAGGACGGAGTGGAGAGCCAGTGCGAGAACGATGAGGCTCTGTCTAGAACGGGACAGCGTGGGTGGCGGCGGGGTTAGAGGAAGGGGTACGGGTGTTTCTTGTGGAGAAGAGGGCGAGGTAGATGGAGGTTCTTGGGTCATAGGGTTATGTTGGTGTGAGTTGGGCTGAACTGCTTGGAGGTTTTTTTCCTGGATGATGAGTGATGTTGCCGTATGGTCAAGAGAGGAAGGCATCTTAAATAGCTCCTCAAATGTGATAACAAATTGAATTTCCGTCCGGACGCAAGATCAAACGCAGGTGCACAAGCTCCAAAAATGTCTGTCCATGCATCATCCAAATGAGTCTTAGTCAGAAGAGAGAAACAGTACATCGATCAAGGCTTGTCGTTACTACCCATTTCTTTGCTTTGAAAGGTGAGCAACTTCTCGGATACTTCGAGTTGGAGCATCGAAATCCATATCTCCTTTCATCCCATGTTTCAGAGCGAACAGAAGGCCAATATGTCAGAGGCCTTTCGATTCGGATCAACGATGAGACGTCGAGCTGCCAACATATGTCGATTCTTCTCATCGACCACACGAGTTGAATCAGGCAAAGATCAAGATGTAGTCTCTAGCGAAAGACTCGCAAAGATACCTTCATATTCTCGCAAAGAACATTGTCCTAGCAAGCAAAGATATGCTGACCCGTCCATGATGTTCATGATGAAGATAACAGCGATAAATAAATTACATGCATGAAAATCTGTATATACCACACTCGCAGCTGCTATACTAATGCGCAAAAGCAAAACAGCGAAAAGTAGATTGATGATGATGTTGTTGTTTGATGACCGATGAATGTCTGATGCTGATCGTATACTCTCGTTTCGAATCGTCTCTGATGGATGAAATATCATGAAGATGTTAGAAGATTGGGAAAATGAAAAGATGAATGATGAAATAAATGCAATGATGATGTGAGGGGATCTACGAATTGATCTCGAGGGTATAGATGATAGATTGATATATTGATACGTGAACATATGAAGGGTTGAGAATGAAAAAAAGAAAGTTGATATCTAGACCACAGATAAAGGTTATTGGGAAGAAAGAAGAAAACAAATGATAAATTGAAAAGTCTCTTAGGAAGGCATGTCACGAAGATGATAGAACATGGAAGGAAGCAAAGAATTTTGGGTAGAGGTAACACATATAAAGATCAAGGATCAAGGTAAAAGTAGGTGATGCAGCATCTTGACGAAGATACATCTAGACTCCATAGGTGGAACCGTGAGGAGACGTGTAATCGTAGTACTGATCTTCATAGCCGTAAGGGTAGGAAGGTCCGTCTATGGATCAACATCTTAGCAGTCTTTCAGATCAGATTAAAGAAACACTTACTCGAAAAGCTATTGAGTTGAGCGGCCGTTGATCTTGATCGAATTGCGAGATTATCAGACTGACTTACCGTCAACGATCGGGATCCCTAGATACTGAAGGGGAGTGTGACCTACGTCAGGGAAAGGCTCCTGGACGAACGAACAAGTATCAGCACAGGCCCCGCACCTAAAGGAATCGTTGTGAACTTACAGGTTGACCTTTCATTCTACCGTTTGAACTGTTCATCTGTTAGCTCACTGGCGGGTTATCTAGCACACAAGACTCACTAGAAGATCTGAGGTCGCCAAGCCTCAATGACTCCCATGACAGCGGAGTTCCTGATACAAACGCCAGACGTCAGCTCATGCTCTAACGCCTCTGAAGAACGAT
Organism: Kwoniella bestiolae CBS 10118; assembly: GCF_000512585.2. NCBI lineage: Eukaryota > Fungi > Basidiomycota > Tremellomycetes > Tremellales > Cryptococcaceae > Kwoniella > Kwoniella bestiolae. The sequence goes on from NC_089243.1 coordinate 1,424,934, forward strand.
TGACTTACTTGAACTTGTTGATCAACGCAGCTTTACCTCTGCGATAGATATCAGCGAGACTCACAAGACACAAGACAGAACAATGGCACTGACTGGATATCGGCATATGAAACCTTCATCGACTTGGCATCAGCATTTATTTCTCGTAGCCATGACCCAGTATGAGACTCACTTGAAGGACCTTCTCACTGGAAAACATATTCCATTTCTTCCCGACTTTAGCTTGGATGAACTGATACAGAGCTTTGACCGAGCAGAAGTTAACGAAAGCGTATCCGACCTGGCTGAGTCAGCGTGACTGTCTTCCCAAATGTTGATTTACGTTACAGCAGTTCTTGAAATCGAATCGAAGATAAACGAAGTCGTAGTCTCCAGGAACGACCTGTAGTGAGAGTAAATAAGCCTCATCTGCAAGTGCAGGTAAATCAGAGCAACTCACTTCTTCAAGAATGTCGATGAGTTCCTGTCTCGAAAGTTTGTTCGGTACATCTTTGATCATGACAGTAGTTCGGGGATCAAGTCCTGACACCGAATGGAATATCAACAAAGACACTGGCATGCTTCGAGAATGGCATATACATACCTGTGAGGATCCTCTCTGGGAAGACTCTATTGTGAGCTGGAATAGCTTTTCGATCGTTCAAATTCCAATGTCCACCAAGGCCTTGACCTTGCCTTGCTCGAGCTTCGATATCAGCGTTATTGACCAGACCTTCGACGGTACCAGGCTCGTGAAGTCTTCTGCTCAGGGCGAGTAGATGAGGAGGAGTCTCGTATCCTGAGTGAGACTCCACGGCAGAATTTCGGGCCCAGCTTTTTTGAGGAGTGGAATATCCACTGGCTTGGCGAGATTGAGAGGCGGTCGAGTAGATTGAGGAAGACTTTCGTGAATCAAAAACGTCTGATTCACTTCGTACTCGGCTGAAAGGAGCTGTCCTAGGGGTGTGAAGAGGGCTACTTGCTTCGGTGGAGGTGGTATATCCGAATACGTCGGAAGAAGCGATTGAAGTGGTTTGACCTCGAGATGATGCCCTGCTTTGTCCCAATCGTCCTGGAAAGTAAGCTGCTGTGCCAAGAGTGTAGTTGGATAAGGTGGCAGGAGCCGAAGGTTGCCCGAGATTTGGATTCAGGTACGAGACAGATATCAAAGCTTGTTGGGCCTTTTGGCCATTAAGAGATTCGATTGCTGCGGTGGCATGTCGTGTATCGAAATATTCGGCGATGAAACACTATTATAGTAGGTTGCAACTGTCAGCGATGAAGATGGGTCTGGAACCTCGACATGTATTGTACGTACTCGTCCTGTATTCCCAACCTCGTCAAGGCGTTGAAGTTCTCCAAAAGTCGTTAAGGTTTTCTACAGCGATGATCAGTCACACCCTTAAAATCCTAGAAAGCTCAACTCACATCCATGATTTCCCGAGATACACCCACTCCTCCTGTGATCTCCACTTTGATGATGGAGTGAGAGTCTTCCCAGATCTTCTCCCATCCAGCAGAGCGACCAATGATCTTGGTTCATAAGGGTCAGCAACAAATCTTCATGATTTTTTGAACAACACCTACTGATTGGACGACAGTGAACTCAGTCTTCATACAGTGGAGTTGAATGGATGGTCCCTCCTTGCGGAAGCGTACCGAGCTAGTACGGAGTATGTTGTAGAGCTTGGTGGCTTCTCGAGGATCGTAGAAGGCCACAATCACCTTATGTAGAGACGATCAGTATAACGATCAGATACATCACAAAAGGAAAACTCACAAAGCCTCGAGATCTGAGAAGTTTGATGATGATAGCTTTGAAGTTACAGGTTGACTGTTCAATACAGAAATCAGTATACAACATCTCGAAAACAATGGCTGGTCTATACTAACTTCAATCAAACTTTTGATCTCTTCTTCCGTTGCATCTCGAGGAATTTGCTGGATCTAAACATCGTCATTGAGATTAATCCCTTGGAGGAAGAGTTGATTGAGGCTGGGTAGCTTACCAAGAGATATCGCCCAATATCCTCTGGAAGATCCTCACCCATGCCAGATACCATTTGCATCTGTCGTTCTTTCTGGTTCTTCCCCTCCAAGCTATTGTCATTACCTCGCCTAACTGGCGTGGCGGGTGTCGAGGGAGTAATCGGTAATCTGGAAGATTGGCTAGTAGAAGGAGCGAACGGAGTGTAGGTGAGGGAAGGAGTAGACGCCAAGGTCTCCCCTCGGATAGGTTGGCGAGGAGTTCCAAAGTGGGAGGCTGTTGAAAGTTGACTAATTAGTAGGGGAGTCCAGGGAAGATGCCCGGTGGCACTTACCATCCTTCTTCTTCTTCGGAGTTTCAGGTCCTTCTTTCTCCGTGATAATCTGGTAAAACAGTTTGTTTCAGCTGCGGTCATACTGACAGACTTGGACTATACGTACCTGAAGGGGTCTGGAGGAAGGTCCTGCGTCGTTCAGAGATAAGTCTCGCATTGTAGCACTGAAGGACTCCAAGGTAGATTGCGGTTTGAAGGTGGAGGAATGAGGGTTGAGCTAAGCGTTCGATGAGTATATCAGTGCATCTTTACCAAATGTGCATGTTGAGGTCAAAACGGGATTGTATCGTTGAGATAAGTGGTTATTAGTGGAAAGGATACCACTTACCAAGCTCTTCCCCTCATCTTCTTCCTTTTCCTCCATGCTACCCTTACCCGCTTGAATTACCTTGCGCACGGACTTCTTACCCTTACCAGCTTCGAGAGTTGGAGAGGTGGGTGTGGGGATTCTGTGGGAGGGTAGTATGTCAGCATGAGATGACTCGAGAGAGGAAGGATATGGCAAACGAGTATATGGAGCTCAAGGATGATGAGCTACAGAAGCAAGAAGGGAGATTGAGTACATACCTAACCATAATTGGCGAGTGTTTCTTCTTTCCACCTGAAGAGGGGGAGAATGCCTTAGCAGTATGAGCCTTGGTAGGAGTTGAGGGAAGTTCCTATGGATACATGAGATAGCTCTCGTCAGCTCAAGATGGAAGAAGAAGAAGTAGGTTTTGATCATCGTGAGAACGGGACGAAGGAAGAGTAAGAGGAAATATCACTCACCTTGTCGAGATTGGCAGTCGCTGGACTAGCGCTAGTATGAGGCTCAGCAGGACTTCCCGTTGGGGTGAGCGGGATTGTCATTCTTGTAAGATACAACCTATCTGATATGGACAGATATGAGAGAGGAAGGAAGATACGTTCTACCTCGAAAGAAGATGTGAGTGAGATGAGAGGGTAGATGTAGATGATATAGAAGGAAGGTAGGAGAGTAGATTCAACGAGTGATCTTGTGGATCAGATTGTCCTTGTTGATAGGATGAGGTAGGATAGGTGATTAGCACAAGTACAGATCGAATCGAAGTGAAGTGAGGTGAAGAAGAGAAAGAAGATGAAAGAGAGATAAAGAAGGAAAGGAAAGAGGAAGATGTATCTTTTATAAATGGTTCAAGAGAAAGTGAAGATGAAATGAACTGTTGATGGTGATTAGAATTAGAATGATACCCTGACTGAATTCTTGGTTATACATCGTTATAATCGTTGTAACATGTGTGTTGTGTGTATGTTTGATCGTCTTCCGAGTAGTAGAATTCTGAAAAATCAATAGCATACGCGTCTACCTTGTTAACATGATTTTCAGAAAATATCGCGCACAGACCTCGTCCTGTCTCAATTTCCATCAAATTTTGGGGAGGTGAGTTTTGGGGTTGAGGTAGGTGTTGATGGCGATGAGATAAAAGAACTACTCGATTAAATGATTGATGTCTGAGCAGGTCAGTGGATATATAATCAATGAATGATCACGTATCATCATACTGACGAAAGAAAGAGCATCAGTCTCCATGCCTAAGGGTTTTGTCATAGTCAGTCACGATGAGATGATCTTTCACGTCGTCCAGGTGAGGCCAATCATTGCGCCCTCTGATGGGTTTCAAGCGAACACGTTGGCAGGTCATCTTTCTCAGCGTCCTCACATACCAGCAGATACGACGTGCTTCAAGCTCAGTGCAAATAAGAAGTAAGTGAAATATCAAATCAGACTCGCCTTCATATGCCTCTTGGCTATGTCCTATATGACGATACTACAGTTGAACTATAGTATCTACTTTCTCTTCCCCTTCTTGTTCTTCCCTCCTCCCCCTCCACCACCACCAGAAGAGTGTGAAGCCTGGGCGGTACTACCCTGAGTGAAACCTGTGCCCATACTTTCTTTACCACCCTTCTTCTTAGCTTGAGCGGTGATGTATGATTGACGTTGTTTGAGGGGGATCCATCGTTCGGGCTGGAACAGGTACAAGTCATCAACATCAGTCCAACCACCAATTACCAGAGAGAGAGAGAGAGTAGAGCAAGTTATAATGGGTAAGACCATCACGATATAGGAAAATACAATTTAATGAAGAGGGGTAACTCACATCCTCGGTAAATGGTTTCCCAACTACAGCACCCTTAGGTAACTTGTTCCTCCTCTTCTTCTCCCCCTTCTTTTCCGGCACAGCTTTAGCAGTAGAAGAGGTAGCAGTAGTTGGAGTAATAGCTTTCTTATCGGTTGAGGAGGATCTAGACCATCCGGTAGGTAGGGATGGTACGTTACTCTCCACATCATTGGAAGATGATAAGTGGGATTTGTAAGTGGATGTAGCGAAGGTCTGGTGGGATGATGAAGCATTTAGGTTGGTGAGGATATCGGAATGTTCGGACGATGACTGAAATGTAATTGATTGCATCAGCATGCACAATGCAAATAGTGCGGATGGGAAGATAGACTTACTGAACCAACATCAACCAGCAGATCATCATAGATCTCCTGAGCTCTTTGATATTCTCCCAGTCTATATCTCTGTGACACAATAGCATCTCATCAGCTCAACAACAGATGACAACGTCTCACATCGAAGAAAAGGGGAACTTACGATCTGAGCTTCGAGATGATGCACCTTCCTACCTTCTTTCCCCTCTATCAACTCCAGCGCCTCCTTCTCCCTGTGTAATCTATAAAGACAATATGCCCTCTCGAATTCCAAGGCATCCTTTGAATCTTTGGGTGGATTGTCTAGAAGTGAGATAGCAGAGGTATAATCGTCCGTTTGAAGATGAAGGAACAGCAAGGTCTGGTAGGCTGCTTGAGAAGATGGGTCGAGGGTGAGGACTAGAAAGCAGTACGACAATACATTAATCAGCAATCATTTCGAACGACAAGGACATCTTTGGTACGTTTGGGATAAAGAGATGGCATTCAACTCACTCTTCTTACACGTCTTTATGGCATTTGCAAAATACCCATCATCAACTTGATCCGTCAACGCCCTATACAGCTTTGGCAATCTCTCTTCAGCCGAGCGAGGTGGTCGAGGGGTGAACGTTTTATTTCCCTTGGATGAGACGGCTTTGGTGGATGACATGATGTCTATGGTGTATGTTTTGTGAACCCTACTCCAGCTATGTATCAAGAAGTACGTTCATATCCATACATTCATGTTGAACATTCATGTTGAAGCCAACGCATCAGAGCAAGTCGCTCGCTAGCACCTTCATCAGGCACTTGGCTGCTCTCGCGTGCCTACCTATATATTCATCTGAGTGAGCCTATCTCAACTGCGCAGTGTTAAATCGGTTTAACGGTGTTATCCGTTGATATTCCCTTTGCCCTTTGATCGGTGACGTTGACTGTCTCTCATGCCAACCAACCCTGAGCCAGCTCTGAACGGGTTATTCTGCCTTCCCCTTCACAGCCTCGCCGCTAATGCTGACGCTGAAACACATCCTTCATCACTAGTACCGGTCCGAGGTCCATCTCGGCCGCTTCATCTTCTATCAAAGACAAAGACGACGAAATTTTATATTCTCTTCATCACATACTCTACAGAAACACATATATAGTTTGTACTACTCAGATAGCGTCGAATGGCCAAGACCGCTCATCCAGAAAAACCGAAGAGACGAAGAGAAAGGAAGAGTAGTACTCGTACTCGTAATTGCCATTTCAAGAATAGGTCAACTGTCTACGTAAAGCTCAACCCAATATCACCTTCAACGACTCGTGCATCTCACTAGAAGCCTTATCTTCAAAACTACAAGCAACTTCATCCTCAACTGCATCATACCCAACGACCAATTTCATCAGTACATGACATCGGTGCTTCTCATAGACAATCAGTCACCTACATCCGCTGCATACATGCAACCTCACCAGGAGACAATACTGTGATTCGCCTTCACACGATCAAATTGTACCAAGAAAACAGATAGAAAAACGTCATAAGTGCAAGTCATACGGCATATTCCCAGTTAGCGCAATCAACGTCAATAAATAGCACATCTACCATCTCTCATCTCATCATCGCTATCATTCATACAAGTAATAGTCATACACCGGCCATAGCAAGAGGTACGTATGCATAGCTCTTCTCCCTCATTCTAGACTCGTTGTCATATCTCCTTTCACAACCCAATCTTCTTAAGCTGTATAGCTATACTGACTATCCCTCTTCAACTCAAAGAAGGTTCACCCAGACAACCCAATAATTACTAAGATGGGTAACGCATCCTCAACCCAATCCTCCTCCTCCCAACCCCAATCTACTTCCTCTGCTCAACCTCCCGCCGCAACACCTTCCCAAGAGTCATCCTCGACTGGACCAATAATCACTCCCCAGCCTATACGTACCCGAGCACCCACCGGGGGTACCTCAACCTTTCATTCAGGTCTCACACCCCCCGTATCACCCCCGTCACCTCCTCCACCATCCACCCCCGTCCTCCTACCCTATGCAGGGCACCTATCCCCCCAGAACCCACACTGCCTATCCCATCCACAGGCTCACGACTACTCCAAAGGGACAGTGACGAGGTTGATCCTCGATGGGAAACTCGCGCCGTTCTATAGAGGATTGGAAGATTTCGAAGAAGACTGGTCGGAGGATGAGATACTCAAGTTATTGAATGAAACGAGGGAAAAGGATTATGAGGAAGGGGTGGAAAATACTTTTACGAAGAATCTGAAGGATGAGAGAGATCCGCCGAATAGCTCGACGGTCGGGAGCGTGGCGAAGAAGATTGGGGCGGGGCTGAATAAGCAGAAAGCACAGAGGAGGGAGGGTGAGAGGGAGGAGAGGGTCAGGAGGGAGAGGAAAGCTTATAGGTTTGCTGTGGAGTGTCCGATCTGTTTCTTGGTGGGTGCATTTTACTCCAACTTCTATCCTTTCGAATCATTTAAGCCATCTCAAATGACATATCTTAAGTCTATCCCTTCCTTGCTTTTTTTCCACACTTAAATTCCCCCCACCATACCGCTGTGTTATCGAACTGTTATTCTTGGCACTACCTGCGCTAACACTGCACATTTCACAGAACTACCCACCAAACATAAACACCTCAAGATGCTGCCAACAACCAGTCTGCACAGAATGTTTCGTCCAAATCAAACGATCCGAAGCTACCCTGACTCACCTCGAGTCCGACCCGGCATGCTGCCCGTTCTGCATGGAAACCGATTTCGGAGTGATCTACGAGCGGCCCCTGAGCCCTCTGGACAGTTCGTCAAGTGTTGCTTTGGCTACTTCACCGGGATCGGAATTTGGTGGAGGGGATTCGTCATTCAGTCAGGCCTTGAGTCTGGGTAGTGAGGCGGAATTGAATGTTGGGCCGGGGATGAACCCCAAGATGAAGGAGACTGTTAGAAGGAAGAGTGTTAGTTCAAAGGCTAAGGAGGTTGTCACTATTGGTATGTCAACGTCAGCTGTTCCGTGCCAGAAGCTGGGGTCATTTCAGCTGATATATTGCGTTACAGATGAGATCCGACCTGACTGGGAGACGAAATTGAATGCTGTCAAGGCTGCTGCTGCTCGAAAGGCTTCTAGGAGAATCGTCATGAGACAGGTCAGTTGATCAATCAATCGGAGTGCAGAGTGAGGTTCAGAACTGACATCTTGGTTTCGACATGCTAGGTTGGAGATCGACTGATCCCAATTGGGTTCACATCTTCTCGAGCACCCGGCACAGCCGACTTCAGCATGTCAGTGGGTCAACAAAATAGTGAAGCAGGGTCGAGAAGATCAAGTAGGAGATCGTCAAACAGGGAGAGAGAGTTGGAAGAGGTGTGTACTGATCTACTCAACTTTCTAAATTTACTGTGCTTATCATATATACTGATGCCTTCTCGACGATATCTTACAGTTGATGATTGAAGAGGCTATGCGACTCTCCCTAATGGACCACGAAGACCATCAACGCAAACTCGCCGACGAACGACGTAAATCATCTGTATCTAGCGTCTCATCTCCTTTGAACCCTGCCAATTCATCTGCACCCAATCCGAACTCAACACCTATCATCGTCACTTCGTCAAGTCAGGGTGGACCGGGTCCGTCATCGATAATATCGAACAGAAGATCGTCCAATGCAGACACCAGTACGAAGAGTAAATTACTATCCAAGATCAACCATGTAAGAGCAAGAGCAAGTTCCTCTGCATCGAGTAAGAACGGTGGGAACGGGAGTGGGGATTATAGATCAGTTACATTCGCTGGATCAAGTAACAACGGCTCACCAAGGCCTTCTCCACCTACTTCTGCTACTCCCTCTCGAACCAATACTTCTGACGCTTCACCTGTCCCTGCCCCTGCACCTCCAGTGGTGATTCCCCAACCCACCCATATTCATACTCATGGACATGGACACTCGAAACATCCCACAACTACTACAACAGGACTAAGCCCAACATCCCCTGCACCTATCGCAGCAGGACCAATAACCACCCTGGCCAGTCCACCCGCAGAGAGGATCAACCATACCCACGGGACAGGGACCGAGGGGGGTCTACCAAGAATCAGTCTGGATATGCCCGCTCTCACTCCCGATAGTAATGCCAATGTAAATGGGAATGGAGGGATAAAAGGTAAACAGCCTGTCAGGCCAACTCACCTGGAAAGGATGGATAGCGAGATGAGTGAGGCGACGGTCGGGCCGGGGAACTATGCTCAGCTGGATAGTGATGAGGAGTAGGGGTAGGAGCAGTGCATGCGTCTCGGTTAGATGATGGCGGTTTGTCGCTTGGTCGTGTGATTCATCATATTTGGGGTATTCTTGTTGTTCAGTTCGCATTTCTTCTCTCCATTTCCATTCCCATCGTACACTTTGGTCTTCTTTCGTTTCATTCTACTTGTCCTCGTCGATTCAAGGTTCTCTTGTGTTTCTCGTTTTGTTTGTAGGTATAATCGGTTCATGCGCATGTACATTTACATATACGACGTCCCCTTGCGATGCCCTTGCCTTGCTTTCCTATGTCATGCCACGTGAAAGGATCATATATGATGTCGTATCGCTGATGATTCCCGTGAGGCTGATACTCGTAGTAGTCCCAACAAGACAAAACACAAGCTAGTCGACATGGTTAGATCCCAAAAGGGATACTTGTCCCAATTCAACTTGAGACTAAAATGCAGTAGAAGAAGAAGAAGAATTATAATGCATGTGATGAGTGCTTGTGTTGATTGTATATGCAGATTTCCATTACCAGATAAGATGGGTTGTGTTGTGTTAATTTATATTATAATATATACTTTGTTCGTATGATGAATGATGATGATGCGAATTGATGAACAATGAGATGTGATGAAAATGAATCATAAGACGATTGACCTTTTCGCGATACGGATGTACCAATACCGTGCATAACAGGGACATAGATATTGCCCAACTGCGTTGCTGAATTGAATTCGGTTCAGTGTAATTTGACTTTGCAGACCACCTTCGTGAGATAGCCAACTTCCCTAGCATAATCTACAAGAACGCAGTAAAAGTCAGCACCAGACATCACGCCACAAGCACGAGCACACTCACAAAACCTGTAATCCCAAATCATCGCAAACATCCTTCCAATCCGCCCTGGGTTCGCCCGAATCCGACCGTCGCCATACCTCAGATATGATTCGATTAGCAGTCTCGATGTCGAAGCAGCATTGTGATCTGTGAGGGCAAAAACATAACTTGTCAGTGACGTCTTGTCAACGGCAACAAAATAGCTGTAGTGGTGGATGACGATGGGAAAAATGACTAGTGCCTGAAAGAGGAAAATCAAACCCACTTGAATCCCTCAAGAAGGGTCGAAACCCATTGTCTAGATGCTCCGTCGACGCAAGATCCAGCGATGATAGCGGGCCAAGTGAGACTGAAGTACGAATCATAAGTTAGCTACAACTATATCATCCCAATATGCAGATCGGGTTCAGACACCGAACACTTACTCGATCGACATGCCCAGGGCGGCTGTAGACCAAGAACAATGTTGTAATACCTGTTGAGCGGCATTCTGTACTCTGACGTCTGCTCGTGGATAGTTGAATACCATTTTCAGGAGGAGAATCTGTTCATTCGAAACGAAGATGTTCACAAGTCAGCTTATACTCTGACTCCTCGCTATGCAAGGATGACTTAGGAAAAAGAGTAAAGGAGGAGTTGACCCACCTTCATAGCATATGCATAAGCTCTATTTCCCACCTGTACCCTCTCATGTTCCAGCGTACTGAGCTGAAGACTCTCAATCCAAGCGTCAACATCCCTATTCAGTTGTCTAGCCTCTATGACCAACGGGTCAAGGGGTTTGCCATCATTTGATAATCCTCGAGCAAGGGATGATAAGAGTGGATTGCTTGTGTTGCTAAACTCGTCTTCGGTAATCACCACTTTGGATCTAGCTACTCTGGCTAGTAGTCTGGTAACTCTTGCGAAAAGAAGGACCATCACTCGAGACACTACGAAAGCCATCTACATTAGTGTCCCCATACCACAGATCATCTAGCGGAATTGCAAACACTCACTTCCGAATTGCTTCTCCACGGAATGTTCCTCATAGGTCGACCGACTAGCTTCCAACCACCAAGATTCCCATCTATCACTGAACAAACTTGGTTCTTCACCAGTAGTCAAGCAGCCTAAACGAGTCTTCCCAATCAGCCATCTGATATCTGCATAGGGTCATCGGACCAAGACTCACTGAAAGTCTCGTATATCGCCAAGATCTCAAGCATCAACCTTGCGGGAGATACAGTGACTCCATCAGTCAATTTACGAGGTTCCGATTTCTTGAGCATTTCTGCTGGTCCACCACGACTACACCATCAAAGTTAGCATAAGCATCCTCCTTTATTACGGCCCTCAGGTCATTCATATACAGATCGTAGTAGAAGCATAGCTCAAGACTCACATAGCTACCATCTCCTTGGCCAAATTGAAATTATCCATCCACCCACTCCCCCCAAAGAAGATATCAATAGTTCCCAAAGCGGTACTAGCTCCCAGGGCAGCATCCGACGTTGCACCGTCCCCGTTCCTCACAGCTCTTCTGACCATTTCTTTACCCGTATCTCTGAGGGTGGAGGCATATTGGAACATCGCTGCTGTTTGAGAGGTCGCTACTCCCGATCTGGCCAATAAGAACGCTTGGTGAATCGCTCCTATACCTAGGAGAGCGACTCTGAGAGCATCGGCGGATGGGTTCAATCCTGGAAGTAAAAAATCGTCAATATTCTGACATGAGGAGATGAGTTGTCAGAGGAAACGACGTACCTCGTGGAGAATCAAGAGCTAATGGCAGATTGATAGCTAACATTGGGTTCAATCCACTAGGAATGGCCATCATGAGCGAAGCCGCATTTGCACAGTAATGCAGGATGAGACTTCGTTCTTCTGCGGTAGGGAACCATGGTAGAAGGACTGAAAGATATCAAATAATACCAGATCAGCTCAGATCGATATAATTAGAAACTGAACAGCGGTCGGGATCTACGAGAACAGCCACTTACAATTCGGAGTAGTCAACATAGGCGCTCCACCTTCCGAGGTCGCCCAATCCTGCTTTCCTATCTGACCTGCCAAATATTGTTCACCGGAACTAGCCAATCCCGTTCCTAATGCTAATCCAGAATCGTAATTTGCATTTATAGTTGTCGAAGAGCTTCCAGCACCAGAGCCAGAAACGTAGCTTGCATCCCATCCTACTTCTGCATTTGATGTGGTTCCACCATTGGGTTGATCGGGCGATGAGTAAGAGACAGCGGATTTGTCTTTGGTTGGTCTATTTCAGCCGAAACATAAGTACAAACGTATCAGCTATGTCATTTGGTAGGCAATGGTATAAGATGTACTTACGAAACTTTGCGTTTACCTGCATCCGACCTCCTACGCTTGGGTGCAGGTCTCTGTTCTTCTTCACTCTCACTCTCCTCTGTGCTGCTTCTAGATCCATCGCCGTGTTTGTGTTTCCCACTTGGTTTCTTACCTACGCCCTCTCCAGGATCAGGATATTGGCACTACAAGTAAAACGCAAAATAAGCATACCCGAGTACGAAACACGAAGAACCAGCCATGCGAATGGGCAAGGTGCTGAATAATGTGGACAGCCGCTCACCTCCTTCTTAGCTATAATGCACCTCTTGCACGTAGGCCTACCCTCATCACACTTGATCCGTCTCGCACGACAACACAAACAGCCCGTCCTCGTTCTAGTGTACTTCTGTCTCCGTTTCTGCCCGCTCCTTCCACTAGGTTTCGCCTGACCGTCATGTGCGGACGGCGAATTTCTCGCTGAGTTGGGCTGAGACGCCGTATTGGCGAGTAGAGCGTCCTGTTCAGGAGAGGGGTCGTCCCAGTATGATCTAGATATGGAATGTCGGCGTAGGATATCCGCCTTGGTGGGGTTCGAATATAGATTGGTGGTTGATGTGGATGGACTGTCCATCCCTATACTTGATAATGTCGTATTGTCCATCAGTCCTGAGTTGGGGTAAAACAACGTTGAAGGGGATGATGCGGAGAGGGGTGGGTACAGACCCATGGTTTGAGTTGAAGTTGAGGAGGAAGAGGGATGGGACGAGATGTCTAGGGGGATGGGTTGAAGGAGGTTGGCGTAGGGGTATCTTGGATCAGGAGGTGGATGTGATTTCATATGGGTCGTGCTATTCAACATGGCTTTGGGTAAGTATCGATTTCAAGGATAATGGCATTCTGGTGTTGTATGGATAGGGGTCGACAAAAGAAGGATGACCGAGAAAAGAGGATGATATGATGATGCACTTCTGTCCGTGTAAAGGATCAAAGCATAATCATGATCACAACACAAAAAGGTAGTTACCGCATGGGAGATTTGTTATGAGATCTACGTCCATGACCACGCCAAGAAGGCATGCCCCCTCACATCCTTTATACACACACACTGTAATTTCAACTTCCTTATACCCCCGACCATCGTACACGACTCTTTCTATCACTGTCACTTCATCTTATCCAAATACCAGAACCAGCACTGCGCAGCACAAAGAAAATCGACCACAAACAAGATACAAATCAAACTCGTACTCACCCATTACCCAAATCCTTTATCCCATATTCTGACCTCCCGTCGCCATCTACCAAGAAACTCAAATTCGACGATCCAGGTCCAGGTGCAGGTATCTGCGACTGGTCATATCCCGTACTGTATCTATCCATCTTACCAACGGGTGATCTCGAATGCGAATGCGATGAGGAAGAAGGTGAGATGTCTTTGTGATATTTCGAAGAAGAAGAAGCAGGGCCGCCCGAGATCAGAGGATCATTCTCGTTTTCGGTCGAGTAAGAGAATGGATTCGTACTCCATTCATTTGTGTGAGTATAAGGTGGAGGTGTGGATGAGGATGTTGAAGGTGATATTTTGGATGTGGATGGTATCGGAGGATGTGTGGGTGGTGGTGGTTGAGTCGTGGTCATATTCCAGACAAGGACTTTGGTTTTGTCCCGCTACGCTAATCAACGGTGACTGGTAGTGTAATAATGATATTGGGCAAAGTCAAGTGACGGGTAAACAAATTTTGGTTTTTGATCTTGATCTTGATTTTGATTTTTACGTTCTACTTCTTGCGTTTGTTTCCGCTTCCGCCTTCGGGATCTGACGTGGGTTCTAGGTGATCGAGACAAACGTCGATGTCCTACAAAGTGGATGATGATGGTGACTGACAAGGTATCGATGCCTTCTATAAGCCTTGAATGCTTGCAAGCAGTTACGACGGTTCGAAAACAAACAAATTTTGATGGATTCAGCTGTAGTACTACAGCTGTGCTCGTGTTTTCGGCTTTTTTCGAATCTACGTATAGGTTTGTTTTCGAATTTCAAGGTCAAGTTTGCTTTTCGTGCCTAGATGAGATGAGAGGCCAAAGCGAAACTGTGGGGATACAAAGTGAAGTAGGATGTAAGTATTGGTTCCTCGATGAGATTCCTTGTATGTATCTGAGGACATGTCCAGTAGGGAGCTGGATCAAGTCTGCTTAGCAATCAACCATCTTCATGTTCATGTTCATGCTCGCTCGACTCGAGAGTCTACCAGAGAGAGAAAGATTTTCATACCACCCACGCACACTGGTAATTACGAATGACGTGGTGTCTCATGTCTCATAGCTCATGGATAATCATCCCCGTAATCTGCGGCACCAACTTGGACTTACCCTCCGTCCGGAAGAATGTTCTGTATCTATGGGGTAGTCGCCGAGCAGCTCGTATTCGGCCCCTCTGGTGATCTACTGCTCTCCACGCTCACCAAGTCAGGCCATGTCACTCAACTACTCCGCTCCAGAAGATGCGAGGTCGTTCCATGCCCAGACGACTTGCCACTGGCCATAGAACGATCAAAGACGAGATGAAAATTTTCCCACTCGTACATGCGGAGAATACCTTACAGGTAGTTCACTAAATCTCAGGGTAAGAAACCAAAAACAAGTGAACACGAGAACGGAAGTAACCGCGGCCGAACACTACACTTCACAAGGCAGATCTGGTTTTAAGGGTACTGCACCTGCATCAGTTAGTCCAAGATGCAAGCACAAGATGAAGCAGATGGCAGCATGAAGTATATGCACAGTACCCATCAGCAGGGCAAGTATTGTCAAGTCCTTGATATCCTACTACAGTCTAATCGGCAGGCGAGAACCGTACTGAACGCAGAGTCAGAGTTGTACATAAAATTCATGATTTGGTTGATTGGTTGGTTTGATTTGTTGTGAATAAAAACTAAAAAAGCGATTCTGTTATATCGTCTCTCAGTCTCGGTCTGGGTGAAAGGAAAAGGAAAAAGAACATGGTATGAGACTGAGAAAAAAGAATATTTACACGTCCACACCAGAACAGAAAAGGAAAAAGAAATATCTACTGAACATGTCATATCGGGGTAAATCAAAATCACAATCTCATATGTAACATACACCTCGCAAAAAGCAGACTAAAGTAACTATCTATGGTTTCGTTTTTCCTCCTTTCTGTTTTCGAGGGGGTGTTACGGCGGCTACGATCCACAAATAAAACCAAAAGGAGCGTCAGTGCATGATTCTCAGTTGTGTAGATGATAGCGTAATGAATATACGCAAAAGAAAAAAGCAAATTCATGTCTTGAGAAGTAATATAAAAAATACATATATCCACACCTTCCTAGGAAAGGGGTATCTATGTAATATGATTTCTTTGGTAGGGTATAACTCCTCGTTAACACACACGAAAATGGAGAGGTGGAAAAGGCACAAAACCACAACCACAAAGGACAGGACAACGACTAAAACGGACTCAAGAGAATATGATTTTCTTTGTTTTGTTTTATCATTGTGAAAAATCAGAAATGGGGAGATCACTGACGCCGTCCGCTGGCACCGTATCCCCCATATTTCGGAGCTTTCTTCTCGGCTGGTTTGAGGATCTGCAAGAGACCAGCAATAATCAGCATAATCCTTTGTTTGGCGAACCAGGTGATCTACTCACTTGGAAGGAACAGAGTAATGTATCGTCGACGGACATCATGGCACCGGCATTGTCGAACTGAAATGGTCACGGGATGATGAGCGATCAAAAGTCCTGAGTGGTCGTGGGGTGCTATACACTCACCTCTCCACAATAATTAGGAGCCGAGAACAGGGTTACCAATTGACGTTTTGCAAAGAACTCGTACCCATCTTCTACGACCTATTATCATAAAGGGTATCAGCAATGCAACGCACGCGAGGAATCTGGAGATGTGAAAATACTGCTACTCACCTGATGTGCTCGACAGATCAAATCCATATCATGCTTTTGCAGGAATCTCGATACAACATCAGGTCCAAATGTGAATGATACTCCTCGATCGTTCTCACTCCATCCTGTGATATCCTTATCGGGATCAGACCAGAGTAAATCACAAAGGAGACCTAAAGGAAGGTCGTGAATACGTTAGCTTGATGGTGCAATAGTGAGTTGTGGATAACTTACCAGTATCAGGTACATCCGTTGGTCGCATTACCCTTCGGATTTGTTCCATGCTTTGAAGATCGGGACTCTGAAGGAGAAAGGAATAATCAGTAAAATTACCCCAACATAGAGAAACGTCCACTTACCAAACCACCGTGCATGGTGAAAATCTTCTCATCAATGATAGCAGCGATAGGTAAACAGTTGAAACAGTCGGTGAATGTCTTCCACAACTTGATGTTATAACGTCGTTTACCTATATTGGGGATAGATGAATTAGCGCCATATCCTCATTTGCTCTGCTTGCGAATTTTACGGGCTGTTGACTGATTCTGAAAGGCAGAGAACTACTACTCACACTCATCATAAAATCCGTAAATTCTATTGATACTCGCACATTCGTGATTCCCTCTCAAAATGAAGAAGTTCTCTGGGTACTTGATCTTGTACGCCAAAAGCAGACAGATAGTTTCAAGCGATTGTTTACCTCTGTCGACGTAATCTCCTAAGAAGAGGTAATTCGCTTCTGGGGGGAAGCCACCATATTCGAACAATCTCAGTAAATCATAGTACTGTCCGTGGATATCACCTATAATATGCAAATCGCATCATTATCATCAGCCAAACGTTCTGTCCGCCTGAGATTGCCTGCGCTGAACGTAGAGGATTGAATTGAAGAGATACTTACCGCATATCTTGATAGGAGCTTCCAGTTCAAGTAAGATAGGTTGACTGATGAAAATTTCTCTGGCTTTCGTACAGAGGTATTTGATCTCGTACTCTGCTAGTTGCACAGCCTTGCCCGGTCGGTTTCCTCGTACTGACAGACAAGATATCAACAACATTATCTCGGTAGTCAGAGGGAGATGCACTGAATTGTATGTGCGAGGGGATAGTCACTCACCCTCTAGAAGTCGATCAATGACGGAATCCAAATCAATCTCGTTTTGTGGTTCACCCATTTTGGTTTATTGATGTTTGGGTGGATGGAGGGCAAGGAGGATAAGAGAGGGAGATTGGAGGTGAAGGTCTGGCAGCACGTATGTATATGTCAGCTATGTCGTTGCGCATCATATGAAGGTATTTGACAAGACGCGTGACAGGAGGATGAGGCAGATTCCATTCGAGAGACGATCGTTGTTTTCCAATCTCAAACTTGAATGGAGAGGTTCACTCCACTTTCCCATCACGTGAAATGCTCATCTAGCACAGCTTGGCATAACCTGTATCAACTTTTCCCAGCCCACTCTTCTCGCATGATTCCGCACAATGAGAGGTTATCTGAAAGAAGGGTTTCGTGCAGAGGAACAAGGCAACTCACAACTATCCTTTATTCAGATCAAAGTGAAAATTTAATCCTACAATTCTATCTATGCTCTTTACGATACAATCCGACTGTATGCCTTCTTCTTCGTATGGACTTGGATAGTATTTGGGAGAGGAGGACAGTAGAGGGAATGGGATGGCGTGTTGCTGAAGAAAGGATGGGACGGGATAGATGAATGCGTGGTGTGTATCAACGTCGACGTCGACGGATGTTGGGTCTGCGGTGGAGATGAGGGATGAAGATGAAAAGTTTTATTGCTTCGATGTCACCCTATAACGTTGGTTGATATCTGTCAGTGTATCTCGATGAAGTGATATATGGTGTGCAGTCAACTGCGATGTATGATGATGACCCATTATGACTTATCAATCCCCTCCAGTGTCTCCAACAAGCCTCCATCAAATCTTTCTTCGTTCCAACTCGACTTACCTAGATTGAATGACCGATGTACCCCACTTTCTTCGTGATATGAAATCTTCTCCTGTGTTCCAATCTGTTCAGCTGAAGGGGATGAAGTGCTGGATGGGTTGTATGATTGTATGGATGTATGAAATGAAGAGTGAAGAATGAATGATTGGATGGATGTAGGATGAAGATGACACGCGGTGTATGTGTTAGAGTAGTGAATGGGTGGTACTAGTACTATGGGACTAGCACCATACAACTGCGACTGTACACAAAGAGAATTAGCCAGATGTGGCACTTGACACTCTCACATACACAGTATATGCGGTGGCGGCACTCCCACTCTTTCTTCCATAACGCCGTGTAATCCCGCCGCGTTACTACCATCTACCGTATATACCTATATTGCAGGCGCGTCTCGCATCAGCACATGTCAGCATCTGCTTACTCCCTTCAGATGCAAAGAGTCACATGCATAGAATGGTATTCATCATCATCAAAGTCACACGAGAATGTGATCGTGGGGCTGTTTGTGTGCTGTTGCTAGTGGAAATTCGACACCTTTCCCTTATTGCCTGGACTCGAAGGATAGTAGTGTCTGAACCGCATGTCTGGGTCATCATTTCAGAGGCATGCAGTAGAGTGTGATCGTTCTTCATATTATTTGCATTTCTTCAATTCAGCTTCATCTATAGACACTCTTCTCCTACTCCTGTTAAACACAAACAGCTAGCTAATTCTACAACTCGGCTATGATTAGTTTAGATTAGATATTCAGAAATGCCATCTGCTTATAAAGGACCGGGAACAATGTGGGGCACAGTGTTGGTGGTAGTTTGCACAGGGTGAGCCGAAGGTGTGGTGTTGGCATCGACCTATTAAATTACCATGTGTCAGTCTCGGCATACTGTACCTAGCACGACGTAGGGGAAGGCATCACTCACATCGTTCAAAGCCTTCTCAATCCTCTCGCCGACTTTGTGAGCTGCGTTGGTCACTTGGGTGATGAATCCTGGGTGGGTGGGAGAGGCGGTCTTCTCGTCGATGGTGTGGGTGATCTGGGTGAAAGTGGACTGATAGGGGTTCATCATCAGTTTCAAGGTGTAATGTTGAGGTTTTATATAAGGAAGATAGGTGTGTCAACTCACTTGGACGGCGCTCAGACCTTGTTCAAAGATACCCTTGGCCTTCTCGCCTGCTTCGGAGGTGGTGGCAGAAGCGTTGTCGATACTTCGTTCAGCGGTGTTGGCTGAGGTAGGCGCAGGAGTGGTGGTTGGGGCGTTGCCCTGTTGCATGCGAAGAGAGAAGTTAGCTACCATCTCTATCTCGTATTAATCTCAACATCCGCCTCCAAGCGCATGACTTTTGTATGACAACCTCTTCTTGCGAGAAAACTCAATTCTCGTCCTTCACATTCCATACTCCGTGTCTCAAATTAATATGATCTTCTGCCTCCTGCTCTTACTGGTAAATGTGGAGAAAGGAAGAACGAAGTCCACTCCACTCACCTCAATCTTATCGATAATCTCCTTGGTCTTAGCTTCTATCTTATCAGTATAAGGCTTAGTAGCCTCTTGCACCTTATGAGCATAAGGTTCGACTTTCTCGAGGTACTAGAGGCGTTCCAACATCCTTCAGCTCATTTTGCCCTTTCGGTTCCGAGAGAAAAACTCACAGGTTTGGCCAAAGCCTGAGCCTTATCCAAGATGGTAGGTTCCGCCAAAGGGTCCAAAGCCTTCGCAGGTTCCGCAGTGATAGCTTCAGCAGGAGTAACGGGTTTGGGCAATACTTCTCCTCCGACGACTGGCGCTCCTGGTACTTCGGCTGGTACCGCTGGAGCGGCAGAGGTAGAGGGGACAGAAGCTGGGGGAGCTACGAAAGCTTGAGCTGGGGGTACGCCGTCGAATGCCATTGTGTATGGTGATTGTCTTGTTATTTCAATGAAGGAAGGGAGTGCCTTTGGGCTAGACTTGGTAGATTTGAGTTGATTGATATCGTCAAAGAGGTAGATGATGAAAAAGGAGGATGGATGGATGGATGGATGTACAGACCCACTGGTTTATCATTCCCACAACATTGTCACAAAGGGTTCACTTACGGATGAATGAATGGCCCGGATCCAAATACAGTAGTAACGGATAACGACAAGCTAAGTGGCGCATAGTGATGTCATGACGTCATTTACCATTACAGTACCATTTCAACAAGCAGATCCTCCGCTTTGATAAACCTAAGAGCAATATACAGTAATGCATGAACCCTGGAATAGATTAGACGGGTAAAGCAGAGCATAGCGCACAGTACATACAGTTATTAGTATATCAGATCCACTAATGAATCGACTAGTGCGGGATTAACGTAGTGATGAGCTGTCTTCTCCAAGGTAGATGAGTGCCTGATGATGTAAGGTTACTGCGAACTAACGAATTGAGGGTGGGGTGGAGGGAGGTCCACTCGTGGAGTCACAGTATAGCTGGGTAGACTGGACCAAGTACGAGTATTCGGACGTCTCTGTTAAGATATATAGTCAACTGAAAAAGGAGAGTTTATCAGATACACCTACAGTACATACCTTTACACCTTTGTCCAATTTGGATTCAGATTCAGAATAGAATTACTCTCAATCTTTTCGAATGTCCGATAATCGTTCGAAAGTGGGTAAAGGATGGTATGTGTATACACACGGGTATGACTTCTTTTGTACCCTGTACTCGCAAATTTTGATCAGAGACCCAGACTCCCATTGGGACTCAGATCGTGACTAACGCATCACACCTTACTATCATACTGATTCTCTCATTTCACACTGATGTAATTATCAGAAGATACACTGTATAACAAACTTGAAGACATCCTTAGTACGAAAGATCCTTTCTACTCTGAGTTTGCTCAGACCACCTTGACGAACGCATACTCACAACGGGTTGTATGATTCGCATCCACCAGCCATCAAGCTTCTTAGATTCATGTTCCTCGCAAAAGATCGCTAACTTATACAGACAATCATTATGGGAAGCAATGACCCTCGAACCATCTCAGAAATTAATCAGGGTGATACATCCCAGGCCGACCCTTCCAAAGTCCCCCAATCGGCTACCCTCAACAACAGTACATGTACATCTAATCTACAACCTACCTCCACATCAGATGAAACATCGTCAGCGACACTCAACCAAGAGGGATCCCCACCGATCCTATCCCTCAAAAAGCAAATCCTGATGACCATAATCATTACGTCCACGACAATCCTCACATCAAGTAGTGGGCAGGTTCTGAACATCGCTTTACCAACTATCAAGGATGACCTGGAAATCTCCGAAGGGAATTTGCAATGGGTGGTATCGAGTTATAACCTATCTGTGGGCTGGTACGTGCTATACCGTCCCTATCATCACTCTGTGCGATAATTATCCATGATTTACTGATAGTAATGATGGGCGTTGATCTGTTTTCTGAATACAGTCTACTGTTGTTCAGCGGGAGGATAGCCGATATATACGGTAGGAAGAAGGTGTTAGTGCTGGGCATGATAGTGTTTACTATTTTCACGCTTGCGGGCGGGTTCATGCAGAATGGTCCGGGATTGATAGTCAGTCGTGCTCTTGCAGGTTGCGGAGTAGCCATGACGTGAGTAAATACACTTTCTACTATTTGTCAGGTCCTACTGACTTGATAGATGTACACATAGCACACCAAGCACAACAGGTATCATTGCAGAGTCGTTCATAGGTAAAGCCAGATCAAGGGTATTTACATGTTTCGGAGCCGGTTTCTCGGTCGGTGGGATTTTGGGTTTATTGATAGGCGGTCTGTTCGTTTCGTATGTCAAGTGAGTATCGTTGTCACCATTCTGATCCGAGTCCTTTCCTCGATATACACCGTGTATTTCTATTTATACGCGTTTCAATTTCCTAGGTACACCTGGCGATCCTGCCTGTTCGTCGTGGCCGGTATCAGTCTTCTGATCGGTCTTGGGGTCATCCTCATCATTCCTGCAGATGAAGCTCATACGTCAAACAAACATCTGGATCTGGTAGGCGCCACGGTCATAACAACGGGGTTGGTTCTGTTTCTGTTCGCAATCAGTGGCGCACAGAGTGCTCCACATGGTTGGAAAACAGGATGTGAGTGGATGGTTCATCATCGTCCACCTGTGCTATGCGATAGGTCTCCCCGGGATTTACACATGTACTTGAACGAAATATACTGTATGTACAATTGACATTGTTATTATCTCATAACAGACATCATCGCTCTTCTGGTCTTGGGTATCCTCCTCACCATACTTTTCTTCCTCTGGGAACACTACGTGACTATCAAAACCGCCAATCCACCTCTTATGCGCCTAGCTCTCTGGACAAGGGCCAAGGGCAGGCTAGCCGCTCTATACCTGACTAGTGCTCTGGCAATAATGGGATTTATAGTGGGTCCGAGGCTTCCCCACTATTGAGAAGATTCACATTGAAATGGAGAGCTGATATTGATGTTCGTTCCACACAAATGTAGCCAGCACTGTACAATGCCACACTGTATTTCCAGGAAGTCCAATCGGTTGGTCCGGTAGGAACAATGTTAAGGTTCTTACCTACCGAAGTAGCTGGGATAATCTGTTCTGTCCTGGTGGCACTGCTCATTCACAGAGTACCGGCGTACTGGCTGGTGGTCACTGGTCTTCTGGCTTGCGGGTGAGTCAAGTGATGGTTTCACGTTGTGTGTGAGAGATGGTAACATGTTTCAAAATGTTCGATTTTGATAGGTTCGGTAATATGTGTTTCGCAATTTCGAAGCAGGATACGAATTATTGGGAACTGCCTTTCCACGGAACTTGGCTCATCGTCTTTGGCGTAGATATGTAAGTCGAATTTAGGTTTCTCCCGACCAATATCCCGTCCTTCGAAGCGATCTCGGCCAATCATATCTCCTCTGGCTCGATGAGCAGTGAGACGATGCTGATGTCAAATACAGCTTCCTGCCCACCGGTCTGATATTCGTATCTCATTTCTCCCTTCCCGACGAATACAGCGTAGCCAGCGGCTTGTTCCAGACTATCTTGCGACTTGGAAGTTCCATTGGACTAGCACTGACCTCCATCATCTTTGATTCTCAATACAAACGATCGCTATCTGCTGGGACAGGGGAGAGGGAATCGTATTTGAAGGGTATACAGAGCTCCTTTTGGCTCAGTGCGGCGGGGTGTTGGTTTGGCGTGATTATCGCTGTGATTGCGCTGAGGGGGTTGGGTATATTTGGGGAAGAGGGGGAATTGGAGGTGCAGAAGAGGGATTTGGAGAAGCAACAAGTAGATGACAAGAGGGATGTATCGCGGGATCAGTAGTTCTCAGTATCGCAATACGATATACTATTATGATATTGTTCACGGTAGTCCCTATGCTGTTAGATGTGGATAGACCTGTCAAGTTGCCCCAAAGCTCTAGGTGATTTTGAACCTGTCCGGGAATTTCGGAGTCCCCAACCATTGCTGACTGATAAGCCAGATCACTGATCCAGGCACGGATGGAGGATTGAGTTGATTGCTAAGCATCCTCTCTACCGTACAACACATCCCTTGTGTTCAACTTGTTAGTTACCAATCAATCGCTGATCGGTCAATACCACCAGAATTCACTATTGGGGAAAAGTCCATCGCGCTAGTAGTCCCTCTGACCTTGGCGATGAGTCAGCCTAGATATGTCCCCGTCGGCATCGACATTATCTACACCGGCATATAAATTCCATAGAAACAAAAGTTCGATCTTTCCGATTTTACCTTTTGAGATCAATAACCCAAGATTACTTGTATGAACAGTGAACATGTCAAACGAGCAGAAGACTATTCTTATCACCGGTGCCAACCGAGGGTGAGTATCTTGAGTATCATCTTACTATCTTGCATCACGATTCACAACGATTGTCTTGCGAACTGACGTTACTTGCCCCGTTTCAGTGTTGGACTCAAACTTACCGAATCCTTTGTCGAGAAAGGATACAAAGTCATAGCAGCCGTGCGAGATCTTTCTAAAGCACCTGCCATTGATGGTCTGGCAGCAGTAGTGAAGATTGACTCGAATGAGTTTGATGATCCTGTGAAGGCGGTTGAGGAGTTGAAGAAGAGGGGAATCGATCAATTGGATATTGTGAGCTGGTCCAACCATCGCCAAACCGTAGTTTTCTATTCCGCACCTATGAAGGGATAATGTACCATCGTGTCAAGAGACTGAGGCTGATGCAATGCTAATCGCACCGGGTGATAGGTTGTCGCCAATGCCGGTATATCAACAAACCACAAACTACTCAGAGAAGCCGACATGGACGTCTTCGACGACCACTATCGAGTTAATGCGAAAGCACCGCTCTTATTGTACAAAGCTGTCTACCCGTTATTGGTGAAGAAGGAGGGAAGTAAATTTATAGTTATCTCGACGGGATTGAGTCAAAACAGCTTCCAGCATATGCCGAAATTCGGAGTATATGGATCTTCAAAGGCAGCTGTCAATTACCTCGTGAGTGTGCACCTCCATCATACCCCGGCCAGCGACCCCTATCAAGGGTGTAATGTACAAAATATCGTAGATAGTTATCTCTCCGTGCTATGTTGACTGACAATGTGATCATATCATCAGACCAGACAAATCCACTTTGAAGAACCGCAATTAACGACCTTCATGATCTCCCCGGGATGGTTAGATACAGAGATGGGCTTTGAGGGGGCTGCTGCAGCAGGTATACAGGGGCCTCCCGAAAAGATCTCGGTGGCGATCCGTGAGTTGTTATACCTATCTTCTTGATAGAGTGCCTGTGCTCATGTGGGTCATATTGCGCATAGCTCAAATCGTAGATCTTATCGAGAAATCCGATAGGGAATCCCGAGGTGGATATATGTGGAACTAGTGAGTATCACTCGTCTCGTTGGGTTGCATGAAAGATACTCGGCTGACCCTCATGTCGTCTACTTCATATAGCGATGGTAACAAATGGGAGTTCTAAGACGTTACTCCAGAGTAGTCTCGGGGATGGAAACGGAACACGACAGCGTGAAGAGAAGGATGACTTCAGTGTACAGTAGATGCATTGCTTTTCCGCTCTGGTGCTGTGTGTGCCCCTTCCAGGCTTCCCGGTTGTCCGAGACCCGTTGTTCCTTTGAGTCTCATCCGAGCCACACACAGGGCCCATTTTGCGTTGCAGGGTATATGGTGTGACTCAACCTTCTCCATACTTTATTCTTCTTGCAGATCAAATTGGCTTGCTTGGGAGTTCAGTCTGCTCAAGACCCAGAGAGCGCGCTGCTGTCTTCCAGCATAGAGCCGCGTCTATGGCCTCAATTTTTTGCAATACAAATATCTCTCAACGCTTTCAAATTCATCAAAAATGACCTTACTGTATAATGATAGGATCCATGATCCATCGAGCGATGCCGGGATCATGCCCTAGACAGGACATAATCATTCCAGACGACGAGATCCGGGAAATCAAGTGCAATCCAAAACCTTCCCCGCAAGAGTTTGGTCTAACAGCATGGCTTTAATATGTATAGTAGCCTAAGGAGGTATGGCAATAGCCAGGACGTGAGCCCGATGAGATATACCATTGCAAGTCCGAGTTACATTGCGACCCGAAACACGTAATTAAGTGAAGGTTGGCTAATTTGGTGTAACGCATTGCTGACAACAGCTGGTAAAGCTCTACCGGCATACTCGCTGCGGTATTCAAAGGCAAAGCGAGGTCTATCGCTTTCACGTTTCTCACAGCGTGTTTCGCAAAGGATGAAATCCTGAGGAATTCATTTTAATTGGTGGATCGTTCATTTCCGACATTCGATATGTGAGTTGCACAACACACCGAGCAAACATGCAAAGCTGTTGAAATCCTGCTTCTCTCCGTAATCGCTGATTGGATTCGACAATTCTATATATATATATGGGGAAGTACCAGGTTTCTTCTTTGCGCATTGTGTCTGCTGAACACCATCATGATCTCTAAGTACATCTCTTGGAAAGGATGGGGGTTCAGCCCAATACCAAGACTACAGTATTGGTGCTGACGTGACATGATCTCGCTCAAACACCGCCCGCTACTACTTCTTCTTCTATCCATGGGACTTCTCTTCATGGAGCCGTTCCGAATATTCTACCAGTCACCAGCTCGGCCTGGCTCTGTCAGCTACTCGCTGAATTATCACCTCGTTGTTCGGCTAATTCCCAACCAGGAGAGTCTTTACTGAGGTAAGGAAACATCTCCGATGATAAGGCACGGATGATGACAGATCTGCCCTGCTGATTGCTCAGCTCATTCGAATGTTTACGTTATAACTGTATGATGTTAGAATTGCTAATAGCTTATCAACCACATCCCATTAGTGTAATTTTTCCCACAAAGACGGAGATGAACGTTATGCGTGTTCCTGATGAAGTCAATCTTGCGACGTTATCTCAATGCCGACGGAAAAGGATAAAATACATATAAAAGGTCAAGTCAGGACAGAGGAATATCCAGTTTTACCAATTCAATCACAACGCACCTTTTCAAACAGACAATCATTCCGGAGCGAACAGCGAACAACCGATCAGCAATCATCACTCAACAATCAGTCAATAGTAAACATGTCAACGGAACAAAAGACCATCTTAATCACTGGTGCCAACCGAGGGTTAGTGGCTGATATGAATAGAGCTCAGGATTGGTTTGACTGACCTGACTCTTCTCCACTGCATAGCGTCGGACTCAAGCTTGCCGGGTCTTTCGTGACAGAAGGGCTACAAAGTTATAGCTGCAGTAAGGGATCTTTCCAAGATTCCTGCCATCGATGGTCTCGCCGCGGTAGTCAAGATCGATTCCAAGGAATCTGATGATCCCGCCAACGCTATTGAAGAATTGAAGGCCAAGGGAATAAATCATTTGGACATCGTAAGTCATACCTTCAATCACCGTGCTTGTCCCTGCCTTGTCACCTCTTTTCCGCAACACGGGATTCATGATTGGAGCGGAAGGCAAAACAGAGAAAATGAGCTGATTGAGCCTGTCACGAATACGAGTAGGTCGTTGCCAACGCAGGTATATCAGCAAATCACCAACTAATGCGGGACGCCGATATAAATTCATTTGACGATCACGTGGCGGTCAATGCCAGAGCTCCGCTATTGTTGTTCAAAGCTGTCTACCCATTGTTGGACAAGGAAGGTGGAAGTAAATTCATCGTCATCTCAACGGGTATGAGTCAAAACAGTGTTGAACATTTCCCCAATTTTGGGGTTTATGGATCGTCAAAGGCCGCTGTTAATTACCTCGTGAGTATAATGAAGCTATTTTTCATACTCGTAATGTCCATTGAACTCTCCCGCGCGACTCGAAAGGACGACTGTGACTGACGGCGTTTATACATTTTACAGACAAGACAAATACATTTCGAAGAACCCAAGTTGACATCTTTCCTGATTTCTCCTGGATGGTTAGACACAGATATGGGTTTAGCAGGAGCTGCGGCAGCAGGTCTAAGTGAACCACCCGAGAAGATGTCTGTCGTGATTCGTGAGTGTTTTCTGTATTCAAGACATCGGGTGGGATAAGGTGCCAATACTGAAGAAATATCTCTTGATCTCGTAGCTCAAATCGTCAAACTTATCGAGAACTCTGATAGAGAGACTCGTGGTGGATACATGTGGAATTAGTAAGTCATAATTTACCACTTCAGCATATCACAAACCTGGTTGGATCCATAGCTGATCATGGAACTGATCTATAGTGACGGGAACAAATGGGATTTCTCAATGGCAATCATGAAAGCTTGGATTCCTGATGATAGTCTATGATGATTGTCAAGCTTTGATTGCGCAATGGGACTTGTCCGAAAGTTCCACATACGCTCTACAATGCATGAAGTATTGAATCTGATATTCGCGGTTGACAATACGCAAAACGCTCGTGACTAACCTAAGAAAACTCTCGCTGACAGGAGGCGGGAAGAAGACTGTTCTTTATTAATTCAAAACAAGCTAGAGACTGCGATCTGCTCTTCATGCAATGTCTGTAACGTGGTGAGATAACCTCTGACTTCTTCTCGTCTACAAATGCTTTCAAATACGATCCAGAATACCCGTATAAGTGGCAGCGCCGTGCTATATCATGCATTCACGAGTGGATATAAGCTTTCGACCGTATGAATGCATGGGGGAAACCGGACAATTCTTTTGTTGTAAACGATGTTGCATTCGAAGAAGAAAGAAAGATAGCGCGAGATATGAAAATTTAACTAGTCTAATCACGCCTCCACAACATCCTTGTGGGGGCTTCCCCTCTTCTGATCAATCGACACCTGGTTCCTCAGGATCGATATAAGGTGATGGTTTTGGAGGTGGTAGTCAGTGACCTGGTTTGTGAGGGAGATGGCACATTTTCAGACGAATGAAGTTCTGAACTCAAACATCAAGAGTCAGTGCGAGGTTTTTGCCTTCGTATGAGCTCTTGCATAGAACTGAAAACTCATTCCGATTATTGGATTGAATTGGGCTGTGAAGCAGCTGTGAGACAAGCCTCGAATGTGATGCAAGAGATGTATTGTAGGAAATTTGTTATCGGTCAGCTCACCTCCGAATGCACATCTCGGTTGAAATGGTATCATAGTCTTCTCCTTAAGGGAAGAAACTCCCTTCATAACATGACGTCTGCACGAAGGACAGTGCTCACGTCATGCATCAAACGATTCATGTTTCTCACTCAAACGTGGACTCAATCCGTTTGAGATTTCTTCTCTGTGTTGACATGACATACCCTTCACAATACAGTATGCCAAGAACGAAGGTAAAGTTGCAACTCCCCAATGCTAAGCAATCCCTTCCTAAACACCTAATCCCATTGTATCTTATCTCCATTATGAGGCAGGTGAGGTGGTCTGAATCATCATGAGATCGTTGGACAGGTAAAGTTTCCTGTTGGAACAGCGATCTAGCGCACGAAAGTATATAGTGTCGGCGCTGTTTGCCACCTCGACTGTAAGAAGGGAAAAGAATGCAAGTCGAAGTAAAATCGGATTCATTGCAAAGACTTCTTATGGTCTCTAATACAGTGATGCCTCTCAAAGAGAACACGTTAGCGAGCGACTGCAAAATATACAGTACAAAAGTATTGTACCTGGGTATAACTCACCAGTGATCAGTCCTTGTGCCAAGCCGCTCGTGCTCGTGGCATTTCGGTCACCGGGTGGTGGAGGATCGATCATTGTGTGGATGGTGACCGACCAATTTAGCAATCAACAATCATTGATTGTGAAGCATACTGTAGATATTACTCAGCTTGTCTCATATCCATGTCATGCATCTTACTGATCTGCTAAAGGAGGATGAGTTTGGACGATGAGTCAGCTTGACTCGGTCGCCGCTCGAGATTTATGATACTTTATATAAAGTCTCGAGATCAAGGATCGTTCTGTGAGATGATATTTCCCTTTCGCAAGAAACAACATAATTCGCTTTCGCAGCTGACAACACATCACTAAATATCGGAACTCAAAGTGGAAATGTCAACCCAACAAAAGACTGTCTTGATCACCGGTGCCAATCGAGGGTAAGTTCCCTCTCTCCAGGCCTACGAGCGGTGTGTGAACTACTTATTGATGTTGATCGACTTGACGATGGTAGAGTTGGACTCGCCCTTGCCGAATCATTCATCCAAAAAGGATACAAGGTCATCGCTGCTGTCCGAGATCTCTCCAAAGCCCCTTCTATCGCAGGTTTGGCTGCAGTGGTCAAGATCGACTCGAACGAGCTCGATGATCCTGCAAAGGCAATCGAAGATTTGAAGAAGAAGGGGATCGATCATGTGGACATTGTAGGTACATGTTCTGCTACCTAGCATACCCATTCCACATCAACTGCTACACAGCTTTCCCTCCCTTCCTACCAGGACGAGACACAATACTACCTAATAGTGCTTGATTTCTTCCAATTATGCGTAAGCTAAGTATCATTTCATAGGTCATCGCCAACGCGGGTATATCAGCAAAGCACCACTTCATGCGCGATGCCGATATGCAAGCGTACGACGAACATCATCAAGTCATCGTCAAAGCACCCTTGCGCTGTTCAAAGCGTTCTATTCATCATTAACCAAGGAGGAAGGAGGCAAGTTTGTAGTAATCACATCGCTTCTCGGTTCAAACACTGGTGAACATTTCCTCAAGTTTGGGATGTACGGTTCTTCCAAGGCATCTGTCAATTACATCGTGAGTAGGCAGCAGTTGTTCTCTCACTGTACATTTCTTATGTCGCAACGCATGGATATATATCGTTTTGTTTGTTTGTCTTCTGGAGGAGAGGGGGGATTAAGTTGGACGATGACTGATAATATTGCTTTGCTCAAATCGTAGACCAGACAAATCCATTTCGAAGAACCTGGATTGACCGCCTTCACGATCCATCCAGGGTGGTTAGACACTCAGTTGGGCTTCGAAGGAGCCACCATCAAAGGTATAGACTCACCTCCCGACAAGCTGTCCATCGCGATTCGTAAGTCCTCTTCCTAACTTCTATCGTCATCAGGTGGTAACAATACTGATGCGAGTCACACCATGCCATTCAGCTCAAAGGGTCGATATGATTGAAAAGGCAGATAGAGAATCCCGAGGTGGATATATGTGGAACTAGTAAGTTATGAATCTTCAAGTTCATTCTAAATATCCTGAAGCTAATTCAACTTCTTCACCTTGTGTTTATAGTGATGGGGAGAAGTTGGAGTTTTAAGCGACTCTTTACACAGTACGAATCGTCGACCTGCCAAGTTGTTTGTAGTTGTAAATAGCCTAGTTAACATGTAGATTACCACGTTAAGAATGAAATCATGTACATCTCGATGGTGATCTAGCCTGAGTGAGAATGGGTTGCGGAAAGATAAGATATCACGATTGGTTAATATGTGATGATCGTGTTGAGGATGCAAGTGTGGGTGAATGGATGCACTACGTTGGGGCCCGCTCATACGTGTAATCCTAGATGATCTGCACTGTATGGTCATCGACGAATATACAAGTTTTGTCGCCTTCCCCGACCTGGTCGGAGAAATATATCTCTTTTCTGCCATGACGTATGCAGATATGTTTTCTCTTTGTGTTCCCCAAAAGGATGATCCACAGGTCTAACGCCTTTTCAAAAGTAATTCGAAGAGGGTATCACTCCTTTGAGTTGGCCTGTCTGTACCTAGAACAATCTGAACAGTAGTAGGATAGACACATGCTGAACAGAAAGTCTTGAAGACCACAACCCAATCTTTCGCCACTCTCTACAGTTAATCGGCAGACAGTACGATGCGAAGCGAAGATTGTGGTGTGAGGTACCTCTGCTGGAAGAAATGGGTATGCATATCAGTCCTGTGTCCAGATCGACCACGTAAGTACAGTACTTCTCTCAATATATGCATAAATCACTTCCTGCAATACTAAGCAGTACCAAATCGCCACTCTCCTAATTTGTCGTAGATTGTCCACTAATGTATCTCCTCGTCATCTGGAAAAGCAATATGATTGCCCATACCAAATAGGTATCTTATGATCGTCTAGTGATATTCCTCATCAGGACAATCCCCAACAATAATCTTCTTCCCATCCGGACCAATGATAACGATACATTCCCCCTTCTTCGCGTTAGTGGGGATGTCTCGATGAGGACCATCGCCAACGACGGTCTTTTGACCACCTGGTCCGATGATCACTACGCAGTCGCCTTTATCTTGAGTGAACATTGTGTCTGTGCTGTGGGGGGGGGGGGGGTGTCAGTATAATGTTATGTAATCGTACGTTGAATGATGGTCATCAGGAGTAGGAGTGGAGTGGAAAGGAAGAAAAGTGGCGGTGGGGATACAATCGTTATTGTGCTTACTTGGGTTATTGTGTTGCGAGATTGGGAATTGAAGTACTGTATGTATGTGAATGATAGAGAGAAGATCGAGAGGGGAAATGAAGATGATTGTCAAGAGGGTATTTATACACGATTCGTCTGACGTACATCAGACACCAATCGATTCGACTCAACGTGAATCGCAATTCGTTATTCGAAGAGAAAGTGAACGGAGAGCATTTCATGCTCGACTCGACTCGAAAGTGTCACGGCACTCTTTTCATCGAGCCTTCCGACCCATTGTACTTCCTCCGAGGATCATCCAGCCACATCAACCTGGTGATACCATGTTGAGGTTGGAGACTGCGCATGCCCGATATAATCGCATTGACGTCATCCAATGGCCAGTATCAGACGACTCGACTCAGTGGATGATCGAATGGGTCAGTCGAAGGGTCCTGTCACGATGATCAACCTATATCTCAGTCCGTAGGCCCGATCATATAGCAGAACAAGGAGAGCAGATAGAGTGATAGCGAATACGAGGAATCAGATAACAAGCTCGTTATCTTGGACAAGAAAAGGGATAGAGTTTCTGATACGGTGTCACGCGGGAAGGAGTACTACTACTAGGCAGGTACAAGACAACTAGGACTAGGGACCAGGATAGGCAAGGACAAGTCAGGAAAGTACTTTAGTGTGATCACAAAGTGGTTTCCAAAGGGAAGGACACTGACTCGGACTTGTCTACAGGGCTCGGGTACAAGGGCTTGAGGTTGGGGGTTGATCGGTTGATTAGAGTCGGAATGTTGGTACAGATCATGATGAGCAAGGACGATGATTGAGGACGTAGATTCAAAGTGCAGTAGTGATCCTCCCCTGAGAGTGTATCAACGTTGCATACTTGATCCCGAGCTGTCAGAGTATGATTCTGTAGTGCACCATATGGGCGAGAAGAGGAATCTATATGAGGGCGAGTGTGGAGCTGGGAGCTGAGCAAGTCGATCTAGTTTGTATCCTACCACGAAGATCGAATGAAAACCGCCAACCCTTCGATACTCATTCCTACCGCCCCACCCGTGCTATTATAGGCCACACCGAGCTCGTAAGTCTGCACCAGGTCTAGGGTACCACTCTGACCACCTGCAGGTAGGGAGAAGACCCGGACAGTCTGATCGCCCGCAACAAGGGAGTACAGGTAGTCTTGTTGGTCCGAGAAATGAGCGATTCTCGCGTCCACCAATGACCCTGGTTTACCCGAGCTGGTAGTGACGTTGTAGCCTGGAAACAGTGTCGCTTCGAGAGTGGTCGAGTTGATTGTCAGAGGTGTGATAACAGACCTTGTGAGGTCGATGGTGACTGAGGGTCTGGTAGTTAATCAACCTGGTCTCGGACCTACTCGTTTGATATTCGGGCATTTTTTGGAATAATCCAAGAAAGCGCGAGAGTCGTACTTACAATACCGATCCGTGACGGGCGAATATGCACTCCAACACGTTGCAGCTGTGTGAATGGTTCGGTCAAATTAGCACGGGATTTCTCGTTCCGAAGTTTGCATTGATTGCCCAACTAACCTTGTCCGGGTATAGCGATAGAAGCGTTGTACGATATGGATCCGTCTCTTTCGATACGCAGGATATCAGCGCCGCCAGTGGGGTCCGTTACCAAGTATGCCGCAGAATCAGCAATGGGCTGTGTCGAACGACAAGGACCAACATCGAATCAGCTTTGCTCCTTGACGGCACTCAGTATGTAAGGGCTCACTGTGACTGAGAATGGTAGGCCGCCAGGACCAGACGCAGCGTAGACAGTTGACTTATGAGAGACAGTATCTGACGACACATCGAAGATCTCAATACGACCTGCGAGACCCTCAGTCGCATTTCCAGATCCTTTGACTGTCACGAAGAGGATTTGACCGTCGGCAGTGAAAGAGAGGTCTGAAGGAGTCTTGGGCGGTCCGACCTACATGGCCAATTCATATCAGCTTTTCGTTCCGATCAGTCAAGCTCTATCGGACGACTGTACTTACAGGTGGGTCTGTCTGATTGAGACCCAGATCAAAGCTGAAGGAGGGTATGAGCTCCAGGCCACTCTCATTGATGCTCTGAGGCAAAGGAACGGCGGCGTTAGTTTGAGTATTGTGACCCAGTCTGTGCAAGACCTTAAGTAAGTCAAAGGTAGAAGTACTCACGAAGCATCGAATATATGACTCCGATCCTGCATTGGCTACACACGCTTTTGTACTATCGGGAGATACGGCGATTGAAGTGGGATATCTACCTCCCGACCAAGTGTTGTTTCCGATCTGCTGGATGTCCCAAGGTCTATCAAGGGATGTAGACATATCAGTCACCCGAAGAATGCTGTTCATTGTGAAGCATCAAGGATATCTTGTAGCACTTACTCTTTCGGATCGATGTGGAAAAGAGACAATTCATCACTTGCAGAATTGAGGGCGAACAGCAAATTCCTGTGGACAAGCAACGAATCACTGGATTGTAAAGCGTCTTGACCTCTGGCTCCCGCCCCCTTCCCGCCAGTCTGGATGGACGACACGAATTCGGCGGATCCGTTCTGGTGTAAGGCCGAAATCAAAATGGCCTGATCGGCTTCCTGAGACAGGGTGTACAGAGCTGCCTTATAGTCGCTTGCCCATGCCGAAGCTCCCAGTAGGCAAGATAAGCCAGCGAACAAGAAGAGGGAGATTTTTGAGGTTAACATATCAGAGGAGTCAAATCACGATGGGTTTGCTGTTTGGGTGGGAAATATGATGAGGCTCTGATAGCAGAAGTTGAGCTTTCACGAGCGTATCATATACTTATATCTCTTGGATCGACTCGCCCAGATCTTGTCGTCTGTTACGGTGATGCCAGGTCCGGTCATCTCTGAACGGAAAGCAGTGCAATAGCTTAATCAGCCATGCTGGCTTGCGACATAAACACGCCACAAATAGCATTCATGAAGCTACACGAGACGGAGTTCCCATTGATATTAGAGATGATCCTGTATGCGTTCTTGCAGTCTGACTCAGCTGGACATGCATGCCGGCGTTTGATATCGAAGGCATGACGAACCATATGCTCAGCGATGTATGCATGAATAACGCTGGGGAGCAGATCCGTTCGTTCTGCAAGGTGACTTTTACGTTACCTCGTCCATTCCGGTGAATGAGCCACAAATGGCGCATCTCCTGAGGCATTATTCTATGTGCCGGTGTCGACGTGAGCTATATTTACGATTGAACATGTTGCTTATAAGTCTCACTCACCATGGTATGCTTATCAAAAGCAATCTTGAGCAACCCTCGAGAATCGCACATGACGAGTGGGCTGAATCAAACAGCGATTTCGCATTGACAGGTCGAGCAGTCTATTCATCTGCCGCAGACTATCGACCGGGCACGCATCTAGCATCAGGTACGCTACACAAGAACATTCACGAAAGGAGAAGGGGGACATCAATACAGGATTGGTTGCTGAGCACTCAGACCATGAGAAGAATGCGAACGATATCGTCAACAAGACAATGCAACCGCAAGGATCGTTGTACTACTATTCATATTCATTGGGAACCATACACAAAATAGCATTCATCATGGTAGTGGTCAACAATTTCCTGTCCGGTTGGCATATCTACCAGTCAAAGATGGTCCCGTCGCTATGAGCGAAGTAAGACATCAAGGGTGAGCCATCTATTCTCAAGCATTCGGCAGAAGTCATCATTGGTGACTTACTAATTGACCATTCGTCCGCCTTCCCTTTCGCGAGTCCCGTTCTCGATGACATTGACGATTTGAGCTGACAACCATCAAGCAGTCAGCCAGCCGCGTTTCTGTCTCCGCGTCTACATGGGCTACCGCACAGCCAATATCAAGTACTCACGAGCAGTAATCGAGATCTTTTCAGGGGGACCGTCAACTGCTCCAAACGCTTTGGCACCTTCGTGACCCATATCTCTGAATGAATCAATGTATCAGCCACCACACACACAATAGGACCAGCGCAATCGTGCTATTGGGGAAGATACTTTGACATGACTCACGTGTCAACCCATCCTGGACTGACGGTGAAGGTGATCAAGTCCTTCTCCTCAAAGTGGATTTGTCGAGTCTGCGCGGCATGTGCAACAAGGAGGGAATAGGAAGGGATTGAAAGCACATTGTGAGCTCAAGAAACGTCTAGAGTGGCATCAACAATGAGGAGACTACGACTCACGAGGTAATTGACGGCGTTCTTGCTCAACGAATAAGCGCCACCGAGGGGCCAGTGCTCCATCGATTGCACAGCCGCAAGCGTAGAAATAGCGATAAACTTCCCACTCCCATCCTTGGGGAGCAAGGAATAAGACGCAGTGAACAAGTGCAAAGTACCCAGGAGATTGATATTGTATGCCTCGGCGTATCTTGCGGGATCTGCATCTCGGACGAAGAAGGCATTCTCCATGGTGACTCCAATGGCAGCGTTGTTGATCACCTTCATCGCGGTCAGCCTTCGATAATCCCGCCTTCAAGACACGCCAACGCGTCTGAATGTGGAACGCTCAAGAGGAAGCGTGATTGGACGTACCACATCTAATTTATCAATTTTCAATCTGTTCTTGATCTCCTCGAAGGCAGAATTGACGGATTTGGCGCTTGCCACATCCAGCTTGACAATTAGGTGTTTAGCGCCTGAGCCGTCGGGTCCAGCCAAGGTGGCCTGCTTCTCGGGTGCACGGACTGCACTGATGACTGTGTATCCTTTCGAAAGGTAGATATTGGCCAATTCGAGACCGATACTACAGTAACACAGTAGATTGAGACAATCAGGTTTCTTCGACAATCTACCAGGCACATGTACAAGATGACATCCCATGCGCGGTATGGTGACTCACCCTCGGTTGGTCCCAGTGATCAAAACTGTTTTGTTGCTCATCTTTGTGTTCCGTGTAAAGTATCAGGCGATTAGAGGTGAAATGAAAGAGTTTGTGAACGAGTATAAATGGTGTGATTGAACTTTCCAGGGTATAATGATGAGTTTCGGTAAAGCACTATATATACTTTTCTCAAATCGAGTCCCTCCCAGGACTTGCATTGCAGATGAGGGTGATCATCCTTGACTGGGTCATGAATCAATCGAGAGACTTATTCATCCTCTTTCAGATGCGCAACAATTGGCTGACCAAGCTTACAAAGCACCTTCAGCGCCATCCTCATTCCCCCTACAGAAATATGATGATTAAGCGCTAAGTGCCGTAATCAAACGGAGTTTGCGCGGCCGCACGGAGTTTCCGTCTGTTGCGAGAAAGCTTATTCAGGCCCAATTACCTTCAACAGACGGAAATGACTACTTGAATGCTAATTTGATCAAGCAAGATGCGATGCGACTAGTTTGTGGATACGCTTGTCAAGCAAGGCTTCAACCTACGGACGTTGCGTGTCTGCAGCAGGAAAAGTACCCTTGATCGATAAGCCGTCGTGATCACTATGACCGGTTGCAACTGATTTCCTGAGCAAGGTGTGATTGAGCAAACGCCGAGGAAGGTCGCGATGAAGGTATAAGAGGGAGTCGGAATCATGCAAATGCGCAATCATCCACTTCACCGCAGCAAGCAAACCCCCGCTACAACATACAAGATACTTCAAGCCCGACGCAACTTCGGGATACTTACCTACCCTAGAGCACATCAAGATGACGAAATCCGTACTTATTTTCGGCGCATCAGGCCTCATGATGAGCCACCTTTTACCTCATCTTCAACGTTCACACGGAACCGACTTCACATGGACAGCGTATGTCAGAACAGGCTCCAAAGGTATCCCTTTTCTCACCGGTATCGATGTTAAGATCATCGAGGGATCATGGCAAGATAAAGACAAAATCTCCAGCCTTGTCAATAAATACGATATCGTTTGGGATGCTGGTGATTCCCACGATCCATCTTTACCGGCGATCATCGTTCCTGCCCTCATCGATAGCCCGAAGACCACCGTATTCGTACGATTCAGCGGTACAGGGAACTGGATTACTCCTACGGGTGGTAATGCCGATGACTCTGCCAAACTTTACGATGTGAGTACGCGTTTGAGCTTTGGAGATATCTTGACGTTGTGATCGTGTGAAGGACCTGCACTTATGAGTCTGCGCTTGATCTGTGATCTGGGGGTAGGACTCGAAAGAGGCAGATATTCGAGCGATCCATGGTGAGATGTTTAACGGTGCAGGGGATCTCCTGTAAGTCTTCGATTTCACCCCTCTCCCGCCCGGGATGATGTTAAACCTACATGGGACCGTTCATCCGCAGAGCCCTTGACGCCCTGGACAAAGGCCTCAACGTCTGGATCCTATGTGCAGGGGGAGTCTACGGACAACGACCCGCGAACATCTCTTCATCCGGAGTGTTCGTCCGACTATATACCAACAACGCCTTGCGATTGGGGTACACGCCTTATATCGGTGATGGCGGGGCTCATATGCAGTTGGTGAGTCGGACACACGTCTTAAACCCAAACTCGTGGCCAAGTCCTGGAAGTGGAATGCGACAAGTTGGCTGATTGGTATATGCGGTACCATCTCCAGATCCACATCAACGACTTGCTTTCAGCTTTCGATCTATTCTGGACCCAGGTCTTATCGTCCACCAGTGTCTCGAAAGCCCAGATACCTAAAGACGTGTCCGAGCGATACCTCTTCGCCCCTGGTTACTCTGTCTCATGGAAACACATCGCCGAGACTTGGTCTCGAGTATTCAAGGATAATTTCAAGCGGGATATACCAGTCAAGAACGTCTCTGCCGAAGAAGCTGGTTTCATCAGTCCGTGAGTACTGTCTATCACTGCGATCACCGTGCTTGCAGCAACTTCATGCTGTATTGCCGCGCGGTATGAGCGACTCATTTGGCTCGAATCAAATTGAGACTGACTCTATGTTTTTATCATTGTGACAGGTTGATCGATTCTGAGATGAAATCGAAACCCACTCGACTCGAGAAGCTCGGCTGGCAAATGAAAGGTCCAACTATCGAAGAGGAGTTACCTCTCATTCTTTCCTCGGGATCTCAATTGCCCCTGGCTTAGGGGGACTAGTTTCGGCGGACTTCCTGCTTCAACCTGAGAAGACGTACTAGTTTCATATTGGATAGCCGGATTATAGAGAAATGACGATCCAATAGATAAATCGTTCTTACAAATACAACGATGCCAGGCTCATAAGCGAATGAGAGACACTACAAACGG
This sequence comes from Kwoniella bestiolae CBS 10118, assembly GCF_000512585.2. Lineage (NCBI taxonomy): Eukaryota > Fungi > Basidiomycota > Tremellomycetes > Tremellales > Cryptococcaceae > Kwoniella > Kwoniella bestiolae. Next base: position 1,463,944 of record NC_089243.1, read on the forward strand.
AGCTCGAAGAAACAGTCAATGATACACAGGCAAAGCGATTTGTTGCCGTTACCAAGGCTCAGAATCGTCATTGACCAGCAGAATTCGCTCTTCCCATCTTCCCACTCCCACTTCCACTGGAGTTTGCATTCGATTTTGCATTGTTTTTCACACCAGCCCACTTGAGCTGGACAGCCTGCAACTCGATCCAGGGGGGTAAAGTCCTTCCTGACCTCCTCCGCATCTCTCCGCTGAGAGCACATACCATCCTGCTAGCCTCATCTACCAGTTCTTTCGATGCCAGATTGGGCCCATGTTGGTCGAGTTTTCCGCTGCACCGTTTATATCTTGCAACATCCGATTTGTCGCTAGGACACATTGAGTATATAATTCACTGATTTTTTTACGTTTGCAAAGGTGACGCGCTGCTCTACTGCAGTATCCGCCAATAGCCAGTATATGATTTGAGCGGACCGGATGGTGTTGGAGAATGGCATGAAACATTGGGATCTGACTCACAGCCCTGTAATGAGCCACGATTAACACCCTCGGCAACACCCTGTAGCCAACTCCCGAAAACCATTGTTTGATGCTAGTCGTTTAAGTCGTTATCTACTTTGACGGTTTTATCAGAAGACATCCATACGTTACATACCTAATACCCTATCTGTACTGTACTGTATAAATCGTCAACCCAACCCGATCGTATTATACATATTGTAAAATGTGCTGTAAAATATTTCAACGCGAATTGCCTGGCTGCGCAAACCCAACGGACGATTCAAAATGACATCAAGTGAAGTCTAACACCTGAAATCCCCTCCTGTCTGATCTAAAAAGCTCGGATGGAAAAAGATTGAGCAAGGAAGTATCGTGTCTATATTTATGTTGTATCATGTTCGCACCACGGTCCATGGCTGAGTCTATTTGGCCACTTTCTCCTTCACACCACTCAGCGCAGCGTGAGTCTTGAGCAACAAGGCGCCTTCCAAGGAGTATTTCCCATTAGCCTTGGCCATGTACGGATTATGATCTGGTAGTTTTCCTATTCGCATCGAAAGTAACATCAAGTCAGCTTTCGCTCACTGTATGTTTTAACAGGTTTTACTTCTGTTTACATCATTCCCCCTCTTCATCTGTATAGGACGACAGTGGATGATATCACTCACCAGCCATAACCACCTCGAAATGGAATTTAGCCTGCTCATCATCACCTCTCCTAGCGTACAGTCGACCAAGCTCGTAATAGCAGTGAAAGAGGATATAATGGTCGAGCTGGCACGTTACCGAAAAAATCAGCGACTATGATTATACCGACAATGTACAATACTGTAGATAGTACCCACCTGAACATCCGGACCATGCCTTATAACAGCTTGGAAATCTTTCTCAGCGCCTTTATCAAGCTCGTCATCTGTTGGGTCGGATGGTGATTTCGTAGTCGCTTGAGGGGATGCATCAGGTGGCTATACACATTATCACATATGAAATCAGCACAGATACGTGGTAAGGGAGATGTAGTCAAATAAAAGGACTTACCTGGTATCGAGAGATGAATTGACACATTCCTCTGAGGAAATGACCAAGGCAGTAATCTACGAAATGGAATCAGCCATCATTTCCCGTCTCATATTATACAAGAATTGTTGATCGTAGTACCAAAACTCACCATCCCAATACTCATGCCCATTCCCATAATTCTCGGGTTCGACCCCTTCCAAACTCTTCAAAACCTTGTTGATCCGAGGTAACCATGAATCCAGCAAGCTTCTTCTCGGTGTATTGGATAATGATCCGAAGACGTAGGCCAGTTCCATCGCAGGGAGGAACAGGCGGTTATGCTGAGAATGGAATTTACGTGCTTTTCGCGAGACGAGTTTCTATCGGCGAAAGGACGACAAGTCAGTGCGATCAAGACACGTCAAGAGCCTTAATTGATACTCCGTACAACCTCGCAGATGGAGAGATGAAAGGGACAAGAATGAGATAATGCTGTCATGAGTTTGGGTTTGGAGTAGGGGATACCGCACTCACCTCGATAGGTAACGATTTACCAGCAATTTTCTTGGTCAATTTGGGTATTTGCGTCATGAATTTCTCTGCCTCTTTCAGCTTGGAAGTGGAATCGCCATCGTCTTCCTGAGAAAGTTGAACCAGCGATGCGGCGGCGGCACTATAGACATCGTAATAAGTCAATTGGAAATTCGATCAGAGCAGAGTCAAACTATCTGGTCGAAGATGTGTATATCTCTTTTACATGGGGTTTGAAACATCGAGGTATAATCGACTCACTAGGTATAAACGGCTCTACTCCAATTAGATTCCTCTTTCAAGATACTAAAGCAATCCAAAGCCCCTTTCCAGTTCGAAAGCATCATGAAATTACATGCGTAATCCCACTACGTCCGATGGCAGCTCATCAGCACTCGTGCCTTATCTCAACCAGCTTAGGGTGAGAGCTGCGACTTACCAAACACATGTGCTGTAATTGGATATACTCCAAATTCGAATCCAGAGCTCTCTGTAGTGATCCTATATCCCACGGAAGGATCAATCAGCTCTCTCCAAGTTTATCCGATGGTAAGGATTGAGCTGGACGTACGATTCGCTTCTTCAGGTTGACATTGAGCAGTAAATGATCTAGCTTGGAAGTAGAGGAAGAATACACCTAATATACATACTCGTTAGCTTGTTGCTCATCTGCTTTGATGGATCGGTGGCAGATGAAAGCTCACCATCAGGATATCTCCTCAGATTGTATGCCAAGATATTCTTAGCCATCGGTACGTCAATACCTGTCACAGGCCTACCACAAGAACAAACATTCGGTTAGGCTCCCTTCATATGCAGTACCCCTTAGGCTCAGTAGTGGGAGAATGCACTCACATCAAAGTAGAAATGACCAAATGGAAAGTCAACAAGATCAAATCGCATACTGGTCTTCTAAGTCCCTCGTTAGTCTCGTCATAATCTGGCTTCTCCACTCCTCTATGCCATCCTCCAGCAGAATATAAGGTCGTCAAGGCGGTTTCCTTATCTCCTCCATATCCTAATAATGAGGCGATCTATAGGATGACAGGTATCAGTAAACTCAGTCATCAGATGGATCAGACATTCAGCTCACCTTCATCACTTTGCTAGGCAGCAGAGAGAGCATCAGAGAACTCGTTCCTGCTCCCAGAACTACACCCTACAGTATTATAGAGATATCAGCTAAGCTATGAAGGCAAGTACCAGCTGGATACGTCGGTTACGTACAGATCGGAAGTCGGTATCAATATTATCGTCATACCCATTCTTATCCGCATCTTCGAGGTACTGCTGCAATACGTGGTATATCCCATGGGCGGCTCGCATGTTGAGTCTATATCCCCACAACATATCAGCAACGTCTCTCAATTTTCATCCTATTCAATGATGAGCCGGATGCAGTCGATTCCAAAGAACAAAAAACCACTCACGCCTCCCTGATTAGTCCCAACCAGTCACCTCCACTGACAATAGCCAACAAAGCCTTCATCAAACTCGTCTCTGCATAGACCAATTCCGCGTGTCTCTCCAAGGGAGACATCGATTTCACTCTTCCAACAGCCGCGCCAGCTTTGACGAATCGCGAGACGAGCGAGTCGGTGGGTCGTCGGAGCGCTGTGGCGGTGACTGAGGTGGCTTTGCAAATCTCTAGGGCGGAGGCGAGATCGTTGGCGTCAAAGGTCATCATTCCCTATTTGGATGGCATGATATAAGCATCAGACATGGAGCATCAGGCCCTGATAACTCAGTACGAGAGTCGTTTGTTCTTGTGACAGACCAGACATTTCAAAGTATCATCGATGAGATGATCCACAACTCACCTTCAAAGACTCGATGATCCCCTGTGCAGACTGGATATACAAATGCTGCCCCTCCTGCTCCCTCTCCTCCAAGTACACCTCTGCCTCCTTCATATGAGAAGTCAAGAACAGACTCAAAGCCTGCCTGCAAATTTCCAGATCTTTGCCCAACACCCCATCCTGATCTACTGCCAATGCACCAGCTTTGGTAGCGTGGATACCACCCTGGCGGCTTTGAACCTTGGTCTGCTGGATGGAAGGTTTCGATCGTTTGATAGTGGATGGTCCGGTTCCGCAAACGTCCTTCTCCTGGGAGATTATAGTTCCTTTTGTCACTTGGGAGGAATCTGCTATGGACTGTCCTTGCGTGGCTGCGTTATACGTCGGAGGGGGTTGAGAGCTTTCGCCTGCCACGGCGAGTACATCTTTCTCTTTCTTTGCTTGAAGATCCTTATTGTTCTCCTCCTCTTCATCTCCTTCTTCAACCTCGCTCAACCCCTCAGAGGGAGTTAAGAACGCCTCATCGTCATCTTCGTCCGAATCGGAATCTAGGCCTACCTGTTCCAGATCCCATTGAGAGTACATGCTCGCCGTCCTTTTCCTAATGGGCTTGTTCTGTGTCTGAGGAGGTGCAGAAGAGGATGCATGGACAGGTTGGATAGGTGGTCCAGCGGTGGTAGAGTTGGTAGGTGAAGATTCGGTCGAGTTCAAAGGTGAATTCGAGATGGGTACTTCGTCGGTACCCAATCGCAGGTTGCTCAAGCCGTTTTGTATATCTTTTCCATTTACCTGCTTGGATATTGAACTTCTGGGTGTTGAGGTGCCCGATGTAGACGTTGAGACATTGAGGTTGGATGGTTGTTTTGTGGATGTGCTGGGTGATGATTCTCGATCTCGATCGTTGCGGTCTGATGCCATTGATGATAATGATGTGGAAGAGGAGAAAAGAGAGGATAGTCTCTTTCGAGTACTAAGTGCACACTCATATCAGTATCAGTGTGCGGTCGTTTTGATAACCTGAATTTGGTGTGTCAGACTTGAGTTGGAGCGCAATAAAACCCACCTATGCTTCTTCTTAAGCTTATCGCCATTCTCGCTCGTCTCACTTGCTCCGCTCACATTCCTCGATTTAGGCGGTCTTTCGCCCCTCGATGATGGGCCCCTTGGCGAGGTCGAAGAGAATTCATCGCCGTTCAATCCTTTCTTCCTGGAGAGGGAAGCTTTACGTAGGAAGCCTGACATTGTAAAAGAGCGCTTTAATCGGAGTTGATGTGGGTCGATGTGATCGAACTTTGCGACGGTGCTGCAGGTATGGTATGACAAGAGAACAAGAGATTGGTAATGTCGATTGGTTCTAGTTGTTCCGAGACGCTGATGTTACGATCTTCCGATGCTTGACAAGTGATGTGTTGCTGTACCTTTCAAGATGCAGATATGATTATACGATGGTGAGAGTGAGAGCGAGGATGTAAGTTATCGATATCAAGTGAACATGGGGGGGCAATATCTTGATGACGTTGATAGGAATGTATGTGTCAATGTATGGTGTTATGGTGAAACAGTAGTAGTATGTTTACGTGAACCATCTGGTCATAGATTCTTGTTCTTGCTCTCGTTCCTATGCCCGAGCTGATCCATGACGAGCACCGCAAATAAAGATGGAAATAAGCTAAGCTCATAAGTTGTGCACGTGGTTGGGTAAACAGCGTATACACCGTGGGAAGGTAAAGGGAGATTGTCCTAAAACGTCTGAGCGTGTTTAGCGTTAGTTTCGAGTGTTGAGTGCGTTTATCACTTTTGTTCTTGACTCGTGGATAATTGGATTGTCTCGAGTTACTGACCCAGTAACACTCTTCTTTTCACCACTGCTCGGAAGCATCTTCTTGCTCGGTCTCGATGCATCTCGCTCGGCAAAGGGAAGAAGGGATGTCCGAGATGGCTCGTGCTGATACGATACTGACCTGACGATCAATCGACCCTCTAAATACAATCAACGCACTGACCACCACACGTATATCGGGGAGGGAGGGTGTATATGGTCTTACGATGAAACACAAGAAAGGGAGGGTCCGATTATGCGATAATAGGGTATAATAGGGTAAGGTTTATAGTACTAATCGAAATGAACAATACACATAAACATACATCGCTACAAATACACGATCAACAATGACATTGACCTTTCCTTTTCCTGTATAATATGCGGGAAGGTTAGAGGTGTGTGCGATGATTGCTATATGGTTATGAACCGAATAACGATCATCCTGAACCTCACCTCGAGAAGCTCACTTTTGATTTGATTCCTTTGATGGTTGAATTGATCTTTTTGCACCATCAACAGATCTGCCATCTCCATTGATTCTGAGCTGTCTCGCCTGTTCAGCGCACGAATACACGAAATACACAGAGTGCACGATAGAATAAACTATAAGAAACCCCCCTTTGGTGGTTTCATCGTATATATAGATAGATAGAATGGAAACTAACCTTTGAACCTATCTCTGTCTCCCATCTTCTTATTCCCATTCCTAAATATACCTTGATCGGTATCAGCGAAATCGGAACAAGGGGATTCATTACCTTCTATTTCGCCTTAAGAGCTCAACAACCTACACATACAACTCCCCTCACTCGTAAATCATCCTTCAACAACGCACCTTCACTTCAACTTTTTATCTTTCTCCCATCAATCATCGAAAACTTCATCTTACTCTTCCATCAAACCATGTCCCCTCGACCCTACTCCACCCCCTTACCCAAGCCCATCTCCCGCAATTTCTCACAACGACGCAACCTCTGTATCCTCGTCCTAACCCTCTTCGTCCTCTCCTTCCTCCTCCTAGGGCTCCACCCAAAAGTCCAACAAGGGTCACTGGACAACTTGGATAAACTCAAGGAATGGTCATCCGACAAAGCACAAGGTATAGTGGATGGTCTACCGACTCAGATTCAGGGGTGGTTGGTTGACTTGCAAAAAGTAGAGAAAGGGGAATGTAGAGGGTGGAATCGCCTGAATCCGCCTGAGAACGATCCAGAGGGGTGTCTTAAGGCTAGGCAGTATAGGCAGACTATGAGGGTGCTGGAGAGGGAGGAGAAGGCGGAGCAGTGAGCTGGGTTCTGCTCTCGTCCAATCCCGTCTTCTCCTTACAGTCATGGAAATATGGATCTGGACCACCATGCCATCCCTGAATATTTCGTATGTGATACCTCAAAGATACAGCTGAGCTGACCATATCATATCGCTAACTCATCAGCCCACACTGGTACTTTACCAAACAGCATAACATCGATACCCTCAAGGACATTTTGGAATGCTTCTTACCAGTTAACGATCCCAGTTGGAAACCATGCCATGAGAAACCACTGATATTGTCTGGATGGTGGTACACCGCCGAGGTCATAACGGGAGCTACCACTGGCGAAGTCATCTGGCAGAGCTCTGTGGTGAGTCACCCCACTGCGTCATATATCACCTTGCGTTGTCGACAACCATAGACGGAGCATGACTTGGCATCATGTGGCTTGCAGGTTCAGAGGTTGCGCATAGGCTGATGTGATTCTTCCTCGCAGACAAAACAGCTGAAAATGCTGGGATACTCTTTCATCGCTGTTGGGCCTTACCTCAACTGGATCGAGGTAGCAGAGATGATGCCTGATGTATAGTGAGTGATCGCTATTGGTTTATTGGCTACCCCAGGAGATCCAGCACTAAGCTCTCTCTTCAATCTCCGTAGCCATCTCATCTGGAATAGCGATCTCGATACCGTCTCATGCGTTACCGACCCGCGATGCATAGCGAAAGAGCACTACACCTCACCTGAAGATGCCGAGGACCTGTCGATAGGTGTACCGGACGAGGAAAGGGGTGTTATACCCATATGGGCTTTGGCGATTGTCGATTATGTAGGCATCACCTATTCTCACTAACCACATGATTGTCGCTCATACTCGTGATTTCTGCGGTCGTCGTCGAATAGTGGGGATCAAGGCCAAGAGAGACATCGAATAATCGGTATTGGTGGGGATTGACCGAAGACGGGGATTGGAGTTATCATCCCCTCGGACAAGAGTGGATAGCTACGTGAGTCCATCGTGGATCAGCTACCTTCATCAGCTGATACTCGTTGGGATGTGTATACAGACCCTGGCCCTTACCTGGGGGTCATTGTCATCTACCCTACTCCATCGAAGAGTATTGTCTGAAGATGCCCATCAAACCTCATGAGGAACGGAGAAACGCCGCGTTGATCTTGGCTAAGAGATCTTGTAAGTGGTTCTTTTCTCTGATGCTCTTGTCTATGTACATATTGTTCGAACACATCAAGAACAAAGTTTTCATATCGGCGTGTGTTAATCCTGACACTTGACATTTCAATAGCCTACTTCCACTATCATTGCGTCTCCCCTCCGGAATTCTGGACGAACCTCACCCAGGTCGAAAATTTCGAGCTCCTCTCCACAGTTGAGGAGGAGGAAGGTAAACCTCTGCCCGAAGGGTTGGTCACGATGGGTAAACAAACTCGAGAGGACTATGAAGCTTTGGTAGGGAGTGTGAAAGCGTTGGTGGGGATGGGTGCGCCGCCTATCAGTCCTAGTATATATACTGCGCTGTGAGTGATATATTCCGTCGATTCATTCTATTCTGGCGGATTTGGCTACCTTCTTGTAGAGGTATTCGCACTGTTTATTCTCGACACACTTAGATGTCCAGCTCAAAAGTCAGCATCAGAAAGCTAATGGCCATCAACGGTACAGGTGCCAAGCTACTCCAGTGGTTATACCGTATTTCCAGCAGGATTACAGGATGGACGGATGGTGGCTTTATTCAAGGTGAGTCAAGGTGATCCATCAGGCCATGCACATACATACGACAGATCTAGCTGTTGAAAGCCGGTGCGTGGGTAGACTTCAAGCTGATTTATCTGCTTCGTTCAGCTGGTCACAACATGGTCCAGCTATAGCACTGGGTGAACCATACGTGTATAAATATTATTCAGAGAACTACACGGACCTCGAAGATGCCGTGAGGAGGGCTATGGACAGCTCGATAGAGAGGTAGTGAGTCGATTCTTGGTCAATGTTTCTTTTCTCTTCCAAAGGAAAGTAACATATCTATAACACATACGAGACAATCCAAGAATATTCGACCCTCCTGGACGTCCTGGATCATCGATCTTCCCAGCGTATACAGCTAACTCAATTCCCCCAGTATACCCGACGATATGAAACTAAACTACGCCCTCTCCCAACTTGGCCAATACCTCTCACGAGACTTGCACGCAATGTTCCTACAAGTCCTGGCGAAGAACGACGGGACAATACCGAAGTTGAAGAAAGGCGCTAGAGAGAGGTGTTATGAGATTGAGAGGTGTAAGGCCATTTTGGAGGTGGGTAGGAGACCGAATGTACCGCCCAAGTTGCCTGGGCTGAGAGAGGAGGGGAAGAAGGAGATTTGATCAGTTGTTGTGGACGCTTTGGGGTCATGGGGCGAGGTGGGGCAGACAGAGAGGGGTCAGGAGAAGATGGATTGGAGGGGATATCTTGAATTGGTTTGAAGAGGGGAGAAGCAATGAGGTATACTTCCATCCGGTGATAGAGATTCTACAATTAGATAGATTACTCAACGAGGATAAATTTGCTTGTACAGAGTAGAATAAGATCAATCATCATATTGAGTGCCAACCCATGCAAAACTGGAACATCGAAGCCCCATTCAAGTTATGATGCATGTTCAAAGATGCAGTTCGATCGCATAAGAAGGACCGAAGGACATATCGTATATCAATCACATATATCGACTTGCATCGGTGCGACCAATATACGAATTAACATACGGTCATATTCTACTTCTCACCTCGTCGGGTTGAACTAGTCCGATCAGGTATGGCATTGCCTCACAGTGTGTTTCAGTATAACATCCCCTGCACCTACACCCCCGATCCAGCTCCAGGCACTTCCCTCCCCCCCTCACCCAACCTCTTAGCTTTCCCCTTCTTCCTCCTTCCCAATCCCTGCTCCTCCCTTATAACAGGCACGACCAACTCTCTATACACCAACCACTGAGCATCTTTCTCAGATACCCTCATATCTCCAAACGGCCTATCATTCTCCCTTCTATACACTGATAATTTGTTCAATTCCTTCTCCAATCTAGCCTTATCGATGGGATTAAACCTCAACCTTGGAACAATATCACTTGGTACCCTATCTTCCTTACTCTTCGCCGTACTAGAAGAAGAGGGAGCAGGGGGTTTAGGCGTATAAGTCGTACTTGTAATCTTACTCTTCCCCTTGACTTTACTTCCTATACTAATCACCTTCCTCCCCCCAGGTCCAGACGTAGTGATAGATGCCTGAGGGGACTGACCCGGTAAACTGGGGAACGCCCCTCCACCAGCCTGAGCAGCCAGCCTCTCCAACCTCTCTTTCTCTATTGCTTGTCTTTCCCTCTCTTCTTTCTCCAGCTGATGCTCTATCTCCGATTCGAGGCGGAGGATCAAGCGGGATGTCTGGGCGGGGGTGGTTAGGGGGTTGAAGCATGATGGACAGGGGAGGTAGGGTTGTTGGAGGTGGCAGAGGGTCAGACCGCAGGATTGACAGAGCGGTGTGTAGGGTGAGAGAGGGTGGACTCGGGCTGTGTTGTGGTGTGGTTCGTATTTCGGTATTGGTGAGATATGGGGTGTAAGGACATGGACGGGAAGGGAGGTAATTGACGGGGTAAGCAGGATATAGGTAATTGGAATGTTACGATTAAATAGTACAGATAAAAATCACAAGAGAATCAATTGCAATGTCGTCAGCTCATCTACATATACCAAATCCAAAACAGTCGCACAACCTACCCTGACAAAAACAACTAATAGCATTATCCTCCCTCACCTTCCCCTCCCCATTACTCTCCTTAATAACCCTCAACTTATCCACAATACTCTCCAGTCTCTTGACCTCCCGCGATTTCGGCTTATCCCAAATCTTCTCCTCTGCATCTCTACTCTTGCCCTTTGAGCTGCTCGTCCTACTTCCACTGGAAGAGGGGACATCAAGTCGTGGCTTTGGCTCTTGGATCTGTATATTCACCGCTCCAGCCTGTCTCACCCTCCCGCCAGGACCACCTCCCACATTCGCTGGAGTGTGTGAGCCTGATCCACCCCCGGATCTAGGCGTGGATGATTTGCCCCATCCTCCAAGACCATCTTCCGCTAGATCCTTCTTCTGGTATACTTTCCCACCTGGGCCGAAAGCCGCTTCTAACGCTTCTGGGATATTGGCTGTTGCAACAGGAGCGGTGGAACGGGATGAGCCGGGGGTGGAAGATGGTCTGGAGAGGTTGAGGGGCGATTTGGATTTTGAGGATTTGTTTTGGGTGGGTTTGGGTTTGAGTGAAGATGGGTCGGATGTGGGAGTGAGGGATTGAGAGGGGATGGAAGGTGTGGGTAAGGAGGGGAATCGGTGGGATGTGTAGCGGGTTATGAATGATTGAGATTGGGACGAGGGGCCGAGGAAGTCCTATAAAAGGATATATAAGATATTAAATGACTATGTTGTTATGGACATGCAAAACATCGTCGTGTCTTGCTATACGAGTGAGGAGGTCTACTTCGTCTAATGGTCAAAGAAGCCCCGTTACCCACCTGCAGATGTACTCTCAATCTAGCTTCGTGAGTATAAGATTCCAAATCAGGTATGATCATCTGCTTGATCGTCTCGTCATCTATCCGTAGAGTGCTATCTCGTCAGCTCAATTCACCTCATATATGTAAGGGATGGGAGGTGGGATCGAGCTCACCTAAACCCAATATCGATGATAGGTCTTTGACGACCCATGGAGGTGTGCTGGGAGCCATGGTGCGGTATCGTCAAGTCTTCGAGTTGTCGATCGGCTTGTAGAAGCGATAGCAATGTTGAGATGTATACCTTTCAGTGTGAATGATTCCAACGTTGAGAAAGAGCAGAGAGAAAAGAAGAGGATCAAAGTGAAGTGAATGGTGAATGATGAACAGAACCGATCAACTTTCGCTCGGGTCCGAGAGAACATCTATTACCCACCTCCACCTTGCAAGTCCACTCTGTCACTCAACGAAGCAAGCTCCAACTTCTGTTGTTATAGCAATAAGTATATGCAGCCATGAGCAGAACAGTACCTCACATTCTACCCGTCCTTCACTGTGTGAAACATCAAGGTGCATATATGCATGTTCAATAGACTACTTCTAACAAGCGATAGATGATACTACCACTTCGTAAACATCTACCCCTCGTATCCCCCTTCACCACCACCCATCTCCGCCTAAACCTAAACCTACACAGCATATCTTCCACTTCCACCCGGAGCTCTATCAGCGGTCTACAGAAACAAGCAGAATATTAGCCACCACTTCTTCATGTTCACATACCTACACCGAAAAGACAGTAAATTGAACTCACATTAAGCGCCGCCACAGACGCCTCAACAAGATTCCGTCTAATCTCATCCACCGCCGCCCTGACCCTATGCTCATCATTACTCTCAATCAACAAGCTCAATTTCGGCTCATCTCCCGGCCCAGGCTCACTCCCAGGAGGGTAATATAACCCTTTCATCGTGATACTCGCCCCGCTGATCTCCTGTAACAACGTCATCTGCTCTTTATTCGTAGCTTTCCATCGGGCTTTCTGGGGATAATCGTTAATGGGGAAAATCGCGTGATAATCCGTCGCGTCTGGATCCTTAGTTCTGACTCCGTTACTATTAACAGGTTGGGCCAATCCAAGTTTCTCCGCCTTGGTCAATTCGATAGACTGAGTGAGTCGAGCTACCACCTTGGCCAGATTGGCTGCATCGACTGTACGTCCTTCTTTCTTTGCTTTCTCCAGGGCAGCAATCGTTTGAGCAGGAAGAGCAGCCATTGCTACTTTAGCTGTTTGAGGGTTGTTCTGTATGACTCGGTCTGGTGCGGGACCATGAATGACTTCGACCTTGATTTCAGTAAAGGTGTAATCGGCGTCTCCCTTGTGAGCGTTCGGGTTTTCAGGTTGCTTGAATTCGGTTGTCTTGGGTTTGTAAGGTATGACCGCTCCTTCTCTGGACGAGAGCGAGAGTGCTTCGGAAGTATCTCCATAGGTGTGTTTCTCAGCTTGATCTTTCTCGGCTCTCTTTCGTTCAATTCGCTCCAGACCTTTTCCGGCGAATCCGCTGCCTGCTGCTCTCGCTTTACCGGATTTGATCTTTCCGAGGAAGTCTGGTAAATTGAGATTAGCAGTTGGATCACCGATCGGAGAATGTGATGAAGCCACGAGACCTGACTCACTCTCAGACATTGCCTTGAGATCATCCGGTATGAAAGCCTTACTAGCATCCAATGCTCTGACAATATCGACCGAGAATTTCTCTTGCGCAGGAGTGATGAACGTGATACAAGTACCAGTATTCCCTGCTCGTCCCGTACGTCCGGCTCGATGCACGTAATCTTCCATGTGATTCGGACAATCGTAGTTCTACGATACACAAGACATTGATCAGCCAAAGCAGTTTCTCGCATAATCGAGCATACACGACAGCTGACAAGTAAGAATCAAACACTCACAATAACCAATTTCAATTCCTTCACATCCAACCCCCTCGCAGCAACAGAAGTAGCCACGATAATAGGTACATCACCGCTCTTGAAATTCTTGATCGCCTCATCTCGATCGACCTGTTCCTTCCCACCATGCAACGATGCGCACACATATCCACGTTGAAGTAGATCTCGGAAAAGATCATCGGCAGATTCCTGTCTATCCACAAATATCAATGTCCTAAAGTCATCTTCATCGTCTTTGTGCGTTTCACCCATTTCGCCCAGGATCTCTAACAGCCTGTTGAACTTCGAGTCGGGCTCTCTGACTTCTACTCGTTGGTCTATCTCAGGCGCGACGACCGATCGTCCACCAACGGTGATTTCCAGTGGTCTAATCAGGATTTTTCTAGCGAGAGATTCCATAGTCTTGGGGAATGTAGCTGAGAATAAAACTTTCTGAGCATCTGGTCGAACGTTGTTGATGATTTTCATAACTTGAGGTTCGAAACCCATATCGAACATTCGATCAGCCTCATCCATCACTATATATGTGGTTCGACGAAGGTTGGTCACTCGTCCGTTGTTCGCGGTGAGCAAATCAATCATTCGTCCAGGTGTACATACTACGACTTCAGCACCTTTCTTCATTGCGGCGATATCTTCAGAAATGGACGATCCACCAACACAACAGGTCACCTAGAAAAGTGGCATCAGCTGGGCTTTCTCACTGTATGCGTAAAGGTAAATGACTTACTCGGATATTAAGAACTTTCAGGAAAGACTGACATTCCTTGTATATCTGAGTTGCCAACTCTCTCGTAGGCGACATAACAACAGCTATAGGACCTTCACTCCCTGACACTGGACGTTGGTCTCGGACGTGCCTAAACATGGGAAGAAGGAACGCGACGGTTTTACCAGATCCAGTCTTGGCGATACCAATCACATCCCGTCCAGACATGATGGCCGGTATTGCTTGAGCTTGGATGGAAGTAGGAGTAGCCCAACCATGATGACGAATAACGTCGAGACTGAACAACATACAGTCAGCTTAGGTGGTCATTGACCGGAAAAGGGGTAGATAAAACTCACCATCCTGTCGGTAAACCGAATGCGCCCCAATTCTTGACTGGTCTAGGTGCGTCCTGACCTCTAATCTTTATACCATCCATTTCCAATCTCAGCAACTCTGCATCTTCTTCGTCCATCTCTAGTACCTCTGGAGGAGGGTTGTAAAATGCCTTTTGGAAAGGTTCATAGTCGATTTTGGAATGGTCGGGAGGTGGTAAATCCTTTTTACGCGATTTAGCAGCGGCTTGCCTGACAACTATATGTCAGTTGTATGTCCAAGTAAGAGGTAAGGATTAACTCACTGTAACAGAGCTTCAGCTTCGGCCAATTTATCTTCCACTTTGACTTTCTCCTCCTCTTCATTATCACTATCATCCCCAGATTGTCTTAATCCCATTCTCCTCGCATCAGCTTGATTCACTTGAACGACCTGTTCCACGTTCGTCCTCATGAATGCGTCTAATGGATCTTCTTCCTCCTCTTCTTCATCAACTTTTATCTTGCTTTCTTCCTCCTCCTTGACCTGAGGTTTCTCGTCTACATCCATCTCATTGCCGTTCCCATTAATTGTAGGCTTGATATCCTCAACAGCCAGATCATCCCCTATCTCTTCCACTTCAGCGGCACCACCACTCTGCACATCGGGATTGATCTCAGGTAGATCTCCCAACTTCTGCAATTTTCTATCTCCCGAAGACTCATCATCGTCATCCAGACTGGCTGCTAAGGATCGTTTTAACGGTGTGGGTGCGGTCCCAGCTTTGAGAGGTAATCCGATACGCGATAGGGAGAATGCAGTGGGTTTGTTCGGAAGGCCGGTTGGAGCTACGGAAGAAATATGTTGAGCAAGAAAGTCATAAGATTATCACAGACAGGAAAAGGAGACATTACTCACGTTTTGAGGTAGAAGCAATAGGTACACGAGCAGGACTAGCAGGTTTAGGTGAAGGTACAGAAGCAGGTTCGGGCGTAGCAGTCTTCCCTTCCTTCAAAGCTCGCTGTTTCTTCCAAGCTTCTAATCTTTCTTTCGCCTTTCTCTTCTTGTCCTCTTCGGTTTCCGGCGCAGGTGATCCAGTGGGTGTAGCATTATCCGTTAAAGGTGTTCGGACAGCTGGTAGAGGTGCTGATGATTTTCGAGGAGGTGAAGGAGAGCGTGTACGTATCCGAGAACGAGGTTCATCTCGTCTATGACTCCTGTCATCTCTTTCTCTATCTCTTGACCTGTCTCGTTCTCGCCTGTTGTCAGGATGTCTTCTGTCATCCCTCTCTTCTTTTCTCCTTCTACCAGAATCATCCTCACCGCGATATCTCTCCCTCTCCCTACTTCTGTCCCTATACCTGTCGCGTTCTCTTTCTCTATCTCTTGAGGAGTAATGACGATCGTCATCCTCGTATCGGGAGCTTGAACCTTTTCTATCGTCAGACCTTCTCGATGAGCTACCACCGTAGGAACGCTCATACCTTCCTGAAGCTGAGGGAGAGGGGCTCCTGTGTCCTCCTCTGTGGCTGCTCCTTCTTCCTTCTGGCGAGCGGGAGCGACGAGGAGATCTTGGCATGGCGTGGTATTTTTGTGATGTGTTTTTACTGTATCATAGGAGAGAATAGATGTTGAAGGGGTGGCAATTGAGACAGAGCAAAGCAATTGCTAGCTAGCACGAGTGAAGTCGGACGAGTGAAAGACGGAATCAAATGCCTGGCTACGGTTAAGGGGGGTTGATAAATAAGTTCTTCAATGTTTGTATGGGAAATCGCACTGTCTCCTTCCTCCACTTTGACGCGTCCACTATATAACCTCTCGTTCATGTTGGTACTCGAGGATATAAAAACCATCATACCACCATAATCGCAACTGGCTTTCCTCCCTACCTCCGTCATCTAGATATTCCCAATCACAAGTCAACAGGACGTACTGTCCCCCATATCTAGGCAAGATGGAATCCCCGTCCTCTTCCACCCGCTTCACCCTCCTCCCCACCTCCTACCTAGCTTCCCAACCACCCTCATCCGAAATAACCCTCCAATCCCTCATTGACACCTCTGATCGAATGGCTGAAGAGGCCAGGGAGGCACTTCCCTACAGCTTTGACGAATGTACTTATGACAAAGGATATCTCAGGCAGAGCGTATGGTCATGTCTCGGTGAGCTTGCGCTCTCCTGACGACAACGGTTCAAGTGATAAATAGCTGACGAGATTCATCGTTTTCGGTGCTAGATTGTGGGGAGAAAGGAGTCTGTTATGGGTGTTCGATATCATGTCATTCTGGTGAGTCTGTCTCCTCATAAATCACATGCCCCTCCTTAAGCTACTTGAGCATTGAAACGGTGAATAGCTGAAGAGATGCTTACCGCCGGTCTATACCACAGAACACCGCCTAGTAGAACTCTGGACCCGTCGTTCATTCCGCTGCGACTGTCCGACCTCCTCGACCCAACCGGAACCAATCCCACCAGCCAAACGAAGGAGATGCGGCTTGTACCCACCTGACGAACAGCCTCAAGAACCCAATGAGAAGAACAAATATACCCAAAATTTCCAGGGGAAGTTCTGCAGGTGCGGGAGAGAGTATGACGCGGAGACGGAGACGGAGGCTATGATTTGTTGTATTGCTTGTGAGGTGAGTAGGTTCTCGCTCTTCTTTCTTGTTGGCTAGGTATATCGCAGCATTTGACGAAGCCATTCTTGTTATGAGAATGTTGCTGATTTGTTTCGCTAAATTCAGGACTGGTTTCATGAATCATGCCTCAACCTTCGTCAATCCCCTACAGCGGCTCAAGTAATACCAGAAACAACAAGCAATACCGATCCAGCTCAACCTGTATCCATTCCGGCATCCCAGACCAATGGTGCTGCCGGTGACGAAGAGGACGATGAGGAATTGGCCGTGCTCATTCGGTCAGACAGCTATGATGGTCTGATATGCGCCGAATGCGTGAAAGGAAATGGCTTCCTGCGAAGCCAAGCAGGTAAAGAAGGATGGATGATTATTGAGCCAGAGGAGGATCGAGGGGAGTGGAAGGTGATTGGGCGAAAGCCAAATGTGGAGATGAAGGCCAAGGCGGTTACAGATCAAGATAACTTGAACAAGTCTGAAGCGCTCGCGAATGATGATACCGCTGAGAGGGATGTGAATGGCAAGAGGAAAGTTGAGGATGAAGACGAATATGCGGCAGGAAGTACCAAAAGGACGAAGTTGGAGAATGGACTTGCGACTCCCATTACAGCCAGTGACAAATCAACTTCTGCCACTGAAGAAGATATTTGGAGGTGGAAGGGCAAAGGAGATATATTCCTAGCTAATGGAGTACGAGATCAACTGAAAGATCAACTTGATGTGAGTAGAGTCAATTTCTATCAGCTGTCGTATCCCCAAGTGATCTCGTTGGAACCAAAGCTGATTTCGTTGATTCATCAGGAAAAGACGGTAGTTAGTTTACCTTTCCCACTAGTTGACGAAGAGATTTACGAACCTCCAAAAGACGATGAGCAAGGTTAGTCACCCTTTCAGGACGCTTGAGTGCGCCTTATCATAGTGTAGTAGCTGATCTATGTCTTTGGTAATTGTAGACGAAACGATCGAACAAGTCACATCGAGAGTTATGACCTCCCTTCCCCGAGTGCAAGCTATAGAAGCATTACATGGATACCAGAAATTGAAGTGAGTATTTTTGCTTTTTAAACCCGTACAATCTATCTCCTTTGACCCATCTCTTGGCGAGAATCCTCTTCCAAACGTAGTTCGTATTCATGGCTTACCATTCTTATCGTTTGTCCGTAGAGATCGACTCAACACGATGCTTCAGGAACATGTAGCATCAGGTAAATCAGTTAGTAAAGAGGATATTGAGGATCTGTTCGAACAGCTTAAGGGGAGGAGAGAGTAGTATCGTTCACAAGTCAGAGATTATCCGAAAGGGGTCAAATATATTCGAGATCAATTGTTGTAGATAGCAGATCATATGGAAATGCGTAATCGAAGGAACAAGTTGTATATAACCAGTCAGTCCCCATGAGATATAATCTGCCGTGTATACTATCATATGCAATGTCCTCGACGATCCACAATACTGAAATATATGCATGCACCTTCCTCGCAATCAACTTCTATTCACTCTCATATTCTATCTAATACTATAATGGGTCCTACAAAATCGCCTGGAACCTCTCAATAGCCAATCTCAGAGTTTCAATCTCCACCTCCAAATTCTGCAACTTCTCGGAATTCTGAGTACGTACCTCCTCCTTGATGGTTGTCTCGTAATTTGGCTGTTCGATCAATTTGACCAATTTGTTCTTGTTCGATTCGACGATAGCTGATTTCTTTTGAAGTTTATCTACTTCCGCTGAGGCGTTTACTTTACCCTGTGTTGCGTAGGAGGTTAATCAGTATCTCATGATAACTTCTATGCATGGGAGGATCCAACTCACAGCAACGGGGATATGAACGTTGATGTCCGTCGTGACGAACTCGGTACCACATCCTTTAGGTACCTCCGAATCATCCGTGATGAACTTGACGGTACCGCATCCTTTGGTAAGACCAATGATGATTGACTCTTGAGATTCGAGAAGCTGTCTCTGTTGGGTTGTCTTGACTTGTACGATAACTATAAGAACATCAAGGTGGGATCAGTATTCAAATTCACGGGGTCAGGGTGATATCCGAAAAGCAACGTGTCCTCCATTGTATCGCAATAGCAAGTAAAAGCGGAAACGCTGACCCACCAGTGATCTTGTCCTCAACGGTCTTACCGTTCGTAGGCAAGTTGTACAATCCCACGATGGATCGTGCAGCCTTGATACATTCTACAACGACATCGAACTCGGCAGCAGCTTCAGGGAACTCTTGTTGAGAGATCTATAAAGTACCACCTCAGAATCAGCCGCGATTCACCTCTCACACAGGTTGACGTTTATAATACAAGGAGTTCGAGGTGGTCAATCAGATGCACGGCACTCACAAACTCAGGGAAAGGAGCTAACATGATAGTCTCACAACTATCACCTTGTCTTCTGGGTAATCTCTGCCACAAGTCCTCAGTGACATAAGGCATGAAGGGATGTAAGAGTTTCAAACCACCTTCGAGACATGTGTACAAGGTGTTCTGAGCGGAAAGCTTGGTTGCTGAGTCGGTGTTAGCTTCGAAGAGGGGTTTGGTCGCTTCCTGTATAAGCCCGAGAGGTGATATGAAATCAGCTTTCAATCCTTTTTCATTATGCCATGACAGCTGACTTACAATGAAGACATCACACAAGTCATTCAAGAAGTACTGGTACGCCGCGTTGGTAGCATCTGAGAACTCTCTAGTTTCCAAAGCTTTCGATACCGCCGCAGAAGCAAGGTTGAGTTTGTGGAATAACCATTTCTCGACTAAACCTTCTTGACCGGTTGGCTACAATCATAACCACATCATCCCATCAGCTTGGACTCGCACAAGGTCGCAATGTATAGATCTGACTTACCAATGAAGAGGCATTAGGAACGAAAGTACTTTGTTGTCTTACACCATTCAAGTCTACCAAGTCCATTCGGAACAAACAGAACTTGGTAGCGTTCCAAAGCTTGTTACAGAACTTCCTGTATCCTTCGACTCGTCCAATGTCCATGTTGATATCTCGACCTGTCCCATAAACCAAAGATCAGCTACCTCCTGCTTTGCTACTTTGCTATTGAGATTGGAGGAGAACGTCACTTACCACCTGAAGTGTAATTACACAAGGTAAATCTCAAAGCATCCGTACCACATTGAGGGATACCCTTAGGGAACAGCTTCTTCTGACCTTCCTCAGCTTTGACAATTTCCTTCTCAGGCAAGTTACCCATTCGCAAGTCGTTGTGCAATTTCTGGAGATTTTGACCGGTAACGACATCGAGAGGATCAATGACGTTACCAAGAGATTTGGACATCTTTCTACCGTAGGCATCTCGGACCATGGGATGACAGTAGACTTCCTTGAATGGCATTTTACCAGTGATGGTATTTCCGAAGAAGACCATTCGGGCGACCCAGAAGAATAAGATGTCCCATCCGGTCTCGAGGATTGTGTTGGGGTAGAAGTTGTCCACATCGGCAGTCTACTCAGGTATATCAGCTGACATATATTTCTGATGGGCTGATCAACTGACCTTCTCGGGCCAGCCCATTGTAGAGAAGGGCCAAAGACCAGATGAGAACCATGTATCAAGAACATCTTCATCTTGCTCAAGGGTGTACTGTCTTCCGTTCGCCTGCTCTTTAGCTTTAGCATCGGCTTCTTCGAAAGTTCGAGCGACGATCCAATTCTTGTTGTCGGCGGTCTACATGAGAAGGTATTAGCTGACTACCAGATTATACCTATTAGCAGGCGGTACGCACATCAGGAACTTCACCATCATATTTGATGAGATAAGCTGGACATCGGTGGCCCCACCACAACTGTCTAGAGATGCACCAATCTTGCATGTTCTCCATCCATCGAACCCAGTCAGCAGCGGAATTCTTGGGTTTGATTTCGAGTTCACCGGCACGTGTTCGCTAAGAAAGGCTGTCAATATACATCTTTTCGAAAGTGTGTCATGGACTTACCTTGAGAGCCTCCTCCGCCATAGGCTTGCAGCTGACCCACCATTGAGGTTTTAGGATTTGCTCAACGACGTCACCTGATCGACTGCAGTACCAAATCAGCGAGGCACGTGACGAGCCACCAGAACAAACCTACGAGCAGATAGGAATTTGCATTTCATTATCCTTCTGCTCAACGAAAAGACCCTTCTCCTTCAATGCCTTGATGATCTCGTTTCTGATGTGGAATCGTTTCATGCCCTACGGGAAAATTAGGATAAGCGCGTCCCGCATGATATCACGGTGACTTGCCTGGTACGGAGCGGCATTCTCGTTATATGTACCATCGTCATTCATCAAACTGATGAATTCGAGGTTATTACGTTGACCACATTCGAAATCGTTAGGATCATGAGCTGGAGTGATCTTAACGGCACCAGTACCGAATTCCATATCTACGGTGATAGCATCTGTGATGATAGGGATTCGTCGACTGTTGAAGGGGTGGACAGCGAATTTACCGTGAAGGTGCTATAACGGGTAATCAGCAAAAGTCAGTACGATCATGGTAAATGGACACTCACCTTGTATCTGGGATCATCAGGATGTACAGCAATAGCGGTATCACCAAGCATGGTTTCGGGACGAGTGGTAGCGACGATGATTTTCTCATCTACCGAAGTATATTAGCTCGATTCACACGCACGCTGGAACAGAAGACTCACCAGAGTTCTCAATGGGATAAGCAAAAGACGTGATAACACCAAATTCAAACTTCTCCTTGGCATCGTAACCCTTGACGTTGAGCAGTGTTCGACCAGTCAAAGCCATTTGATCGACCTACACCATATCAACAGGTCAGCTATGGCTAACCCGTTTGAAGTAAAAGAGTCTGATCGCTCACCTCAAGATTCGACAAACTGGTGTTCAAGTAGACACACCAATTTACCAATCGATTGGCACGGTAAAGTAATCCTTTCTCGTGCATGATGCAGAATGTCTCTCGAACGGCTTTACTCAGTGACTGTATGATGCAGAATCTCAGCATCCCTTGGATAACAACTATTCTATTTGTTGAGATATGACTTACGTCGTTCATGGTGAATGCGACTCTGTCCCAATCAAACGAACCACCAAGTCTTTCCATCTGATTCGTTATCTTGGCTTGGTATCTGCATGATGGTCCGTCAGCTATGATCGATGTTTGGGAGCCAAGATCGCAAGGAAAGATTGATACACTCACTGATCTTTCCAGTCCCATACTTTCTCCAAGAACTTCTCTCTTCCATAATGATGTCTCGAGTGACCCTCAGTCTTCATCAATCTCTGTTCTACAACGGCTTGAGTAGCGATACCAGCGTGATCGTATCCAGGGAGGAAGAGCACAGTGTATCCCTGCATTCGTTTCCTGTTATGATTCTTCAAAGTCAGCTGTTATTCTCTATTCTCTGAGTGGATTTGAAAAGTACGCAGACAACGCACCATCTGATCATAGCATCCTGAATGGAGATCGTCAAAGCGTGACCAATATGTAAGTTACCAGTAACGTTGGGGGGAGGGAAGGTGATAGAGAAAGTACCCTTTTCGAGGGGTTTTCCATCAGGCCCATAACGAGGTTTGAAGAAGCCTTTGGCGTTCCACCAATCGTAATGGGCAGCTTCGACTTGGGTTGGATCGTATCCTGCTGGAAGGTTACCAGAGACATCTGACAAACCAAATACCTCATCAGCACAACAACTTCATAATGAGAACAACCGACTAAAATGCCAACTCACCCTTCTTCTCTCCTTTAGGTGTGGTGTTCACCCACTCTTCAACAGGAGCTTCAGCTTTCTTCTCCTTCTTCTCTGATTTATCTTTCTTGGCTCCTTGAGCTACGGCAGGTCCTTTGGCAGCTTTTAAAGCGAGCTTCTCCAGTCTTTTGGCCTCTTTCTTGGCTGTATTGCGGTATCAGACACTGTCAGCTTGAAGAAGCTCGAAGGATTTGGGACAGCTGCTCACCTGCATTCTTTGACTGCTCTTTTCCTCCCTCAGCTGAACTTCCAGGAGCCACGGCTGCGGCAGCTCCTTCGGCTGGATTAGCCTGTTCGGTAGGTAAGAGGGTAGGTGGGGGCGCAACTTTCTGTTCTTCCGATGACATTTTGCGATATTCTTCGGGGCTTATGATCCTCTTTGAGCTTGAATGACTAGAAATGTATTTTACGCTCGGACTGATATATTTTTGCAGATGAGGTTGAAAACGAAGATTGGTGGTATATCGAAAAGAGCGAGTCGAGTATTTCAGAAGGAGATGCTGAAGCATATACCTTGATACTCGAGTCGACTCGTTTTTGAGGAGTGGTTATGGAGACAAAGGGAGGGTTAAAGGAGTAAGATGTAGCAAGGATTGGATATTTTGAATGACTCGTACATCAGTCTCAAAAAAGTCGAAAGAGTCGGATAAAGACATGTTGAACAATCATGGTATGATTGATGCAAAGTGGGTAACCTATATAAATCGTGAATAATAAGACGCGATCCAGGCGTCATTGATAATCCCAATCGCATGTATCCATCTCAACTGTCATTGTTATTGTTCTCGCATCTATCTCTATCTACGTATCCTCATCTCCCATGTGCCTGTATACATATCCAAGATGATATCAGTGAGCTTCTTTCCTCGAGTAGATACCTCAAGCTTACAACTAACCCCCTCGTGCTAGGCATTCTTCATATTCAACCAAAAGGGAGAAGTCCTGATATCGAGGTTGTTCCGCCAGGATTTGAAGTGAGTGTAGCTGGATAACAATCTCTAAAGTGTGAAGCTGTACTAAATTGCACCAATGATGTAGACGATCAATATCAGATGTCTTCCGTATTCAGGTCATATCGAACCCAGATGTTCGTTCCCCTATTATCACGCTCGGCTCAACATCCTTCTTTCACGTGAGGATAAACAATGTCTACGTTGTGGGAGTAACAAAGTGAGCTGGCCCTTTTGGACTACGTTACCTTAAAGTTCAAACTAACAGTTTCTCCGTTCAGATGTAACGCCTCTGCTGCACTCGTATTCGAATTCCTCTATCGATTCATAACCATCTCGAGGAGTTATTTTAGTAAACTAGATGAGGAGAGCGTGAAGAACAATTTCGTCCTTATCTACGAGCTGCTAGATGGTGAGTACGCAGCATCAGCTGTTGTGATAATCCAAGTTTCGGAGAATGGTAGCTGATAAGATGCGCACCGTCAGAAATAATCGATTTTGGTTTCCCACAAAATTCAGAGATAGATACATTGAAGATGTACATAACGACGGAGAGTATCAAGTCGGAGATGGCAGTAGTACGTTCACTTCAGCTTACCAAGTTTTACATATCATGAGCTGATGAAATGTAATCTGCAGAGAGAAGATTCGTCAAAAATTACTATACAAGCTACCGGAGCTACATCATGGCGAAGGTCAGATGTTAAGTATAGGAAGAATGAAGCGTTTGTGGATGTTATTGAGACTGTCAATCTGTTGATGAGTAAGGAAGGTACGTTTGATGGTACACCAAGTGAAGCTTCTGTCATTGTCGAATGGCTTAATTGACTTCTTCTCTTGCTGCAGGAGCCGTCTTGAGAGCAGATGTAGATGGTCAGATCCTCATGAGAGCGTATTTGAGTGGTACACCGGAGTGCAAGTTTGGGTTAAACGATAAATTGGTGTTACAGAAGCGGTCAGTTGACTTACCTATCTCTCAGCTACCAATCGCTTGTCCTTCTCAAACGTCGAGCCGGAGCTGATATGCTAGTGAAACGTTAGAGGAAACGAAGCTACCAAATCCGACGATGCAGTAGAATTAGACGACTGTCAATTCCACCAATGTGTACGATTGGGTAAATTCGATTCAGACAGAAGTATAAGCTTTATACCGCCTGATGGAGAGTTTGAGTTGATGAGGTGGGTAAACGTACAGCTGTCGATTGAAGCACACCTAACAAGCTGTTTGTCTGATATTTGTACTTCTCTTGTCCCACAGATACCGATCAACATCAAATATCAATCTACCATTCAGACTCCAGACGCACGTAACGGAACCTTCCAAATCAAGAGTGGAATACACCATCCATCTCAGAGCGAACTTCGATCCCAAGCTGAATGCCAATAATGTACTGCTGCGAATACCTACACCGCTTAATACTACTGGTGTACAAGCTAAGGTGGGAGTGGGGAAGGCGAAGTATGTGCCTGGAGAGAACGTGATTGTTTGGAAGTGAGTAATAGCAACTTCTCCATACGAATACGAATGGAATGACACAAGAAAGGCGTTCGCTGATGGCTGCATGTTCGCAATTGCAGGATACCACGTCTACAGGGTGCTCAAGAATGCACGTTAACTGCCGAAGCTGATCTGGCAGCCACTACGCATAGGCAGGCATGGTCTCGACCTCCCATCCAAGTGGACTTCTCAGGTGGGTCATGATGCCATTGCAGAGGAGAAAGTTGTGCCGCTGACCAGATGTTTGTTTATCGACACAGTCGTCATGTTCACTGCATCCGGTTTACTCGTCCGTTTCCTGAAAGTCTTCGAAAAGAGCGGGTATCAAAGTGTCAAATGGGTTAGGTATCTGTCAAAGGCGAACGGATCGTACCAAATAAGAGTAAGTTGAGATCTTCCCAGGTAACCGCGCTTGGCTAATCAACTTTCGTATTTCTACATTTCCAGTTTTGATCGAACTGTCAGTCACGCATCTAAGCGTTAGTAATCGTCACACGCCGCGTTATGAAGCATACAGAACACCCTGCTGGTAACAAGATAGACACTCCAGATGATAAGGGACAATGACCTCTTCTTGATAGACTGCTTAGTATATATACGTATATACGTACCCCTCCTTAAATTGTATTTCTTTCTGTGTCCAGTTTAGCTGCTCTTTGTTTGTTTGATAAGATATGGTATCACTGCTTATGGATGCATATGATTACTAGTTGCGCTACTGAGTGATCTGGTCTGGTCTCTATCATGGGTTTTCAGTTCGATGTCAAAGACTGCATGGAATATACCTGTTCGTTGCATCCCATACGTACACAGAGCCTCATCCTCTTCCATTCTCGACTATACTCATGGACCGCTTATAGCATGGGAGAGACGGTAGACAGGGCCGACCTCAGGGTGGCAGATGGCGCATGTCCACCAAAACCTTATTCACCCTTTCGAGGAACATCGTACTCTTCTTTCAAACCGAACAACCGACATCATCCCACACCATGTCGTATCCTTGTTAACAGTCCAGCCGATACCTTGTGGAAATGATCCAGGATGCCTTCCAAACATGCACGTATAACTAACTCACTGCATCTTTCTTGTGCTGTCTTCACACCCTTCGTGCTCATTGAAATGGAGGAATTGGCAATTACTATGCTGTGTCTTAATCCCTCAATTAGGGTATTTAGTCTTTCCATCTAACTTATCTCCCTGGATATCGCTTACAGGTTAGGTTTCTTCCTACATGATCTTCAAAAAGGTGATGATTCAACATTCAATATGAATAAAGCAAAATGCGAAATGACATCCCCCTGCATGAGGAAGTACAGTCTATGACCCACACCTACATCGACTCACCCTCCTCGCTGCAGCCGAGCGCCGTGCGTCCCGCTTTTGCCTTTCTGCTCGGAATCGACGTTACAGTCCAGCCCCAGACGAGCACACGGACCAACCCAAACAGCATACAGGGTACACGCCCACCTAAAAAGCACCAAACATCAGGTTTAAAAAAAAAACCTTACACGAAGAAATGCCGCGATCGCTTAGTTGGTTAAAGCAAGGGTCTCATAATTCTCGCATCTCAAAGAGAAAAGACGTGTGAGCCTTGATGAAGGTGTAATCCCTAGCCCAGAGTTCGAGTCTCTGTCATGGCAGTTTGTGTAGTGTAGTGCCTATGTCTTCTTCATCTCTGTCAATTCTGGGTCAGATCGGTCGATCTTGACGGAACGGTAGAGAGGTCATTTTAAGAGATATACGCTTTTTGTCGTGGGACCTATCTCTTTTGTATCGGTTTCGTCCATCGCGCATTGTAGTGAGGTCAGTGTCGGTGTCCATGTACTGATACTGAAGACTGGATTGTCTGAACCGTGGGATACTGCGGCTGAAGGGATTGTATGAGATGAGTTAACCTATCGGTACTGAGAGATCCGAGGTGTGGAGGTGGGTGAAATATGGTTGACCTCTTCATTGAAATATGAACGTTCTGATCACTGCGCTCGAAAGCAGGCATTCGAATTGGCATCTCCTGCAACGATACTGTGTAGGTGCTGTATGAATACATGTTGACTACTATACTCAGACTAGATATCAAAACCGATAATTACTACAGGACAAAACCGACTCTAAGGGGAATCTTTAAACAACTCTATGAATGATATATACAAAATGCTATCAAGTATATACAAGTGACATTGCGATACTGGAAACTGGGGGAAAAAAACAGAGAGAGGGGGGGGAGAGGACATGGAAAATATTTTGAGAGGAGAGAAATGTTCCCAGTGCAAAACGATCAAAGCAATCCCAACAACTTTGGTTCTCTAGACGGATCAAAGTGTCTTTTCTCCCCTACCCCACCTCCTCCGTTGGCCGACCCATGTCCCAAATCAGATTTTGACTTGTGAATCGGTTCGAACCCACTCTGCTTCTGAGTCGTCGAAGTGTTCCCACCAATATGGGGGGTAGTCTTACTTCGATTCAACTGTTTGGGGAGATTCCCTTCCTCTTTCTCGTAGTGGCCCACGAGGTTGGGGGAAGATTGGATTTGGTTCTCCCTTTCTAGGTTTGGTCGGGCGGAGGAGGTCATTTGGAGGTTGGCGAAGGTCTGGTCTTTCTGGTGCGAGCTTGAAATGGGGCTGGAGGATGCCGTGGGGGTGAATGCGAAGGGGCGGGAGAGGGATAGGGAGGAGAGGAAGGATGGTCGTCTGGAGGAAGGAGGGGTTGGGAAGACTTGGTGGTGCAGAAGTTTATGTTAGCTTGTATGTCAATGAAGATGAGATTATATACGATCGAAACCATATGAGAGATTGATCACTAAATCGTACTGGTGAACAACTCACCATCACTCCCATTGCCAAAGCTCATCCTCCTCTCCTCCGGCGACTCCCTCTCGTCCCTATCGAAGCTATGCGTCCCACTCTCGAAATTCGACAAAAGCTGCTGCAATCGACTATTAAAGTGGGTGTGGTCGTGACCATGCGCGGTATGTGGCGGGGTGCCATTGGGAGTCAACAGCGCAGAATTGGAATCGATATGAGCGTTGCTCAGGGATAGTTGTCTTGGTTTGTTGGTAGTTGGGATAGGGTGTGCCATCGTGTCGACTCTGGATTTGCTGTATTGAGTATGCCTTTATTTGACGGGGCGGAGAGGAAAGTGAGGTTTATATATCTGGAATGGAGGTAGAAAGTATGAGTCAACGATAGATCTTGGATGGATGATATCAATTAGATGGAGTAGAAGTGGCGTGAGATCGTCGTGGAGATGAGGCTATCTAAAGGATGTACACTATAGATGGATGGATGTGGAGCGTTGTGAAGAGAGAGATAAAGGATGGAGTGCGATTGGGATGAAGCGTGGAATATTAGGCAGTGTATAATCTGAACATCAAAGCAATCAAAGAGGTAGAGCAAAATCAAAGCCAGACCCCGATATGATCGGTTGTATCGATGGGATGGTCAAAACACAAAAACACGACACATCTGATGCGCAAGGTTCACCCACTCCCATTCGACGATATTGGTCGAGTCATTCCTTTCATTCTACTCGAATCCGTATGAGAAGGTGATAATGGTATCACTCACATGAGATATATACTTTTGTTGTTGGGTCTGACAATGTCTCGTCGTAATTATATCCTTTGAGCTTCTTATCGTTAAACTTGATTTCACTTCCCTTTGATCTACCTGTGCGTGATACTTTGCCTCGTAACGATCCGATCTGTATTATATTATGTGTATCGATGATAATATCGCTGTTGAAGGATTGAAGCTAATCCCTTGTCTCTTGATGTGTCTAGTATGATAATTCTTTTGATGTACAAATATATTCGATGCGATCCTCATCCTCTCTCTTTTCAACAACAACAAATATCCTATGCACCATATCATTCCGGTTTCACGCCGAGACCGTTCAGTACACCCAGTGGAGTTGCACTTCGGGGATCCGCGTCACGTGATGTACCATAGCATCTTTCGGATCTTTCGGAGCATCTTTTGGCATTTCCTATTTAGGTAAAAATGGATGATGAAGGTAGAATACGTCATAATGGTGTATATGCCATTTAGACGAATCAACTGGATCGTATTGGATTGGATTGGACTGTACAATTAACAGACCGCTCTTGTCTCTGTCTCTTTTAACTGTTCGTCTCAACATCATCACTTGTATTGACACATCAAGTTACTAGCTCAAGCAGAACCAACGTACACCATCACCACCACCACAATGTCCATCCTCAGACTTCAAGCTTCCCGATTGATCAGACCTTCTGCCGTCCCCTCTGCGAGAGTGTGGAGCAGGGGTTATGCTGCCAGTGTTCATGGGAATGATCCCAAGGTGAGTTCAGTGCCCTCTTACTATCATACTCTCAAGGTGCTGGGTCCTCCAATGTTGCAGTATGGAATCGAGCACTGCTCTATCCCCTGCTCGAAAGGTGGGGAGTGAGATGTTCACACGACACGCCAAGAAATTGTTGAACCTATAATTAGAGTGACCAAGCTGATCGCTTCGTACCTTGACCATCAACAGATCATCGAAGAGGAGAAACAAAGAAATCTCAAGGGTCAACAAGACTCGTCTTCCCCTCACAAGAACCATGCTCCCGGATGGAACGAGCATCTCGCTGTGAGTTTGGACGTCGTTCCTAGACACCCACCATAATGTCTGTTCGACTTGGTACTGATGTCTGCGATTTGTACGCGTAGTCCAACTCTGAAGCTGCTGTCAAGGTAAGCGATTCATCTGTCATGTAGTATACTCCCCTGGCCATGAAGGAAGGTGAGCTGATGTACCGTGAACGCTTTCAGGCAGACCAAGCTGGACCAGCCGGAAAGCCAGGTAAAGACCTCCAAGACGCTACTGTCTCTCGTTAGTGACCTTGGCTCCACTCCTCAGCCAAAATCCCATTGCTAATCAAATTGACCCAACCTATTCTTCTCTTTCCACCATCCATACCTCGCTTCTTGACATGTCCAGAAACCCACAAGAAGCACCACGAGGAGTCATCCACTTTCAAGAAGACTACCGAGAGTGAAGATGATGTACGTAGGTGAGATAGAAAGGTTCCGCTCAGAATGCAGATCGCGCTGATAGAAATTTTGTGCGTATGGCAGGTAAGAGCTGATGCTGGCCCTGGACCAAGGAACTGAGGAAAGGGATATAGGAAAGAAGTGCATGGGAATGAAAAAACAAGGGAAAATAAAAGCATAGTAGTAGTAATCATGTTTGTCAATCATGCAAGTGAATCAATACCATATCATGTCTAGGAGGGTGTGTACATCGCCAATCTTCTTTGCAGAGCATCTTTGATCTCGTAGAACCTAATGGGGTCATGATTAATAGATTGGACGATGTGTTTTGCATTTGATCGATTGGGAGCAGTGCTAAATAGCGCTGGTACTGGTAACATCCCATTCAACACCACATATCGACGTGATCACATGGCTGTTTGCCATACACCATGAGTCACATGGCTGGCACTGTACTGTGCATTCTGAATCGACAAATAAGCTCTTTCCCCTTTCTTGATTTGGTTTTCACAAAAGCCTCTTTAATTGAATTGGATGTATACCGGGTAACTACCTATGAGTGAATAACCGGTAATCAAACAAAGTTGACCAAGTTGACGAATCAACTCGCTCTCTATTCATAATTTCGTGTCCATTTGCAGACTCTCATATCAGCTTGATCTTCCATCTATCATCTTTCCCTTGATCGGTCGATATACAGATACACCCTACTTGACATCAATCATCATCTCAAGACACCTCGCAACACACAATGGCAACTCAAGAACAGGCCCTCAAACCTCTCACAAGAGATGAAGTGTCCAAAGTGAGTCACAATCTCACAGCCTCGCCGCTATCAAGCTGATCAAGTTTTTCGGTATGATAGCACAACAAGGCAGGCGATCTGTGGATCATAGTAGATTCGATCGTCTATGACTTATCAAAGTTTGGTAATCTCCATCCAGGTGGTATAGGTGTATTGTTAGATGAGGAAGTCGGTATGTCCATCTCATCTTTGTTCTCGGTTAACCGGTAAGCTCATGCGGATGATGAACAGCTGGACAAGACGCTACGACAGTATTCTACGGACTGTAAGTTCCCCCTTTCTACACCTGAGTTCGTCAATGATGAGCTGATGACGATGGATGAAACAGCCACCGATCCGAAATCCTCTTGAAGCCACAATATCAGAGACTCAAGATCGGACAGATCGAAGGTGAGAAACCACTAATCAAGCACATGCAACCTGGTGATATATCAAGAGTACGTGGCAAGGTCCTATCGACCATTCCTTTGCGTAAGGTCAGGTAGTAACGAATTGAGCTGATCGCTGTACAATCACAACTGGCAGGTCCCATATGGCGAACCAACATGGTTGACTCCTGAGTTCAAATCACCTTATTTCAAGGATTCCCATCGGGCATTACAAAAAGGTCAGTCACCATGCACACATATGTGGCACCTCAATGTGCTCCTAGCTGATAGTTGTATTGGGGACATAGTGATGCGTAAATTCGTCGACGAGGTAATCTACCCCGATGCTCAGGCTTGCGAAGAGTCCGGTAAGAGGGCGAGTAAAGAGGTTTTGGAAGCTATGGCGTGAGTTATTCTCGGCACTATACCATCAGAGCTTGGACTCATGGGGTATGGTGATTTAGGAAAACGAACCTTAATGCTATGCGATTAGGTCCCGGTAAACATCTTCATGGTCGAGAATTGTTTGGAGGTGTGGTCAAAGGAGAAGAGTTTGATTACTTCCAGTAAGTTTACTTCTCATTTCTTTCGACTTTTCCGCGTTCACCTTCCAGACCCAAGCTAAATTCGTGTATCACCCGCAGCGAGCTCGTACTCAACCAAGAGATTGCACGAATGGGCGCCAGAGGTTATGGGGACGGTCTCAACGCCGGTATGGTCATTGGTCTTCCGCCGGTTCTTAACTTTGGTCAAGAACCCCTGAGATCGAAGGTTGTCGAGGAAGTCTTCAGCGGACAGAAGGTTTGTCGGCCTTCAGCTCAATCGCAAGTATGATCACTCCTTGAGCTGATCTGTCCCTAGGTCATCTCTTTGGCTATTTCCGAAGCGTTTGCCGGCTCTGACGTGGCCAATCTCAAGACTACTGCCGTCAAGAGTGAAGATGGTAAATACTGGACTATCAATGGTACCAAGAAGTGGATATCGGGTGGTATGCATTCTGATTACTTTGTGAGTGGTCTCCTTCCATAAATTTGACAAGCAGTCAAGCTGATGAACTCGATGATCACGACTTGCATAGACTGTTGGCGCCAAGGTAAGAGACAGCTGCATGTTTAGCTCACAGAGAAATACACAGCTGATATAACTTACCTATACAGACCGAAGGCGGTCTCACTGCATTCCTCGTTCCTCGAGGCGAAGGTGTAGAGACCAAACAGATCAAGACTTCCTATTCTACCGCTGCCGGTACCGCGTACATCACTTTTGATAACGTCAAGATCCCTGCTGAGAATATGCTTGGACCCGAAGACGGAGGTCTATTAGTCATCTTGTCCAACTTCAACGTATGTGTTCTCAGCTGTCGAGGTAAACCGTTGGCGAAACAAGCTGATAGGTACCCTGGTTCAGCACGAAAGATGGGTGATGTGCTGTGCGAGTGCCAGAAGCTCAAGAATGGTAGTCGAAGAGTGTCTCAAATGGGCCGCCCAAAGACAAGTCTTCGGTAGACCTCTGTTGGCTCAGGCTGTCATCAGAGCCAAGTGAGTATGATGCTCCTGACGTGATCTACTGTATAGTAAGGTTGAGCACGAGCTGATAACTCCGCTCCGGTAGATTCGCATCGATGATCGCCAAAATCGAAGCCATCCAAGCGTGGCTTGAGAGTGTGACTTATCAAATGAACAACATGACTTATAAGGAACAATCAAGGAATCTAGCTGGGTGAGTCAGAGAATCCGTCTCTCTCTTCGTCTCCCGAATTTTCTCTCTTCTCCTCCCGGCCCCCTTTTTCCCTCTCTCCGCTGTTCTGCCGCAGTTTATTTTTCTTCTCCTTTATCACCCACTCTTCCCTTCTCTCGTCTCTTCTCTCTTCCTCCTTCTTGTCTTCTCCGACCTGTTCTCCGACCTGTTCTCCTCTCATGTCTCTCCTCATTCTTCTCCCTTTTCCGCCGCCGATTCTTCTACCTTCCTCCTCTCTATTCTTCCCTTCTCCCTTCACTTCTCCCTTTCTCCTCTCTTTCTCCTCCCTTTTCCTTCCCTACTCTCTTTTCTTCACTCCTACTCTTCTTCCCCCTCTTGGCTTCCGCTTCTCTTTTCCGATCTTGTGACCATCGTAAACGTGCTGAGCTCCTTCCCTGGCAATAGTCAAATCGCCTTCCTCAAAATGCAATCCACCCGATTCGCCGGTGAGATCGCCGACGACGCCGTCAACATCTTCGGTGGACGAGGGTTGACCAAAACGGGTATGGGTAAATTCATCGAGCAGTTCCAGAGGACTCAGAAGTTCGATGCTATCTTGGGTGGAGCCGAGGAAGTGTTGGGTGATTTGGGTGTGAGACAAGCGTGAGTCATCCCACAGATATACCGTATTGGTTGGTTTTGTGGAAGAAGTGAAGGAGGGGGGACCTCGCTAATGCTGATTGTGTGCGCCATGCATAGGATGAGAAAGATGCCTAAGGACGTCAGATTATGAGTTCAATCGTCGTGCTAGTCAATGTGTAACGTATCAAGTTTTGAACTGATTTGTGTCTTCGGGGAGAGAAAGAGAAGAAAATGAGAATCGTACAGATTTAGCTTTTTATCGTTGTTCGTCCGCTGTTTCCTCCATGTTGTCTATGTACCGTGTAGCTTCGAACGACCACTTTAAAGTATAGCAATAAAAGAAGCTTTTCTAACGAATCGGGCAGTGCACACCAGGAACTTCTCCCATGAGGGCTGGATGTGCAAGGGATTGACATAATCTTCCATTTGCATATAACGTACATGACATGTTTAGATTCGCATGACATCTATATTTGCCCATCACGATACAGTAGTATACACAATACATCTGAAAGGTGGATCAATGTAAATTGGAAAGAGGTGACTTTGACTTTTTCAGACAGTCAGATAATAGAGCCGCGTACAAGTACAAGTACAATGGAATACTAATAAAGGAGGATAGTGAAAAAATCGAAGTTCATAAGAATGGTGACGTAGAGTGACGACGACGTCGATATACTATTTTCAAAGGATGGGATATTTTGTATCGGAAGGAGAAAAACTAATACACGACCGCCTGTTTGAGAAAAGCTCAAACCCAATCACTCGTAAACCCTTCGCAACATCTCTCCCACCCTCCCATACTCCTTTTCACCCTCCCTCCAACCCATCTGTCCATCCGCAGGTAGACCTCCATTCCTGTTAATCTCAGCCATAATCTGTTCCTGCGTGAGGTTCTGAATCACCTGCAAATGCCCATCAGAACCTACAGTCTTGATCTTCGAGAACTTGTCTTCGATCTCGGGATTCAGCAGTGTCGAGGTTGAAGTTATACCTTGAGTTTGAGGGATCGTACCTGTACCAGTACCAGAACCAGATTGGAGGAAAGCGCTGAATCTCGTCTCCATCTCTTTCGACATTCCCCTCCCACTCTCGTTGTTATCCTGCAATTGACTACCAAGCTGCCGGGCCAGATCATCCGATATGTATGGCATGAATCCCCCCGTCCCAGATCCAGCACCGGGTTTCCCAAATTGACTGTAAATCTCTTCCATCTCTTTCGTCAATCTACTTTCGGATCCTCCCATTTGTTCTTGCTCCTGCAGTTGGCGCGCTTGCGCCTGAGCTTGAGCTTCGGCCAGTAAATCCTTCTCGCTCGTATTGATCCACACTGGATATTGCCCATCGGCACTCATAACCCCCCTAGCCTGTATTTTAGCCATCATCTCTTTTGTGACGGGCGTAACTCCTGGTAAACTGATGTCAAACTTGTTCGAAGGAGCCTTACTCGTCGAGGGCGGCGCCATATCGCATAGACCATATTCGGATAATGTGGTTTGTTGTGCTCCAGAGGGTTCGGTGTCCATGTTCCCCTCGTTGCGAGTGTCGTCTTTCCCAGAAGGAGACGCTTGAGATGGTTTTCGAGCTTGAGATTCGGCTAATAATTCATTCTCGGACGTACTCCACCACAATTGATATTGGCCGTCCGGCCTCACTGTATCTTTCGTGGTGAATCTCTCTTTATACGCTTGAGTTACAGGAGTCACCCCTGGTAGACTTATGTCAAAAGGTTTCTCAGTGGACTTCGCACCACCCTCTGCAGAGTCCGATTTGGAACCAGCTCGTAGGGGCGCGCAAGGGACCCAATCTTTGAATTGATCGGTGGTAGCTTGATCAGTATCCATAGCATCGGTACTGCTGGCGTTCCGGTTGAGGGGTGGCTGATTTTGGCCTCCTCTTAGACCTAAATTTTCAAGTGGATGATTCGGCGAGTCGTGGTCGGAGAGATGTCGGCTGACACTTGAGCTTGAACTTGCATGAGGTCGCGAGGCGTGGCTGCCGCTGCCCATACTTTCAGGTGTGGATCCAAAGGGTGATGCGCCCGTGGAAGTTGACTGCTTGGATAGTCGCCAGAATCCTCTCTTGATGTTGAGTGCGTTGGCAACGCACAGTCCGAAGTTTGCCGTGGGTGTCAGTTCAGGTCTATCACGGTTCATCAGCCCATACTCTTGCCAAAAAAAAAAACACATGTTCAGTGAGGAAGACTTACGCTCCACTTCGAGGATGATCGGGATAATGAGCTTGTAATTTCTCGTATGTAGGGTTGGTAGCGCGATCAAGGAAGTACTCGATGAGTTGGGAATGGTGATGACCGATCTTAAATTTCAAGCCAAACTGACTGAGTGCCATTCTGATTCGACATTGCTGTTAGCAGACTTGATTGAAAATTAGAAAGATAGCGAGCTTACCGGATCATCTCACAGTCCGTTCTATGAGACTGAGCAGCGGCCATATCACCAACATTCAGGGCATGTCGAAGGAAGAGTAATGACGTTCTGGCGGATGTCACGAGGCATCTGAATGAATCACTAGAGTCAGCCCCGACGCTCATATATGCAGGAAAATGCAGATCACTCACACTGAAGCCGAGGAGTGCATGACTGAGGTGAAGTTCAGCCCGTTCTCACCGAAGACGCTCGCAAGTTGTTGCACAATCGATACAATCGCTTGAGTAGCTCCCAGCATACGTCGAGCAGCTTGATCGCTCGGATCGTACAGATCTGCAAATGGTTCGTGCAAACAGATGATCGCGGCGTGTGGAAGCATTTGGGCGGCCTATTTTGGACATACGGTCCATAAGCATTCTTCGCAGGTTACGAGATTTTACGAACACTCACGATAAGATCGATATCAAGTTTCCTCTTTGCTGTCAATTTACCTACGTTCCTCAAAGTCGCCGGGAAGCTCATTCTGCGAACACGGTATCAATTCACGTCCGTTCGTGGTCACATATGGTAATGATAAAAGACTCACTGGAGACAAGCAATAGAATTTGCGATCTCCCGGAATTCCGGTTTATACAGACCATCAAAATCGTCGTTGTCTTTCATGTGTCGATTCTTCCATCTTCTCGCAAACTTGTTCACTCTGTTCATGAGAACGGATGCTGTATTACGATAATTTAGCTCAGATCCGATGTCTTTGATAAGCAGGTCAACTCACCTTTGACGACCATCACGAATGAATCTGGTACGGGGTGTTTTACCCAGAAATCCGGTGATTCCAGATCTTGAGGATTGGGTTCCATCGTTTCGTGCCCCATCTCAAAGTCCTTGAAAGACACCGGTAACGGTACGGTCTGAATTCAGGATGGATATCAGTATTGAATCCTAGGCAAAGCCTAGCTTTAGACTTACAAGTTCATCAAGCGACATGGAAGTACCCCATCCACTCGCAGAACTAGCGATCTACAATTACGTATTAGCGGAACCCCTGATATTCACTGGGAGAGACGAGAGAAGACGTACCGTATCGTGGTAGAAGGCCATCCACACTGCTGCTCGTCGCTCTTCCCTCTCTAATGCATCTGCAGGAGGGGGCAGCATGACTGATTTGAGTGATAGTTCCGCTGATCGAACGTTCAGTCCTAGAGGGAGAAGCATTCGAGATACAAGACCACCGTATGC
Organism: Kwoniella bestiolae CBS 10118; assembly: GCF_000512585.2. Lineage (NCBI taxonomy): Eukaryota > Fungi > Basidiomycota > Tremellomycetes > Tremellales > Cryptococcaceae > Kwoniella > Kwoniella bestiolae. The sequence goes on from NC_089243.1 coordinate 1,501,272, forward strand.
CCAACATTCCAACATTCTGCGTTTTAGACGTCATCAGCTGATGGCTTAAATCGCCGAAGGAGACAATCAGCTCACCTCGTATCGTCAATGAATACTCGACACAGTATAATCTATTTTCAAACATCAAAAAGATCAGTTTAACTTTACCCGTTGCGCATAGAAGCAGACATACCATAGCTCTGACCACATCGAACAACCTATTACCAGTATTCAACCCCTCCTGTACCGCCTCTTTAGCAAAACTAGCCTGTCTCAACCCAAATGTCAAGTTCGCTTTTGATCCCTTCCCCTGCGAGCCCAGTACGTCGTTGCCGTACATCCCCGCGCCAGTGGTATCGAAGAAATCTCTTCCCTTACCCCTAGTGGACTTCTCGTATATCTCAGGCGAACACCATGCGGCGGCCGCAGCACATACCGCATGTATCAGAGCCGGGTGAGGGAAATTGGAGTGTGTGGGCGGTAAGGCCATTCTCGATAGGAACCTTGCTCGATGGAGCACTCTGGGTAGGTTTGGTACTAGATCAAAGAATGCCTCAATCCTGTACAGATGTGCGTCAGTTCGGCTGTCGTGATATAGAATTAGTTGGTATGCACTTACAGATCGTTAACTACATTAGGTTCTGGGAGGTTGATCGGCCAACCGGGCCAAAACAGATCCATCAATAGTTGCTGTTGCATCGCGGCGTCCAAACCAGCTTGCAATCCATCCAAATTGATCTCAGTCTCCATATTCGTATCAAGATTGAAGTTCTGCTGATCCTGAACTGGATTCTGGGTATTCATCATACTAGCCGCATAGACAGTCTCGACCGTCTCGACTGCCCTCCATGGACCATCCACTTTGGTGCTCGGTTCAATATTCCCCGTGATAGGATCCGGTCCGGGAGGCCAGCTGGACATGAAGTTGGTGGATGGACCGGGCGAGAAGTTGAACACTCCGCCTGGCGAAAGGATGTTCTGACTTTGCGATGACGAGTCGCCCGCCCCGGGTGTGAGAAGACTTGATCTCCTGGATTCCTGAGACTGGGCATCGGGAGACGGCTCGACCCTTATGGCGGAAGCGTCGGACTGCTGATTACTATGATCGAACATGAACATCGGTCTGAATCCACTACCTGCATCTGCTGTTGAGCCTGAATCCATTTGACCCAACCAATATGGCGTACCACCTGTTTGATCGGAAGATTTTGCTGCGTTACTTCCTGATGCCGAGTTGGGAACTTGAGAGGATGCCGCTGAGGAAAGCATTTCGAGGAATGCAGTAGGGGAAGGTGCAGATGTTGCCGACAGGGTTTCTTGTAGAGATGGGTTCATGGTTGAAGCTGCTCGTGCAGGCGCAGGTTGATTCTGCTTTTGAGGAGCAGAACTGAGATTCTGAGTTAATTGAGCTTGAAGTTCCTCTGCAAGGAATATCACTCAGTACGTGTTATACACCATCATTATGGTGAACTACCAGACTCACCTATCTTCTTCGTCAACCTATCTCGTTCCTCCTCAAACTCCTCATCCTTCTTCTTACGTCTACCTTCTCCACCCGCCTTTCTCTTCTTCTTACCGCCTCCATCATCATCTTCGGGTCCCTGATTCTTTTCTTGAGCAGGAGACTTGCTTGCCGAGCCCTTTTCCGCCTTTTCTGCCTCTTCGTGATGACTTCCGCCTGTCCCTTCATCGTAATCACAACATAATACTGGATTACTCTTTGGCGATGTCCTCAGGAGATGTCGATATGATCGAACGCAAGTCGCACAATGTGGTCGAGCCTACACAATAATAATGTGATATGAGCCTGTTGCTCCTTGACATTCCTCTTTATATTTAGATGACTTACGGCATCGCATTTCTACGATAACAAACGTGTCTTATCAGCAATGTCCATGATAGAATGGGGTATGACAAGGATGCTCACCAGCTTCCTCTTCCTGCACTGCAGACATGCCTGGTTCCTCCTCAATACGCCTGCTACGTCCGAGTGGTGTGTATGCGATGACGAGGGTATCGGACCAGTGTCGATATGTATGATCTTATCTGGTGGAGGGGGCATTGACAGATCTGTCGGATGATTGGGTTCTTGGGGGTAGTGAGGAGGCATCTTGCCTTGTTGATTATGACGGTGAGGATATGTGCTATAATACAGTGAGGTTGAAAAGGAAGTCAGAACAATTGAAAGGATGAATGAAGGTGAGGCGATGAAGTGAAGTCGTGGTGAAAATGAGACGCTATCAGATCCGTCTGAGGTTCGAGTCGGGTCAGGCTAATGATGATCGAATCTTGCGCTAAGAGTCGAGGGAATCGGGCGGTTGATGAGAATGTGTTACGGCAATACCGGAGTGACTGGACGGGAAGCAGTTGAATGATGATAAGAGATGAGTGAAATGAGGATAGCAATGAGAAGTGAGAGGATGAAAATGAACGGAATGAATTTAAAACGCTGTGTTGTCGTTTTTGTGTTTTCGGCAAAGAGGCAACAGATGACCGCTTGGGACCTGGATGAAATGCGGAGTTGACTAGTTGACTCGAGTTGAGTGGACTAGTCCTCAGGTTAGTACGCTAATCAGAGTATCAAATTGGAGTACATACAACGTTAGCACCATATGCATGCATGCATATCACATACCTTACACAATAATACTACCACGGACCATATGCAACCATACGAGTGCAGGTGCCTGGCTCATTGGTTACCCAATTTACCCATTTTAGTCCTCGGTCATCCACGTTTTTTGGTAGTATTCTCATGAGCTCACATCGCCGAGGTAAGATATCATCAAAGATGGAGGGTTGATCGAGATATCATGTATAAATAACTTAAAACAAATTACCTATTCAGGATAAAGAGTGGCAGCTTGACTGGTCAAGCTGATGCCACCGACTACTGACTCTTCGGATATCGCCGCCAGGCGCCTTTCTTCCTGAGTCTTCGGCCGGGATCGGATCATCGACATCGAAGACATGAATGAGAGAGCATGAGAGATTTCTTGGCTTTTCAGATGGTGTCGATGAGGCTTTTAAATTTTACTTATCTGATAACAAAAGTCATTTTTCATCACAAGACATCGTACCTATCTTCAACTAGGTCTAGGTGAACATCTCAACGATATACAGAAACATATACGGAGGGTTGGAAAACAAAATCGTATGATGATATAGATTAATCGCAGACAAAATGGCATTAACAGATTATTTTTCCGTACGTCTCCTTTGCCTTCGCTAACTCCTGTATAGGAGAAGATGGACATCGATGTTAATTGATCTGTCGAACAATCAGCCCGTAGCGTTCTTCATCCTACTTCGTGAATCCCTCGAAGCGGGCATAATCAGTGAGCTACTGACATCGTACCTTACCCACAAGCTTTGTATTGCAAGCTGATACCTCGATCAGTCGCCGTCCTACTAGGCTTCATCTCTCAAATCGTCCCCTCAATCGTCGAGCCTCTCTCCCTCCCTCTCTCCTCATCTCGTCGCCCTTCTCATTCAGGCGCGGGCCAGAACATCCGACAATCAGAAGATTCGGCGAGATCGTCTCAGGAATTACTCTCAAGACAGAATGGAACAGGTACATACGGGACTTCCCCAGAGACCCAATCGCTCTTAACTGTACATGCGAACGAAAGGGGAGAAGTCGCCGAGACGGAGGCGATAGATCAAGATGATATGGAAGAAGTGGAGGAGATCTCGGAGGAGAAGGATAAGGTTGTGAGAAAGATGAAGGTGCAGATTTGGAGTGGGGCAATTCTGGGTGGGACGGTAGCTATGGCTATTGGGGCGATTTTCCTATATGTTGTGAGTGACTCTCCTGCATGCATTGAGTCCCCTTTATATCCACGATATGTGACTAGATCATGCTGATATTTATTGTACGTTCAGTTCTACACCTACACCCACGATCTATGGCAGGACGCAGAGAACCTATGGGAAGGTGGTTTCTGTGCATTAGCTTCGATTTTGTGGGTCTGTCTCTCTGTGCCCCTCACAATAATCTCATTACTTCCACTCAACCTTGTCATACCTTATATTATATACTGATTTCTGTGTCGTAGAATCCTCGTAATGTCCCTAGCCTTCCTTCGACTCCCACACGCGCAAGTCAAATGGCGTCTCAAGCTTCTCTCAGCATACCATTCCCACTCCGAGTCAGACCCCGAACACACCCATCCGCACAGGCATGGCAATAGGCACAAACGCGCGAATAAAGCTACGGCCATTTTGTTTGGATTACCATTCATCACTGTGCTCAGAGAGGGTTTGGAGGGGATCGTTTTTCTAGGGGGAATAGGGTTGAGTGAGAAGGGGAGTGCGGTTGCTGGAGGTGGGTTGGGTGGGCTGATTGTAGGAGGGTTGATTGGTTAGTAGGAATATCCCTTATCTGTACATCATTGAGTACCAAACTGAGAGAAGTAAGGTCACTACTAATTCCCATGTGTTTGACCCAGCCTACCTCCTGTTCTCCTCCACTACTCCATTATCACTAACCAAATTCGTCCAATTCTCCTCTCTCCTCCTCTTCATGATCGGTGCGGGCCTAGCTTCTCGAGCAGCCTACGCGTTCGAACGCCAATACTTCATCTCATACGTCGGCACAGCTGCCGCAGAAGCGGGCAACGGACCCGGTTCGTACAGGGTTCAGGGGAACATATGGCATCTGACTTGGTGGGATCCCGAACCTGGTTCGGGGGATAATTTCGCGCAGCTTGCTCAGGCTGTTGTGGGGTGGAACAACACGGGGACTGTTTGGACTATGTGAGTATTTGTTTGGGTTTTTGTGAGGAGGGAGCATATGCTAATGCCAGATTGTATCGCAGCTCAACATACATGTTTTACTGGCTTCTCATCACTTTCACACTGATCAAAGCTAAATACAAAGAGGGGCGAACCTCCCTCTGTGGACAGATGTCAAGGAAGGGATGGGAGAGGGAACTTTCGAGGAGAGAGCGAGGCGATGTCGAAGATGAAGTTTTGATGGATGATAGGAGTGATATTGGAGAGTAAATTAAACCCTGGTATTCTGGTTTGATACGGAAGGGATTGATTGTCGTGAGAGGTGATCTACTTTGTTCATAACAAGGAATGCATCTGCCAGTGTATTTTGCTATTGGATCCGACCCAGCCACTACCAAACCAACCTACATATGCTCATTATCACTAACGTTCCTACAATTAAAAGAGTGAGAGTGACTGGCTCGCAGACAGGCTGTGGGCCATTACGTCAATCCATGACCTCGTTGAAGAGCTGTCCGACATCCCGAAGACCGCTACCCCGACGGCAGATAACGGCTACATATGAGTACCAGTTATAAATGATGAACCGCATGGAAGTGTCTTCATGAGTACAAATGATTTACGTGTGAGGTCTGGGTCTACGCCTATCCGTGCCTGCCAATGCCCGTTTTTACGTCAAGGAATGGCATGAGATCTCTTCCCAACGATGTCATCTGATCTGATCCGAAGCGACTCGCACATCGCAGTCGTCGACGTTTGGGTTCTTTGCTATTCGTAGTAAGCAAGCTGTCACGTCATGTCACTGGCGTCTGCATTCTTTGCTTCGTCACATTTCACGTTTAGGGTGATGACTGTTCACGGGTCATAACAGGTTGGATCGAGATCTACGGTAGATTGTAGATCGGTGATGCCCGGTTATCTCATTGATATGATCGGGTTACAAAATATCCGATCTGACCAGTTGCAGTGCATTTACTCGTAGTGTAGTAGGTAATCCAGATGGGAAATGGGAAGGGAACGATGATTCAGTAAGCAAAGCACAGCTAGGCAGGGCGATTAATACCAAATCATTTTCGAGGTAAAGATGTTTGGATACTATACCCACTTGATGTATCCATCATCATCTTAGTGGTAGTCTGACGATTCGATAGATCTACAATGACAGGTCTATCCCTCAACCCACTAGAATACATCTCCCACCCCGCACCCAAAAAATGCGCATGGGTCGTATTCCTCCTATCCACTCCCTCCTATCTCCCCGGTATCCTCGTCCTAGCCTATACACTGAGGAAGTACCACTCGAAATATCCCCTGATCGTTGCTGTTAATCCCTCATTACCACTGGACGCTATCAGGGCTTTAGAGGGGTATGGGCTGGAAGTGAGGGTCGTACAGCCTTTGATACCTAGAGGAGAAATCCACTTGATCGCTGAGAGGTTCGTGGATACTTGGACGAAGGCGGCGGTTTTTGGGTTTGATGATTATGATGTGGGTCTGTCCCAACTGTACGATACGATGTGGAAGAGAGATGAAAGCTGATGAGATGTTCTGTCCTCCCTTTCTTTCTTTGCCATTCCTACACTTCCCTGGTCGATGAACCGACCTGATGATGATACCTCCGCATGATACACGGTCAGAGAGTATGCCTCATAGATGGCGATATGATGCTCCGACAAAACATGGACGAGCTGTTCAATATCCCCCTCAAACCCGATCAGGTAGCCGCTACTTTCGCTTGTATATGTAATTTGGATAAATCGGCATGGGCACCATCAGAGTGGTCAGTGATGCTTTCTACAATAACCCGATCCTCAACCTTACCTCACTGTCTATATGATTCTAGCACATACCCTGCATACATGGGTATACAAGACCGGTACGTAGAAGCTGATCCTCTTGCAGGACCAGAGAGAACTGCGGATTCACCCCCTCTCACGGACCCAGCGCCATCCACTCCCCCATTCCAGCCCAACCAACAGGCACCCACTCCCTCCTCAATTCAGGCCTCGTAGTCCTCACCCCCTCTTCCCACCTACTACAGCGCATCCACTCTCTCGTGGAAAGTACCGCCTCAGCAGATCAAGCGAGGATCAAAGAATGGTCCTTTCCCGACCAAGATCTATTTGCGGACATTTTCAGAGGACGGTGGATAAGTATTCCATGGATATACAACGCCATCAAAACTATGAGGTATTGGCATGGCAACTTTTATACCGATGAGGAAGTTCGTAATCTGCATTATATCTGTAAGAAACCTTGGAAGGTCCGTCCGGAAAGGAATACCCCCGAGGAGAGGAAGAGGACGGGCAAGGTGTATAGAGTCGATGCGGGCGATTATGCGGATGTGAAAGATGGGGATGTGGGGAGGGACGAGGGGAGGGCAGATGCCGTGACGCATGGGTGGTGGTGGGAGGAATATGAGGGGACGAAAGAGGGGATGAGGAGGGGTGGGTATACTTGGGACGAGTATGTGGAAGGATTGACGGATAGGGGATAAGCTGAGATGAAATGAGATGGATCGGGAGTGGTGAGTTGGGTCTGATTCCTTTTATCGGGATATTGTTACTGGAGCGCTAAATGATGTGCTCGGGTAGATCGTTAAGGGTTCAGATGCCGACAATTTCATCACTCCCATCCTTTGGATTGGGAATGGAACTGACAAGATAACGTATTTTGGGCACTATACTGTAGCATATCATTTCAGGTATTATACTTCTTTTTACGATAAACCATTGTTGTGGCAGCGAGACCAATCTCCACATCATTATATATCGTTACTTGAAGATGTGTAACTATAGATGACACACGAATGAATTATACGAATTTGCCATGGAGAGTGGTCGTTTCACTCGCAGCTCTCTTACAACACCTAAATTGACCAGCTGACGGCGCAGCGTCCATTGGCCGTTCTCTTGTACAACGCCAGTAGTGATTCCCTGTCGAGTCTTGAGGATATTTATAAATCATGATACCTTGATACCCGCTTCTTTCCATGTAGATCAGCCCTACTTGCCCAAGCTCTCCCCTCTAGACTCCATAAACTGCCTCAAAGCCATTTCCATCGCACCTGCTTTCCTCTCTTTCTTCTGCTGCTGTTTGCTCTTTTCGACCTTCTCATCATGATCTATCTCAACTGGGCTTTCCAGGTGATTATCGTCCGAAGAGGTTGAAGGGACTTTTGACCATTCTTGGATATTCGATAGGCATTCGGAGGGAATGAACCACTTGCGTTTCCGCTCGTGGGATTCTGGCCTGAATATTCAATTCGAAGCTCAGCATTCCAGTTTTCCGTTGTGTTGGATAGTTGAGTTGAAGGTGCTGATGTAACATACCACTGTTCTATACATTCCACCACATCTTCGTTCACTTCCAATACATGTACGTGCCATACAGAACCTTTCTTCTTTTTGGACGGTAAGGCGAGCATCATCAATCTTTCGGCGTCTTCAGGAGCAGGTAATGAAGGTGGAGTTCCAGCTTTGACAATGACGAAGCATATCAGCCCAGCTCCCTTGTACAGTATCATCCGAGGGATATCTGGTATCGCTTGACCTACCTTCCTCCCATGATTCCCTTACTGCCGCTTGACCCGACGACTCCCCCTCCTCAATCCCACCTTTTGGAACTACCTCATCCACCCATCGTCAGCTCCCCCTGATATTTGATGATTTTCATGGATAGGATCAAGCTCACATATCCATAAGCCCGGATGAGCCCTGCTGGTCACCATCAACAATCTACGCGTCTGAGGGGAGTAGACGAGCGAGACGGCTACGTGGCGCGGTTCGGATTTATCTTTGGTCATAGTCCTCGGTACGGTCGTAGTGGGAATGCTACAGAACAGAGATGATGTGATAGTCAGATATGGAATGTTGAGATGATATAATCAAGAGTCACTGCAAATAGACGCACATGAACGTGTCTTGATGATGGCAGTGATCGATTAACTGAACAACCGGAATCACCTTCCTAATCGGGTAATACATCGCATTATGGATAAACCACTTATGTGATAACCGGTGCCAGTTGCCAGATAGATGGATGTTTGATCTTGTCACCAATAAAAGTGAAAAATGGCTCAATAGCTCTAAACTCAATCAGTACATCAAGGATATTTGCATAGCTTGTATACATCATCATCAACCGACAGTCAAAGACGAGAGCTACCAAACCACGAGATAGATTCGGGGCAGTCAAATCGAGCTATCTCAGCTTGGCTAGTAGGATAAGTCTGGGTTCAACAACGTCAACTACTCGTAGAGAAAGGAGTGTTGTATAAAGCTCGCCGCCAATTTTGATCACCAAAGATACGCGAATTGCAGTACATCTTCCAAAGCTTACATCGGACTAAGAGGATACATCAACACGAGTCAGGCTGTATTGCAGACCGGGAGGATGGTAATCCCATTCGACCGGATAGGCTAGATTGTCGAAACAGAACTGTACAGATTAATTACCGCTTGATATCGTGCTCGTAGCTGACAGCTGGTGAGTGACTCAGACTCACAAAGTTCGATTCTATCGCCATGCCTGTGCATCTATCGCTAATTAGTCAGCTCCTCCCCTCGTCGCAGCAACGATGATAGACCACATCCTCGGACGACCCTCCCCTACCCTTCGACGTACTCAGATATTCCTCGTTCTCTTCTTCTGGATTTGGAGGCTTTACAAAGGCGATGGAGCACCTCGACCTAGTCTCACAGCTTCCGCGATAGGTCCATCGACAAGTCAGAGGGTCGGCGGGAGAGGAACGAGAGAACAGAGAGCATGGTTGGCTAGGATATGGGTCAAGATTGTTGGGAGAAGGATGGTCAGGTGGATTGGGAATGTCAATGAGCGTTTGAGTGGGTCGTATCTACTTCATCTTGTCAATGACCTCCGAGCTGACTTGGTGGGGATAGAACATTTCACACCGTATCAGTTGGTTTTGGGCACTCTGACTTTGGTATATGCTTTGAGGCATCTAGATGACCTACTAGGGCTAGGAGGTAAGCTGCCGGTCTCGAGGGGCACTGAAAGGCATCAACAGCTGATATTTCGATACTTCACTAGCACCTGAACCGCTAGCACGCTTGGTAAGTCACTTCAGTCCTTTAATCGTCGGCAGCATGAATTGGAACTGATGCACCTATACCAATAACCAATAGTACACACGCTCTTACTATCGTGCAACATATGTCAACACAGCTTTCGATGCTGGATTCGCTTCAGCCATGTCAATACGGCCTAAATGGTTGAAAGATATATGTAGCATGCTGTTCACAGGGTATTACCTCGTATGGGCTACAGAGGGTGACGAAGTGGTATGTCTTTTGGTCCCATTCCGTCTGTCATTCCATGAGTTGAGCTGAGACCTAGATCTTCCATCATAGCTACGACGTTTCAGAGCTGTATGTTCCGTTGAGATGCTCAGGGTGACTTGGGAGAAAACTATGAACCCTTATGTGAGTTTGCGTTCGAATATTCCTACAGTATCTACGAGTGGGTTCAGCTGACTCGTACTTCAGGTCCGACTTCTGACGACCTTTCACCGACCTCGTCTACCCATCATTCGACATCTCACCATCCCCCGCCCACCGACCTCATCCCGAGCGAACCTCCCTTCGGTAAAAGCAATGTTATTCTTCAACGGTACGGATGCCGAGCTAGCTGCAGCTCAAGAGCTGGTGGTCGACTACCCCGGAGGAGGATTCATAGCTATGGGTCCGGAATGTCATGAGGAACGATTACGGACTTGGGCGAAGAGGACTGGTAAACCCGTTTTGGGAGTGGATTATGGGAAAGCACCTGAATGTGAGTCATCATGCCAAATGATCCTTTCTTGAATCGATATGACTGACAATAGGATTTTAGATCCATTCCCATGGGCGATCGAGGAAGGTTTCGACGCGTATCGAACGCTCATGGAGACTCAGGGACGATGTATAGGTATACAAAGTGGTAAATTGGGTATTGTATTGACTGGCGATTCGGCGTAAGTTAGCTTTGTTTCTCAACGCAAAGAAGAGTAAGCTAATAGTTTTATGCGATTCTAGCGGCGGTAACATATGCGCCACGATCATGCTTCGTATTCTTGAACATCCAACAGGCATACCCACACCCGTATCGATGATCCTCGCCTACCCAGCTTTAGATTTCAACTTCACTTCTTGGATGTCGCCTACCAACCTGCGTGTGCTACGTACCGAACAGTCCGAGACCCAGATCCCAGGCTTGGTACATGGCAAAGATCATATGCGGCACAAGTCGCCCCTGAGCGTGGTAAATGATATAGATAGCGGAAGACGAAAGTCAAGTAGACAAAGACGGAAGAGCTGGGCGCAGACCATTTCTGGGAAATTGCCCAATATAATGAGTCCAATGGAAGAGAAGAGACCTAATGGTAATGGAGCGAAAAGCAATCCTGCCACACCTTCTATGAGAATCAAAGATCTGCCGAGAAGCATGTCAGCGAAAGTTGTAGGATGGTTAGCAGGAGAGAACAAGGATGAAGAAGACGAAAATGTATCTGAGGAGGAAGAGGACGATGAAGATCAGGACACGGTCAAACCTGATTATCGACCTGAAGCTGAAAGATCTCTAGCGGACAGAGTCAAAACACCGGCAGAGGAGAAGAAGTTTATCTTTAGTCCAGTGGAATCGCCTGCTCCTGTCGAAACGCCTGATCCGATTCAGCAAGGGGAAGACAATGTGGATGAAATCGTCGCGAAGAAGAGAAAGAAGTTGCCCATCGGTACTAGGCTTACTATGACTAGTAGAGTGGGATATTTCCAGGACCGAATTATATCTCCTAGTATGGTGAGTAGCATCTCCCTCACCGCACACAGCACCGTAATTCTGACTGTGTCTTGGCAGATGCGAGCAATGGCAATCTTATATGTCGGACCTAGACGAAATCCAGATTTCGAAACGAATTACTATATCTCCCCGATCCTTTCACCACCACATCTTCTTGCACATTTCCCTCCAGTCTACCTGATATGCGGCGAACGTGATCCCTTCGTGGACGATACAGTCATCTTTGCCGGTAAAATCCGAGAAGCTAAGAAAGCTCGTCGATCCCAAGCTGAATACACCGCTCGTGGAAGATCAGCAAAATACGGCGAATACTTGCAAATGTCAACCGGCAAGACGAAACCCCCTGTCGACGAGTTGCCCGATCCCATCCTGAGGGAATCAGATGACGATTGGGTACAGCTTCGTATAATCGAAGGATGGGGACATGGTTTCATGCAGATGTCGTCGCTCATGAGAGAGGTAGATCCCGTTTTGATAGAAATGGCAGACTGGATTGATGAGTCCTTCATCCGATTCCAAGAGAGACAAAGGGATATGGAAGAAGTCGCTGCTGCTCATGCTGCTGCTAAACAATCACTCCAAGCTGAAGAAAGAGCTATAATGGTCCCTGAAGATCACTTGATGCCACCTACCTTGACCCATGTTAAACCCTCGAGCAACTATCAGAAATCACCTTCGTCGACTCCATTGGGAAATGCAGATCTGGGGACATCCTATTTCGGGCGAAACGTCAATTCAGAAGACGAAGATGATGTACCTGAAGATAATCTCGTGACGTTCACTCCTAAATCGGCGAAGGAGAAAACTGTCAAAAGGAAATTACCTCCACCATCAAAATTCCATCCTGTTCCTCGACGACCCTCCAAAGAGCGATTGGATCTGCACAGATCTAGCTCGATGCCCAAATTCGATGTGGACGAGACTGGTTCTTCTGGAGAGGCAATGCTGGTCAAGACTCCGCCATTGTCATTGAAGAATCTACCTTACGATGAGAACAAGAGAGGCTCAGGGGCATTTGCGTTCTTCGGTTCCGGTTCTGGAAAGACACGTTCAAATAGCAGTACCAACAGGGTCCCAATCCCACCACCACATAACGTCTATGGTCAACCATTACGCTCTTCTTCCCTTGAAAGACCGGGGTCAATAATATCCGCACCAGCTACGACCGGTTCTGGTACCCCTGCCACCTCGACCTCTCAGGAGAAACCTAAGAACTCCCTCGTGGCTGCTGCTGTTGCTGGAGCAAGAGCCGCGTCACCCGCATTGGCTGCTGCCGGGTTCGTACCCCAAAAGGTAGGGGATGTGAGCGAAGCGGAACTGATGAGACGGAGGAGGATGGAAGCTGTTTATGGGATTGGCGGGGTCGCACAGGAATTGGGACATGATGGATCGGAGGGCGAGGAGGAAGAGGAGATGGGTTAGTGTGTTTAGCGTGGGCAAGGATGTATTGTGAGGCTTTCTTTGGTAGTTCTCAAGGAAGGAGCATGGTGGGAATGGGTATACGGCATGGAGAGATGTGAGGTATGCTTTGGCTTGAGATAAGTTGTATTTTTCTTCTTTTCGCTTTTGTATCATTTGAAGTACCCTACCAACTATGAAAGTTAAGCATGGCATGTTGTCGTTAGTTTTTTTCCTGCTTATTATGAATAACATGCATTAAACAGTTCTTTCATTCCATATGACCATGAGACTTTGACTAGACTAGTGATGATCAAACAAAATATAGTCCATATGGAACAACCAGAATAATCGAACCCCGAGTACCAATAAATTCTACTTACCTTACTATTGAACAAACTACCAAATATCATATACACGTCAAATCGCAAAGTATCTGACGATCAATTCAGCCGAGACCACAGATCCTGCTTGATGCTTCATCCTCACCCAAGACGCCGTACATATCCCACCTCACAAGCTCACAGAGCCCTAGCTTCCAAATCATCTTCATCCTCCCACCTAACACTCTTAACAGACTTGACAGACTTCCTACTCGCCCTATCACCTTTACTGTACACGCTATTCCCGCTCTTCTGCGAATGCATGTATGTGTAATCGGGTGCTTGTCCCGCCGAACGGGGCGGTAACAATATTGAAGTAGGGTTCAACCCGTGCTGTGAGTTGTTGTTGTCCCAGAGGGGTTTATCGTACCATGCTTTGGTGATTCTGTCTCCTTCTCCTGCCGAATGGGGAGATAACATCGTATGAGATGGGATTGGAGAGGTGAAGCTTCGTTGTGGGTGGCCGTGAGGGGGCAAAGGTAAATGCAATGAATGGGTGTCGGCGGGGGGTAAGCTGGAATGACGGAGCATAGATCCAGCATAACTCATCCGTTTAGGTTCGGGCACGCTACTCATCCCATTATACGGTACATCCCCAAGGGAAGGAGCAGAGGTGGGTGCGTATATTGGTATAGGCGAGTTGGAGCCGGAGTTGGGATAGATCATCGTAGGTGGTAATGGCGAATACGACGAGGTAGATTTCAAGATTCCCATTGGACTAGAAGCTGAACCATGAAGGGATGATTGTCCATTACTTGTTCTCTTCATCCCTTGAACTTGAACTTGAGCAATCGGTTCAGTATTATTACTACTCCTCTGGGAATTCGCATCGACATAAGCAGAATACTCCCATATACCCGACGAATGCTGAGTCGACCTTGTAATCCTCCTCAGATCTTTCAGCTGTTTATCGTCCATCCCTCGGTCTCCATCTTCGGGTAGAGGAGGTAATCCGCTGACGCCGAATGATGCCCTCGAGCCATTAGATCCAGCTGACAAGGGACTAAACAATGCTCGAGGGAACGGTCCCGTTCCAATAGGCGGAGGGGAAGGAACATTACCCGATCCATGGCTTATCGATGATCTGGGAGGCATGAGGTTATTTGATGAATCGCTAAATGTAGATTTCATCGTACCGCTCCGATGTAGGTTGTTACTTCCATGACCGTGCGACATGGATGTCCTGGAGTAGATCGAATTTCCATCTTCGGAAGGTTCCATCGCTCCGTGAATTGTCATCCCATTGGCACTCAGTATGGAAGTTCTCGGCGGAGCGTAGGAAGATCCCCAGGTGAGATGTCGTAATTGTACGTGCGTGGGTTTACTATACTCCATCTCCAGATCTGGACTGACTGCCGTTCCAATCCCAACCCCGATCCCATAATTCATGTTGGTATGGGTCGTTCCGGGATGAATAGTCGGGTACGGACTATCCGAGTTCATCGATCCATGTTTGGACGAGGAACCTGTAGCTGACGGAGGGGGAGGTTGCATAAAGTTGACTTTGACTGGATGATCCGATTCGGAGTGTCTTTCGCTCCATGCCTCACCCACTATGACAGGTACGGGCTTTTCATCCGGGTACTTATCTGCCCAGGCATATTTACCTTGTCCTTGCACTTGAGATTGTCTGACGTACTTCATATCCCTAGAAAGGACAGACGATCGCTTGAAGGATTGTCTGATGGATCGGAATTTCGAGAAAATAGGTAAGAGCTTTGACGATTCGAAGATCCCGTTGTTTGTGCCAGACGCCAGTTCGGGATCTACAGGCTGGGGCGACGAGATGTTCCGAGATTTCACGGTGAATGATTGACGAGGTCTGAAGCCTGGTATATTCTTGAATGTCTCTGATATACCTCCAGCGGAGGGCAGTGGGATGGCTCTAAAGGGGTAAGCGAGCTTGGCTAGTATACCATTATTCTCGTTTTGGCGAGAATCTTCGTTCGGATCTCCAGAGACTAGTTTGAGAGGTTTTATCAGGGGTGACGAGTCCCTACGTAGGTTCTTGAGTGGACGAGCGAGGAGGGCACCAAGACCTTCTGAGCGGGATGCGAAAGATGGTGCAGAGAATCGACTGATAGGTTGAAGAGATGGGCGGGTGGATGGGGCGTTAGGTGGTACTGGTGCTGAGCGACGTTTCTGCGGTGAGTTTATCCAGTACATCAGTATCGGGTCTCCGCTCCGGCTGTCAATTCCCAAAATATGACCAAAGGTGAAAGGTGATGCGTCCGGCAGTACTTACTTCATTCTCACTCCCATCATCGTGATTCAGAATCTTCTCGCCATAAAACCAGCTCGCCCTTAACGAAGCGGTCCTCTCGGCTCTCTGTCGTTTCTTCCAGAACCGTATGAAGAACAGGATAGCCACTATCAATGCTACCAAAGCAAATATCCCACCTATCACAGCTCCAATGGCTGTCCCCTTGTTTGAACCCTCTGATGAATCTCCTTCGGCCTCTTGACCTCCTGAGGAAGAGGTCGAGGAATCATGTCCCAAGGTGGGCTTGGAATTTTGCGATGCCAGTGTAGGGGCGTTGCTCGTCCTTGATGAGGAGGTTTGGAGTCCTGCTACACCTGGGATGACTACCTTCGTGGAGGACGTTTCGGCGTCATCGGGGATGGATGATGGGGAGATGGTTTGTAACTCTGGTTCTGGTGAGGAGGTAGTCTGAACATCTTCTACTTGGGCTGGGGTGTCGCTATCAGTGGGTAACGCAGCGGGAATTGCATCGGAGGTGATGGGTGGCAATGGGTCGGTGCTGGTAGATTGCGCTGATTCAGTCGTCAGTGCAGGGCCAGTGAATACAGCTGACAAGATCGGATCGAGAGATGTCGACGAGGACGAGGACGACGTATCCGCGATGGTGGAAAATGTGGTTGGGACAGAGGTAGATGGGGGTAATGTGGGTGGTGGCTGGGTGACTGGGATCGAAGAGCTTGGCAAAATTGACGTACTTGTTGCTTCCGTGGTACTACTTGTCAAAGATATCGTCTCGGCTACTGCTGAGCTAGTCGTGGTTGGTGTAAAGTTTGGGGAGAGTGGAGGATCAGTCGTGAAGCTTGGGACCTGCTTAGTGGTGAAGGCTGTACCCGGACAGTATAAGCTAAGCTATAGTCAAGTCTGAAGATATATCGTACAGGGTTTGGACACGGGACTTACCAGAAGTCACGCTTGTACTTTCACATCCTCCCATGACAGTCTCCACCGGGATTTCCACCAAGCTAGTCGAGTCGGTCGTACTGTAAATAAGAGACCAAGAGGTAGTAGGTACAGCAGGGATAGTAGATGTAGAAGTGATAGTCTGACAGTTCTCTTGTCGTTTTTCAACCAGATCACGATGGTTTGATCTCCGTCGTGATCCTGGTGCTATGGCCGAGTGAGAACCCATACCAACAAGCAACGATTGAGTCTCATCTGAAGATAAGGTCTGACCGTTCAACACTGCTAGAGTTGTTTCCTCTTGCAGCTGTCCTACAGGCGAGGTAGGTGAATCAGGCGCAGAAGTGGTCGGACTTCCAGTGTCCGTCGTAGTTATCGAGGTCATACCGAAGCTTATCACACTGTCGCTGATACTACCACTACTGTCGGTGGCACTGGTAGCACTGCTGGCTGTGTCGCTTGTGGAGGACGCGACAGTAGAGGAGGTCGTAGCACTATCTGTAGGTTGAGGTACCACCGGAGGGGTAGAGCAGGAAGTGACGAGCCATGTTGATATGCTAGCTGACGGGGTGATTAGGACGGCCGAAGATGAGGTGATGGTACTGGGTATGAGGGAGCTGTGTTGGGGAGAGAGGTGGATCAGCTTAGGTCTTGTAGATGTCAGTGACTGGACTCACGTCGATGTGGAGAATATCGTTGAGATCGGGGAGGGTGTACAAGCCATTTTGAAGTGCTATGACCGTTTTGATGATGTTCCTGCGTTATGCGTGGTGGCTTCAGGTCTCTTTGGTCGGATTGCGTGGATGTGGAGATCGATGAGTGAGGCTATCTTATGGTTTCAGGGGGAGTCTGGTCTACTGTTCTGGA
The DNA here is from genome assembly GCF_000512585.2 of Kwoniella bestiolae CBS 10118. NCBI lineage: Eukaryota > Fungi > Basidiomycota > Tremellomycetes > Tremellales > Cryptococcaceae > Kwoniella > Kwoniella bestiolae. The sequence goes on from NC_089243.1 coordinate 1,518,597, forward strand.
TGGCTGCTGCTGAATGACGGATCTACCGGTGAGTGTGATGTGAGCTGGATAAAAGGGAGGGGAGTTGTGATCAGAGGGGAGATGGGAGAAGCGACATCAGTCCAGTGGAACAGTGACTACGTTGGAGGTAGAATAATGAGCGAAGCAACCTTGACCAGAGGATAATTCAGGCTTGAGAATGAACAATGTGAGTATCGAGATACCAAGTGAGTCCTGTGTAAGCAGCGGTACCCTCTCACACTCGTACTCACACAATCAGCCCGTCCATAACTTTCCGCAATCCCAATCCATCTACAAAGCTTTCTTTCTTTGTCCTCCTAACACAACCCCTTTGAAATACCACATTACATCTCACCCCTTTTGCCTTTCTCCGATCAGTATACACAGAAAATCGTTCTCACGACCATCAGTAGGAGAAGCCATCCAGCTGGATTGGGAAGGACAAAGGGATGTGTGGGAGAATTTGAGAAAGGAGGGGTTGTCCGAGGAGATCCTTTCGATATCAATACATATTTACAGATTGTTCTAGAGGTGTGAATGTATCCCTTGCTGGGTACGAATTTAAATCAGGAAGGATTGTCAGATGGATTGTGTTGTGAGAAGTGCTGACTGCTGACTAAGATACGTCGTTTCGTTACCTGTGACGGTGGTTCTGACTGAGCGTCCGTGCATTTGACAGATGAGTGAGGGGGCCGAGGGCCGCTGTCCTTCAAGCTGAGGTATTGATTGTAACATGCTGTTTACTGGGAACAACATCGCCAAGTCTATACAGAGCAACTAGCTGAGAGTAAGATATCGAATCACCGACCAGCAAACGCTCAGTTAATCTTGTTTGGCGATCGAGCTCAATCTCCGTGATCACGTGATATCGTAATCCGCTGATAGGAGAAAAACACTCACCGAGTTCAAGAGAGATGAATGCTCAGGATGAACGAGGCAAGATGCATCCACACCACCTGCAAGGCAAATCGCCTTATCCCAACTGAGAACGAGCCGGATCTTGGTGTAGGACAGGTGTCGAGTGATTTACTCTAAGAACTCGAATAAATCAACTCTCGCCCATAAGTCAGCCAACCAGTCAGTCTTGATCAATTCATCTCACTGGCGAAATGGATAACTAACAACCCGATCTACCAGGCGACCTTCGCATCGCATCGAAAAGATATAGATATATCCACCATTGTTCAGGATGTCCCCCCCACCCAGCAGACCCATCCTAATCCTCTCCTTCCTCATCCCCCTTTCCATCTACCTCTACACCCCGCAAGCCACTATCGCATCGTACATTCACTCCTACCGCCAAAACGAGCTTATCCGAACGTTGTATACACTTAGTCAGCCGTGGCTTGTCGATACGTGCGCGATCATTCTTCTCGCCTCCGGTTTGTTGGCGGTGTTGTCGGATGTACTTTATAGGATATTGACGGTGATCATGTGGATTCGAGGTGGTACCGCTCCCTAGGCATTAGGACCTGATGTATCGGGGAGGTACCTATTGGGTAATTGCAACGACGTATCTTTCTTTTCTTGCGTTCTTGATAGCTCAATCTATGATTGTGTATGTACGTTTCATGATGGTATAGATAGCTACTCAAGTAGATGTATGCAAATTCAGATGTTATATTTCTATATCTCTATATTACAAGCTTTTTATCTCTCCATGGAATATCTAGCATCAGATCCACTTCGTTTCCTTTCTCTTATACTGCATCATCAGCATATCTCCGGGAATGTATCGTACAGCTTATTCCCAATTGTGTATTCTTCATTTCAGATCGTCGATAGAATGTTTCCTTCTTGAGCCAGTGGATATTGAATCGAATGTCCTTTTGAGTGCGTGGTGCCAGAAGATACCACCAATGGATCACTTGCTAGCCGTTTTGTACGCTACCATACCTCCCAAAGCGAGCGAGTAACCTAGACATGCGAATTGATAAGCCGGCATAACCATTATACTTGAGAACTGTCTGTGGTGACTCACCGAATATTTGGATCGAGGTGATAGGACTTCCAAAGAAGATGACACTACTGCTTATCAACAGGATATCCTGTTCGCAAGTGACAACATTCCATCAGCTTCACATCTACACACTCAGACGGAACGTCCCATGCGCATACCTTGAATACCCCCGCCAAAGTCAAGACCAACCCTCCCGCCGCACCGATCAAAAAGACAGCAGCAACGTTCAGCCCAAATGCCACGGCAGCATTGGAGATCATGATGAGGGGTCCTATTCGCATGTACTCTCTGAAGGGAGCCAGGCCCTCAGTGAAGGGAAGAAAACATGCGTTGATTATTGCGCATACCTATTGCGTGGATCGCATGAGCATACTTCCTGTATTCTTGCGGTCCGATGTAAGAGTTACAGAGGATCAAGTGGAGACTCACGGGAGCGTAGTAGTGTAACGAACACAACGGATCCATCTTGAGTCCTTGCAAGAGTATCTGGATCATGACCAGTCGTCTGCGTTCCAATGAGTCAGCATTGGAGTGGAGTTTCGCCCGATTACACCAACTCACGAAGATTCGAACTGTCCAACCGGAGATTAGCGAAAGTTCCGACGTTTTCAAGATGGTATTCTAAGTAGAATGGAAACCACTCACAGCTACAGCGCTGACCTGACAGAGGAAGCCGAACATCTGGAAGTGTAGTTCTCCATATGCAGCTACTCAAAGGACTCTTGATCAGCTGGAATCTCGGCGTGATATTCGATCTCGTCCCAACTGACCTAAAGCGCAGCCTGTAGAGATGAGCAAGACGATCATGACCAGTCGAGAGGTAAGGACTTGGAGCTTGAAGATTGCTGAGATGAGTAAGATGGCGACTGGCGTGAATGCCTGTGCGCAATGGCCGTCAGCTGCACAGACTTGGGGTCCGCTTCCCGCATTTGCTGTTATTGGAAAGACCGAACATACCTTGAGCATCTGGATGAACGATACGCTCAGCCTGATGTCCATATATTAGCTCATAGGCACTTCATGTTGACCGATGCAGCTGGTCACTTACGTGAGATAAGCTGTATTACTAAGTATCAGTGATCCCGAGAAGAGCACACCGATAGGTAAGATCGATTTGAGGTATAATTCTCGCTACGTATGAGTAAAGTCAGCTCGCCCTGTGTATGTGTGTGAAGTATACGTACAGTCATTTCTATCTTGTCTAAGCCATCCATCAAGTTGGTAGTGGCTCGGAGGATACGAGTTCCCAATGCCTATTTCAATCGAGTCAGCATGATCTTCTATGCGAAAGAGAGACGATTGAAAGGTCAACTCACAGCGCATCCGAGATGATATGATGTTCTGATTACATTGTTCTTCAGCTATAAGACTGGCTATCTCCAGCACAAGGCCCCTTTCCCAATGGTCGCACACTCACATGAAAATTGGCTACACCGAGATAGATAAGAATTGGATTTAGCAAGACGAACCAAGCCATGCACGTGTATGACTGGAACTCACATATGGATAGTTGAGATTACTGTAGAGGTATTCTACAAAATCAAACCTCGTATATCAATATCATGACCAGAGCAGTAGGGGTCCCACGAGAGTGGGAGTATAGGCTGACGTACTGTTGTACAGGATAACAGCAGAAGACAAAGCAATCCATATCGGTACTACAATCAACATTGGTCAGTCAAGCCGGATCGATACCACAAAATGCCAGTTCAACTAACTGATGAAAGCAGGACTCATGGTCTTCTTGTTGGTCTTCTGTTCAGACAGATTCGGTGTGATCTCCACTTGCTGCTTGACACCTTCGTACTATTTCGTTGAGGGGTATACCATCAGCTCGGCGATAGAACCAAGTCTGCTTTCAGAGGTCAAGAATGAACATACCAGGCCGTGATGCTTTTCCATGTCATTACCACTGCTACTCCCGAAGTAATCTCCTTTATCGCTCCTCGACCCTCCAGACCCAGTCCTTCTCATGGGTTCTGATCCCTGTCCATGAGGCGGGTACACACCTGGACTGGAGAGTGGTGATCCTGATGCCCTCGGTGAACCGCCGTTGTGAGAAGGTAACAGTGGGCTTCCTTTTTTGCCTGACATTGTGGGGTGAGCTTTGAGCTGGGAAATCAACTGCTCTGAGGCTGAGCTGTGTTGAAGGGTATCCAAGGGGGAAGAGGTGTCAGGTTGATGAAGGATGATATGATGAATGATGAATGATGAATGATTTGTGTCTATGTATTCCTTTCTTTCAGTTCAACGCGTGTTATATCGTTGAATCTATTCATCTATTTTATTACGTTGGACGGAACAGGGAATTACACTTTAGCATATATACAATATATACCCTTGAACTTTATTCCACGACATATACAAAGCGGACATCACCGTCATCGCACTGGTAGTGAAAAGGTCCAGAGTGAGTCTAAGCTGTATGACTAACGAGTATTACAACCCTGAGAAATCTAGGACATGAGATTTGTAATTGGAATTGTAATTCGGCTTGTACTCTTGTAATCCTCTGATATTTCGCTTTTGTTCTCTAACTTACCCATCAAATCACACCTCGTACTTGTAATTCATCTTGAACTTTCTTTCTCCATTTATCATTTAGCTAGCTATACATCATCAATCATAAACTACCATTCATATACCACTACCAACGTATCCAAGTCAGTCACCTAATTCAAAGATCACGCTAAATCATCCCACTCTCACTCCTGCAGATCCGTAAAGAAAGTCGTTCGTAGCATTGACATCTAAAGCACACATCACCCACCTTTTCGCAAGGGCAATCCGTATAGTCGATCAAATGGTCACTACACAGCTCTTGCACCAATCCCCACTCGGTACTTGTTAAATCGGTCAATGGAACAAAAGCTACAACAATAAAAGATGATATCCACCGCTCTGGTGACTTCGCACCTCCTGGCACTACTCCTACCGCTCATCCTCCTATCACCCATCAACACACACGGCGCACCCGAGCCAGCAGCGTTGGTAGCGCTACCTCAATACACCTCCACTACCTCCAACAAACGATACTCACCGCCTCAACCACCACTCGAACTAGACCACGATGTCCTCCCCTTCGTGATCATCTCAACGATTGATGGGGCACTGCACGCCGTGGAGAGGGAAACGGGTAAAGTCAAGTGGTCCTTGAAAGACGGGGTGGAACCGCTCGTCGGAGGTGGGGTACGGGGAAAGGGGAATGACGAGGAGTACATTGTCGAACCGCTGAGTGGGAGTCTGTACGTTTTCGAGGATGAGAATGGGGAGGGTATGACTAGTTCAACCGAGACAAAGGAAGGGCAGACGCCTAAAATCAGGAAACTACCCCTTTCAGTGGAGCAGCTGTGAGTTTTGGGTCTTAGGCTGATGGGAATATAGCTGATACAATGATGTGCAACAGTATCGAGCTTTCGCCGTTCACGTTCCCACATTCACCCAGTAGGATCTTCACAGGTTCCAAGCATACTTCGCTCCTGACGTTGGATCTGCGTACGGGGCAGCAGTTAGATTGTTTTAACTCGTTCGGGACGAACCATTCACACTGTGTATGTGAGAATGAAGAGCTGTTGGATGACTTGGAAGGGAAGAGCAGATCGAACAGGGATCTGTTATTCGTAGGAAGAACGGATTACAAATTGACCATCCATTCACCTCCTATCGCTTCGTCCTATGGCGGCCTTTCACCCTCGACGTCCACTTCGACAATGTACCAGACTGCCGCGGAGGCTAAGAGAAATGCGGGCGCGCAGGAGATCACGTACTCGACGTACACGCCCAACAGCTATGATAGACCCCTGGCGGATTACTGGGTGAAGAATGGTCTGGCAGAGCAAGGTTGGGGAGATGGAGGCGAGAAGAGGACGAGAGTCGAGTTGGCGTATGATGGTGATGCCGTGGGGGTGGAGAATGAGAAGGGTGTGAAGTGGGTGACGAGGTTGAACAGTATTGGGTGAGCAGTATTGGTGGAACACAATTGGAAGGGTCGTACTGACGTTGTCATTTTAGCATCGCCGTCTACGATGTCCTGCTGCCCCTCGACTCACCTTCAGCCAACCCCATCCTCGTCCCTCAACCCCCACCTCACCTTCCCACATTATTCCCACCGACTTCTAGACCGTACCAACATTTCATCGATATCGCCAAGAAACCCCAATCCACCTATATCGGTTCAATCCCCTTACAACTCACTCTCCCTCCTTCCGAGAACACCTCCGAACCAATATCCGGCACCAGCACCGGTGACAAACGCAAACCATTACTATACGCCCTTTCATCCTCCGCCTACCCTCTCATCAACTTTGCGCCTCCCCCCCGACCGGGTAGTCTGACCAATGGTTCGTTCCTATTAACAGAGGATTTACCAGAGAAGGATCAGCTCTTACCTTATCTGATCGACCCGCCTTCCGAAGATCGAGCGTTGGTCTTGGCTCAACAATCCACTTTGCCCATGTCAAATATCCGAGAGAGGGATATCCCTCGTCGTGGATGGTTCTGGTGGATCCTGAGCACGATAGGGACGTTGCTTATAATCTGCGGGATTGCATTGACGCAATTCGCAAGATCGCCGAGGGTCAAACAAAGCACTTCGCCTGCGGATGAGAAGACTCCTCTGCTTATTACGCCGCCGCGGGAGGAAGTTACTTCAGCTAGAGTGGAGGAGAAGCTTGATGAGATTGGTGTCCCGACTACCTCGGCTCCTCCAGTGGAGAGCGAAGATACACCCACACCCAAGAAGAAGTCCACAAGAAGGCGAGTGAGGGGAAAGAAGAAGCGTCGAGACTCGTCAGCTGCGATCCTCGAGGAGGGTGGCGAGGACGATGAGGATGATGGGTCGGGCGTCTCGCCGAAGAAGGACGACGAGAAGCCTTTACCTGATTTACCGAGGGAGATGTCCTCGACCGATCTCCTGGATCAGGAGGACAAAGAGAGGTTGTCGATATCTGATACGATAATAGGTGAGCTCAAACGCTGTTCGTGTGGCAGTAAGCTGATTGATCTGTTCACGCAGGCTTTGGATCACATGGGACAGTTGTGTTGAAAGGTACATGGGGAGGAAGGCCCGTAGCTGTCAAGCGGCTATTAAGCGATTTCACGAGGCTGGCAAGTCAGGAGGTCAAACTGTTACAGGCCAGTGACGATCATCCTAATGTGATACGCTGTAAGCTGTCTCTTGCGTATTAGCTACAGCCCAAGCTGACTTGTATATTTTAGACTATTGTCAAGAGAAACGAGACAATTTCCTGTATATCGCGCTGGACCTATGTCAGGCTTCCCTGGCAGACCTGATCGAAACGCCCGACAAACATTTAGAGCTGGCATCTTCGCTAGACAGGAAGAAGGCTTTGACGCAGATCACGGCGGGGGTGAAGCATCTACATGGGATGAAGATTATTCATCGGGATATCAAGCCTCAGTGAGTAAACGGACGATCACTGAGCAGAGATGGAACTAATGTGATGAGCCAAATATAGGAACGTGCTCGTGTCAAGGGGTAAAGATGGAGCTTTGCGAATGCTGGTCTCCGATTTTGGTCTCGCCCGACGTCTGGACCAGGGTCAATCGTCCTTTGCACCTACCGCGAACAACCTCGCTGGGTCCCTGGGATGGCGAGCACCAGAATGTATAAGGGGTCAAGTAAAGTTAAACGAAGGAGTGACCTTCGATCCCAACTCTACTTTCTCCTCATCCTCCTCTTCCACCCATTCATTGCTCGATGATGTACCCCTGAGTTCCGAAGAGAAAGAACGGGATAAGAATAACAGGTTGACCAAGGCTGTTGATCTGTTCGCGCTTGGATGTCTGTACTTTTGGGTATTGATGTCTGGTCAGCATCCTTATGGGGAGACGTACAACCGGGAGAGTAATATCGTTAAAGGGGATATGGTGAATATAGGGGATCTGGATGTGTTGGGTGAAGAAGGTGTGGAAGCTAGGGAGTTGATCGGGAGGTTGCTGAGTATGGAACCTGGGTCTAGGTGGGTTAAGTGTTTCTCTTACATTATCAAGATCAATGTAAATGTCAAGTAGATAAAGGGTATATGCTGATATCTCAACTACAGACCGGACACCTCGGAATGCCTGATCCACCCATTCTTCTGGACAGCAGGGAAACGGCTCTCGTTCCTATGCGACGCATCAGACAGATTCGAAATTATGGAGAATGATCCTCCGGAATCTACGCTGGTGCTTCTAGAAACCAACGCTAGTGATGTGGTGGGGAAGGATTGGTACTCGAAATTGGACAAGACGTTTACGAATAATCTGGGGAAGTATAGGAAGTATAAGGGTGGGAGTGTTAGGGATCTGTTGAGGGCTATGAGGAATAAGGTGGGTCGAGGTTCTTTTTGGCGCGATGAGGTGGGCGAGGACGGGATGACGAAGGGACGGAAGAGAAACGCAGTCTATTGAGATATGGAGTTGGATTGAGGTTACGATGCAGAGCCAAGCTGACAATATTGCCGCCGTAGAAACATCACTACCAGGATCTCGAGCCCTCAGTCAAACGTCATCTCGGCTCCTTGCCAAATGGATTCTTACATTACTTCACGTCGAGGTACCCACGGCTGTTCCTACATGTGCATGGGGTGGTCAAGGAGAGTATGTTGAGGCATGAATCGATGTTTGAAGGGTATTTCCAGGAGGGTGGGTGAGTGTAAGACAAGATTAGAAATGGACATTAAGAGATGGATGCGATGGGATGGGGTGGGATTATGAGCATGTGCATTATCAGTTATCGGTTCATAGATTGCTTGTTTGTTGTATTTTGTTTTTGTTGTTTCGTTCCATATGATATGACATTTCGATCGATCAATTTTGGACTTTCGTTGCGTTTGCTTTTGGGCTTGTCTCACTGTGACTATACGTACGATATCAAAATATCAAATATGCAAAACCTATCTGCAATTTCGCGCAATTTCAGTGCATGTTGCATATCAAGCATGTGTGTAAAATTAGTCTTACGATGTATCCTACTGATTCGAAGAAATGCGGAAGATTGGTCAGACCTCCAATCCGGTGGTCTGCCCATTATACTCGTAAAGAGATGATGTGTAAAGTGAACAATCAAGGATGACTTGTGGATAGGTGGACCAAGGTGTATCCCATACGAAGGTCGAAGCCCAGTTCACCTTGTTCTTTACTCCTTACTCATCGTCTCTTCGTCCTCTCCTTCTTCTAGGCCCTCAAGATAGACAGGTTCGTTCAACTACTCAGTGAACGATATGATCAGCATTTCCCTTCCTAGCTCGAGATGCCCAAGACTCAAGACCAAAACCTGAACCAGAACTCACAACTTCAACCAAACCCAACCACTCACCCAACCCTCTGACAAACTCGTCCCCTCCCTCGCCTGCTCCGCCAGCTCTCCACCATGATTTCCTAACTTGTATCGTGGAGTCCGAGTCTCCAGACGGATCGACAGGTTTCTGTTCTTCCTCGTTTTGCTCCTCCTTAAATGTCATACCACCACCATTCTGCTTTTGGTCTTCGCCTTCGTTTAGCTCGTCGGCCCTGAACCCGATCAAAGGATCATCAGGCGTGTAAAGCATGAACCCTTCAAATGTTGATGTAGGTCGGAGTATTCTCAGGGGTCCATAGGTTGTGTCAGTTGGGATTTCGTCTTCTTGATGAAGTTGAGTATTGGTCTCGGTTTCAATCTTGATATTGGGTTCGGAGTCGGGGTTTACATCAAAAGCAGGCGGATCATCCTCGGTAGAAGGGGAGGGTATGAGATCTTCTTCTTCTTTTACTTGTATCTTATCGTCCGAGTCTGAATCATCCGCAAAAGTCGAGGTCGAGGTATCTTGGTTGATGATATGGGATGTCTGCGACTCGTCCTCTCCCTCACTCTTGGCCACCTCATCATCCACCTTGATCTGCTCCTCTACCAACTCCATACTCTCCGTCACTTTCGGCATAGGCACAGGCGAGGGCGAAGATCTCCGTTGATTCAGCCGTTTCTTAGGTGTCGGTAGAGGGTATTTCAGCGGAGTGGCCTCTTGTACAATTATATCTGGTATAGGTATATCCCCGGAGCGTTTCTGAGGGGTAGTATAAGCTGTTTTCGCACGTTTACTTGGTGTTCTCGTTATTCTTGCTCCTAGGTGCTCTTCCTCTTCCTGTTCTCCCTCCTGGTCTTCGTCGTCCGAGTCCAGCCTGAAGCGTTTCTTACTCTGGTTCACCTGCGATCTATTACTGGTCCGAGGTTTTGACAACGCCACCTGGCCTGTTCCCCTTCGTCTACTGGGTAACTGACGAGTCGTCCTTCTAAGGCTTGTCCCTTCCTCCATATCCACATCTCCATTCTCGCCCTTGGTCGTACTTCCTTCCTCCTTCGACGTAGAGCCAGAGCCAGACGAGATATCCAATAAACCCCCTCTATCCGGTCGTTTTCCCGTAGAAAGGATGACCCCCCTCCATCCCTTGGGTATATCCACGTATTGCCCTACCACCGTCCTTCCCCTAAACGAAGCGTGGGTACTCTTCCCATCGGGGGTGGGACGAGGTTTGAAGTATGACGATGTTGGCGCGGTGGTTGTGCTGTAGGGGGTCGAGTTGGGGCCGAGCGAGAAGGGGAGGAGGGATAGGGACGGTGAGCGAGGGAGGGGGGAGACGGAGGGGGAGGGGGAGATGATGAAGGTTGTTGGGTGGGACATTGCGGGGGATAGGTGACTAGGTAGGGATGATGATGTATATCAACATATACTGTTCATAAGAGTATGTCTTGACACCAATTTGTCAATTTCATTCGAAAGTCGACTTGAGACGCGTAACATGAGTGAAGGCATTTACTTCCGACGCGTCAAATATATAACGAGTGCAGAACATGACAAATCGACCCATTCCACGAACCACCCAAGCACAAACGTAGTTATACCCCTGCATTCATCAATCATAGCTACCATCAGATAAAATAACATTTTGCACGAATAGCCGTCACAATATACGTTTTCTCACTATATATCCTCAAGGGAGGGGGAAAGACTATACTCGGCATGAAAAGAAAACCCAACCAAAAAGAGATGTCCACAAAGCTAGGAAGAAGGGAAAGAGAGAAACGGATAATGTACATTTTGATTCGACCTGAGGATTTCCAAAAAGAGGGCTCGTTCCATGGGAATTGTGTGTGTATGTCGTGCTAGGTGAGCTCGGGGATGACGCATCTCTCGCTTGGGAGGATGTTGGCACCATTCGCTTCGAGGCGGCAGTCAACGGCGGTGAAAGGATATTCGCATCCTATTTGCGCAAGGTCATCCGGACATCAAAGAAGCGCTGTCTGGTCCTTGTGATGGGCGAGCGGCGCGGATTATATATGGCTTGGTGAGAGGAGTATTATACGGTGTGTTGGGGCATTGCTGAGATATATCGTAGATGGTATGAGGCGTGACGGGAGGTATAAGGTATCGGTGTGGGCAGTGGTGGTAAAGAAGGTTTAGTAGCTCTGGGCCATGGGGTTGTTCGGTGGACTTTGGTGATTTTGCAGACTAAGCCAAACAGCATTAGCACTAAACCTGGCCTCCAGCGTCCTACCCACCTCTTCCGCTTCGACTTTGTCATCTCCTTCTTCAACGCCGCGCCGTCCAGGGGCTTGAGCAGCTCGAACGAGCACAGCAGGTCCTCTGAGACAGACATGACCGCACCGAAGTTGTCGAATTCGCCGCAGTAGCTGGGCAAAGGGTTAGCGTGGGTGTACGCAGAAGAAAAGGGTGACCCACTTTGGCGCAGAGAACACTGTCACCAGCGTCCTGTCGTTGTAAAACTCGTACCCATCCTCCACCACCATGTGCGCTCGGCAGATCAGGTCCATGTCCTAGAGGGGGCTCAGCGTGGTCCACCTGGGTGTATATAGAAACTCACGTGAGTGGCCAGGAACGCATTAATCACGCTCTTGCCATAGCAGAACGATACACCTCGTTCGTTGTCTTCCCAATCTAAAGCGGTGTCGGAAGGGTCGGACCACACGAGATCGTTCAAGAGGCCGTAGTCGGGTACGTCTGGAGGAGTCAGCACAGCCCTGGATAAAAGAGAACCCACCAGTTGGCCTCTGTATCCTCCTGATATCGTCCATGCTCTTCAAACTTGGACTGAGACCACCATGCACACAGAAGATCTTGCTGGCGACGATGGATGCGATGGGGAGGGCGTTGAACACGTCGATAAAGGTCTTCCATGTCTTGATGTTGGTCCGTCGTTTGCATTCGTCGTAGAAGCCGTACACTAAGGCAGGAGGGTCAGCTGTAGCTTGTTCAAAACAAAGAGTGAACTAACCCCTCGTGACATTAGCACACTCGTGGTTCCCACGGAGGAGGAAGAAGTTTTCCGGGTACTTGATTTTGTAGCACAGCAGGAGGAGGATCGTCTCGAGGGATTGTTTCCCCCTATCGACGTAGTCGCCCAGGAAGAGGTAGTTGGCGGAAGGGGGGAACCCGCACATCTCGAACATCCGGATCAGGTCGGCGTACTGAGGGATGGGTTAGCATAGGTAAGGCGGAGAAGAAGGGTGTACGTACCTGGCCATGAACATCCCCCACAATCTTGACGGGCGGGCTGAGCTCGATCAAGGTGGGCTGCGACAGAAACACCTCTCTCGCTGCCGCACACACGCTGGCAATCTCGGCGTTCTTGAGCGGCGGCGATTTCGTCACTTTCCCACTGTATCCAGCTTCCAACAGTCTGTGAATCATATTGTCGACATCTAGCACCTGCACGCCTCCGCTCGTTCCGCCTATACTGGATCTGCTGATGGTCGCGGAGAGGGCTGCACCGGGTGAGAGGGACGAGGCGGAGTCTCGCTGCATGTGTCCTGGACCCGTGGGCGAGCTGAGGGGAGGGGAGCCGGGTTGGCCGGGTGAGACTGATAGTGCGGAAGGTGGGGGTGGAGAGTGGCCCAGAAGCGACGATCTGGTCTTCGGTGCGGCGAGGATGTTCTGGGTAGTGGGGATGTTGGAGGGGGAAGAAGGTGAGGTGGTTCCGTCGAAAGAGTTTTGCGTGTTTAGGTTTGGTCGGTTGTTGTTGTTGCCTCCCGAGGAGAGGCTCGATATCGATCCGTTCTTCTGGCTGCTACTTGATCCTGCTGTGCCTCGTCTGCCGCTGACTCGGGATGGCGTGCTGAACTGGCCGTTGTTGGCGATGTCGACGGAGGGGGAGGAGGGGGCGTCGGTATCGGGTTTGGAGGAGATGGTGGTGTTGGCTAAAGAGTCGGCGAGGTCGGAGGCGGATAGCTGTTTGGACGAGGTCCGCCCGAGCTTCTTGGAGGATGATTGGCCTTGCCCCATTGTGATGGGTGTGAGGTGTGGATGGATGGTGGGATGATAATGTTGGAGCGGTCTGATGTCCGAGCGTCGTCGCGTGTGATGATCAAGCGTTGGGTGTTACGAGTGGGTTGTGGGGTGATTCAAGGTGGTCGTACGGGGGCCATGGGCTGAGGTGTTGACGATGGTTGTATATGATATGGATGGATGTTGGGTGATAATGAGAAGAGTGGATATGATAGTGAATGTGGTGTGTGAGACAAGAGTAGACAACACCCAGTGACCATTGACCAACGACACAATCACTAGGCCGGGTAACACCACCACTACTAATTCAGGGTAATCACATAATCCAGACTCAGCTAATCGACATTACAGAGTCATTACAACACCTATCCTAATCAGCCCGTTGATCACCATTACAAAAGGGTCCTAGTCATCGCATTCAGCACCAGACGCAGTATAATGACATGTTTGATACATGCATCGTAGCAACTACTCATATCATCATCATCGTCATTCATATCATAGCACAGCATCATCCACCCCGCAGGTTCGTTCTAGAAGCTCAAGTCAAAGAACAATCCATACCAAACAAAGGTAATATCCCAGCTTGGCTCAGGGAAGACGCGTAAACCTTGTGTCGAAGTCAGACCGGTGGATGGGTTGATCATTACGTTGAGAAAAGAACAATCGTCTGGTCAATCCCGAACCGTCATATCGACTCCTTCTCAACTATCTCCCTCTACATACCGAAGCGATCTCACAACTATCTATCACCACTATCTCCTCTACATACACATACTACGATGTCATCAGCCGTAGGCTACTCGACCACCCCTCCCGCGGGATCCTCGCGATTCTCCCTCGCCTCGTCGTCCACCTCGTTGTACTCTACCAGCCAGAACCCATCGAGCAGCACGATCAACAACAACCCCAATAGGAGAGAGTCTGCCAGATCCAGTATCGTCCCGATCCAACAGCAGCTGTTCGGGGGTACCGCTCAACCACAGGGGAATGTGAATATATTAGATAGATCCATCAACAAGACGAAGGGGTCGGAGATGGCCCTGTCGGCATGGGCGTTCATATTTGCCGAGGTGATTGCGTATAGTCAGAGCAGGAGCGATAGTATCGCGGATCTGGAGAAGAGGTCAGTAGGGCTTTTTCACTGTTGGTTCTCTGGTGAGCGAGGGGAGTGTCAAGTGCTGATGTGGTGAGGTAGATTATCGACACTAGGGTACGAAGTCGGACAGAGGATACTGTCGTTGGTCTTGCTCCGCAACACCCAAGCGTCGAATCTCAAGGTGGGTGCGTTCACCTCGATATGATCTCGCTATTGCTAACATAGATATGACGCAGGACCCAAAGAGGGAGCACCGGTTGATACCGATATTGCAGTTTGTGCACACGCAGATATACAAGTATGTGTTTGGGAAACCCGCGGATGGGCTGGAGAGGAGCTCGGAGGCGGAGGACGAGTGTGAGTGCGCCGTATCATGGGGAATGTGATGGCGTTGGACGGGGAAGTGAGAGCTGGGTGGGAGATGAGTGGAGGAGTGGAAGGGGGCTCTTTGTCAGAAGGATCCTGCTAATCACGCCATCACATAGACATGCTGGTACTCAACGAATCGCCCCTGAGCCAGTTCATCTCAGTACCTAAAGACATGTCGGATCTGTCTTGTGAATCGTTTACTGCGGGGCTGGTGGAAGGTGTGTTGGATGGGTTGGAAGTGGTGAGTCATGTTGGGTACGAGTGAAATACAAGTGCTGATATCCCGTAGCCCGCCCGAGTCACCGCTCACTGGGTTGGGGACCAGTACCCTGATCACCCACAACGTACCGTCATCCTCATCAAGTTGGATCAAAAGGTCATGGACAGGGAGGAGGCGCTGGGGAAGTAGCAGAGTGGGTATGCATGGTCATGATATAAGAGGTGTGGTGGTTTGACGATGGGTGAGGCTATTCTCGTATTATGATACAAGCATGAGTTCATGGTAGTATTGCATTCATCGTACCATTCTTTGTTCGTTCTTACTCGATACACTGTCTACTGACTGTTACTTACTACTATTCATCGATCATCCATCCGCAGCATATACTGCAATACACTCTCTACCGTCCAATACTGCTACTATCCTACCACTAAGCTACTCATACTACTACGGCAGCTACTACTACTACCACTACTACTTACTGTCGACCATCTACCACCGCTGCTACGGATATACCACTCCGACCTATCACCATCTACCATAAGACATCTACTGTACTACGACCAAGCAGTAGTACTGACCTCGACCATGACGACGGGAGACAGACACTACCACCACTAATACCTACTTATCACTGAGCTTGACCCTAGTACTCACGAGATGATGGTAATGATAACGACAATTATATCCGTGACGACATCGAAGCTAATAGTGATACTCGTCAACTATTACTACTACTACTACTACTCCTGCTACTACTACTACTCACCTACTACCTAACCTTGACCCTACTCGCAGTGTTTCGTATATTCGGTGCTCGCTCGCTCCGCTCGCTCGCATTGGCCCCATTCAGGGGATGCGGGTTAAAATGTAGCCATCGTGGTTCGCACGTGGTTGACATGAATTTCAAGCAGACTCACCTGATGTCCCGAAGAAGACGATGACGGCGAGAGAAGAGAAGCGATAATGGTCGAGTCGTCGAACTGCTTCAAAATACACCAGATAAGCTGAATGCGATATCCCCGAAGAAGTCAGAATCTGGGCAAAAAGACTGAGTAGAAGGTGATTATAGCGAAAATTGACGATCGCAAGGAGAGACAGCGAAGTGACCAAAAATAGTCTGATGAAAGAAATCAGATGGTGATAAAGAGTGATAACACAAAAATACAAATGGGAGATACGTGGAATAATATTATAACTGAAAAATATCAATAACTCCAATCAGTGAAGACGGCGATGAGAAAGTAAATTAAATAGAAAAATTAACGAATGATGGAATTGTGGAAGAAATAATTGTTACACCCAACCAATCATTACACCGAAAGGGAATATCGCACATACAGAAGGAGAAAGGGGGGTAAGCAAAAAAGGATGATGGTGATGATGATAGCACAATAGAGGACATTTGCCACTCACCTTGACTACGAGAGATATACCGAGTCGACCATCGTAAGAGTTTAATCGATACGCACCCGTCATCAGCAGATATACCCCTTTAATGGTAGGTAGGTAAATGGTGAGAAGGAGGGATTAGTGATGACGAGAAGAAAGGAGGAGAAAGGAGATTAACTTATCCAAGAATGTTCTAAGGATGCGTTCATGATATGTAGAGAAGAGAAATGAGATAGACGTATAATCTCGAGAAGAAGGGGTATATATACCCAATAGGTGTACTCATGACTTGGCTTCTCATCAAAGAACATCTGAGTGTACGCGAAATCGTACGCGTTTTTGTACGCGTTTTTGTACGCGCCACAAAGGTCCGTGCACCGATACTTACGTCCAGATCTTGATGGCCGAAGACCGCAGAGTAAGCACTTCGGCATGATGTCATGGATACTCTGGAAGATAGGTACTGTGGTAGACTCAATCAGAAGTTATCTGTTGGAGGGTGTCTTCATTCACTCAGAGGATCCTTTGGGCGGTACGCCAGGAGTTGACCTTGGACCGAACGTACCTCACGTCAGCTTCATCACCCAGTCATTGGGAGAAGGGATCAGGACGGTATTAGTCAAGTTAGCCTTGGGTGCACAGATCGACGACCACGACAACATTGCGTCCGGAAAGAAGGAGAAGATCTGGAGTGATCCTGGGAAAGAGTATATGTTTTGTGACAAACAATCGGGATCGAGGGCAGAGGAGGGGAGAAAGGGTGGAATGAGAGAGGGTTTCAATACAGCGAATTGAACCCTTTGGATAGGAAGAGAAAGGACCAAGCGATGGGCTGGTGAACTGAGCTGACTCACGCGACAGGTAGGAGAGAAAATAACAACAGGAAGCGACATATAAATGTTTACATTCATCGGAGGCAATGTGATGCGGTGTATGAGATGTGTTGTGATGACTCGAGTCTGTCATACGCACACTTTCGAAGTACATTCTGGATCCATTACGAGCACATGCGATGTAAATCCCTAATTTCCCTAGCTCTGCGGTAGCGGTCCCCACATTAACTCCCCTATGAAACCAATTCCAAGTTCTACAGAAATTGAAAGTCGAGTACAGACACATACGAGCATTACTGGTCCCCACGTTGTTTGCTCAACGGTGTTGCTCATTCCCCCCCTTCCTACTTCATGAATTCACGCCATCTCCTTCCCCTGTTGATTGCAGAGGTCCCTCAGCTCACTCCACTTCACAGGTAGAGTACATCTGATCTTGCTGAGCCATGACAAAGGTCGGTGGCGAAAGTATGTTCGAGGGACGTTACGTAATCTCGCACGCATTGTGGCGCGTACAAAAACGCGTACAAAAATGCGTACATCAGATCATACACTTGGACGTACATTTGACCACCAGTCTCTCACTTGAGATGCATAAATACCCTCCCCCCCCTGAGTTCTTTTTCTATCTTTCATTTCCCTTCCGTATTTATCACCAATTTATATTCGATGGGGTAAATTACTATCATACCTTCCTTTCAACGCTTGACCGCCACCTCGCTTGGGATTAGGTCTGTGCCGATGGTGAGTACGCTTCGCCTCTTCTTCTCCCATAGTTCTCACCTCATTCTTCAGAATTTTAACTCATGGTTCTTCTTCGGCCACCCAGTATTCAAGGGGATGATCCGCTGATTGACAGAGGATCGATCATGACACCTTTGAACTGGCCCCTCGTCCAACATGACCAACCAACATCGTAACTCGTCATGTCGGTACCTGATGAATGGTGAGTGACAGCTGTTCGCCATCTCCTATTCTTCAATTCCCACGTCCAATTCTCTCTTGCCACCCCCAATAAAGTGGTGTCACCTGCTAATCTGATCCAGTCTACTGATCCACACCAAAGGGTACTACTAATTTCACCACTAAGTGCGGGTGAGACCGTTCCGCCTACTTCGACCTCGATGATTGGTTTCATCAGGTGAGTAGTGGTATTCTACCTTCTTATCTTGATTATCTCGACTCAACTCTACCTGTTTTCAAGAGCGGATATAGCTGACATCGTAAATTTTTTGGATAGAACGCTGCCACGTGATTTCGACATTCCCGTCATACTCGTCGGTACCGGGTCACTCGGCACGCTCTTCTCACCAACGCCAAAGTATTCTTTGTCAACTTACGCCGCCGCTGCCGAGATCCTCGATGTTATTGCTGTTTCGGTTATAAAGATGAGTTGGCTCCATGCTGGTGTGTATCGACCACGTGCAATCCACGATGGCTACATTTTACCCGCATCCACCGAATGGGGCCAAGTGCGAGCGAGCGGAGCGAGCGAGCACCGAATATACGAGTCACTGCGAGTGAGCGGAGCGAGGGAGCAGTGGCGATTAGGGTCAAGGTTATAGTAGTAGCTTGGTCAAGGGTAGATGGTAGCAGTAGCTGACTGATATGATCGATAGCTTCGACGTCATCACGGATACTATCGTCGTTTATCATCACCATCGACAAGTGAGTGGTACATCCAAGCTTGAAGCTTGAGGCTGTGACCGTAGTAGCTGATCGGTATCAGTAGTAGCTTTGATGCCATCACGATAATCGTTGATATCGTTACTGTTGACTGGTGAGTACTAGGGTCAAGCTAAGTAGTAGCAGCTTAGTAGTAGTAGCTTAGTGATAGTAGCTTAGTAGTGGTAGATCAGTAGTTGTAGCTAAGTAGTTCTAGCTTAGTGATAGTAGCTCAGTAGTAGTACTTTAGTAGTAGTGGTAGTAGTAGCTTAATAGTAGCTTAGTGGTAGTGGTAGCTTGGTTGCGGTAGTAGCTGACCGATGTCCTCAATAGCTTCGACGTCATCACCATCCTCGACTATATCGTTACCATCGACGAGTGAGTAGAAACATCATGCGCAGTTAGTAGGCTAGTAATAGCTGACCTCAAACATCGACAGCTTCGATACGATCACGGATACTAGGGTCGTTACTATTGTTGAGTGAGTGGTACAGTCTAAGTGTAGGTAATGGTATCATGGTGGTGGTATTAGCTGACCGATATCAATAGTAGCTTCGACGTCACCACGACATCATCGTCGTTGTCTTTACCATTGACGAGTGAGTATTAGGGTCAAGCGATAGGTTGGTCAAGCATAGTAAAAAGTGGTGATAGGTAAGATCTAGCTTGGGGGGTTAGTAGTCTGTGGTGCACTACCTGACTCGATAGTCTGTTAGTGAGAGTAGTGATATAGCAATAATAGTATGCACATAGAAGTAGCTTAGGTGGTACCACCACCAAGTGAATAGTCTCTCCATAGCTATGGATACTATCCCTGATGCCATCATTTTCACTGCGTATACCATCATCCTCTCGTTGATGGATCATGGTTATCAGTACATTTGCCCCTCGCACCCACGATCACGACGAATCACAATGCATTTGATATGGTTTTTCTTTAGTCCATTTATATAACTACGAAAACTAGATATCTGATCTGGAGGGAAGAATGGATATTGGTGATGTTACAAGTATGAATATTGACGAGCGAAAACCAACTCCCCTATTGCCCCTCCTCGGCCTTTGCAAAAGCCATCTCATTGATCATCTCAATCTCCTTCTTGTGCGCATTCTTGTTACCCGTAGCAACCGACGAGGAAGGTTTCCTACCCGCATAGATGGGCACTTTACCAGCGTGGTGCTCGGTCTGCTTGAGCGCAGTGATCAATCGAGGTTGCACGTACGTCCATGCACCGTTGTTCAGGGGCTACATGCAATGTTAGCACATGTCACCTCCTTTTAAAGTAGTTTACTCACCTCCTCCTGGGCCCAGACGACATCGGCGTTGGGGTATTTATCGAGATGAGGAGTCAACAGGTCATAGGGCAACGGCGAGAGCTGCTCCAACCTTGAGATGGCAACATCGTTGATCCCTTTATCCTCACGCTCCTTGAGCAGCTGGAAGTAGACCTGACCGGTACACAGGATATGTCGTCGGATCTTCTCGGGCTCGACCAGGTTCTCCGGGTGGGGTTCGGGCAGGTATCGTTGGAAGACGCTTTCGCCGGTCATCTCTTCAAGCGACGATCGGGCGAGCGGGTGTCTCAGCAGCGATTTCGAGAAGAACACGACCAGCTAAGCACATCATTAGTACTCGCACCATATCCCGTGCTAATCGACTCACCGGCTTCCTGAAATCCCTCTTGATTTGCCTCCTCAACACGTGGAAGTAGTTTGCGGGGGTGCTACGTCACCGTCAGCACACAATATCACCAAGTAGGGTGGACTAACTCACGTCGGGTAGACAATCTGCATGTTACAGTCCTGGTGCTGCCTATCCAACTTCTCCGCCGAAGGGTAGATCCTCGGCTCGTCGTCACACAACTGCAAGAACCTCTCGATCCTTCCCGAAGAGTGCTCCGGACCCTGACCGTCGTACCCGTGAGGCAACGAAAGCACCAACCCGGTCCTCTGCAGCCACTTCCTCTCACCCGACGCCAGGAACTGATCGATGATGCACTGAGCGTTGTTGGCGAAATCACCAAACTGGGCTTCCCAGATGGTCAGACTGTTGGGCGAGACGAGCGAGTATCCCAGCTCGAATCCTAAAGTACCAAACTCGGACAGGTGCGAGTTGCAGACGGTGAACGAACCTTGCTCGCTCGACAAGTGCTTCAACGCCACATAGGTCTGCTCGTTCTCTTGATCGTGGACCACGGCGTGTCGTTGTGAAAACGTACCTCGCTCGACATCTTGACCGGAGATCCTGACATGGGTACCTTCAAGACACAACGCACCAAACGCGAGAGCCTCGGCGGTAGACCAGTCGATGTTTTTACCGTCCGCAACCGACCTCCCCCTCGTCGCGATAATCCTAGCCAGGTTCTTGTGCGGAGTGAAACCCTCAGGGAACGACGAGATGTTCTCTCCAATCTTCTTCAGCGTCTCCTCTTCGGTACCAGTAGGCAAGTGAGGCAAGACGTTCTCGGCCAATTCTTTGGGCGTGGGGAAACCTTCCCAAGACGACGAGAGCCATTCCCTGGGCGACGGCTTGTAATCCTTGGACCCATCATAAGCCTTCTCCAGCATGCCCCACACCCACTGCCTGTGCTCGTCAATCTCCTTCTCGGTGAATGTTCCTTCCTTGATCAACTTATCCGTGTAGATCGACAAGACCGTAGGTTGTTTCTGGATCGCCTTGTACATCTTGGGCTGGGTGAATGAAGGCTGGTCCGTCTCGTTGTGACCGTATCTTCTGTAACAGACGATATCCACCACTACATCCTTCTTGAACTTGGCTCTCCAGTCGGCAGCCAAAGTACACACATAGTTGACGGCCTCGACATCATCACCGTTGACGTGGAAGATGGGCGCGTCGATTGACTTGGCGATATCGGATGGGTAAGGGGTGGATCGGGCGAATCTAGGGTCGGTGGTGAACCCGATCTGGTTGTTGACGATCAGGTGAACGGTACCGCCCGTACCGTAATTGGGGAGACCTTGCATACCGGTGGTCTCGTAGACCACACCTTGACCGGCGAAAGCGGCGTCACCGTGGAGAAGCACACCCATGGCGGAATCACCGGTCCCTTCGTCGCCCTCGAAATGCTGGATCGCCCGGGTCTTTCCGAGCACCACTGGGTCTTCGGCTTCCAAATGCGATGGGTTGGCGACGAGTGAGAGCGAAACCTTCTTTCCCGAGGGAGTAGGTCGGACATAGTTCGCACCCAAGTGGTATTTCACATCACCACCACCGGTATCGTCTTTGTCGGTATTGGCAAACTCGTTCAAGATCGCTTCGATGGGTTTCCTAATGACATTACCGAGCACATTGAGTCGACCTCTGTGGGGCATACCCATGACAATCGACTTGACACCCTCGTCGACCGACCGATCGATCAACGCCTTCATACCGGGGATCAACGATTCACACCCTTCTAAACCAAACCTCTTCTCGTTGGGGTACTTTGACGCGATAAACTTCTCGAACAATTCCGACCACATTAACCTATCAAGGATCATCCTCTTTTCTTCGGTGGAGTAGTTCCATTGCACGGGGATCTCGACTCGCTCCCTCAACCAATCACATTGTCCTCGGTCGACAATATGGACGTATTGTATACCGACGTGTGTGCCTAAGTATGGTGTTAGCTCAATCCTTTCACTCGCTCCACTCACAGTACATCCTCTTCAACTCCTCGATGATCTGACCGAGAGTGAGTTTATCCCCATCCACTGATCCCTGGAATCGAGGCAGGATACCGTCGCTCAACTTGAACTCCTTCTTCATATCCGCCTCGGTCCAGCCATAGTAATCCAACTTCAACTCGGGAGGGACACGGGTATCGAGATCGGCGTCGGAGATGTGGAGAGGGTCGAGGTTGGCGATGTGGTGTCCTCGCACTTGATACGCTCGGATAAGGAGTTGGACCTACACAATCAGCTCTTGCTTTCGAAGACTTAACCCACCTTGAGATAATCCGTGACATCACCGCTTCCCTCGACGCTCATCTTGGGACTACCATCAGCGGCAGTAGGTACCGAGCTCGCCGCACCGATGAATCCAGGTGGTGGGGTATAAGCAGAAGATGAAGGGAGACCTTTGTCGAGTCCTGAAAAGTAGACGGCCCATGAAGCGTGAACCGCTTTAGGGTCTTGCTTCCAAAGTCGGTACATCCTGTAAAGTCAATCAGCCTTTATCCTTCCTTTCCCCCCACACACACTCACTCCTCGGTGTAGTAGGTGTTACCACCGTTCGCGAACAGATCATTCTTGCTTGGAGCTTGAGCTTCCGTCGCATACGTTCGTTTCTGCAGGACCAAAGGTCTAACCCCGGCGAACGACCTGGCGGCGGCACTGCGGCTCAGATGTATGTTTTTCGGTATTGTTCGTATCATGTTGGTGTACGACGATAGATGAGTATCGTCTAGGTGGGTATGTGGTCTGTTGAATGAAGAGGCAACAAGTGTATTGTTCGAGTGAAAAGACTCGCCAGTTGTCATCGTCACCAACTCCAGCCAATGCATGGTCTCAACTTTGAATTGTTTGGGCGGGGTGACGGATGTATTTCATGTCACGTGACTCCACTTTCTACCCGTTTTTCGGACAGATGACCGATGTACAGTGACCAGGTGATCCAGTGCCGCGGGTACTCTTGAGTTTAAGCGGAATTGCCGGGATCATCTTTAAAATATTCAACGTCATGACGGAAAAGGGAAAACATCCTCTGGACAGATGGGATGCGCGGACATGCGCGCAGGTACATAGCTACTACTTGCGGGACGATTCTGCCACGGGAAAGCGTAGCAGTGTATAACTCCAAAGCATGCCTCTGCCAAAGGACGTCACGCGACCAATTCCTTGTGGCTCTGTACGACTACATCGTATGTGGCATAGAACACGACGCTACCGACAAAGCAAGCCTGGTCGTCTAGTCGTCGATACCTCGTTTATCCACCACAGGTCCTATGATAGAGTATCTAGCTTGCCTCGCGTTCAACGTGACAGTATAAGCAGGTTCATTTTCCTCTTGTACTTCGCTCTCGACGACGGTTGTCACTACTGACAGCATCACTACGCTGGTAAACGTTTTCAGACATTCTCCCACAGAGCTGACACAGTCATGATTATACCATGCTATTCCAACATCCACAAAAATGTTACAAAAACTACAACACCCGGGATTCCCAAGTGGTCCCCCACCTTGGTACTAACCGAGCGATACCCAGGATGGCTTCGCAGAGCGGACGGGATGCGGCATTTTCTAGGTTCTATGGTCGTAGATGAAAAATGGGGAAACAATACAAATATATACCATCACAATTGTGAGGATGTGAGACGTTTGACAGCTGACATGCTAGAGATGATTTGACCCTTGCGAAAACAGATCAGGACCTCTGAATGGGACGAGTCACCGAGAGAACGTTTCAACCTTGACCAGTCCATCAAAGATAGCGGAGAATTGCAGAGAGGAACGACATTGATCTCTCAGCATTCATGTTGACCACATGAGTGTTACGACTGTAGAAACAATACTGTATACTCTCCCGCAACCTTTGAGCGGTGTCTCTGCATGTATAGAGATCATGGCCTGACCCCCCTTCATGTAGGTCTCCACAAGACAAAGGAGATCAGATTCGCAAAAATTGTTGGCACGGGTTAGCGGACTTGTATCGATCTCCGCTTTCGGCACATTTCGGTTTGAGCGTTTGAGCGTTTGATTTCTGAAATCTCGAAAATATCAATCTGCAGGTCAAAGTGGATCACATCTCGAATCATTGACCTACATAGCTACGTATCAAAACACAGCTCATCTATCCACCTCTTGAAGGCGCTCCACGGCAAGCTGCAAGTCTGCAGATAACCCCAAGATGCTATCACTCCGTTCCGCCCGACAATCGGCCTATCGCCTCAGTCGGACGACCTCCCTCCTCCCGCTTGACATCCACTTCCCCCATGCCGAATCCAGCTCAGCCCCCTCACGGCGTCACGCCTCTTCGGCACCCTCGGAAGGGACCCCGGGTGTGAAGATCGCACCAACTCATGACGAGTCGGTGCACGCCATGAAGAAAGAGCGAAAGCAGTCCAAGGCCAATCCCCGACTTAGGAAACAGGCTCTGGCGAATGCACGGAGATTGAACGAAGCCATTAGGTCGGAAAAGTCGTCCTCTTCGCCTCCCCAGGTATCTCGACCCCCCACAGATGCTGGTCAAGCAGACTCGGAAGATCCATCTTCGTCCTTCTGGTCTGACCTCCTTTCCCGACCGTCAACCACCACCGACCCCAGTTCCCCCTCCCCGACATTGGAAGATCTAATGGCGAAGAAACCCGTCAGACCCCCGCCTGACCCTTGGCACCCTAAATATCGAAAGCTGTACCAAAAATTGACGGAAGACTTGGACCATGCCTTTGTGCTCAAGCAGTTAAAATCGTTTTGCCAGCAGTTGGGTCTATACACCCGTGTTAGCACGACCAAAGTTTCGTGTATCAAGAAGATCCTGAAAGCTTGGGGGTGGGTCGAGCCGAAAGATAAGGACCCGGATGTCAAGAAGCCTTATGGTGGGTTCATTCACACTTTATAGCCGTGTCAAGCTGGATTTGGACTGACGTGACTTTGCCATAGTGTACGACCTCCCTCCGGCCGAACTGTTCTTATTCCTCCGAGAGACCGATCTGATTCACGAAATGACTAAAGGATATTATCGGATGGATCTAGCAGTCGTACCAGCCCATGAAGCTCCCCAAACTCCCTTTGGAAATCTTGTGTCGGGAGATGAAAATAGGATGGTCCTGGTTGCTATGGGGAAAGTTGAACCTCTGGTGAAACTCACCAATCTCATACAGGAGCGGAAGAAGGTGGGTTGACAGTCGCAAAATCATGAGCTGACTCGGTGTATAGGCCATCCAAACCATCGAGTTTTCCGCTCAAGAGATCAACGGCTTGAGCGCTCCTGTAGGTCTACTGCAGACCGTTTCGAATGCTACAGGAGCGTATGTCGAGCCGCTCTCGGGGGATAAAGTGAGTTGAGGGACAATCTATACTTGAGATCGTGCTAATACCATGCTTGGTAGTACCGCATCACAGCCATGTCAACCGAAGCTGCAGAGGATGCCAAGAGATTACTAGCAATGGCTTCGTTGAGGGTACGTATACCATACTTCTATTCCAACAACATGCTGATGGTCCAAAACAGATCAACTCACTACCCTCCCATCGATCACTCGACGTACTACTCCCCACACCTAGACACTTCCAAACCCAACCCCTGAGATTATCGTTATACCCCTTCATACCCTCCACGTCCGAATCATTACCATGGTCAATATCGTCAGATACCAACTCCCAAGCTTTATTCAGATTACGCAAAGTCACCGAGTGGAATTCCAAACCCGCCATAAGGGAGATAGACCACAAGAATGAGAAGCTGTATCTGGCAAATTACATGAACCTTGCCCCATCCAACGTGGACGAAGCCAGTCCAGAGGGGGAGAAGGAATTCCGGAATCTCATTCAGGGGTTGACCGCTAAAAATGGGAAAAAGAGGTTAAAGGTGATCTTTGGGAATATGGTGTTCCCCAAACAAGGCAGATTATCGATATTCGATAATCCCTTGCCTGGACAATGGCCCGTCGAAACGCTGAGACACTGGATATCGAGATCGTCCGACGAGGGGAGGAAACCAATCTTCACGCCGAGGTGAGTTCCAATTTTCGTCTGTCTATTCTTTACGACTTGTGTTAATGTGATATACTAGCTTGACACACTCTGCGATCCAATTTCCATTCACATCTGCTCAAACAACCGAGATTCGCAGGATCAGATATAGGTCATTATGCTCCTCACCTGCGGCCGAATCCCGGTTCGTAGAATTCACTTATACCAAACCTACCGCCACGCAAGATAACTGGCAGGATCGGCTGGGGGCGATGCTGGACGATTTGGAGAAGCAGATCGGGCTGGAGGACGGGGTTGTACCTACTGTCAAGTCGGGGTCATCTGTAGCAGAGGAAGAAGCACAAAGCCCTGTAGACTCCCTCAAGTCCGAGTCACCCGAGGGTCAAGGGGTGTCAACTTCTATACTCGAACAGAAAGGGGAGGATGAACCAACAGCCCTATCAACGGAGGTAACAACTCAAGGAGGAGAGAATGGAGGAGACGTGCCATTCGACGCTGTCTTTGGAGTCATCAGAGAATCGGACCTCTTCATACCCGATCGGTGAGTGGTTTGTCTTTGAGCCCACTGGACATCGGTATTGATGACATTTCAATAGACCAAACGACGCAAGGATCGTATCAACATCCACCGTCTCCCTCCCATCTTCCAAGATCCCCGAACCCATCTCGGAGCTGTTCAACCAATACCCCAACCAAGAGAAGACGTCTCTCAAACTCACATCGCCACCTTCGAGGGTGATGATCAAAGATGAAGAGTATCTCTTGGAGTACGACGAGAAAGTGGAGATTACAGAGGAAGTCCAGGAGATCGAAGTGGGAGGTAATACTTTGAGACTTTGCAAGAGGAGCTGTAAAGTTGTGGAGAATGGTCTGGACGATCTGAGTCCCCTGGTTTACTCCGAGGTGAGTTTGCTCTCCTTCTTCGATCTGACTCATTTCGTGATACATGTCATGCTGATGTTGATCACGATGCAGCTCGAATGCGGGTCAAACTCTGATGGTACCCTCCCTACAGAATTTTACAGAGAATTGGCATATATGACTAGAGATGTGGGACCTGATGCCGGTGCGCTGAAACGGGGTAATATACTGAGTGGGCTGGGGATGGGGGTGGGTGGTGAGGCGGGATCATCGATATGGGGTGGTAGTGGTGGGGTCCGTTCTAGGTGATACCCTATTCAGAGATCTCACGATGGACAGTAGAAGTGTGGAAGATTCAGTAGTTTGGATCTTGGTTCATTACGTGTGGAGGTTTGCATCTTGCATATGGTCTGTCTTGCATATCATGTGTCTTGTATTCTGGTATTACTCTGCAAGGGTATGAAATGCATGGAATGGGTCATGATATAGCGTAGCACACGTTAGATTCGTCATAAAGTGATAAAAACACATCAAGTCGTAGGTCGTAATCGATTATATCTATCCGTCAGATCAGTGAACACTCCACGATCCCCCAAAAAGCAAAATCACCCACTTTGGTATTATCTCCCTCAGATACTCGATATGCTTCTCCCTCAAATTCTGCTCGGCGACCTGTCCCGTCCCATCCCATTTTCTCCTTTCAGAGTTCTCCCCGTAAACTACAGTGTAGGATGGTAGGGTTTCGTTCCCCTGACCTGTCGGAGACGGGAGGAGGGTGGTCCCCGCGCCTGTTACAAATATACATCAGCGGGTAGAACGGGACAGAATGGGGATGACCAAGGGAATACGAGCGCACTTATCGTACAATGGTCTGATATGTGGATGTCCGAGGAGACTGTTGAGCGAGGTTGGAAACTGTTCCAATCGCCTATCGAGGGTGATTCGAAACCTACAATGCGGGATTTAGCCCTTGATATTGATGTTGAATGAGCAGAGAGGGACGTACGACAGCCAATCATGAAATGATTGTTATTCCCTATCCTCATAATCTGCTTGTTCCTATATTGTATAAGACCGACAGCATCTCCTCACTCAGCACTTTACCCTTCCTCTCTCGCTTTGCGTAGCTCACCTATTGACTATTATCGCTCCCTCCTCCACCACACAATTCTTACCCATTACTATCGCCCCTCCCAAAGCTAAGATCGTAGATTTCGGATGGATCACACAACCCTCGCTTATGGTGATGTCACCTCGTAGGTCGGTGTCTTGGCAGATTATCGATGTGGAATGAGCGGTGATTTTGGGTGGTCTAGTGGGCGATCCAAAGGGACAGTCAGTCGGAGATGTGCGATGTACTTGACATGGGGGGCAAGTCAGAGATGATTCTATCACTCACGGTGCGACTGTACGTGACATGTTGAGATTCTTCTTTCTGATCAGCTAAAGTTGGGATCTTACAAATGCAGCAATCTGAATGATTTCATCTTTTAATCTTTCCACTCGTTCACCCTTTTGATCCTCCTCCACCGTCGCGCTCGCTCAGACCTTCTTTGTGGTTGCTAATGTTTCCCATTTCGGACATCGCCGCCGCTACTCTCCTCCCACTGGGCTTGAGCAACAACACAGACAGTCGGAGAGTCAATGCATTTCATTCATCACACTTCATCTTGCCACCTAGTTCTCACTCAGATAGCATACATCCAAATCACCAGCAGAATGAGCTTCAACGATCTAGAGAGAGGACAGAGTCAACCCCTCCTGAGGGGTAATGCACCTGGTATGTGTGATTGCAGTGGATATGTGATGGGAAATGCTAATTATCCTTCGACCCTTCTCCTTCTCCTATGAATCATATTCTTATGACACCCCACTCATCACCATCCACACGATACTTCCTACTCAAATCGGGTCATACAACTACAGACCAAGATGCGACCTTCACTGCACTCAAAGATTCCGTATCGATCCAGATATTCAAGATCCAAAGTAACGTCCAGGGTATACAGAAGTTGGTAGACAAATTGGGAGGGAATGGGGATGGACCGGCATTACGGACGAGTCTGTGAGTGCATGTCTCTCATAGCTGATAATGAGCGTGCAAACACCCATGACCATCGCTGTGTGAGGTCTAAATCGTACTTGAGAAGTGGATTCATCTTGCACATCCACATCTACCCAAAGCAATCCATCGTGTACGATTCTTCGAGCTTGAGCTGATGCCCCTCATGCCTGCAGGCACAACTTGACAGAAGCCACTCGAGAGATGGTCAAGAAGTCCACAGAGGACGTGAAGAAGCTGACGGCTTATCCTGCAGGAGGAGAATTTGTGAGTCGAGTAGTCCTATATCACCCCCCTCACTTCCCTCCACGAACTCCACTTTGCTCAGCTGTTCATTCAAGACCGCATGATCGCTGACAGAATTTTTGTCCGACGCTCTAGTCAACCCGCAAACCGATCCAAACGAAGTTATCCAAAGAATTCGGTAATGCCATAACCTCTTTCCAGAGGGTATCCCGCCAGTCCGCAGAGAGACAACGGAGTTTTGTGGAGAGTCAAAAGAGGAAGGTGGATAAGTTGATTGAGGAGTCTGAGGAGGCGTGAGTCCATGTTCTCTCAGCTTTTCTTTGCATGAGGGTTGAGAAAGCTGACATATTGGTGGTTATCAGACATGACGAACCTAGATCTTCGGTCGAGTTGGAGCAGGTCCAAGCGCAACAGCAGGTTCAGCAGTGAGTATTACCCTTGGTGTGTACCCACAACACGCTCTCTGCGCCCTTTCAGCTTCATGACAAGAAGCGGCCTTCATATAGTCGTAGACAGTTGTGGTACAACAGCTTATACATATGATTCGCTACAGGGTATCACCCCAAGAGCTCGATTTCCAAGAAACGCTCATTGCCGAACGTGAAGCTGAGATAAGGGAGATCGAAAGTGGTATACACGAGTTGAACGATATCTTTAGAGATCTAGGTACGATGGTTGTCGAACAGGGTGGATTGATAGGTGAGTTCATCCGGTTTAAATCAAACCCGTCACAGTATTGGTTGAATAGGCATGGTTTGATTACTCACGAGGCCAAATGCACACACAGATAATATCGAATCAAACGTCACTTCTGTCGCTCGCGATACGTCCTCTGCAGCCGAGGAGTTGACCACTGCACATGAATATCAACGGAAAGCAGGGAGAAGGATGGCATGTCTGTTGGTCATTCTGGTTATCGTCGTAGCCGTTGTGTTGCTAGCTGTGAGTGTTTTCTCTGTGTCTGGCGCCAAAGGTTTAATCATTCATTCGATATGATCGGCCCATAGAGATAACGACGCTGACAAGTGATGCACTACAGATCCTTTCGTAGTACCCAGTTCGGCCTGTAGAGTTTGATTCCTTTTTGTATTATACTGTTGATATTTATGCAGATTTCTATCGGTTCGATTGTACGATTATCGTACAATTATACATGTCAATGTTATATGGATACAATAATATAGCTTATCGTGGAGTGCTCATGATGATCGTCGTCTGCTTCTTCAGCGTCGATCGGATACTCTATGATACAGAATATATCTATTATAATGGGAGTGTCCTTTCGTACCTTTCACCAATACACACAGTTTCGAATCGTGATGTCCGTCTTTATACCCTCATCTTAGCGTTAGATACCAGAGTGAGAGATTGGTTGAAATAGTTTATACCTGTTTCGCCAGAAATCTAACGAGCGATCACATATAGGTCAGCACGTAATCCCATCTTTCAAAGGGTGTTGTAACGTGAGGTATGACTCACCCCTACTAAGTACGGTACAGCCGCTTTTAAGTAGTATGACCCAGTGGTAGTATTAGGCAACTGGACAGAGTAGGTGGTATTCCCCAAGGTATTGTTGCCACTATATCATATGAGACCAATCAACTTATCAGCATCTCTATCACTAAATACATGAAGAAAAGGGGTGTACCGGAAGGAAGCACAGATGATCTTGAAGGGGTGCAAATTGGATCTTCCAACTCACTACAAACTCTCATAACCCAATTCCATCCCCACGCATTCCCTACAATCCTCGTCGTTATCCCTTAACAAACCCCATACTATCCCGAAATCTTCCCAGTTCTGAATATGGCTGTACGAGGTGGTTGTTATGCTGATGTTTTGGCCGTGGATGGCGGTGGGCGAGTCGAGGGTTATCGAAGATACTCTCGCGAGTGTGGGAGTGAGGAAGAGGAAGAGGCTGGTGGAGAGAATAAGGAGGAGGGTGGTTAGGGGGTTCATATTGTTGGATGGATTTGGTAGAGTATGCAAGGGTGTTCGGTGTTGTTATATGGCTGACTTGTGGGGATGTCAGAAGAAGATCTTTCAGAATGATGCTTTATACGAAGTATACCTTTGTCAAAAGAGTACCCTCATGATCTATTCCTATTCCGTCATTCAAACGAAACACACAATTAACTAATCAATCAACCAATCCATCACAATTCACTTCACTTCACACTCCACTCATACTGCATGTTATGACAGATGTCTAGCACAGCCGACAGGATATCTCATCTTGAGGATATCGGAGAATCTTGCTTAGTGCAAAACCCTATTCTACAGTGACAGGTGACAACGACTAAAAGGTGATCGACAAACAACGAGGCAAACACGTCATACTGAATCAGGTTGTGGCAGTGGCGATGTCCATTTATCCGTTCCTCTCTTCATTCATTACTGGTTCAAACCCATCTGTTTCATATCCTATCTGGTCATCTATTGATCTGGATCGTACCATGCTATGATCACGATTCAAGGTGCATCGTCAAAGTCAATGGTCCTGATCAGATAATCCTGAGTCAACGGGTGAATTCGGGCGCTGTACCAGCTTTCGAGGCGAGGTCGAGGTCAACCTTAATCATATTTCGGTTGCGCACGTCTTCTCCTGTTGGGTGAGACAAAGTACAGCTTTAGGCTCAATGTCATGCATCTACATATCGCAGAATCGCACTCATACCATACCTCGATGGTACAACATCAATTCCTATCGTCTCATCTGCTTTTCATAATCTCCTTCATCTTCATAGATACGACTACGCCTCCAACGGTTTACCGGGCTACATGACGCCTCACAAACACCTTCAACTCATCCGTAACCCACCACTACCCACAGAAGGCATCGTAGGCCTCCCCTTCATCCTGCAAACAGCCGATCCCCCGCCTTTAGACGATCAGATTGCTTTGCGATCGCTCACAGGGTTGAGATATGTCAAACCTCCATCACGATGGAGATTGCCTATCACGCTGGTCACCCTTTCAGAGTCTCGATACCATTTCACAGGGTTCCATAGTGGGTATCACGATCGTCTCGGGATTTACTGCAAGGTGAGCCTTGAATCCTTTTCCCGTCTGCAATGCATGTCACGATAGCTGACATATTCCTCGTATATACCTCAATTACTCGCGAGATGTTATCTATAGCTTGAATCTCTGGATTGAACGGGGTTAGATTTCTTAGAGGGCTGTTGGATCATCTTGAAACCATGGAGCAAGCGAGGGACAAAGAGATGGAGGTCAGCTTGTATACTCTTCGATCGAAGTTTCAAGAGGTGAGTGTGGGTCTGTTCTCTAGTCTTGGCTCAAGGGTGATTGAACGGAGACTGATTTTTTGTTTTGAATATCGTCGTAATAGTGGTCCAAATGCTTTCGAAAGTCCCAGAGACACCGCAAAATTACAATACCACTACTCTTTCGATTTCCAGTTAGTGACTGACGTCGCACACTGCTCCTCTAGGTGAAGTGGACCTGGCTCTAGCTCTATTGAAGCAATACGAAGACACCTCCCGACCTGTCCAATGCTGGACACCGACCGGCGAAGTTTGCATCTACCACATCCCAGACTCAGAGGCTCTGCAATCCGATACACCAATGGAACGACTCACCCCACTGTTCATGGCTGCCGCTTGGCATATTGTCTCTCAGCTTGAGAAGGAGAAGATCATGGATGAGTTTAGAGAGCTGGGAGATAGGGTGGGACACGAGAAACCTGCTTTGTGCGAGGTTTATGGGTTGACCAACTTCAAGGTGACGGATGACTATGGGTCTTGGTCTGGTTCTGGGTCGGGATCTGGGTCTGATGGAAGTGGATCTCCATAATTATGAACAAGACACAATCGATCATATATTTCTTTTCTGAAGAGACCGTTGTTTTATATCATATTATACGAGTTGTATATAGCTTTGATGAGCATCGAGAAATTTGTATATCTGTTCAAACCAGATGAGATACGTAATGCATACACAAGAATGTAGAATAGAAAAACAGCAGTCAGCCGATCTCACAACTCCCCAATCTTCTCAGCCAACAACCCCGCACCCTTCCTCACGCTTCTCTCCACCTCCTCCCTTACCCCCTGCCTACCAAGGACCTTCCTAACTTCCCCACCCAACCCAGCCTTCTTTAACGCCTCGATAAGCTCAACCATCACAAATGGTGCATTCCCTTTACATATCCTCAGTACATTCTCTTGCCCCCCGATCGACTCGTCGGTTATGGCCGACCATATAGCAGTGGCGAATTGGGGTGATAATTGTTCGTCTGTTATTTCGACGCTTTTGGTGGTGTTGTTGAAATGCCCGCCGGAGAGGAGGGTCTTATATGTCCTAATAGCGTGAGATAAGTCCAATGGGTGAGAGGTGGTTTGATCTGGATTGGGGTTCACGGGGGCGGGATCAGGGTAGGGGATGGATAGGGCTTGAGAGAGGGCGGAGATGGCTCCTGATTTATCTATACCATTAACAATGGTGAAGTCAGCGTCATTCTACTGAAGGCGTGATGGTAAAGAAGCGACTCCACTCACCGCCTTGAGCATATAACAATACCTCCTGAACTACCATCCCCGCTCCAGGATCTCTGACCATCTCATCCCCTTTCTCTTCAATGGCCTTTAACAGACCCTCCGAAGCATACCCTAACAACTCTTTCCTCCTCACGTCGGTATCCTTCTTACTGGTTCCTAATTCCCTAGCATGCGTGGCAGAAGCAGCTAAAGATTGGATAGTCTGAGGCATGAAGTGTTTGGTGGATGTTGGAGTTAACAGGTACAGTAAAACTCTTCGACCCTGCTTGTCAAATGCCAAGTTCGTGGCGAGAGACACCACGTCGGAAACAAAGGCTTTTCCCATGAGTTTTGTGTCGCTACGTTCATACGTATATTATCAGTACCATACAGTACTATAGAAGGTAGTTATGACTCACTCTACACAATCAAACGCGGTGAACAAGACCATCTGAGCATCACCATCTTTACATAACGCTTCGACGTGCTTTCGGAGAGGTTGAAGGATTTGTTTTCGGTCCTATGGAGATGATGCTTATCAGTTGATGTTCGCTTGCAATGCTGATGTTTGGTTGAACTGACCTTGGCATTACATCTAACGATCAACTCCCGTACGACAGCTGAACCATCTTTGGTATGTACGATCTCTGGGAAACTTTCCGCGCCGCTGAGTAGTATCAAAAGGAGATCAGTCAACTACATTCAATCCAACAGAATATAACAGTAACCACCACTCACGCAGCCAACAACTCGTGCAACTTCTTATCGGCAGTCTCCTTGTCTAAGAACTTAAATACGCAAGTAACGTATTCAAGGACCAAACGATGAAAGATGGATTGAGCCAAGGCCTGTTTCTGAGTGGCGTTGAAGCTGTTCATTCGGTCACCATCATTAGCTATCTGTCAAACCTCGCTCAAATGAAGCAATCCATCATCGATATAGCGAACTTACACATCCAAGACCATCTTTTCCACCCCGTCCAAAATCCTCTCTCTCCCTTTACTCTCATCACCTATCAGATCCTCCAGAGAACCCTCCAATCCCTTAACTTCAATACCTTGTTTACCGCCATCGAAAATCTTCAACTCCCTCGGGTAGAAACCTCTGACCAACAATTTGCGTTCTTTGGAGGTAGCGTACAGGTCGTAGAAATCGGATAGGGGCGTGACGGCGTTGGAGTGGTTCAGTAATGTTAAGAGGGTAGGGGTGAGTTTGGGAATGAGTAATGGTCGGATGGAGGGGACGTATCGGATAAGTTTGGACATGAGGAACTGATTAAATGACGGAATTGTCAGTCCACCCAGTTTGTGAATGATTTCAAGAGCAGAGTAGGATGACACACCTTGGAGTATTTGGACTCCATCATATCTTTCCATCTAGGTTCCAACTCCATAGCCACACCTGTTCGTTCCTCTTTGCCACCGAATTTGACAATCTACGAACACACAAGGAGAACAGTCAGCTTGTATTGCTTCATACGGCTGTACTTTGGTGATCTGTTAAAAGACAAGACGAGACCAAACTCACAGTCTGCAAGACTCTCCCACCCTTATGTCCCCTCGAGACCTCGCTGATTCTCCCCTTGACAGCATTGTACAAGTCATTGATGGCCTTCTTCCTCTGATCTTTCGAGAGATCCGCTCGTCTGGCAGTCTCCCACAGGGGAAGTAAGGTATCATGTAAGAGTGGATGAGAAGGTAACAAGGTAGTTCGATGAGGTTGAGCAGCATGTAATGCCAATTTCTCAGATTTGCTCAATTTAGGCTTCTTCTCTTGTCCCTCTCCCTCTCCTTCTCCTTCGCCTGATCGCTCTAACGCCTGATCACCCATTATCTCATCCTCGTCCTCATCCTCGTTTTCATCGGAGAAAGACCCCTCGTCCATACTGACATCCTCGTCGACATCTTCCTCGCCTCCACCTAGCGTGATAGGCTTCTTACGCTTCTTGACGTCTTCGTCTCTCTCCCTTGCCGGTGCTGATCTGGCTTTACCGTTGTTCTTGGTTTGCGGCTTGGGTTTACCGGCATTCTCACCGCCCTTGTTGAATGGTTTAGAATGTTGAGGTTTGCCGTTGTTGTTCTTTGCGAATTTCGATTTACCACCTGAGGAGGATGATCCGTCGGGGGCCGATCGTTTCTTGTTGAATTGTTTGGATGACATCTTGCTCGATGGTTGTGCTGTTCGTTCAGCTGACAAGATCAAGATAACTGACAAGATATTGAATAGAATGTAACTGTACGGGTCGCCTGAAAATCTTGAAATCCAAAATAAAATGATAAATCTATCTAGGAACAGGTGGCCACGTGCTACACCAGACCTATAACTTATGCTTGCCCTCTCTTTAAGCGAAACATCCAACATATCCTCACTCGAGAGGAGAAGAGACTGGATGTTAAAGCATTAATCGTTGGCCAGAGTCAAAGTCAGAGCTACTTCCATAGTATCAAGCTCATCGCAAGGTATTGTACTACCACCCAAAATGTCCGAAGACGCAGGACCATCAACCCTCGGCAAAAGATCGAGGAATGGGGCATCTCCAGAGGAAAACGACGCGAAAAATGACAATGGTGTACCTGAGATGCCAGCTGCCGATGTTGACGATTCGTCAGACGAGGAGATTGGTGAGTGTCAGCTGGCCCCTTCTAGAATCACTGGCAGGAAAGAAAACTGATACGAAGCGTTCTCTAGGTCCCATGCCCGGAGGTGGGGGTGAAGTGGTGATCAGTAATGGAAGGAAGAAGAAGAGAGCTGGTAAGTGTATTATCTCTACTCTAAACCTTCGACTGACAAGTGCAATTGGCTGATGGAGGTTGATACAACTCACAGTATTACCTCACGAGAAGCTATACCTTGCCTTATTGCCTGATACAGATAGATATTACAAGTCGTTCATGCATAGAGAACCCCTAAACTCAGTCACTATGACCAGGTAAGTTGGAACCAAACTACCAAAAGCAATGAAAGGGCATCTGACTCCATTCATCACTATCCAGGACAAACTTCGTAATAACAACTTCGATAGATGGTCATCTGAAACTATGGAAAAAGCAAGAACAAGGCATAGAATTTGTCAAGCATTATCGAGCGTCTCTCAAGACCATAGTAGGAACTTCTGCAAGCGACGATGGAAAGCTGTTTGCTACTGTATCGGAAGGTGGAGAAGGAAGAGTATTTGATGTTGTCAATTTCGGTATGTTCACTCTGATATCGCCATGCCAGATATCCCTCAATCAAGGCTAATGACAATCATGTATAATTAGACATGATAAACATCCTAAAATTCCCTTTCACACCCAAAGCATGCTGTTGGATTCATCAACCAGGAGCTGGCCAAGCTCTTTTAGCTGTTTCTGATGTATCGAGCCCTACTATAAGGATATACGATGGAAGAGGCGATGGTACGCCGTTGTACACTCTGGAGAAGATACATCGAGCACCTGTACATCTGATGGTTGTGAGTACACATACTTCAGCTCACCGTTTTCTCATCTGTTCTGAGATCAGATTGATGAAGAGCGCAAGCTGATTATTTGCACTGCCAGTACACCGCCAGATACGATTGTGTGGTCTCAGCGGACGAAGATGGATTTGTGGAGTACTGGCAACCCAGTGAACCGTGGGGTTTACCTTCAGTACCTGGATTATGGGAATACAAATCGTCGACTGACTTATTCCACTTTAAAAAGGTTAGCTTTACGTCTCTTCCCCCGCGCCTGTAAGCTAAGCTAATTTTGAGCACCTTGAACTAGACCAAAACACTTCCAACATCCCTTACTTTCTCCCCCAATTCCTCCCATTTCGTCACCCTCGCCCTACCCTCCCGATCAGTCCACATATTCAACTTCCTCACCGGTAAACTCACGAGGACGTATGACGAGTCCCTCACCGCCGTAGTGGAGATGCAACAAGCCGGAACAGCAGTGTTCAAATTGGATGATATGGATTTCGGGCGTCGTCTGGCGGTGGAAAGGGAATTGGATAGGAGTGAGAGTGGACCTGGAGGGATGTTGAGGACTGCTAATGCTGTTTGGGATGAGAGTGGGAATTTCGTACTGTACCCGACCATGTTGGGTATCAAAGGTGAATCCGGTTTATCCCCATCTCGGTGAATGTAGTAACTGACCTCGGCTTGATAGTGGTCAATACTGTTACGAATAAAGTAGCCCGAGTATTGGGTAAAGACGAGACCCTCAGGTTCCTCAATCTATCGTTGTACCAGGGTGCCCCCGCCAAAAAGGGCTTGACGACTGTCCAAATGGCCGCGTCTGCCAACCCCCTGCTTCAAGAGAAGGGATCAAGGGATCCTCATCTGTTTGCTACGGCTTATAAGAAACAGAGGTTCTATCTCTTTGCTCAGAGCGACAAAGAGTGAGTTTAGCTCTCTCCATCTTTACCTCACAGAGTGGAACCAGCTCATGAGATTTGTTTTTAGGGAGAGCAAAGGCGATAGAGACGTGTTCAACGAAAGGCCGACAAGGGAAGAACAAACGGTCGCTGTACCTGCTGCGCCTGAGAAACAGAGAGCATCAGCTACTAGATGTACTATACATACCACCAAGGGTGATATTACGCTGCAATTGTTCCCTGATATCGCTCCGAAGACTGTTGAGAACTTTGTTACTCATGCCAGGAACGGTGAGTTACTCTTCTCAGGACGAAACAGACAAGCTGAACGACGGGTTGTGATAGGGTATTATAATGGAACGATCTTCCATCGTGTTATCAAGAAGTTTGTAAGTCTGCAGAGACCCGGTGTTTATCAACCATATAACCAGGAAGCTGACTGATCTTGTATCGATAGATGCTGCAAGGTGGTGATCCCTTAGGAGTGAGTCAGCTCACGCGTGCTTTATTGCCCGAAACTTTGTGCAGCAGCTGATGATGTTTTCCGTGTTCATAGGACGGAACAGGCGGTGAATCCATTTGGGGCGGTACTTTCGAAGATGAGATCTCGCCTAAAGCGAGACATGATAGACCTTTTACCCTTTCTATGGCCAACGCAGGTGTGTTCAGCTTCTCAATCCTTCCCCCCTCGTGCGAAGATCCAGCTGACACTAACTACCCCCGTTAAATTAGGTCCCGGTACAAATGGATCGCAGTTCTTCATCACAACCGTACCATGTCAATGGCTGGACGGTAAACATACGTAAGTCACACCTGTTGACATGATGAAAGACAGGGATATAGCTGATCTGGTAAACGCGTTGATGTAGGGTGTTCGGACGTGCTGTTGGTGGATTGGACGTCATCACTGATATAGAGGATGTAAGGGTCGATAAGAATGATAGACCGTTCGACGAGATTAGTATGTCTAGTATCACTGTTGAGTAGTGTCGTGTAGATGTATATGCATATGGATGATGTCTTGGTGCGACCACTCTGAAGAAATACCAATTCCCTCTCACTGCCCATCTCCGTCCATAGGATATGAAAACACGTATACTATCTTATAAGTCTGATTACTCAATCTCGTCGTCTCGCAAGACCAACGCCCAATCTATAATCTATCATCAACAACCTACAGATCCAATCTGGATGTACTCGGTACGTTGCAAAGGTATTAGTTGAGCAACCCAGTCGAAGTCGTGGTTTCAGTTCTGGCATGATTGAAGCGGGGCTGACCTAGTTGCTGAACACAAATCCTTGATGATCATCGATCGATAATTCCATTTCCAGACCTCTAGGGATGAAGAGTTCACCCAGAAGGTGAAGTTTGCGAATCCAATTTCGGTCCAAGAAGTTACGAATACTTGAAATATTCCCATCCCACCCAATTAGCGATTGTGAACCAAGCCGTTACAGGTATAAGGAGTGGGACCAAGTATCTATAGTGTTGGTCTTCGCAAAACGGTTTCAGAAAGGGTACGATCTAATCAAGGATGAAGCAAGTAAATCAGGTTATGGTCTCATATGTTTCAGTAAGAATGAGGCACATGAAAAGCACGAGTATGACTTACATGCCAAGGGCAATATACGTAGGATAGTCCCCACAGGGCAGAACAGATCGATAGGCCGAACATTAAGATTGAGATGATGTATAGGGTCGAGCTGGAGTATGGACCCGAGGAAGGGGGGGCGAAAGTGATCTTTCGGGATTGTTGCGTGTGTGTGTCATTGGTCTTCATGCTACCAGATATTCCCACCAAAAATGGATACTTGGTCTTCTTGGTAATCAATGTCGAGCTACTATACGCGACAGCTGGATGCTGAGATTGTCCACTCTGACTGTAAGCTAAGCTTGCAACCAAGCTAGACGGGCGGTCACCTCCGCTTAATCCTTGGGCTAACATCGCACGGATCTCCTTGAACGTCATCATGAGGATACTCGAGTATCTCCATCTTTCACCCCTCCTCTTCCTACTTGGCAAATCAACACGACAAAACACTCTCATCCAAATATACAACCCCCCACAGTGCACCATGACATCCCTAGACCCATCTCACAACCCCTTCAAATCATCCGCTCAGGCAGTACACCACGCCTCTTCCCAGAACGAGAAGGAGCAGAGCACCTTCCCCGATAGCTTACCTACGGTTCATGAGCATCATCATGGTGATTACAAGAGGGCAAGGAAGGAGGGGAGGAAGAGGGTCAAACAGGCTATGCCCGTTATGCCTGATATGAGATTTGAGCAGGTACGTACTGGCCATAGCGATTCGGCAATTACATTTAGGACAGAGTCGATATATGCTGATGTGACTTCATATTACATCAGTCATACCTCCTCTCGATTCGACCATTCCTCACTCCCCGTCCTACCCCACAGGCGATCGATAAGAAAGGCGAAGTGGAAAAGACAAAACCTAGTGGGACGCTGGTAACCAGCGCAGAGGAGGATAAAGTATTTCATTGGGGTAGAGAGGTGGATGTGCAGTGGAGGAAGGTGATGTGGGTGACACTAAGGGATCAGGTGAGTCAATATCATATCTCATCTACTCTCTCTCTTTTACCAGGATTTATCTGTAGACTTCACTGATACGTGGATCGTAGATCGTTTCACCCCTTATCCAAGGTGCTCTCTGGGGTTGGGCGACGATTTTCCTAGCTTCCACCGGAGCTGTCCTCCGAGCGAACTTATATCCCGAAAGTCACGTTAGGAGAGGTAGGATCTCTGGTGGTCCGGGTGGGAAAGTTGATCAGGCCGGTGGGGGGAAAGCGGTGGGTGGGGCGGGGTGGTGGAAGAATTGGGTGGGCAGTTTCTTTGGGGGGGTGCAGACTGCTACGGTGTGATTTACTCGGATGCATGTATATTATCAGATTCAGATTCGTTGACCAGGACAATCAACGATAAACAACACAAAACACCCGGAAGAACGACTGATGATACATTGGTGGGATCTGTGGTGTTGATGCCAGTACTACATATGGTACACAAGGAAACGATTGGTTGGGTGGTAGCAACTCTACTGATTCGGATTCAATCACAGACTACTGTTCAATTAATTAGGAACGATTTATCCTTTGCAGATAGAGGGATATACTCCGCCCCTACCATCTTAGCCAGCTCGTCGAGGTCCGTATGGTCTTCTGTGTTTTGCATTCTGTGGATGTAGGAGCATGTCCCGTCTGAGTAAAGAGAGATGATGAGCAAATGAGTAGCGATCGGATCGGTCTCTCTGTGCCACAGTGCTCCGCATCCACACACTCCCTTCTCCTCACGTTCACGCCTTCTTCTCCTTCTCACCACAACCGGGTTTCCTATCTTCTTCGAACTGTCTCTCGTCTCTTGGTTCCCTACACTCCCATCCCCCGACCCTACCATCTGCCCTGCCTCCCAATCCTCCCTTCATCCTCCATCTTGACTTTGCCCCTTTCCCCTCCCAGGTCTGCCCCTTTCCCCTCCCAGGTCTGCCCCTTTCCCCTCCCAGGTCTGCCCTCCTTCCTCTCGGCGCTCTCACCCTCCCGCCCGTTTACCCTTTCTCTCCTCTCTTCTTCTCTCGTCCTCTCC
This sequence comes from Kwoniella bestiolae CBS 10118, assembly GCF_000512585.2. Taxonomy (NCBI): domain Eukaryota; kingdom Fungi; phylum Basidiomycota; class Tremellomycetes; order Tremellales; family Cryptococcaceae; genus Kwoniella; species Kwoniella bestiolae. Next base: position 1,560,685 of record NC_089243.1, read on the forward strand.
CCTCCGCCATCCCATTATGCCGCTCAGCCCTTCTTCCTCCTTGTCTCATCGGAAGCTTCCAAGAACATCCGAGCAGCAAATCACAGCTCTCCGAATGATTCTACAGACACTGCTCAATCACCGTAGTTGAAATGCACACTCACCTTTCTCAATAACAACCTCCCCTCCATTCTGATCATTAGGCCCTCTGACACTCTCCAACCCATGCCCAGGACTATTCAACAAACCATGTTTGAGCGATGTCCACGTCCTGCTAAACCCTCCTCCCAACTCGGACATGTACGTCTTCTTCGCATTCGATCCGGAACCCTTCAGTGTTCGGGTGAATTGGAAGATCCTGTGTAGGTCTAGGGAGGGGCAGGAGTAGATCGGGTATGGGGAGGATGTGCGGGATAGGTATGAGGGGATGGGGGATGCGGAACCGCAGCCTATTATGTATGCTATGTGTGTACAATAGATGTCAGAATGACTTCGAGTAATGTGGGATGGTAGTGGCAACTTACCTTCTGTACCTTCAGGTAGGGATGATGGAGGGATGGATTTACCAAATTGGAATGTGTAAGCTTGACAATTGGTGCACCCTATCTCAACGATCTCATCAGCTCACACACGTAAGTACGAGTATACATACTTCATGAGAGTCATCGCTCACAGAAATGCCTGATGAAGATCAACACCACTTTCTTCCCTTTGATGAGATCTTGAAAAGTCTGTTTGTTCCCTTCTTTATCCACTATCTCGACTTTGTAAGCTTGTTCGATCTCTTCGGGGGTTAATGGCCGATCTGGATCGAGCATTGTTGTTGGGTCTTTCTAAGCTGAATTGATGACTGATTCACCGTGACCGTCAAGAGAGCTTAGTAGATGGTCGTAGAAGTGATTGAAGTGGAATGCATTCGACTGAACGTCTTGAATCGTTAGTGTTGTTAGCAGTACGAGTACTCGTAACAATCTGATCGATCGGTTGATAGGATAGGCGATTTTAGCGGAGACTGTCCCCAATCTCCTCTCTCCAGAACCAGCTTGCATACCTTTGATCTCCCTATGAATGTATTGGCCAGGCTTGAGCATCAGTAAAACACCATCTGACAGTCTGACAGGTAAGCATCATATCAATTATCAATATGCATGTACAGTTGCCGTCGCTGCAACCGTCTACAATCTACTTAGTACCAAGTGCCAGTAATTCCGGGTGTATGATTTGTTGACCATGACTGGTTTCGGAATAACAACCCGCCGATCCCCACTTGCAACTCATAACTCGGCTAACACCGTGGACTACACAACGGACCGAAGATTGTTGTTGTGCTTTTACCCTGATCACGATACCAGTATATCAAAGAGTAGGTATTGGTGAAGAAAAGTGGATTGATGTTGTACTTGAACCTATCTTCTAGCATAAGGACGGTGGCAATATCATCATCGACAAGCACAAGGGCGAAGAAGTTCACAAGCTCACGATCGCCAAGAGACAAAAAGACCCGAAGAACCATGTCCGCCTTCTCACCTCTTCGAGCAGCCCTTCGTCTTCGGACCGGTCCCGCTTTCATCGCGAGACGAAGACTTACTACTCATGCTTCCCCATCGACCAGACGGATCGACCAGAGATTGGTCATAGGAGCGGGAGTCGCTCTGGCAGTACCTGTAAGCCCCTTTACCTAGTTCTTGCCACCGATCGAGACGAGGTGCTGATCTCATTTATGTGATGCCTGTTTAGACCTACTTGTACTTGACACGAGCGCGATTAGACTACCAGCCTGATACTGTCCCGGACAAGGTGCATTCCGATGTGCCCGATCAGGTGCATGGGGCGAAGGGGGGTAAAGAGGTGAACAAGGTTAGTAGTAGGGAAGTACTGGAGAAGAAGGAGGGTGATGAATTTTGGGTGGTCATCAATGGGGAGGTGTATAAGTGAGTGTCTGCCAGAGTAGATTGGATCAAAATCGTGTGATCCTACCCAAAGCAATGTATCTCGACATCTAGATGTCAATGTATGAACAAGAATGAAGCTGACCTCCTGCTCCTCCCTCAGCGTGACGGAATTCCTAGACGAACACCCAGGAGGACGCGAAATAATCGAGAACAACCGCTCCAAAGACGTCTCATACATATTCAATCCCCGTCATCCCTCTGACCAACTCGAACCCGACAACCTCCCACCCTCAGTCATCCACATGGGTCAGCTGGAGATCGAGTCAGCCTATGAGCGCGAACAGCTAGCCATCAAGATTTCCAAATCTGAGGAAGACGAGCAGAGCCGGATCAAAGCGAAGAGAGAGGAGTACGAGGAGAAGGGACTGGGAAGTATAGTGAATATGAGGGATTTCGAACAGGCCGCTGAGGAGATGTGCTCGAAAGTTGCTTGGGCTTATTATGCTTCTGCTGCGGATGATGAGATTAGTGAGTGGCTTTGGGTCTTTGGGTATTCTGGACCATCGAGGGAAACGGCCCATCCGGATTGACTCCGAGAAAAAGACGAAGATCGCATGCCTTCTTCAAGAAGTCTTGAGAGTTGGAATGCTGATTCTATGATTTGTACATTGTAGCCAAAGAAGCGAATAACTCGGACTACAAGAAGATCAGGTTCAGACCTCGAGTGCTTAGGCCGGTGAAAGAGGTCGACACGTCAACCAAGATATTGGGATATGATAGTACAATCCCATTGTGGATATCGCCAGCGTAAGTCCAATAGAGACTAAATGACATGATCAGATCATATGGAACTGATCTGATGGGGTTTACCTAATTTTGCAGTGCCATGGCTAAACTTGGTCATCCCGATGGAGAAGTCAACTTGACGAAAGGTGCAGCGTCAACCGGTATAATACAGTGTGTGAGTGGTTTTTGCGGTGCATATCCCATCAATCGTATAACTTCCGGTCAACACTTCCAACAGCGACGATATCGGCATCTTATCACATTACTGATACAACCCCACTCAATAGATCTCCTCATTCGCCTCCTGCTCCGTCGAAGAGATAACCTCCGCCCGCCAACCCAACCAACCCCTCTTCTTCCAGCTCTACGTCAACTCCAAGCGTCACCTCGCCGAAGAGGTCATCTCCAAAGTCAATCGCCTAGGACTCAACGCGATCCTACTCACTGTCGATGCACCGATAGGAGGAAAGCGAGAGAGAGATATAAGGGCGAAGGGGGAGTTCGAAGCTCCCAAGACTGATGCGTTCGATAAGCAGGGTGAAACCAAGGGAGTGGCAGAGGCGATTTTCTCAGCTGTGGATCCGGATTTGAATTGGAAAGACCTGAAATGGTTGAAGGAGAGGACGGAGTTGCCTATTATTATTAAGGGTGTGCAGACTGTCGAGGTGGGTTGTACTTCCTCACTAGATCTCGACCTATATGACACGATGGTCAAGACGGTGGCCAACTGCCTCACAAGCTCTGATCACTGGTATCATACTTCCATCACAGTGTAACAGGACGGGACATATGCTAACTTCTCTACTCCACAAATACAGGACGCAGTACAAGCCTACAACCTCGGCGCAGACGGTGTGATCCTCTCGAATCACGGCGGCCGACAACTCGACACAACCTCCACAGGCCTCTCAACCCTCCTTGAAATCCGCCAACACGCCCCATACCTCCTCAGACCAGCTTACAGAACACCCACCGGGCCCTCACGCGAATTAGTCGAGAATCCCGAGTTGCTCGTGCCGTCCGTTCCGGCCGGGGAAAAAGCGACAGAACGGAAGTTCTCGATCTTCGTTGATGGGGGGATTTGGAGGGGAACAGATGTCGTTAAGGCGCTGTGTCTTGGGGCGGACGCTGTGGGTGTTGGGAGGGGGTTCTTGTTCGCGCAGACTGTTGGTGGAGTCAAAGGTGTTGAACATGCTGTGAAGAGTGAGTGATAGACTGCTGACTGATAATCTGATTTCGAAAGAGGAGTCTCGTCGAGGCTTACGCTGATACGTTTCATGTGCATTCAGTCTTCGAAAGTGAGATTCAATCTACGATGAGGTTGCTCGGTGCGAACAAGCTGGAAGATCTTAGACCCAGTATGGTGGATATTGTAAATTAAGTATCAGTATCTCGGAAAGGGATAAAAGTCACTGTGAACTGGCATACTTCATCTGATATCTCCATATGATATCATGCATAGGATTGTGGGCGGAATGACGGTGTGATTGGTGTCTGTTAGTACTCAGGCATGACGCATTGGGACAACGACAATCCACCTGTCGCTACGCCTTACCGATGCCGATGCAGCTGTAATGGTGACCCCACACTGATTTTGGATTGCTTGGAGTCGAAGCAGGTACTTGATCACGTTTCTTGTGCTTGCATCCGATAAAAAAGCTTGAGCATGAGCATCTGCATAAGAGGTGACAACAACATTATAACGCTATATCAAGTGAATATCTACCACTCATCCGTTATTCCACACGATGCAACGTTAGAGTATCACCTACACAATCAATTCAAACCATGAATTATAAAGGTACAGTCTACACAGTCAAAGACATCAGCATCACCATCTCATCATGTTCACCCAAAAACAGAAACAGATCTGTAGAGCCAACAACCCACCTCAACAATCTCAATCAACCCCCTCCCACTCCCACTGCGCGCTACAACCCCCTGCCCAAACCTATGTATCGGAAACACCTTCATACCCTTCTCTTCAATTACCTCACACACCCTTCCAGAGGTTACATCTCGAACTTCGGCTCTACTGTGTGATTCGTCAAATAGTAGTAGGTAGGGTTGTTTGAATATCACATATGAGGGAGTGAGGTTCCAACGTAAGAACGAGCCTTTTCGAGAGACTTCGCCGACTATATAAATGGAATTGAGTAATCAGATCAACACTGTAAACTTGCTGATTTTCTTACCGTTTTGGGTGAGGTTTAGGATAAAGATTCGTTCGTTTCATGGAGAAGGATGTGCAGGGTAGATATCATACAGCCCTACCACACTCACATTTAGTCACCCAACAAGCCCCCCACTCATACACCAACAGAAATTCGCTCTCATCAACCTGCCACATAGCCAGAGGTTTCGACCCACTGACCATCCTCACTACCATCGCTCTCTCAGGTATCTCATGCGGGAAAGTAGGTATGGAGTTGTAAGTGGGATTACCAGGTTCGGCAATCACAAAGGTCTTCTCAGTTACGACCGAAACCGTCTGCCTGAAGAATGATAGGTCAGAGGCATAGCCTGGTACGGTTATATTTCCGAATGAGCGGAAGGAGGGTAGGCCGTATGATGTGGAGGACAGGAGGGGTTCGTAGAAGTACAGGGAAGTTTGATGGGAGTTGCGAGAATGGACAGCGTAGACGACTAGATCAAAGCAGACAGCGAAGATTAGCATGGGATCTGCGAAGGGGGGAGAGAGGAGAAGGCCAACTCACCAAGTAATCTCCCCTTGGTCACTCCGACTCTGGCGAACGCGATATTATGTTCCGGCACACTCAGCCTCTGACCTTCCAATCGACCTTTGGCAATCCACGTATCAGGATTAGAGGTGGGTATCATATCTCTAAGATTATATGCTAGTAACGAGCCAGATGAGGAGACAAGAAGCCAGCCGAAATCAGGTACGATCGATACCATGCTAATGTGGCCGGAACTGAATTTGATGAGTTCTCGGAAGGCTTTAATCATAGAGTAGCATCAGCTACACATCTCTGTCGAGTCACAAGTTGCGCTAGAGCTGACTCACTCTTCGAATCTCTTCTCCACCCTAGCCATACACTCCTGCTAGTGGCAACAGCTATAGTCTCCCGATTATGCCATGCGAAGGTATCTGCAGCCATGATAGGATCTCTGATCTCAGGGGGTACAGTGATACTGTGTATGGCAAATGTCTATACCTCCTGATCAGAGATTGTCTCGCAATATGGCCAACATCTCACTCACTCGATTACCCTCGATATCAAATTTACGTAGTGTTTTAGCACCTTCGATCTTCTCCTTCCATTCCTCTCTGCGAAAAGTCAGTCAAATACTCTCTATGTTGCTTCATCAATGCAGCGAAAGCTCACCGAAGGCCTTGAGTACTATCACAAAAATCAGCGTTGTTTCTAGGCGTGGGAAGGATTGGATCACTCACGCCGTACATAGCGTATATGTCCGCCCGTTGACACCGCTCGACGTGGTGATCGTGAAAGGAAACATCAATCTCTCAGGTTGGAAGACCGGTTCGAGCCTAATGTTTGAAACACCTATTCAGCTGAGATTGGTCATTATAGGTCTGCCAAATCAGCTCACATATGTCCACCGGGTTTCCGCTGATACCGAGTCACACTATCGTATCGTCTTTCAGGCACTCCATCCGCAGACATCAGATTAAGGAAGTCGAGATGGATTGGCTGACGGTTGATGAGCTTCTACAATCATACTTAAGGCGAGAACGGAAGAGCAGCTCACTCGTGATACCACCACATGTTTACCATTCTCTTCGTCCCTGGTCAAGAGAAAGTAATTATCCAGTAGAATTGCTCGGAGGTCTTGCCTACAAGCCGCGATTATCATCAGTTGTAGCCTTTATTTGGTGCGAGCAACTCACCATCCATGCCAATTTGTCTCGCTTCTAACTCTCCTGAAAACATACCCCATATGTACCAACGTCCGTTTAGGATCGGCTATGTCGAGTTCCTGTGTCCAATCAAACTGTCAGCTTTCGGCCAAATCGAGCCATTAGAATAGTGGAAGTCAGGCAATACTCACGATCACCTCTCCTTTCTTGAACAACAACCTCTCAGCAGTATTCCAAAGCTTAATCTTATTCTCCGCACTCTCAATCCCAGGCTGAGTAGATTTCACCACACCCTGCAAAATCTCCATAGCAGTGGGTATATCCTCTTTATCAGGATGATCGGCCGGGGTAACTTTGTACAACGCTTCGAGAACTAGGAGGATACGTGGAAGACGAGTGACGGGTCGGGAGAGGAAAACGGACTAGATAAAGATCGATCAGCTTCAGTGTCACATGACATGTGATTAAGGATCCGGAATCATCGCATTGGGGGAGATGGGGGGGAAGACTCACGATATCCCTTCGCCTGGTAAGATCATAGGTATTTCTCTGTGACAAGAACGCCCTGAAAGGTGGATTTCTCTCCTGTTCTCTTCGAACTCTGGCTTCTGCGAAGGGGTAGTTCTTCATATACTATCACATCATGTCGCAAGATCAGCTGATAAGATTTCCCAACAGGTGGATGATCTACGAGCCGACTGACAGATTCGTACAGCTCCACAATCTCCAATAACGTCCCCAGCAGTATATCCGTAGCAGTAGTCATCTACACTATGAATTAGCATAGACCAAGCTGCGCTGGGCAGATCAGCAACGTACCAATGGCCATTCATGCCTTTGTCTCTCCATCAGTCTGCCCAACAACCTCACGTGGGCGTGGTATATCTGCTGGGAAGTACTGAACACCTCTGCGATGAATGCGTGAAGCCTTGATTCGGGCGAGAGTAGCGGTGGATCACAGTCCCGTAATGGTTGGATGAACACCTAACGGATGGCACCCATTGTAAGGAACATTGATAATCGTAGGAAAGTAACCCTCATTCGGCATGAGGCTTGTAGATTTCCTCGAGAATTGAGAAAGCGCGTCCGAACTCACATCACAAACAGTCTTCATATCCCTCACATACTCCCTCTCACCCTTAATCATCTCCCACCATAACCCCTGTCTCTTCAGTTCTTCTTTACTTAATGAATCGCTCAGTGTCCTATCGACCAGCTCGTACCATTCCGGATTTGGATTTCTCAGTATCCCCGATTCAGAGGGCGTGGGAAGTACAGGTGAGAGCGGCGCGGCGTGAGAGTTGGTGGATGGTGTATGGCCGTGCCCTGAGTCGGAGGCTGAGGTGCTCTGGTATGCTAGGAGCATAGCGTAGGAATCGTCTGGCAAAAGCTGAGCGGGAGGAGAAGGAGCGGTCTATCACGCACCGAGCACCGGGTCAGCCGTGACGTCGTGCGGCAGAAGCTAGCTCAGCTGATACCGCAGACAAGGATGGGACACTTACACCTGCATTCTCCAGCAGCTCTGCAACCTCATTTCCCGGTGTGGTATTCTGGAACGTCTGATTCGAGCGTATTCCGCTTCCCGACCCCGATAAATCGCTTTGCGACACTGTCGGCTGAATACATCTCCAAGTCAGCTTGGTCAGTATAACTTCAGATGTTACTAGGTGTATCTCACCGTGGCTCTCAACCTAGCACTTCCAATGAAACTAGGATCCACCCAACTATACGCATCAACCCGTCCATCATCAATATCACTTTCCTCCTCCCATTCTACCTCTGCTCCGTCTACCGATCCATCCTGACTCCTCGTACTTCCAATCCCTACTTGGGGCGTATCGCTCGCCCGTCTAGGCGATTGGTCCGGGTGTACTCTAACCCTTGAATCCTGATATGGTAGACCTTCTAGAGTGGCGTAATCATACATTCCATCGTTGTGGCCATTGGTTTTATCCGTATTTGTGCTAATGCTGGTTTCAGCAGTCTGATGTTCGTCTGCTTCTGCACTGCCCGTCCCTACTTTCCGCCTGGCGTGAGCGGCCAGACTCCACGGACGGAGTTTCTTCAATCCCTTGGGTTTGGGCGATGTCCGAGAGGAGGACCCATTGAGCGAGGAAGTGGATGAGGAGGAGCCGAATGTGGGGTTTGGACGAAGGTCATTATTGGAATGTATTGTGGACATCGTGCGTGCGTTTGAGGTGTCGATCTCGAAGGCTACACTATGCGTCGGTAAGGGGGTGGTCGAGTATCCTTCGGGATGAGACCAAGACGTGTGCGTGTGTTGGCTTCGAACGATGGTCGATCTTCATCCAGTCTTTCCCATGAGTGAATAGCAAATAATGGATGGGTTCATGACTATTGTTATGACAGAAGAATGGGAATAGGTTATGTTCTCAACAACTTGCTAACAAGCTAATAAAAGCTTAAATATGGGCTATGTCGTCACACGAAGAACAAACATTACGAGATAAGTCATAAGTCTAATCAGTTGTTGATGTGCTATGCCACCCGATTACAAATGAACCCTTAACGTTATTAGGAAAATCGGGTCTATCCAGCGGGAATAGGACTTTTCCGAGACATAGGGTGACAACCATTATCATACACTCACTACCTGCTGAATAGATGAACCAGGTAGGTGTTGAGTGGTCTCACCTTCCTGCTCACTCCGGAATGTGTAATATTCGGCGCAAAGAATCTGGACTGTACATGTTGGAGGATGCTCTATGTGCAAGGCTTGGATTCCCATCGCGGACAACAACACCGGTTAACCTGTCAGGTAACAGTCGTCCAATTGCGGTGCATATGTCAAGCAACTTTACAAACGTCCAAAATAATACCAAAATTTCGTTGCTATCTACGGTCGCGAGTGAATCTCTGGAAGATCCCTAACCTCTGCCAACGAAGGGCATACCAGATGCACTATATCATCAAGCCAAACGTCAGCATCGCCTTCTTATCTCTTCTTCTTTCTCTCCCCACACGCAAGGTGTACCTCGTAACGTGCAAAGTGCGACCTGAACTCACATGATCTCCAAACTCAAGATGTCTACCTCCTTACCCAAACCCGCGATGAATCCCACAGTCTTAGCGACATTCTCAACGCTCATCATCGGTTCTTTCTTGATCGAGCCGTCTGCCTGTAATGATCCGGAAGAAACGTACGATCCCATCGCAGTAGATGCATTCCCAATATCGATCTGCGAGCAGGTGATGTTGTATTTACGTCCGTCGAGGGAGGTCGAGCGGGTTAGGCCCGTTATGGCGTGTTTGGAGATAGTGTAGGAGGTGTTATCTGTTGATGCGGGTTAGCTTATGTAAGGGCTACACAGAGAGCAGTTTATAGCATGATCTTGTAGAAAGAAGAAAATGGATGCGGGCGGAGAGGAGGGGTAAAAGGAATTGACAGGACGAACGAGGCGGAACAGGATAAGAAGGCGGAGACGGGGAGGGAGGGGAGAGAGGGGAGGAAGGGGACAGGCGGAAGAGGCAGGGCGAACCAAAAGAGTCCGATGCGAGTGAAAGGGAGGTGGAAGAACAAAGCAAGTTGAAAGATATCCACGCAAAGTCTCCACTCTGCACTGCCCTGAAGAATCTACTCACTTGGTCGAGGTGCAGTAGCTGAGATACTTCCGTTATTGATGATCCTACCTCCTTGGGGGGATTGCGATTTCATAATGTTGAAAGCGAGTTTAGTGAACTGCAGGCCAAATTACGTTAAAATAAATAGCGAGCACCGCAATTCAGAGCACGAACTCACCAGAACAGCCGACATGACATTTATATCTAGCACCTGTCTGAACAAGCTCATATCTTGATCTTCAAACTCTCCATCCGATTTGTAATTTACACCTGCGTTCTATGTATACGATGGATGAACAACACAAAATGTTAGTAGAATTGACCTTACAGAATATCCCACGGTGAATATAGCCCACGTTGAAAATCAGATCCAACCTCCCATACTTCTCTTGAATAGTCTTTTCCAGCGAATTTACAAACTCCTCATTCGTCGCATCTCCCGCAGCGACCTCCACGACAGTACCAGGTCTCAGCAATTGACCAGTGGCTTCTAATTCCGCCTGTCGTCTTCCTACAAGCACCAAGACCAGCTGTTCTGGGTGAGTTTCCGAGGGGAAGATGTTGGATAGGTGGACGGAGGTTGATCGACCTATTCCGGCTGATGCGCCTGTTATGAGGATTACTCGTTGGTTCTGGGCTGGAGCTGGGGCTGACATCGCTGTTGGGCTGATCAATGATGTGTTGAGTGTGGACGACCTAGGTTTATCTGATATAGTTGTTAACGATGTCAAGTAGTTAGTATGTCTTGAGCAAGTAACTTTGGTGGATATCTGGTTTTCCCATGTTGTTGTACGGAAGATACGGTCCGATGATCCCACTGTAATCAGCTCCTCTCACTCCTCCTTATCACCCCACGGGGCTGGACCACACACTAGCTCTCCTTATCACTTGGTCTACTTCACACACCAATGCCACATCATTGCCTTTCCCCACGGCGTTATGCGGTATTTCCAGAATTACCTTGGCGCCTGATTTTATTCGATACACGATGAACATTGCTTGATCCGTGCCTTGACCGTGTTGTTTACTTTTGACACCATGCGCTGTCCACGTGCATATGCTACACTATATGTGACTTGTGACTTTGCATAGGGTGCAAGTGTGAGTGTGATTGTGAGTGTGGGTGAAGAAATGTTCGATGTTTCATTTCATGTTGTTACATTCTCATTCAGATCAAACGTATAGAAACACGAGATACACAGTGTACAAGTGTACAACTCGTACTCGTACAGCTGGACCCTAAGAGGCTGATCCACAAATCTTGTTGATCTCTCCACCTCTATCTCTGACAAACATCATATATCATACTCTTTCGAAAATTAATCATATCATAACATCACTCACTAGGCCAACGCCGAACTTTCTGATTATTCAACCTCATCAATTTTGATTCTTCCCCTCGACCTTCTTTTCCTACGATCCAGTAGCCCATAGTCAGCCCCCCACCATGCCAGTCACCAAAAAGAAGGGAACTCTCTTCGCAATCTACGCAGATACACCCGACCGACCTGCCTCGGCGTCATCCTCCTCATCATCCCTCTCCACCAAAGCGAACCCTCTACCCAAATCACCTTCCAAGAAGACCTCTTCATCGGGTAATGGCTCGAGAAAAGCTTTAGGGTCATTACAGCCCAAAGCGATTGATCGGTCTATCTCAAGCACATCAAGCGTAAAAGGTAAATCCAGCGAGGCGTCAAAGCCAAGATCCAAGCTTGTATATGAAGATTCCTCTGAAAATACCATTAAACAAGTCAAGTCAACCTCTGATATCCCATTAAAATCCAAGACCAATCAACCTCGTGTCAAATCGTATACATCAGTATTCCAAGATGAGAACGCCTCTTCCTCTTCCATCCAGCTCACGTCCTCCAGATCGACCACCAAAACTTCGGTCGGTCCCTCACGTAAATCCGCACCAACCCCTCTAGCTCCTTCTCAACCTATCAAACGATCTCGTGACCTCCTCTCTCCACTACCAATCACGGCACCTACTACATCTACCAAGACCACATCAACTACGACGATAGTGAGGACGGACGATCCCTCTGAATCGCCTGCTAAGCGTAATCGAATAACCGTCGAATCTACCTCTACGCCAGTAAGAGTAGGACGTAAAGAGGTAATAGCAGATGATAAAGAGAATGTCCCCCCACCACCAGATTATTCACCCATAACAAGCGATTCACCTGCATCGCGCACTCGATCGAAGATACGTGCGTTGACTCTTTCTACCTCAGGTGGAAGTCCCCTACGATCTCGTCGAAATGACACTGACACCGACCGAAGAGTCGGTAGAGTGGAGAAGCTGGTGGGTGATGGGCGTGGTACCCTGAGCTTGAAGAAGGGAAGGGAGTTGTCGAATTTGATAAATGATCGATCGACCGAGGAGGAAATCAGGACGTTCAAGCCTTCTCCCATTAAGGGGAAGAGTACGAAAGGCGTGGAAGTGGAGGTGGAGATGCTCGGTGATGTTAGTGAGGCATATGGTGCTGAGAGGGGGAATGAACCTGAGGGGTTTAAGAGTCAACGAGTGAGTGTTGAATTGGTTTTAATCAGATGAAACTGTAGTACTGATTTGATTTGAAGCGATAATCTTGCGTCCGGTTCCGCCATCAGCGACGATCCTCATCTAATCTCACGTCAGCTTATACGGTTCTTTACGATCCCATAACGATACGAACCGAACGATTTGTTGCATTACCCTTTTCTTTATCTATTCACTCTGCAACGAGTATTCAAGTCTTACTATCATATCATACACATACACTCATACACATATACACATATACCCCTTTCTTGGCTACTTTGTCCCTGTTTTCCAGGTGCAGCTACTTTGTTGATCGTTTATCTCCTCTCCTCTTCTCGCATATATCTAGTAGTATATCCATCTTAATGATCTCATGTTTTAATGCAATACATATCATGTCTATCTATACCTTTTTTGCACTCACTGACGGAAGATCAGCTATTAATCATTATATTCATATTATCATCGTCATCATCTGAGATCGTTATAGATATGAAAAGGTATATATAATATGCAAGATCATGCGTTTGATTTCCATTCAATTTAAAGTAATATCTATACAAGTCGTGTAAATCTAAGATCTAGCATCTACCATACGGGGCAAGGCAAGGGCTGCAAACACCCAACGTCCATTGTCCGAAAAAAACATTAAATTTTGAATCAGCATATTCCAACGCCTCGAAAATCCCATCTATCATCTAAAATCTTGTCTATATCATTAATTCTCCAATCACACATACACCGCCCCAGCAAATATAGCAGGACGATGATCCGACCTCCCCTCAAGTTGTCGCATACTAACCCGCACCCAAGCATCAGCATGTATATCATCGTCGTTTTACGTCCACAGTGAGAAATCGCAGACTCACCCAGCATCATCAATAGTTCCATAATGGAGACACCTTACCTCCCCCCTTTTCCATCGTTTCTCAGGAAGTTGTTCAATCGTAACCATCACCTCATTATTATTATTATTGTTGTTAGAGGACGAACGATGTAACCATCCGGGCAAATCTTTAAGGAACCTTATAAATCCATTCTTATCGCTTTCCCTCTCTCTGTCCTCTCCTCCAGAGGTAGGTGCAGAGGGGTGCGTGGAAGTATGTATAGTAGTCGTTCGATGTATCGTATTCCCATCGTGGGTGGTATTGTTCGAAGATGACGAGGAATGTAAGAGATTCCGAAGTGGTTTATGATCGTTGGCGGTGGTAGGCGAAGAGTTCGAAATGGTGCGTATCCTCTTATCATGATCGAAAATCCTCAAGGAAGATTTTTTATCTGGACTGTGATTTGGTGATCCATGTCTGGAGCCGTGATTATGAGTATTCCCATCACTCATCCTTCCTTTCCTCTGCTCTGAGTTCTTGCTGCCATTGATACCTTCAATCCCCACCGAATCGGAATTACTCCTCTTCCTCTCACCTCTGCTCCCATCCAGCAACTTGAGTCTATCCACCGTAGGCGAAATGGGGGAATCAAATGTGATCTTGTTGCTATGACTTCTCTCCGGTGTGGGGTTACCGCTCGTACCACCCATTATTCCATTCGACGAGGGCAATACTCCAGAGGCAGAAGCAGGTCTGTCAAGTAATTTCGGTCTTGAGTCTCCAGGTGCACTTCCAGATCTGATCATCCCAATCCCGTTCCCAAGGGAGGGTATCAACCTCGTGGGACTTCTTGTCGGAGGTGCCGAGTTATTCACGAAGAAATGATGTTTGCCCTCTCTAGTAGGTGACGAGGTAGATGATCGTAAGGGCGATGCCTTCCTGGGCAATGGTATCAATCCTTCTCCACCCAGATTGTGGTTTGTCGGTGATATATTCGGAGAATCAGGTGGTGAAGCCACAAACGAAATATCATTATCATTATCTACAGATACCGAAGTCGAGGTGTCCGTGTGATTTCGGGGAGGTGTGGAAGTCCCATTCGCGTCGGGAGAAGCTGATGTGCGCATTCGTAAATTCAAGCGATCGGATGGTCCAGGATCCATAGATGCCGTTCGACCCATCTGGAGTTTGAGGTGTCCACCAAGGTTTGACAGGGCATTTGAAAGTCGGTGGAATGGAGTGTGGGAGTCAATATGCAGTTCTATGGATTCAGGTGGCGAGGGATCATCCTCGGGATCAGGTGTTATATGAGATTTCCATAGAACACGATCACACTGTCGGAGAAGACAATCAGCATGAAGCCGGTACAGCCCGAAGAATCAAAGGAAATTTAAGAAAGAATGGCGACCTACCCAACTGGGCACTCTCTGTTTCTTGGAAGTATCATAGACCCCCTCCCTCCTATCAATCTCATCAACAACCTCCTCTTCATCCTCGTCCTCACCGGCATTAACATCTCTAATAGATTTATTCGACATAGTCCTCTTCATAATACTCAACCTCCGAGTGAACACCTGCGGGCGTTCTTTATCCCTAGGTGGAGACGACGAGTAGCCACTGTCCGATCTATTGGCATAATTCGGAGGAGCTAGTCCATTGGACGAAGGAGACGGTACACCATGCGCGTCCTCGTTCGAGCCGTCAAATCTGGATGAGGTTGACACTCTCCTATCTCGATCTGATCCGGTCGGCGTGGAAGGTCGATCAGTATCGGGTTGAGAGGCGAAACTGGATATCGACGTTCTCCTCGAATCGTCAATATAATAATTATCCTGGTGATCTTTTCTCCTCCTGACGGATATCTTCCTTTTCACGCTTGTTCGTTTGCCTAGGCGCCTACCAGATGGAGGCGTGAGTATACCATCCATCTTGACCAATCCTAGGAAATGCCTGGTCTTCTCCTTCAAGGCAACTTCGAATGGTCGATGTTGATGGTTCTTGTATGTCATAGGCATATCATCGGAATCGTCGTCTATGTCCGTACCTGCACCAGAGGTATACCGACTTGACTCGAAAGACCTTCTGGAGAAATCCGCTTCTGTCATCTCATCATCACTTCCAATCGTCCGCTTCAATTGCTGATCCGCGAAGGAATGATCCACATCATCTCCATCGCCCTCGATCTCCTCAATTGCATCACCTTCAGGCACGTATGAGAGGTTCTTGGATACGTTCACACTACTGCTCATGTCGAATGATGCGGCAGATGCAGATGACTTGCGACGTTTTAAGGTTTTCCGTATCTCTCGATTGGTGGCTCGGACGCTCTTCCATACCTAGATTGTCACGACTTGTCAGTTCTACTCTACTCGACTCGATCGACCAATCATGACTCACATCGTATTTGAAGGTACAAGGGAAATTGATTGGACCCTCCTCAAAGCCTGGGAAGGGGTTCAGATTCGGATCCTTCATAGCTAACTTGAGCTGGTCCCACGTGAGGAGTTCGGAGTATTCTACGCAGAGTTAAAATGTCAGCCAAGCATTCTGAAGTTCTGCTCCGAGAGCCTGCTCACTCTTCTGCTCAATGAGCCAATCTGCGTGTAAACGGGAAAGCTCAAGACGGAAGTTTACTATATGTCTCTCTTATCAGCTGACAACAAACCAGTATCGCATATCCGAGTAGGACTTACGATCTCCACACCAAAATACCGTATCAAATCGATCCGTTATATCTGAATTATTCACGTAAGCTACGACCATGTCTTTTCGCTTGGTCCAGCTCACCTTCCGCAGCTGCTCTGGGATCATCTTTAGGCAAGAAGCAATCCAACCTCAACTCCGATTTGATCTTCGCTATATTCGATAATCGAGCATGCATTCGACCGGTATGAGCAGCAAGGTGCGAGTTGACAAACAAGAATCGATGATCGGCAAGCTTGAGGCTTATTCCGCTGGTTAAAATGCTTGTAAGCTAATGTCTTGAAATGGCGATGATCGAAGGGCAGCTTACATTCCACCTTTATTGCCTACTCTGCCGCCTGCCAGACCAGCAGTAACAAGGTCTTTATCCAGTCCTACGAATCGAGAGAGTCCTGATCAGCTTCTGACTCTATTCGCACCGAGCTGGGGTTGGCTTTGAGGAGCTGACGGCTCACCTTGTATCAGATCTTCACACCCTTTATATACATACACACTCAGATACATCCCCAACAATCTCTCTTTGACCACATGCACATAACTTCCATTCCCCTGATTGGTAGATTGTATCTCATCGTTCGGAATGATTATATCAGGTCTCTGCATCCTCTTCTTACCGGCATGTGATGGAGAAGGATTTGTGTCCTTATGTAACTGTTCGGTGGCGGACTCGTCGATATCGCTTATAGAGGAAGAAGCAGAGGAAGATTCGAACGAGGATCGTGATCTTGCCAGTGGCGAGGGGGATAATTGGAGATTTGGTACATTTAGGATTGGTTTGGGAGGGATGGTGATTGGCGCAGTAACTGGGGTGATGGGTGCAGAGGCTGAACGAAGTAATGAGGGGTGAGTCGGGAAGGCGGAAGGTGGTGGATGGGGTAGGAAAGGTGTATCTCTAGGTACGGGCGAGGTTGAATTGTAGGATGTGGGAATGGGATCCGCCGTTCTTGCGTTGGGACCGCAAAAATAGTCTATACCATGACGAAGCAAGTTAGCGGTCGAAGAAGATGGCGAACCAAGGATTAACTCACCATCGAGCATCTGACTCCAACCTTTGGAGGCAGGTTGATTCCGATGTAGGAACGGTGTATGAGGAGTCATAGGTGAGTTGGCCCTTGATCTCTGGTCAGACGAATCTTTCGGTACATCCTCGTCACTCGAGTCATCTTGGTCTGCCGATCGGGATCCTGCATCATCTCTATCGACATCGAGAGTATCTTTCCTAAGTTTGAATTCAGGTCTTGCCTTTTCTTTGCTCTTGTTGGGTTTCTCCTTGTCTTCTACTTGATCATGGTCTTTAGCTTTATCCTTTTCAATGTCCCAATCTTCTCCCTCTTTCTCTTTCTCTTTCTCTTTCTCTTTTTCTTTTTCTTTCTCCTTTTCCTTTTCCTTTTCCTTTTCCTTTTCCTTCTCTTTCTCTTTCTCTTTCTCCTTCCTATGCCTCAGCGTAACTCCTTTCACCAACCCGCCACCCAAACCTCTAGGTGCCCCACTCAGCGTGGGGCATTCTTGTCCAGCAACAACCACTATATGATATGGATGCGCATTCTCCACAGGTAGTTTCGGTATATCATCGGTGGGCGATTCAGGTTGATAAGGGGGAATTTGACCGAATAATACTGAGAGATCGCCTTTGGGCTAAAACAGCCAGATACATGACATATTAGACCTATCCTGTTATGCTGAAATGGGTTGACTCACCAAAGCATCACCCATATTCCAAGTTACCATCAAAACCTTTATCGCATCTCTCTGTCTAGTCTTCGGTATAGTGATACTCTCCGCCGTGCTCTCCAAATTCTGATGGTTGTTATTATTACTGCGTTCATGATCTAAAGGATAAGTCTTGGATTTGATGAATCCTTGACTCGTCGATGTATGATCTTGATCTTGATCACGTTCGATCTTTATGTGCACTTCTGGTACTTCCTTGTTGGAGTGTGAAATTCGAGAACCACGCCGTGATCGAGTTGGCGAAGAGGGTCCAGCTTCTTTCTCATTATCGTTTATAGGCGGAGTCGTGGAAGGAGTGAACAAAGCATGTAATCGAGTCTTGACTCTTGATGAGGCGTCATTATCTTCGGATGGGGTGGAGGATGAGTCTGCATTACGGCGGAGTAGGTGGAACCGACGAGGCATATTGAAAGAGTGGTGTGAGGTAGAGGTACTGGTGGCGATCTCAAGCAAAGAGTACCATCAGCATGGTAGTCGGTTGCATGCTGCATGATGGGGAAAGATAATGATGGACACTCACAATACCAGCGAGGGTGTATTCTTAGCAGAGAGGGAAAGGAGGATAGCCTCTCCCTATCCTATCCTGTCCTATCCTACCTCGTCCAGCCTGGGCCAGACCACAACCGAAACAGCTAAACCGCACCCAAAGATCGTTTCCTCGGGATCTCCTCACAGAATGTTGTAGAGAATGCGTCGTGATATCATTCTTATGTAGCTGTTTTCTGCATGTGTATTGAGTGTTGTTGTGTAGTGAGTGATCAGGTGACTATTATATGATGGTCAAGTAATGAAATGATAGAATGGTGATAAATATATATATAGATGAACGAAAACAAAGGTTTGATTGACCTTTGTTTTGGCACAGACTGACAAGCAGACATTGGGGTAAATAATAGATAATAATCACATGTTACGTATGATAATGCGGGGTACAATCGTAATGAAACATTACCATGAGGTATCAAGCGAGGATTACAGGACTTTCTAATGTGTTTCAAGTAAATTGTAATGGGGTCTCATCGCGACCGTTTATCCGATTATCGGACAGCTTTACTCACCTCCATTGCCCATTTCCTGGACGAGCACTACTTGAACTGGATCTGTATCTCTCACTGTCGATGTCATTCTCATCATTGGTACATTGACTCGCTTGATCACTCATCGACTACGGCAACCACTCACTCCGCACGACATGGAAACACGCGCCCCGAATCCGCTTCATCTCACCTCCCTGACCATCCTCTCACCCTCAAACTCACCGCTATACGTCCACTCGTTCACTGGGCCAGAGGATGAACTGAGGCATTATCATCTGAGTCATGCTGCCGTGGATGTCATAGAGGAAAGAAGTGAGTGATGTCTAAGTATTTGATTTAAGATATTGTCATTGTGCCCCTGAGCTGACTGAGGACGATGGGACAGTCGTGATGACTTCTTCACCTACTAAACCTGCTGAATCGTATTTGGGTTTATTATTCTGTATGGAAGATATGGCTTTGTGAGTTGTCTTTGCGCTCAACTCAATATGATCCACCCAACTCCCACTGCTGTATAAAAAGTGTAACCGTTAAACATCATCTCCGATTTCACAGCTACGGATTCCAAACCACCACGAAAATACGCATGGTTCTTTCAATAGCACTGGTGGATGCCATGATCAAAGATGCAGATATCGTAGCGGTGAGCGAGCTTAGCGATGGAGGAGATATGTACTGATACCACTATCCCTTCCACCAACCACAGATATTCCGTTCAATCCATAACCTTCTCCTCAACATCACCTCCAACCCCTTCCTATCCCTTCCTTCCTCCTTCCAAGCTAAGCTCTCCCCAAGGTATATCGAGAACCAAGAACCCATAATATCCACAGACGGGAAGACGGAAAGAAGTAAAAGGAACGTTAGTATACCGGATAATAAGATGTTCGCGCTCAATCCTGAGGAAATCAGGGGAGAGTGGCTGAAGGATAGTATGAGGTTTAAGGTGGGGATAGAGAGGATAGGGGGGATGTTGAATGGCCGGGCGTAGGTTAGGTAAGGAAGATATGTATTTGTGAGTTTTTGTGAGGAATACAAGAGTTCTGCTGATTGGCATGGATATAGGTTGTACATTACGATTATCATGAGCGATGAATAGATTAGATTAGATTAGATGGTCATACACTGTGCTGTATACACCTTGAAATACTACCTCACAAAGCGAGATCGCCATCACCTTTTCCAAAGTTTACGGTCACAGACAACGCACTTCCAGCTCCGCCCCTCACCTGGAAGTGCAACCGTCCCATCTACTCTGTTCCTTACCAGACTAACCTCCATGGTTTACTGGTAACGGACAGACTAGTAAGATGAGATGACCCAGAATACCATCATATCACCCTTCGTTGACACGCTGCAACTAGAGCTCAATAGTCTTCGTGACAGATACGGGGCGAACATTTCGTTGGCTCTCCTCCCGAGTGTATACGTAGTCGACATGATCATATCATTGCGTTTCATGCATTATCATTATATACATTATACTTCATTCTTCCCACTTAAATGAGACATCGAGTGATTCAGCTATCTCCTCAAAAGAGCAATACCTTAACAAACCGATCGCACGAAGCCTCACATGACCCTCCTCAACCACCCAATAACCTCATTCCCCATCTCCCTCCACCTCTCATCCTCCCACTGATGGCCCAACGCCCCCTCAGCTCCATCAAGCGATTCATACCGATGTCCAACCAACGACAAAGCCAAGGAATCTAGGAACCCCTGTTTCTGCGATGTCTCCTCGGTGGACTCATGTAATGAGGGAGTGAGGTGGAATGTCATGGATGTGATAATTGCGTGACGGGCTGTGAGGGATGTTGACTGGACATAAAGGCAATATCAGCTATACGTACTACATCGAAAGATGTTTGGATCTCAGTTCATAACGACAGAGTCACAAAGGACAAGATGTGTGATGTCCAATATGTCCAGAAGAGATCCCTCGTGATAGTGAACGTTACTCACCAAATCACCAAAGCTCAACTTCCCTTCCAACTCATTGGAGAATTCTGGTGTTTGCCCATATTGCCATTCCCAAGATTTCAGCTCTTCCACCCCTTTCCATACTTTTGATTCCTTGACCCAATCAGGATTGACTTCGTTAGTCTCCATCTTCTTACTACTACTGTTAGAGTATACTTTTGCAAATTCAGATGTGACTGCATGTACGAAGTCGTCGTGGTGGATTGGGTTGGATGCGGGAGGTGGGAGATAATGGTTTAGGGTAGTTACGGGTGATCGGTGAGAGAGGATAGATTTGGTTTGCATATTTGGCTGAGATCCATCATTCATATCAGCTATTGATCCTGGTCTGCCGGAATCGGGTGAGGATCCAGCTGAAAGGCAATGTTATGCTCACCGAATTTGATTTCAACGATCTCCCCAGCTCAGACAAGGAGGACGAGATCAACATTGTACCATGATGATACGCTCGATGTTGGATTATCTTGTAGGCTGAGCCTGAGACGTGTCGTCGTCGAACAACATCAGATTCGGTCCTGGTCTACATACAGATATAAGAGAAATAAAACTCATCTTATACTCCTTCTCCCCATCTCTGATAATCACATCATTCCTCTCATTAACCGTGCATTCCTTTATCCCCAGCCTGTCCCTTATAGCTCTGGATACTAGCTCTGCACCGTGCGCTCGGGTGAATAGTAGACGAGGTAAGATTATTGAGAAGTTCGTATTTCCCATATCCTACTTTCCGAATCAGCTTCACTTTATCCTTTTGGATGAGGCGTTATTGGAAGCTAACGTGAAACACCGTTCCTCCACCTGATCTACGTCGTACTAATGGTATACCAGCTTCTCTTAGCTTATGGGGGGTAGTTTCTTTCCATGGATTCTATTACCGCTCAATATATCAGCTTCCCCCACTCTGCAGGATTAGGAACGAAGTAGAAAGATGGGGTAAATCACTCACTTGATTACGTCCTATCACCACACAAGGGAAATTACGATACAAAAACAAAACAGGCTGATCATGCGGTGTATTCCTCAGTAACCTAATGAGAGCTTGTAAGCTATGTTCTTATCGAGTAAAGCGATAGCTTACCAATCTTCGTATGAGAGGTTGAACCATGGATTATGACTTTCCGATATATACGTTACGGGCTATTAGTCAGTTTGATCAGCTACTTGGTTGATATAGAAGATAGAGAAGCAGCTGAGAAGACTGACAGCTCCCAGCTCTATGGAATCGGTAGCTGGTGTCTGAGGCTGAGCGGCTTTCTGTTCTCTCCTCGAGAGAGTGGTTGAGAACGGTCGGTGGAGGAGGGAAACTGCGAAGCGGGATGAGCAGGGTCGGAGGATTGCTTGTGAGAGTGATGCCATGCTTTCGTTTTATCTGATTCTCAGCTGGGATTGTTCGAATAAGAGTAGAAGGATGTCGTAGAGTAAGTGACACAAATGGTATTTCTCCTTTCTTCTCTTGTCTTGACCTGGTGGTCGGTCTACTGACGATTGACATCACCATTCTCAGCGAAGACGGGGTCAAATTTGAGGCACGTGCTATTGCTGGTACTGTTTGACGCGTCCGTGCGTACTCATACTCTGTCCAATGTTTTCGTCTATTTGGTAATCTCGCGTTTCTAACTATTTGACGACTCTCTTTACTCATTCTCACTCTCCCTTTCTCTCCTTCTTGTATATAGCAAATCATCAACATCCATCGCATCTCAACTGATCACTTTTTGTCTGGCCAACAGTCGAACAATCGAACGATAACACGCACCTCGAGCATACTCACAAAAGGCGTAACAAACAACAGTAATACCATTTCTTGGTCACACGAACAACCCAAACCCCAACTTCCAAGATGAACCGACGCGGTCATCTATCCACCAAAGTCCCACAAGTCAAACTTCGACCCGCTCCCGCCGGATCATCTCGAAAGGCCAAAGAGGCCTCGCCAATCAACAAGCATGATGAGGAGATATTGCGGCGAGCCATGGCTCATGCGGAAGGTAAGCTGTTCGTCCCCGCTTCAGGTCATGGGTATCGAGCTTACGTTTTGGATGTGAGTAGACGAAGAGAGTAGTACGGCTGCGTTGAGGAGGAACTCGAAACCCTGGAAAGGGATTACCATCACTTTTACAGGTGTAGAGAATAAGGTAGGTCCAGCTATTCCATCGAGACGCAGTCATTCCGGTGGTCATATAGCTGAATGATACTCGATAAATGTAGCCCGCATTATCAGCATTAGCCAAAGAATTGGGAGCGACGGTCGAGAATGCTCTGACGATACATGTCACCCATGTCGTAGCTGTGGGCTATGGCTCGCCAAAGTATTTGGTTTGTATCAGCTACAGAAATCGTACAACCTATAAGCTGATATCCTGCGTAGTATGCGGTCGAACATAATTTACCAATAATGCTGCCCTCATGGATTGAAGATGCTCATTCACAATGGTTGAATGGGGATGAATTGGATAACGAAGCAGACCACGAGGAACATAGGCTATTACCTTTTGTGGGACTGAAGATCGCCATGTCGGGTATCGAACCTTGTACGTCTTCCCTTTATCGGCACCACACACCGACCAGATCACACAGAATTGCTAATGCTCATATGATGAAATCTGATAGTGGACCGTCGTAAACAGCTGATCAAGTACATCGAGCAATACGGCGGCAAATACTCCAAAGACCTCGATCGAACGTGTACACACCTGATATCAGCCAAACCGACCAACGAACCCCGTTCTTCCGAAAAGGTTAAATGGGCTTTGAGGGAAATAGCAGAGTTGGAAGCTCGAAAGCGGAAAGGTGTGAGGACGGACGAAGAGGAGATGAAGATTGTTTATGAGGAGTGGATATGGGATTGCGTCGCGTACAATGGGAGGTGGAAGGAGGATTGGTATGATGCTAGAAAAGCTAGAAGAGGGGGGAAGGTGGTTGCTGGTATGTCTAAGCTTTCTCTTCGAACGATCAATTTCCCCCTTTCCTCATTGTGCTCGAGACTGTCCTCAAATTGGATGTCCGCTGACCTATATCACTGTACACAGAGGACGTGTTCAATGGTAGAGTTCATCTACCAACAGATAAGAAACCTGCAGAAGTGGTAGCAGGAACCGAAGCGGTAGACAACAACGAACCAGCAGTAATACGTAAACGGAAACGAGAATCTATCAGCACCCTGGTGACGGAGTTAGTATCTACAACAGGCGTTAAACCTACTTCAAGCAAAGACGTCCCCACCAAACGATCTGTATCGCCACATAAACCTGAAGAAGCAAAACCTGAACTCGATCGTAAACCCTCATTACTCCATGCCTCACGATCAACTTCATTCGCTACCCCTGCTCCACCTCCGCCTAGCAAGGTCGCACTAACTTCGGAGAGGACCTCGTCAATACCCCCTACTTCATCTGTTAAAGATCAGATAGACGCAGACGAAGATAAAGCGGGACCTTCCGATACGCCGAAGAGGTTCTTCGAGGGGATCAAGTTCAGTCATGTGATAAGAGAACAAGCCGACGGTTTGGAAAATGCTCTGAAAGAGCATGGTGGGATATTGGTGACGGATGAGAAGCGAAGAGAGGGGGAGAGGGTGGATTACATTATCGTTAGACTGTAAGTTTGGGCCCCGCTTTATCTGACTCTTCTTTGACCCAGTGAGCCGTAGGACTGTGGGGCTGATGAACCTTGTAGGTGCTCGGATATACGGCCTGAGCTGAGCGAGAACGATCAAGGTACGACTGTAATTACAGAGTGCTGGGTTGAGGGGTGTTGTTTCGAGGAAAGGCTGTTATCGCCAGATAAGCATATTGTATTCAGACCGCTGCCTGCTACTATGCCTATACCTGGTACGTCACATCCCCTGAAATTGAACAATGCTGATTGAGATGAATGAACAGGTGCATCAAAGTTCAATGTCCATCTTTCTGGATTCTCAGCTGAGAACAACGTATACATGCGGAGGTTGCTCAGAGCGATAGGTGAGCTGGCGGACAATCCAGTTGTCATTGTGTGACTTAGCTCATAACTTCAACCGGTAGGGGGACAACTGTCTATCAAACTGAATCGCCAGACGACCCATCTCATATCGGTAGCTACGACTGGACAGAAGGTTGAAAAAGCCAGAGAATGGGGAGTGACAGTGATGCACGAGTCATGGCTTGTAGCTATGGGACGGTCGGGTCAGATAGAACCGGAGGAAGAGCATAGACAGATACTAATCGCTCCAGGTATGTTCACTTTGTCAGCTAAGCATCAAACACCCATCGATACGAATCTGCTAAAAGCTGATAAAACACATCTATAGCCATAACCAAGGCATTGGACAAGACTCGGACAAGTGATCTTACTGCCAACCTATCTACGATGTCTGATCTACCTGATAATGGTGATTTCGCCTTACGACCTTCTTCCGCCAACCACAAACCTTCTACATCACAGATCGGAGTATCCCCTTCAAGGATGCTCAAACCTTCTCCTACGCATATCGATGATCCCTCAACATCAACATTGTCGATAGGGATGAATGGGACCAAGACGGTGGAGAATGTTCTCTCACCGCCAAAGCAGGAGACCGAGAGGATACTGAATTCCGCTTCGTCGATTGTGAACACCGATCAGGATAAGGAGAAAGAGAAGGAGAAATTATCAAGATTCTCTTCCGCACCTGTACCTAACGAATCTCTCCCTCTCCAACAACAATTGGGCAGATCTGAAAATAGCGGTGCGGGTGTGGGATCTGTATTGGGTGAGAGAGCAGCTTCGATGAGTAGTTTGAGTCCTATCAAGGCTTCTTCAGGAGGTGGAGGTGGGAGTATGACTGAGGCGCTGAGACAGTTGGCTGAGAAGGATTCGAATGTCCAGGGCGGGAAGGGGAGGTTGGTCAGAAGGGCTAGACCCAGTGCGAGGATCAAGGTTAGTTCTCATCTGGTACGGTCGTTCCTTGTGTGCATGTGCATTGTCAACGAGATGATCCATTGTCACTTGATGGGATATACGCGGATCTGAATTGGATTTTTGGAAATTTGATGCTGATTTCAAATTACGATCGCAGAACACCCGGTCACCCCTCACCAGCGTCTCACCAGCCGCATCTAGATTCTCTGCTCCCCCCTCACCTCCACCACACGATGCTGATATCTCGTATATGGGAGCTGATGGTACACCGGTAGATACAGATGGAGATGTTTGTATGACTGGTGGAGAATCGGGGGCAGCAGCAGAGGAGAGCGTACAGGTTCGGTATGTCGATGCGAACTCTGCGAGGGAACGGAAGAAGATTATGGCTATGTTTGGTGGGGGGGATGAGGAGGGAGGAGGGAGTGCGAAGAAGAGGAAGAAGTAGGTTGTGGAGAAGAGCGAGAAAATTCTGATCGCTTATACTGTAAACCATTGGGACGACTTGCATCAGTATCTGTCGTTGACAACTGGTCAGCTAGAATTCAGTGTAGCTTGTAGTGTACTTCTAGCTAGCAGCAGCTTGATGCCTTTGTGTATGTAGCTGAATGGCGACTACGTTTTAGGTGGCATGAGAAATGCAAAAGGAACGTTTTCACAAGGTCAGCCAGCCATGCGTTTACCTATTTCGCTTCTGCTTCTGTCTTATGGTGGTGATTCTCTTGGCATATTTGAGTATTCTCGTGGAAGTGGATGGAACTGCTTTCGCTCTCTGTGCTTATGCTTTCAAGATTATGGGTACATCCAACATGCTTGATAACCGGTCCAAACCTCTTTTTTTCATCGGTGGCGTCTTGTTTTGTTTCTTCTTTCTTTTGTGGGCTATCCCGTTATCTTCCGTGTTGGTGTTTCCTCCTTGAAAAGCATACGATTACAGAAAAAAACAGACGATCCCATACTATCGTGGTCGACTCACACACATCTCGAGGCAAGTCGTACTCTCACAATATCCTCGACTAGCTTAGCCTGGTATGAGCAGACATGTGAAGGAATAACGGCAAGTTCACAGCTCTATCTGTTCAGCTTCTCAGGGAAATAGACCTGGAAGATAAGCCCTTTTCCTGCAGGGGGGATTTGCTTATCTCCCGTCATCCAGATCACACATCAATTCCAGGCTTTGTTGGAGACTGCGAAACTACTACTGCAAATATACACACAGCACAGCTTGGAATGAACCCGTCGTGCTCGAGGTGTGAGGATGAGCGAGTACTTATCCTAGTATATGGCATGTCCGTTCTCACGAGTCAGAGCACGGACCATCCGCATCATGGTTAATGGAGTTGTTTTCTCATGTACTGACTAGTAGAGATGGAATTGAATTTGCCACTCAGGGTTTCTGTTTTAAGGGTGTCCTAGTCTGCCGGCAATGGTACTAATGATGTAACCGTATATCTTTCAATCTTTTGGTGTGAGAGGTTTTTACGAAGACATCATTCTCAGTTCACATCCACATTCAAACGTTTATTCACTCTTACTCTTCCACATCTTATCTTCTTCCCTCCTCTGATATCTCATCAAGATCATATATTTCTACTCGCTAGTCAACCCTATTCAAGCCAACGAGAAGGAACGATAACGAACGTGAGTCACCTTTCATCCACTTAGCAAAGCACAGGAGAGATAAGAAGATCCTACGGTCGGATTGGCTTGATATAAACAAACCTTATAATGTGATTCCCTCTATCATACCACTCTACTCTACTCTTCCCATCCCATTCCATCATCATATTGTGTTTGTTGATTTCAATCCTCTTGTCATGTCACACCCAAACACCACTTGTCTCAACTCATTATGTTATCCCTCTCCACGTTCTACCCCACCGTATCGTTCTCAGTGGAAGTGCGGCATCCCATCTTATTGCCCATCCCGTTGGTCCTGACCGCGCAACTCAAGACGTGAGGATTACTATGTTCCCACGCTTCGTGTCACCTTCCACTCCACTTGACCTTTTGTATGGTATCTTGATAGGTCATCCCTCCTTTTATCTTGTTCTCCGTTGAATTGAATAGGAAAAGAACGTTTAGCTGATCTACAGAGATAACATAGTCAAACTTCATTATACACCCAGATCAACTTGCAGAAACCACAATCACAACAGATAGATAAGATGTCGACCGAAACCGCTACCGCTCCTGCTCCCACCTCTGGCTCAGAGATCCCAAGTGAGTTGAACGTTTCTTTGTATCATATTGATACATGACTGATACCTTGCATGTGTTTCCTGTAAATAGACTTCAAGATCGTCGGTAAACTCGATGGAGTACCTGTAGTTCATGACTCTGTGACCTACGCTCAGTGAGTGATCTCGTTGCTTCTGGTTCTCAGTATGTTGTATCGCTAATCTGAATACGCTGCAGACAAGTCCTGCAGTCCAACGAGTACACTGCTAAGCTCTATGCCACGGCGCTTGCTCTCGCCAATAGTAAGCTTTCCTCTCTCCCATAGAATGTCAAGCTTATATGCCATATTACCGTTTTTCAGAATCGTACGAAGTTGCTACTCCCGTACTTGTGAGGACTAAACCTATCTTGGAATCTGCCGATGGATTGGCAGTAGCTACGTGAGCCAGCTTCGCTGTAATTCGAAGTGAGAAGCAATCAGCTGATAATCATGTTTGAAATGACAGTTTCGACAGAGCCGAAGCTACCTTCCCTTGTAAGTTGCTGAGCAAGTATAGCACTTCCTTATCCAACACTGACAGCAATTGTTGTCACAGACCCTTTCAAAACTCCCACTCAAGATTTGGTAGTTGTCAAACAAGCCAAGGGCATCTACGATGATGTGAGTAGTGCACAGTCTATACATGTACCACTTCCATCTGTTACATCATCGAGGCGTCGATATCATGATCTGCCTATTTCTGCCGTTGAAACGGACAAATCTTGATACTGATAAATACGTGCTCAGCAAATCCACCCATACATCGCCTCAGCCCAACCAGTCCTCACCGACCTCCTCGACAAGACCTCCCAAATCAACTCCGCCATCAGCTCACGAGCAGTAGCTACCGTCCACACCTCTCAAGACCTCGCTCACTCCCTCTTGGAGCAATTACGACACCTCGCTGAACACGGTCAAGCCCTCCCCGCGACATTGATCAACGGTGTTGGCAAGGTTACTGGCGACTTGAAGGAGATTGTGTTTGCCAAGGATGCGAGTATCCAAGATAAGTCGAACAAGCTTGCTGCTTATGTTAAGGTGAGCTGTCCTGTCGCTCTAGATCTTGCTGAGGCGAAAGCTGACACAGGAATTGATGTTGAACGGATAGGATCAAGCCAAACCTGTCATTGAGGAGATCTACAACTACGTCAATGCTGCCAAGGTGAGTTGCCGGTCACTTGAAAACCTGATTACGAGTAATAGCTCATTTTTGTTGTAACGATCAGATCAAGGCAGAACAAGAAGCCCAAGCGTTAGGTCAAGCCGCCAATGGTTCTGCTGAGAACGCTCCAACTCAATCTTAATCGGCTCCTTTCCCCTTTCTGTCCCCTTTTGAGTTTTGTATAGATGGTTCTCCTTCTTTTGATACATGTAGTGTTATAGATCTCTCTTTTGGTCCTGCGATCCATCCGTCTCTCCCGTATCGATTAGGTTAGATTAGGTGCCTTTGATAGGTTGATACAGTATAAACATTATGAAACAGATACATGCATCCGGTAAATAGACTGGTCAATCAATGTTTTACGGTTGACTTGGTGGCATGAGATACCGTATGAGTACAATTATATACAACTGTCCTATTAAAAAACAAGCATTGTTCCCTAGGTGTAATCAGCCCCAGCTCCCAGCTGATCATATCATGTACCCCAGTCTTAACACCATTAGATATTTACCAATCCCCGACAAGACCAAGCCCCACACGCACATGACAATCACCTAGACTTCCTCCTCTGTTCCTCCAATTTCCGCATCGCCACCCCAATCCTATCCTTCTTTTCCCTCTCTTCCCTAGTCTCCCCACTGACCAACTCCGATATTCCTATTGGTGTGGACCCCTGCGGTCGTTTCTTGATTTCCCCTCTTAACATGATACCCAGTCCTTTCGCACCTTTACCGACAGTTTGGAAGTGCGTCACTGCTGGGAGTGGGGAGGAATAGAGACGGTAGAGGGTTTTGTGCCATCTGAGTTGGCCTGTTAGGTGGGGTAGGAGGGAGTAGGAGGGGTTTGATATCTAAATTAGGGGTTAGTTTGGATCATCTATAATTCTTGGTAAGGGGATTTTGGGAGTATAATGAAGTAGATAAAATGGGAGTGTCCGATGAGTTGTATTGTACTGTGGCCAAAAAAAAGACAATCCCACTCACAGGATGCGTCGTCATTGGATCCAGCACGATCGGACCATCAGGTTTGGAGTTCTCAAAATAACATCGTTCTAGTACATCGCGGAATTTCGGTATGGCGTGAGTCATAAGTTTGGTATGGTATGGGCAGCTATGATGAGGGATAGGGATAGAATTAGCCAACACTCCCTTCTCTTATAGCTTGGCCTGAGACGGATGACCAGCCAACTCACGGCATAGCCACGTCCATGACTGGATTCGCAAGATTAAGCTGCTGTAATCTCTCTATCACCTGCAGTACTGCGTGATGAGTACCCTAATCATGATACGGTCCAGGAATGACAGCATCAGTAAATTGTTGAGCAGCATTCAGGTCTTAATGGTATTAACCGAGACCTCACTCACAGTAACAACCAAAACCTTACTACTATTGATTATCCCTGCACTAGCCCACTCCTGCCTTGGCCCAATCGTCCCCCCACTACCAGTAATTTCATTCTCCCTCTCCCAGTCCCTCTGCAAACTATGTATCTCATCCAGGATCAACTGCATCGCCCGTCTCCTCTTCAAGGGTGTGGAGGACGATTCAGCCTCGGATTCGGTAGATGTCACTGGTGGGAAGGGGTCGTCTTCCTCTTCTTGAAGCGATGGCGGTGGGGGAGGGGGAGGGACGAAGTACGAGGGAGAGGACAGGGAGTGGAAGTGCCGGGCGGAGAGGACGGTGGTTAGGTGGGAGCGGGGGTAGGTCTGGGGAGGAGAGGGTGGGAGGGAGGCGTATATCCTCTGTTGTGTGATACACAGATTAGCTCAAAGCACGACTGCCTGAATGATCTGAAATGAAAGACCACAACACTCACAGCCAGCCTCACTCCCGTACCCAGATCCAACCTCCCACTAGCCACCAAAGCAGTCAAAGTACCTATAAACCCATGTCCCGCAAGATGGGTCGTACCTTCAGGTAAGAGACTCGAAGAGCCCCTCTGTTCCTGTGTGGAAGCCAAGATGGCGATGGAGGAGGAGAGAATGAAAGCTGCTGTGACGTCGGGGCGTTTCATAAGTTCTTCCTTGAAATCCGACGATAAAAGTCAGCGAAATCCGTTGAGATCATATCTCTTGATCGATGTTTTATCGGGAGTGTACACTTCAAGGTCATAGGACATCCCAGATAGCTTGAGTGCTGATACTGCGCAACACTCACCAGACTCCTGCCCTCTACCCACCCCCTCATCCACCCTTTGACCTGCTTCAGACCCGCATCTCCCATCCCCCTCGTCTCGTACCCTATCGTCGCATCTGGCGATAAGAGCGCCTCGGAAGCTTCGTCCCATACCCTCAGTGAGGAAGGGGTAGGCGAGGTCGGTGTGTGGGGGTATGAGCCCTACGTCGAACAGATGATCAGTATGACGGATATGGAGGAATTGGATGGAACCCAAAGCAGACAAAGAAAGGAAAAGGAAATGATAACCCACCAATCCAGCAAACAAGAGACATTTGCCCGATTGACCAGTCTCGGACGATTCACCCCTTTTCAACCATGTTACCCAGTCTGTATTGGCTGCGTTGGTCGACGCGGCTCTTATGGACGGGGCGATGATGGCTTGAGAGGAGAGGGTCGTGGGGATATGTGGTATGCGCATGGTTTTGGTGGTGGTGGGAGGTGCAGCTATATGAAATTTGGGTTCATGTATCCGTGCGATATCGTGAGGATTCTTGGGTTTTCTTGGCTGTATGATGAGTTTCCGAGAAGCAATAGATGCCTGTTCGAGGTTTGTTGATGTTGATGATGATGTTGTGAAATTGACTGAATTTAGTAGGATGAACCGGGATGAATAGATAACGCAGTAACCGAGTACTAGCAGTGCGGGGTTATTCGGTCATTCCAATCAACGTCATACAGTACAACATGCAGGTCACTTGTCACTTGAACTTGTCTCGCTTTCCTTCATCTTCATCCTAATCATTGACACAGTACTACAGAGCGATTCTTGCAGCAACAGTGATTTCAATACCACCGCCAAAGTGAGACCTACAAGAGTCATAAACAAGATGAGTCAACTCATCCAGTTCAAGGTGTGAGTGCTTTCTGAGTCATTCATAAAGCCGTACCAGGTGACTAACCTAACTTGTGTCGAGCAACAGCACCGGAGATGTTCAGGTATGCTCATTGATACCTCTGGACCAGTGTGGAAGCTGACAGTTTACCACTGTTCATACAGGGAGTGAACTTCCGATCATACACCCAAAAAGAGTGAGCCATAAATATCTCATCCGTCCCACCGTCCGTCAGCATAGGAAAATGACTAATGGTCATGATGTGGTACTGCAGAGCCCAGAAACTAGGTCTAAAAGGACATGTGTACAACCACGATGACTCGAGCGTACAGGGTGTAGCTGTCGGTCCAGCAGATAAGATCAAGCAATTGTGCGTTTTACCTTGTATCTGGCAATGCGCAGCTGATTCATTCATCTCGCGGTGTTATAGCCAATCATTCTTATCCAAGGGCCCATCAGCAGCCGAGGTACATAATGTCGAGCTGATTCAGAACAAACAGGATGCAAGTGAGGAGGATATCAAGAGTGCTTTGGGTGGATCGACAGGATTCGAAGTTAGGCGGTGATTCATGAATCTGTGACGTAGAAAAGCAAGGAAACGAACAGAATCAGAGGAATCAACATTTACGAGAGTCTGTAGCATAATCATATGAAACACACTGAAGCAGTCAATCTAAGTATATGATAGTTCATGAAACAACCGAGCCATCATGGTTGGTGTCCAGCACTTCTAGCATGCTGCTTGTACTGAAGAGGTATCGAGGTCAAAGTGCCACATTGGTTTGTATGATAACTCCGCCTCCACCTCGTCACCCCACGTCGAGTAGAATGCAATGCAATGATCGCATCCATCGTCATGGTAACACTCTGGTACACTGTGGTAGCTTCTCTTGGATTCTTCCTTTCACATATAAACAGAATACATGCAAAGGAATTCAACCAATGTTCAGATCCCTTTTAAAAACTTCCACTAGATCACTACGTGTAAACCAGTACAGAAAATTTTCTTCCACAGCAATCAAAATGGGTGTAACCGTTGAAGTGAGCTTTCCTTTGAAGGATGGAGCTTCTAGCGATAGATGGAAGAAGGGATTACTGATTGATGCTTCAACCCCCCACAACAGACTCTCTCTCAAGGTGATGGAAAGACCTTCCCCAAGCCTGGTGATCAGGTCACCATCCACTGTGAGTATCTCCTCACTCCATACAGAATCCATATCCACAAGCACGGTCAGAGCTGATCGTCCACCCCTCAACTAAGACGTCGGTACCCTCCTTGATGGATCCAAGTTCGATTCCTCAAGAGACAGAGGATCACCTTTCGTCTGCCGAATTGGTCAAGGGTGAGTCCAAATCTCACCTGCTTTCATCTCCTTCCTTTATTCCATGCACTTCGTGGGGCTCAGCTGATTGTACTGTACTTGATATACAGCCAAGTTATCAAAGGTTGGGATGAGGGTGTTCCTCAACTCTCCGTCGGTCAAAAGGCCATCTTGACCTGTACTCCTGACTACGGTGAGTCGACTCTCTTACTCTGATCTCATATATATATACCCTCTTGTCAAATGCTGATAATTATATCAATCTGTTATAGCCTACGGTGCCAGAGGTTTCCCCCCTGTCATCCCCGCCAACTCCACTCTCAAGTTCGAGGGTAAGTGACTTCTACTTAATACACAACGTGGCACGTTCGCACAAGAATGTCGTACTGATATGACGGTTTAATAGTCGAACTCCTCAAGGTCAACTAAATGCCATCGAGGTAGAGAAAAGGGATAACAAGGATGTATAGAATAAGAAGGAAAATCGGGAAAGCGAAGTAAAATAAACATATACAATAACAGTAGCATGTATGGGTGGTGGAAGCAATCTCGCAGACGTACTGACAAAGGAGATCGAGCTTGAAAGGAACACAGCTTCTCCTTATCAACATTCAGTGTTAATGGTGTACAAACAATGCAGTGATCCTTTACTAGTAGGGAGAAATTGACCATTTCAAAGGCGTCTTTTCTGTGTGTGCGTACTGATGTTTCAGATTATGATTGGCTGATCAACGCTCAAATTGGTCGATAATATCATGATGCTGCACTGCTTGCCTTTCTTTTAATCGCGATTGTCCTTGCTTTGTGTACTTTACAGGTGGTGCGCTAATAAAATGGATCAAGGAAATCTCTCGTTATAAAAGATACATATCATACATGGTCTTATGATTCCCCCTTCCCTTCCATTCCAGAAGAATATAGATAACAATCAGAGTGATAACTTTTATTCTAAAAAAGAACACCTGACCAGTCACTCAACTTGATCAAGCATCTGCATAATGGGCGTTACTATAGAAGTGAGTTGACCACTCGTGTCATTCCTGCCGTCCATGGATCATCTTGCAAGTGCAGTGAAGTGAAACTGATTAGCGCACTTCGATAGACTATCTCACCAGGAGACGGAAAGAATTTCCCAAAACCTGGTCAAATGGTTGCTATCCCCTGTGAGTCTGAGTCTCAGTCCGATTTCTGGCATAGATGCCTCTCTCCGCTCTGCGCCGATAAACCAAGCACAACGGGGTGCAGATCCACAATGCATGGTGCTCGTATTGCTCGAGTCGTCCAGCCAGACTCATAAGTCAGATTAGGATTAGCATCAGATGAACGTTTAAAGCACACATATACTGATATACTTCTTTCCAATATCAGACGTGGGCACCCTCGCCGATGGAACTGAGTTTGACTCCTCAAGACAGAGAGGTCAGCCCGTTCGTATGTAAGATCGGAGTAAAG
Source organism: Kwoniella bestiolae CBS 10118 (assembly GCF_000512585.2). Taxonomy (NCBI): domain Eukaryota; kingdom Fungi; phylum Basidiomycota; class Tremellomycetes; order Tremellales; family Cryptococcaceae; genus Kwoniella; species Kwoniella bestiolae. The sequence continues at coordinate 1,595,622 of NC_089243.1, forward strand.
TGAGGCTTTACTTGTCAATCCATTTCGACTAGGTCCTTGTCCAATCACACATTCGCTCTCGTCAAATGGGATGATGGAGTTGACATGTGCCAAAATGTACTGATCAAACTCGTTCGGGTTTTGTATCTTTTTTGTTTTTCATTTATTTTTCGGTTCAACGTCGACTCGGTGACATAGCCAAGTGATCAAGGGATGGGACCAAGGTGTCGTCAAGCTCTCTCTTGGACAAAAGGCAAATCTAATCTGCACACCTGATTTCGGTGAGTGCTTTGTCACCCCGTCAATTCGAGCAGACATTGGGAAGCAATACGTGCGCTACGTTGGAGTGGGATGAGGATTGAGAAATTCAGGTTGACCGACTAATATATGATCTCACTGTGTCGATAGCATACGGCGAGAATGGTCATCCGCCTGTCATTCCGAGGAATGCCACCCTCAAATTTAAAGGTGAGTAATCGATGTGATCGGAGTGTGACGAAAGCTGATCATGCTTTGTTCTGGTTTTTTTATGACTGGGTTCAATTGTGCAGTCGAGCTATTGCAAATCCAAAACGCCTAAACCCCTCAAAAGTATACAGTACATACTGTATGTCAGGCTTTGTTTCTCGAAGTAACTCTCGAACGGGAAGGACGTTTGGCGATTGCAATACCTTTCAATATTTGTTACTTCGTACACTCATATCACATGTATGATAATATCTCATCCAGGATAGATCATCATACAGAAACTTATGTATAAATCCCCGCCAGACTATCAGGCAGCTCGCTTATCTTGCAATTGCTTGATATTCTGCTGCAAAGTATCCATTGACCATCTCTCCTTGACACCCACGGTGATCCTATCGTATTGGGTTTCAGGACAGTGCTACATCAAAGAGCAAATCATCAGCTCCACGCTACTAATCTAATGTGACTTGAATCCAACTCACACTATCAGCAGGAGGCGGATCTTTATCAAGATTCGTAGGGAACGAGTACCCATCGGAGATAGCCTGTAACAATGCCCTAGCCAATGGGTGGTCTACACCCCCTTCCAGCTGACTTGTATATTGTAACACGTGGGACCAGGTGGATCGTAGTAAAGTGGGATAATCAACACTCTCCATAGGTTTAGACCAACAAGCAGAGATCTGAAGGAGATTACCTATTCGATGTAGATTGGTGGTCCGATTCTCACCTGCGGCATGGAACAATGCTGGATTGAAAAAGATCGCATCTCCAACTTCCAATTCGCTCTGGACCATGTGGTTATGGAAGAAGTCGACGAATTCGGGATGACGATAAGCTAGATAACCATGTTCGAACTGTTGAGAATAAGGGAGCAATTGTGTGGGACCAGAGTCTAATGGCATGGGGGAATGGGCGACTGCTCCTTGGAGGGTCAGCATGGCTGAGGCGATTTGAGTGGGGATAGGGAATTTGGAGGCGGTCGACTCTGATTGGAATCCCAGATCTATCGCACAAGTGAAGTTCATGTATATTAGCGTCGATAACTCAGTCGATGTATTGATGGAGTAGTCAAGCTAAAACATACGATAATCTCGGTGAGGTTTTTGAGGTTGACCGCCTGGCTTAACGATGTTCGTTTGAGCGGTAACTTGATATCCCGGTCCAAGCCATGCTTCGGATACCAGTGCTCTGTACGTGCCGTGAGCCTCAGCAGATCGAATCTTGAACTGTCCGAAGAAGATTACTCACAGTAAGTCGTTGGCATAATATTTAACGAAACTTTCTGGATCCTCCACAGCATGCTTCTGAAACGAGTTCCAAATCCTATCGTTGGTTCCGGCCGCAGCGAAATGATCGCCCTTTGCATGTTCCTTCTCTCGTTCGATGATAGTTTTGAACACCTGATTCGTTCGTTCGATCACGTCCATATTCCTCTCAAAGCCTTTCACGATGAATACACCCGGTCCCGAACCTAGACATCTATGCAGCTCATCCATCACATCTCCCCTTGATTGATTATTTGCCCTTGATTTCTGTCGCAAATCATCCCCAGAGTACACCACTACATTCTTCGAGATCCCAATGGACAAGGGATAGTCCGAAGGATCTGTCGTCCTACTGCCTGCGTAAAACATATAAGCCAATGATCAATCATGACAACTACGTTCGGTATACATACACGTTTGACTGAATAGCTGCAAGTCTTCCTCTGTGAACGCTTGTTGGAGCCTTGCTCTGGTTTGAACTCTCATGTTGGTGGTGTTATCGCTCCACGACGAGACGCTGACTGTGTCTACGAACATCACAGATGATTGATTTAGTCTTGGTAAATGAAGTCAAGGCAATCTTCATTCGTTTACCCCACACGATCAAGCTGCTAATCTGTTAAAGTCTCGGACCGGATCTAAGCGTTCTCGGCAGGTTTCTTTCGTTTGGGTGTTTGGGTGTTCTATCGGGCGATTTAGACCGCCAAAGGTGAAGTAATCATCGAAACAGCAAAGCAAGTTCAGGTCTTCGGAATCGCGTGTCCCGAGTTGATCCTAGCAGCAGTAGGCAATATTGAAGCGTTGGTTGGCTCAGTCTCTTCGATCAGGACTTGCAGAGTAGCCTCAACCACTTCCTGATTGTTGGTGGACTCGTTGCTATCGACTTGGACCAACGATTCCTGGCTACTTGGAGCTGTATCAAAAGATCGTTAGCTAGTGCTTCAGAGATATGTTACGGACTAGGTCACTATTCAGCTCCTGCTTGACAGATAGCTTACCCCGGCAAAGGCGTCTGTTCAACACTCTCAGACCGAGACAACCCCGGATTCGTTCGGTGGCAATCACCGCCACTGTGCTTGCCACTGTGTTAGCAACTGTGAGTCTATCATTCTGACGCTCGCACGAGGGGGGCATGCTAATTATCTCTTTAGGGTATCGCTATACATACTGCATTACGCCCGAGAGTCCTGCTGGAAGAATTTTCGGGGTATCCTACAGTCACCAAGACAGGCTCGGATCAAGAGTTGATCTCGTATGACGAAGTGCAGAAACACAAGACTAAGGATGATTGCTGGGTTATCATAGATGTAATTCCTGCATCAAGTTGGGTCAATCGCTGGGGCAAGGTCTGACTTGTATGACTTAGGGAACCGTTTATGATGTTACCGAGTTCCTAGCGCAACATCCAGGTGGAGAGGGAATCATACTTGCGAATGCAGGAAAAGATGCCACGTGAGTGATACAGTACTGTAGGGCAGCCCATGTGCTCGGGCAGCTGCTGATAATGGAGTTACAAATCTCATGTAGAAAAATATTTAAGCCACTACACCCTCCCGACGCTCTAGATATGTTAGAAGAACATCAGCGATTGGGTCCCGTAGATCCACTGAGTATGCCTGAGGTCGTAGAGGAAATTACAGATGAAGATCGACGGATTGAGGAAGCGCGTAAGAGGCTGCCGCCTGTAGATGCCATGTTGCTATTGCAGGATTTCGAAGATTGGGGTGCGAAAGTCTTGTCTGGAACTGCATGGGCTTACTATAGGAGTGCAGGTGGGTCTCACGACTAATTTATCGGTATGGCTGATTTGTTTGACTCTTTTAGCTGATTCCGAACATAGTGAGTTCCAGGCAGAATGTACATTCAGTCTCGTGACTGATCTTGATTATTGCTATGATCCCAGCTTTCAACGAGAACTCCAATTCATACGAACGATATTGGCTTCGTCCTCGAATACTGAGGAAAGTAGGGAGTGGCGATACCAAGACATCATTCCTCGGTATTGATACCGAAAGCCCATTTTTCATCTCCCCAGCTGCAATGGCGAAATTAGGACATCCATTGGGTGAAGTCAACATCACGCGGGCAGCTGGAAGATTGGGTTTGGTACAAGCTATATCGGCTAACGCGAGTTGCGGATTGGACGAAATGATGGAAGAGCGTTTACCTGGACAACCGGTCATCTATCAGGTAAGGATCTCTACTTGCTTCTCATAATTTTCTGACGCTGATGGCCGGATCACCCTAGATATATCTCAACAAAAACAGACAAGCGTCAGAAGCTCTCTTGAAGAAGGTGGAAAAGCTGAAACCTGCTGCGGTCATGTTCACTGTCGATGTGCCCTGGCAAAGTAAGAGGACTTTAGATGCTAGAGCGAAACATGTCGTAGCTGTGAGCGGGTCTTTGTTCATTTGATCTATCATTACTATATGCGTGCTAACAATAGATCGTTTGCTCAGCCAGTAGTCGAGGATACGGAGCCTCAGCTAAAACCCTCAAAATCCCCTCTGGGCGTTAGTGAAGCTATCGGAGGATACCAGGATCCTAATCTGTCTTGGGATGATATACCTTTCATCAGGGTAAGGTCTCAGCACCGTATCTCATTCCGTCTCTCATGTGGGCTGATGAAAGATCGCAGAAACATATCAGCGTGCCCATAATCGTCAAGGGTGTTCAAACGGTCGAAGATGTAGATCTTTGCGTCAAAGCAGGAGTGGAGGGCGTCTTATTGGTGAGTTTCAGCTTGCGGGATGTGTTTGGGGTGTTCCTGATTTATCAAAACATGCAGTCGAATCACGGAGGAAGGTCTTGTGATTAGTGAGTGGGTCGACTATTCTGCAATAAGCTGGACTGATGTCAAAACTATGGGTTACAGCGCCGCTGCACCTATAGATATCTTATATGAGATACGCTGTCTCCGACCTGATATATTCGACAAGATAGATGTCCTAGTCGATGGCGGTATTCGGACGGGAGCAGATGTAGTGAAAGCTCTGGCACTGGGCGCCAAGGCAGTGGGTATTGGTAGACCGATCTTATATGCGAACGGTACCCATGGACAAGAAGGGGTCGAACGGGCCTGTCAAAGTAAGTCTTTTTCACTTCCTTGGCTTAATACTACCGTCCTGAATAACTTACCTGTTTACTTTAGTCCTGCAGGAGGAGATTAACAACACTATGAGAAATGCTGGTGCGACAAAGATATCGGAGATTGTACCTGAAATGTGCGGACCTGCCGGGCCGTGGGTAGGGCAGAATAGACCTCCATATGTACCGAATCCATAATGACGTGTCTTCGTGTATACATCATGCATCACCAATTTTTGGGCCAACATCGTCGCTATGGGACATGACGTGCATGATCAAATGACTTAAGCACCGTTATTCGCTATACAGGCCCTGAGATTTCGTGCGGGGCAAGAACGATCTTAGGTAATGAGTCGGGGGAAAACGTCACTTGCCGCAACCTGGAAGACAGTACATATCCACCGAAAATCACAAACATCCCGATGAGCTAGGACGAACGATCACGGACCGGATGACTGTTTCGACTGGCCTGGCCGATTGATTTCAGAACTAGTTAAGATATCTGACAAGCATAATACCATCTTCAATCGTCCAAGACCTGCTTTCTTATCACCACAAGCAACAGCGAAATTGTTTTAACATGAAGATCGAAGGGAAAGGTGTGTCCCGGTTTCGACTTGTAATCAAAGGGCGAAGCCCAAGCTGACGGGTATCGCAGCGTTCATTATCACCGGAGGCTGTGGGTCTATTGGAGGCGAAGTCGCTCGACATATACTTGCGAAAGGTGGTATCGTAGTCGTAAGTGCAGTATCGTTCTCAGACACCTCAAGAATTAGCATTCTTACCTGGGAGAATCTAGATCTTCGACTTGCAATCACCCGAAGAAGGCACCGCAAAAGTTAAGACATACCACGAAGAGCGAGCTTTTTTCATCCAAGCCAGCGTCGATAACTCAAGTAGATTAGAGGCTGCGTGCAGTGAGGCACTAAAGCTCATTCCTAAAGGATCTCTCTTCGGTGCTATTCACACTGCTGCTATTGCACCTGGTAGGAAATGGAGTAACAGATTGAAGGACAGTATCAACGTGAGTATTGCGCTCGAGACTCGAGAATGCGAGACGCGGTCCTTGGCTGACGCGTCCGATGAGCAGGATTTCGAGAAAGTCCTTCGTGTCAATGCGTACGGAACCTTCACCGTGAACGCTCATATTGCGGATGCCATCAATTCGCAGTATCCCGATGATGGGCCCTTCGCGCCCCGTGAGACCGAGGAAAGAGGTGTCATAATCAACATCGCCTCCGCCGTCGCTCATCCTGTCCCAGCAAGATGTATCACCTATGGTCCAACAAAGAGTGAGTGGAGTACAGGGAGGGTTTGGACTGATACATTGAATCGTAGCTGCAGTCATCGGTATCTCTCAAGGAATGGCGGACTTTTTGGGTCCTTATGGTATCAGAGTGAACACCGTTTCACCCGCAGTAGTAGCTTCATCCATCATGGGTCCAGATAGAATCGTAGGTTGATCATGAACACTATGAGGCAGGCTTCCAGCGTACTGATTCTACTGATTCTGTAGCCATACTTTGTCTCTGAGCTGGAAGCCGGTGCCATCTACCCTCGACGTGTCTCTCAGCCTGATGAGGTTGCTACTGGTATCATCTTCCTCATCGAAAACTCCATGATGAATGATTACGAACTGAGGATTGATGGCGGTTGGCGAGGCAGCAGTAATTGGGCTGGACCAAAAGATCGTAAGTATCACTATATTCAGAGTAATATGAAATATCGCTTATTAATCGCCGTCATCACAGCACGATCAAATGCTTTATCATTGGAGTAAGCGAAATTAGCTAGTAGAATTCGAAGCTCTGTACCACACGACCACGACTTTGTCTCGTCAGAATCAATAGCATATGCCTCGTTCAGATGATGCAACCTCAGACAAACATGCATGACGTTCTCATATTTCGCTGTACCCACGTTGAGCGATTCAGACCTAGAGCTCGGTATCATGCCTGCGAACTCTGTCGTAGAAGCGCTGAGATGCATTCAAAGCCAAGTCGAGTGTATAGCTCAGTTATCCCTTCTGTCTCGACGGTCCGATTCTGCCTGTTTTACGTGATCGAGCTTATTCCCCCGATAACGCGTCAAAACCTGCCGAAGGGCCCTAATCTTCCTAATCTTCGGCTAAGGAAGTGTGACATACTGTATTCAACACCTTGTCGACACTGTATTTTCCGTTCAGCTCCAGTGATGTGTTGTACATTATTTATGTCCTATAAATACTTGACTACCCAGCGTTACCTGCGAAGACAGTTACAACAAAGTCGTTATGTCTAGAGCTCTTGCGAATGCCCGATTCGGTGTAGCAACCGCTTCTCTCGGCTTTGGGAAAAGCCATACTATCCCAGCGAAATTCGCGGCATTGCAGAAAGCGAATTACAAATATGCAGAAGTTGGCTTCGGTGATTATATGTCTTGGGTAAGGAGTAGAAGACCCGACTTGTAGGTCCTTCCTGCCTCCTCATCTAAAGCCTGCCGGTCTGCAGCTTACCAGTATTATAGACCGCGATCAACGTGTCCCCAAGAATGGAAGGAGGCCGATGAGCCCGATCCGGAGGACGAGGAGATCTGGAACGCCATGTATGAAGAAGCAAGCAACTTCATTGAATTGGCCAAAAATCATGGTCTCAGTGTACTAGCACTTCAACCTTTGAACCAATTTGATGGATGGCCGGAAGGGTCGGAACGAGCTGCTTGGGTTAGAAGGAAGGCTGAACGGTGGTTGACGTTGTGCTCTAAGCTGAAAGTCGAGCTTATACAAGTAAGCTCAAGACATTTCTTCTTGCCTTAGGATGCGACACTCATATGATATGCTTAGGTCGGCGCGAATGATTATGCAGAAGCGAACGCCCCAGATAGCAAAACTGCCGAAGATTTACGATGGCTAGCTGAATTAGGATCCGAGCAAGATCCTCCAGTCAAAATCGCTTATGAGCCTTGGTGTTTTTCTAAAAGAGTGAACGACTGGGAGAAGGTCTGGGGACTAGTTCAACTAGGGGTGAGCTGTTCGTTCCGCCTGAAATCCCTCTGTGACATCCTCAAGCTGTTGCTGATTTACCCCTGGTTGTAGAACCACCCAAATCTGGGCATGTGTATTGACGTAGCGCATTTCCCACTTGCTCCAGCATACGGCTGGGATCCTACCACAGGAAAAGGATGGACAGATGAGCAATACCACGCAATGATAGAAAGACTGAAGAAGGTTCCAGGCGAAAAGATATTTTATCTTGAGATTTCAGATGTACTAAAACCTGTCAAACCACTGGGTAAAGGTAGTCCATATGATGCTTGGCGAGAGAATAACAACCCCGGCAGAGGAGACATATTCACTTGGACGATATGTGGTAGACCCTTGCCTTTTGTTGGCAAAGATGCTGGACGAGATGTGAAGAGCGATGATGATCTAGGTGGTGGAAGGGTTTTAGAGTCTGTCAGAGCTGTACTCGATACTGGGTTTCAAGGTGAGCTATAGACTCTTGCTATCCTGGAAGACTATGAGGAAAGAATCTAGCTGATCGTCATCGAAACATCAGGCCCGATCATGTGGGAGTTTTTCGAGGCCCCCTCAATGGAGAAAGATGATCCATCAGTTCCCGAGGTGTACGCACAAGCTTGCAAAGTCGCTGAAGAAGCTCTCATCAGGAATTTCCAACGGATGTGAAGTGATATGTTATGCATTTTCAGTTCTTTACTAATTGATCTTGCGCGTCCTGCCTTCATAGCATGTGTTTTCACTCTCACATCTGTTTGACCCGTCCACCGGAAATCATTTCAAGACTGTCTGTCAACTGAGATAAAGGCATCTTTCTCGACCGGCGTGAGTCTGTTAAAGCATACCGGCCCGCCGCAACAAGCTAGCAATCGGGTGTTTATGCAATTCAGCCCTGATCGGGGGAAATTCTGCAAATGCAGCACGAGGTCAGGCATGATATGGAACAACCTAAGTCGCTGATTTACCTCTTTTGCCATTCGTTGGTAATCATCGGAATATCATCTGTACAAGTGATCGCTGTCATTTAGCCGTATTTAGCCGTGTGTAAGCTTGATATATACGAACAGATACTTGAATTACTCGGTTAGAGAAAATCTCGACATAAGTCTCGTGCCATACGCAACAAAATGACAACGCCAAGGAAGCTGAGATATGCCGTCCTGGGACTCGGCAGAATGGGTCAACGCCATGCCTTGAATGTCGCTTTCAAGACACCCAGAGCGGAATTGATCTCAGTAGTTGATCCCCGACCCATATCATCAGAATGGGCTTCAACAAGTCTCCCGCCGTCAACAAAAGTATTTCAAGATTTAAAAAGCTGTTTGGAGGGGAGCGATGTTGATGCGGTTTTGATTTCTACCGAGACTGCTACACATGCGCCGCTGACTATACAAGCTCTGAACGCTGGCAAAGTAAGTTATCAGACCACACCTGTATTCGGCTGTTCAATTGAGGCTGACTGTTTGATCATATCATTGATAGCATGTCCTCCTCGAAAAACCTATTTCGATTGACGTCGAGACTTCCAGACAGGTTGTCCATGAGGCTGAGAAATTTCCGGAATTGAAAGTTATGGTTGGCTTCAGCCGAAGATGTGAGTCGAGTCGTTGATGCACCTTCTCAACACAAAATAGGTAAAAATCAGCTGACCATGAGTGTCATGCATAGTTGACGAGTCTTACCGCGAAGTGAAACGGATGATAGAAGAAGGAATATTAGGTCAAACACATTTAGTGAAATCTGCCACAAATGACCAATATGACCCTTCAGGTGAGCGATAATCTGTCAGGTCTCTAGGCGACAGTGAACGGCAGTTGACCAAGATGATGGGGAATGACCAGGTTTCTTCGTCAAATTCGCCACTTCTTCAGGGGGAATCTTTGTAGATTGCGCAATCCACGACATAGACTTGGCAAGATGGTTCTTACTGCCCCAGTCCGCTTCTACAACAGATGGCATGGTCAATAAGAAACAAGTCCGAAAAGTATATGCCCTGGGGCATAACGTCCGACATCCAGAACTATCAAGACTGGACGATGTAGATAATGGGATTGGTATAGTCGAATTTGAGAACGATACAATCCTGGTCGTGCATGCCAATAGAACGATGTCACATGGTCATGATTGCTTTACCGAGGTCTTTGGTACCGAGTCGAAAGTCATTGTAAATGGTGTAAGTCAAGCACATTCATCCACTTCGGGCCAATATCAAAGCTTGGTACAGAAGATTACCCGCTAACACGATATTGCCGTTTGCAGAATCCAACATTGAACAGAATCGAAATTAGAGACAGTCACGGTGTAAGAACTGAATCAACGTGAGCTATATCGTGTCAATGATCCCTATGTTAGGTGTTTTTGGCTGATTGCGAGTAGGCCAACTTATTACGAACGATTCAAGGACGCTTTCGTGACCGAAGTCAACGAATTTACTGATGCAGTCCTCGAAGGAAAACGTGAGAAGGCTTTCATTTATCCTCTGATCTTGATAGTCGGACAGTGACTAGATCTCGACGGAATCTTGGAGTAACCTGCTGACCTGAATGGTTGTAATCAGCTGTTCCGATCACATTGTTAGATTCATTGGAAGCAGTGAAGGTGGCTTCCGCCTTGCAGCATTCGTACAAAACCGGTCAACCTGTATTCTTCGGTGACGATGGGGAAGCTATTCTGACTTGAGGTGTAGGCGGGTATGGCAGATGGTACAGTATATACGATATTGTGAATAGCGGTATCATTATCGAGAGAATACATGACCCGGACATTATACCTTGACAACGTATGTAATTAGTCGGTTTCTGCTGTGAGATTAACCTATGATTCCATGATGCAATACGCAAACAAGGACACTGGCATTAAATTCCGGCTGCGGGGGGGAGAAAATAGACATGTACTGTATCGCAGGATTATACATCGGCCGCATTCATCCTGCATCTGATGTTGACAAAAGTGGGGGTGGCGAGACTGCATATGCTGCAGGCAAATTATACGATGATGGCATGACCGAGGTTACCAATCGTACAAGTCTCGAACAAGGGATACCCATTGAGAACTATGACACAAACTTTCTTGAACAGATCCCTGGCACGATTCGCATGAGCACACTCCAGTTGACAACATTGTCCATTGTTCTGCATGTCATGACATCTTACATATTACAATCCAGGAAACTACTTGAACCCAGAACTTGCATCTACCAGTTAACCTTTTCGGGGAAGAATTTAGCGATAAGACCCTCGTAGTATGGTCGAAGGGCCACGGGATCGGGGAGGGAGTCTGATTTAGAGTATAAATCGTAAGGGTTGAAGGCGAGTACATCCTTAAGAGCCTGTTTATCGTCTTCGTTCTCTAAATAAGTGTAGGCTCTCTCTCGGTGCCATGGGTAGAAGGAGTGATATCGGATCATGTGCAAGGCAGCCTTTGGGAGCGTTGATTGTTGTTTGCAGATGAGGTACTAGATACGAAGTGTCAATCGGTCTTCCTTCAACTGTGTTTACAGCAAGTACTCACAAGGTATTCATCATGTCCCCATGAGATGAGAACATTCTCCAAACCACATCCTGGCTTGTACATTCCGTATTTCGTCGAGTAAACAGGGTGGTTGAGATCAGGGTTCTCGCCAAAAGTATCGGAGTAAACGATCTTCTCTGTTGGGAATTCACATCCAACCACAAAAGTATCACCAACTACGTCCCATTGACCATCGGACCCAAAGAAGTAGAGGAGTTTTCCTAGATCATGAACAAGACCAGTGACTTGCATCCATTCTGGTTTTCCATCCTTTCTCATAGCTTCGGCTGTTTGGAGCAAGTGTTGGATTTGGGTGGCACTTGTATCGGGATCGGAAGCATCGACCAATGTGTTAAGGAGCTCCATAGCCTCCCACACAGACATGCTTGCTCTGGCTTTTTCGAAGACCTTCCTTCGAGCTTCGAGGTTGAATTCTACAGTTTGTTTGGTGTGTTGTTCGCTGAGATCAACACGAGTCAGCTCCAACCTCAACAACATCCAACATGATAGGCTCAAATGGCGATGCTTACATGTAAAATCGTCGAGAACTCTCGTTCGAGTCGACGAATTGTCTGAAAGTGGCTTTATCTTTATCACTGTCGAACACTGATTCGTCGTAGGCGTTATCGGCAGCCATCGCCTTGAGTTTGGCAACGTTGATATCGTCTACGGCATCGGAGATAGCATCGAATTTGGTACCTTTGGGATCTGCAAGAGCCATATCTTTCGTCAGTTTGGGCACATTTTGAGGCGGGATTTGGTCCAACTTACCATCTGATCGTACAAAAGCTGTGGTTGGAACGGCGATAGGCATCTTGAAAGGATTGTCTTTTGCTAAATTACTGAAGTTCTATGATGCGTGAGTTACAATGTTGCGTCTTGTGTATGATGAAATCGCCACAGCATATCTACATGCTGACTTTATATCTGATCCTTACAGGTTAATCGGCTAAAGTGATCTGCATCGAAACCTCAGAAGATTTCAAAGCGCAGAACCTGCATCAGAAAACACCGGGAGATTCTTCGTGCGCCATGTGAGATCATTACGGTAGAATTCACTAATCGACCGATGTGGAGCGTCGTGGAGCGGACTACAGTTAAGCCGGCGGTACCCCGGCCCGGAAGGTTTCCAAGGATTCTGTGAATCCCAATTACCTACAACACGGTAGATTTTGTTTACCCTGCTTGTCATTCGTCAGGCGTTTTTCTTCGTTTTGCTCCTTTCACCTACTTGTTGCATCACCACCGACTCCCTAATTCAGCGGTTCGATAACAACCCATTCCTCACGAAAGATGACTGAAGACGGAGAGAGTCGGGCTATCAAACAAGTGTGCGATTGGTGTAGGACCCAGAAGGTAGGCTAATTGATTTCCGATAGATAATCCTTCCGATGTGTTTGACGTGTACGTATTGGTGATTGCATCTTTCACCGGTTTAGGTCAAATGCAACCCGCTCGAAGGCTCAGATGTAGATGCTGCCCTACATGCCAACCTGGCTCACACTTGTCAACGATGTTTTCGTCGGGGAGAAAGCTGCACATTCACATATACACACAAGAAGCCGGGTCGGCCTTCCAAGTGAGCGCAACCTCAGGACCTAGTGTATGCACGTGCAGCTAATATTCTAAATGGATGACTCAGTGTCACCGCGCGAACCGCCCGTCTAAGCCGTTCTGTATCACCCGATCTTCAGCGTCGCGGGCTTGGTCAACAGCAAGGGCCGGCTAGGATCAACGGAGCCTCAACTGGAATTGACATGAATGACTTGGTATTACCAGAATTACATGCACCACTGGTACCTACCGAAGATTTTGGTAAGCTCCCTGCATCGTGACAAGTTGACGAGCAACGTACTAACCTCAGCGTCTACAGGGCAACCAGGTCCTTCAAGACTGACGGATCCAAATCAAAATAACACAGTCATCCAAGACAGCAACACAAGATTCGTAGAACAGCTCTTACAAGGGTCCGCGGCCAGTCCAAGCGGCAACTTCAGGGCAGATAACATCGTTTCTGCGTTGAGACAATCCACCCCATATTTCCACTTCCCTCCTGGACATCTAGCCAATGCCACGTTGCCTTTGAATGTCGAAGAGTGGGCGTCTTTTTCCTTTCGGCTACCGAACGATGTGGAACCCAATAACAGCAACCCAACTGATCTGAGTACAGGAAGCGTGGTGTTCAATTCTCCCTCAGCCACGACATCTACCGCTCAGCCGCCTATCCGTGATGATCAATCGTCAATAACAGGAAACAGTCCAAGTGAGGCTGCCATTTTAGCTTCTTTGAAGCTGACCGCGGAACCTGGGAGTTTCATGCCTATCGAGGTTGTGGCACCGTGGTCAGATATATGCTTCTTCATATCTTTGCACATGCGTCACCAACATGCTCTAGTTCCCATTGTCCATCGACCGTCTTTTGCACAAGATCTTTTATATCGTAGAGATCAGAAGGATGAGAATTTTAGGGGTTTTCTGGCGAGCATCGGTGAGTCCTTCAGCCCTATTACAAGTGTCAAAGAGCTGACAACCCCATAGTTGCTTATGTGTGAGTCCGCTGGGCTCAAGAACGGCAGACGGTGACTGACCTTCCTGCAGCATCTGCCAGAGCCCCATGAGCCTTGTCGGTACACATCATACTCGAGAGCGCCTGAAACGGATCCTCTTCCGAGCACACCGGTTCAGTCGAGCTTGTCAGTTGCGAAACAGCCATCAGCCAACGTTACCACTACTTGCATCCGTGATTCTGTAAGCTTAGCTCACTTTTTGTGGCATGGGAGTCGACTGACAAATCCATACAGGGATCTGATCTCGACACAAGCTACAGATGATACCACATCAACAGACCTGCTTGCAGCCGAAGCTCGTCGTTTAGTTTACACGCTACGAATCCACCGAGCAGAACCTCGTGAAGGCATGACACTCATCGAGAAAGAGATATGCCGCCGTATGTACTGGGAGGTCATAGCTATTGAAAAGTAGGTTTTCGGATACGGCTCGTAGGAAGTCAATCTTTAGCTGAGTACCTGTTTTTGAAGAACGCTAGCTCTCAACGGGGCACCTCTGATGCTTCTTGAGATGGAAGGAGAGCCACCTCTACCGATGGCAGTAGACGACGAATACATATCCGAGGAGCATAACTTCCCTCAACCAGCCAACAAGCGATCCTATCTCAGTGGCTTTATAGTGATAGCCAAGATGTTCCGGATATTAGGCCGATGTCTGCAGAGACATCGAATGTTCTCACAAGATCCTGGGATATTCGATAATCCTGATACTTCGCTTGCATGGATCGAGGAGGCGTTATCAGAGCTTCGAGAATTGACAGAAGGAGTCCCCATACCAACGGGAAATTCAGAAGCTCTTAGTGCGGATGCTCAGGCGGATCAACAATCTTGGTGGGGTATTCAGTGTGCTAACATACATATCACTGCGCTATGTGTTCGATTTGCTTGTGTGAGTTCATTCACTCGGAAGTTCATATCACTTAACGCTCGACTCATCATCTGTGTAGATTGACTTCCGATCAGCATTGATGCCTAGCCATGACTCACCATCTCAACGGCAGATGATGGCTAAACGAGCCTATGATATACTGTCTAGGTGAGTCAAGGGCATAACAGCATCAATCTAACATGTGACTTAGTATACCAATCGATTGCCTCGCATCTAATGGTCAAAGCTTGGTGAGTCTGCGCATCGGTGGACTGTCGGCGTATTCGAGGCATGCTAAGCGTTTCGAGTTGCACAGCGAGGCAAGATTCTGACGGTGGTCCTATCCTTGCTGACCTTGGCGTCTGACCCGAATGACATGGGTGCACATGTATGGGATTGGTGGAACCTTGTGAGTCCTCTGGATACAAGACTAAAAGTTGATGACGAGAACAGTATCATAGCGTTCACTTCATACAGGCGGTGCCAGAGAATTGCCAGGCTTGAGCATACAGATAAGAGTCTTTGTACATTTGGGCATGCGTCCCTTGTAATCCTACCGTTTGATGTGGCATTGTGCTAATTTGTAACTATAGTTGGGACTGAGAAATGCGTTGAGGACATGTATGAACACTGTTGCAAACGATATTACCTGCGGAAAAGAAAGCAAGGTAACGCGAGATGCAGAATTTTGATCATCTTGAGCACGCCGCTATAACAGATATTCTCTGAGCCCGCAATTACCCGGTTGCACAAACATCATCTATTGATTCACCCGGTGCAACACATTTTAGAGTCGACCGATAATATACCTGAGGGCGCCCAGCGCAATCACTGTCAGCAGCAGAATACGGCCGTGAAGAGGTAGTCACGTTGAGGAGCTTCGCCCATGATCTTCAGCCGATGTTTGCTCTATTTGACCAGGATCCTCCGATAGCGGACAGCATCAATCCCGGAAAAAATAGGAGGGGTCGTCAAGATGAAGTCAATCCGGCAGAAAGTTTAACAGAAGGACACGATATATAACAGAGTGTATCCGTATGATATGCTGGTCTTTCCACAAACTCTCAATTCTGTTTGTCATCCCTCTTTCGTTTTTGGGTCATGCTAAACATGATCTTTAATAGCTCCCATTTTCATGTCATCTTGTCATCAACCTACTTCAGCGAGTCTTTTCCTCTGCAGCCAAGAGTTTGAACGCAAGCTGGGGTGTCCAACTCTAGACTGACAAAGCTCCCCCTGCTCCTGCGCACGGCCCGCTACCGATCTCGTCAAGACTGTCCGGGCCGCTTCACTTTGGCGGGCCCATAGCCTGGAAGAAAGGGGGTCTCCTGATGGATGGGGGAACGCTCTGCGGGATCTTGCTATCTCCACTGAGTATACTCCAACGCAAGGTGAAGGCAAATCTGCCGATGCACGATTCTCGGCTCAAGTGACCGCCACTCTTGGCTTGACTGTTACCATTGTCAGAAGAGAGTCTCATTACCCCTCATCACGTGAAGCTCTATGACGATTCATTCGATCACAACTGGTACGTCATGTGACGATCTTCAACCGGTGGGTTTTGGCCAAGTCTTCTTCCCGGCCCGGATGGATCGGTGAGTTTCATGAACGTAATGGATGGGGTGTCGGGACATAAGAAGCGATCTCGCGAGAATCCAATAGGTTAGATGGCACTGCATACCTGCAGAGCAGCTTACCCCGAGGGGGCCCTGCGCATGAACAGTAAGTCAAAAGCCACAAAAAAAGCATAACGTGTCATTGATATTGACCGTCTACGATTGGAAGTTTCAGTCATCCTATTCATATAAATACTTCGCTAATTTCGAGACAATTGGATTCTTTTCTGTTCTTCACAGAAGATCTGGACGATCAATCACCTCATCAAGCTCGAGACATACTCATCACCATGGGACATCACGATATCGTTCTTGCCGAGCAACCTTCGGAAAACATCCCCTCCGAAGAGCTCAAAGGAGAAGGACAACATGTTACTGTCGCTCCACATGGCTCAAATGGTCAACTCATTGTAGGTATCATCATTTCATTTCGAGCTCATCAAGTAGCGACGATGCTGATGGCATGCGGACTTTGCAGGACGAAGCGGTCATCCATGCTGAAGGTGAAGACAAAATGACACCGTACTTGGTCTTCTTGATTGCGGCTGTGGGTGTTGTGTCAAGTACACACGTTTCATCGTCAGCTGATCTTCGTTAAATTCTACTGCAGGCCGCTCTTGGTGGTTTCCTGTACGGGTACGACACCGGTGTCGTTGGGATTGCCTTGCCTTACGTCGGGACTGATTTGGGTCGAGCTCTTACCGACCCTGAAAAGGAAATCGCCACTGCCGCTACTACCATCGGTGCAATCATCGGTGCTGCCATTCTAGGTTTCTTCGCCGATCGATGGGGTCGAAAATGGTGTCTGTTCATCGCTGATGTCTTGTAAGCTATCTCTTTCAAACAAATATCGACAAGGTGGCTCACCTGTACTATCATAGCTTCACTGCCGGTGCGATCATCATTGCTACAAGTTTCTCCCTCGGTCAACTTATTGCTGGTCGATTGATCCTGGGTGTCGGTGTTGGTGGTGCTGCCGTCATCTGTCCACTCTATATCACCGAGCTGGCTCCCACAGCTGTCAGAGGTAGATGTGTCGGTACGAACGGGTTCTTCATCCCTTTCGGTCAGACAGTATCCGTCGCCATTGGAGCCGGTATGAAGAATGTCCCCCATAACTGGAGAATCTTATTTGGACTCGGTGTGGTCCCTTCCCTCATCCAACTTTGTCTTATGCACAAGCTTCCCGAGTCCCCTCGAGTGCTCATCCTCAGAGGACAAGATGATAAGGCTAGAGCAGTACTCCAGCAAATCTACAAATACGCTACTCCCGAAATCATCGAGCTCAAGCTGGAGGTAGTCAGAGCTCACGTGGAAGCTACCACCGTCTTGGAGCGAACTACCACTTTCATGGAGAGATCAAAGAAGTTATGGACTCATAAGCCCTATAGAAGATCAATCTTGGTCGTTTGTATGATTCAAGTCTTCGGTCAATTCACGGGTTACAACACTCTGCTATACTATGCGGGTGATCTTTTCGGTTTGGTCGGTCTCTCCAATGCCTCTCTCGGTGGTCTCATTCCGTCCATCACAAACACCTTCTTCCTCCTTGTCGGTATGATATTCGTTGACCGAATCGGTAGAAGAGGTCTCCTAATGAAATTCGGGCCTTTGATGATCATTGGTCTCCTGTGGTGTTTAATCGCGTTCTATTGTAAGTCGAGTAGACCACACACATTCCAATACAGATAAAGAGCCATGAGCTGATCCAGTATTACTTTATCTAGTCATGTGCAGAGAGACTGGAGGATTCCTCGTGCACGGTGCAGTCTACGCTCAAAGGGATGTCGGTCTCGTCATCGCCGGTATCGTAGTCTTCGTGATGGGTTTCGGATCAACATACGCCCATCTATGTTGGTACCAATCCGAATATCTCGCCCTCGAGATTAGAGCGATCGGTTCAGCTATCTCGACTACAGCAAGTTTCACCGCCAACTTGGTCGTGGCAGTTACCTTTTTGTCGGAGCTCAACACCCTCACGCCATCGGGTACTTATGGCCTTTACTTGGGATTCATCATCATCGGTTATGTCCTTGCGTACTTTTTCTATCCCGAGACTAAAGGACTTTCCATCGACGAAGCGTTCAGTCTTTTCGAGGATGGTTTCGGTGTCAAGAAGTCTCAGAGGATGAGGAAGGAGAAAGCTGAAGCTCAGAGAAGATACAGGGAGGAAGGTGGCGAGGCTGGACGAGTCGCTCACATGAACTCACTGGGTGCTAAACCTGAGCACGCTCATATCGAGAGAGCTGGGCCAGTGTAATGGTAGGGGAATAGTGCATAAATGTCTGGTGTTCATGGTGGGATCATGAACACCAAAACAAGGCCCGGAAGCAGAAGGGAGAAGAAGTATTGATCATTCTTGGGGATGACGTTGAGCAGGATCGTCCAGATTAGTCTCTAAACATAGTTTCATATTGGAAAGGTTCGGACATCAATGTACAACTATCTACGATTGCTGCATGTCTGCGATATGCATTTCATGTCATTTACATTTACCAAAGTTCTCTGCAACGTTGCAGCAGTAGCACGACCTTTACGCAATTCCGCACATTTGCAAGTCCCTCAATCGAAAATGTTCTTCTGCCGCCGGTTCGGGGGTTCCTCGGGGAACGAATGACGTTATGATCGGGAGGTTTAGCTCCTTCATATCGGTCGAATTGTACGACAACCCAAACATATCAGAAGTATCACGTTCATCATTACTTCATACCGCAATACGTAAACATCTTTAATACGAGTATATGATATAAGCCTGAGAAGGAATAAACAAATCAAATTGTACCAAATTAGAATGTGAATGTGAATGTAACTATAACTGTGAATGCAATCCCAAACCAAAAGAATGAAAATTTAACCCATCTTAATATCTATCTCTATGTCCCATAGCAGACTTACTTCTCTCCCTCTCTCTTTTCTTCGCTGTCGAGAATACACTTTCCCTATCGCCCTCCAAGGCTGTATGTATATTACTTATTGGTTTTCTCGACGAGGCGTTCGATGGTCTTCGAGTGGACGAGCGCATCGACCAAGCTCTGATCGAGGGGGTTTGCGATCGGGCGGGAGTCTTGGGTACGTTGGGATGATCGTGGTGGTGATGATGGTCTCCTACGAGGTGTTTACCATCGCAGCATGCTAGATATGAGACAGCAGGTCAGCACGGATTACTTCGCCAGTGATCTTGAACGAGGAAGAAGAGAGATTGGGCTCACCCCTAACATTCTCCAACCCCTCAAAACTCTCATCCATCTCATCCCCATCATCCCTACTGACCATATCAAACTCATCCTGATCAGCTATCGGAGCCCCCTTGTACGTCCCCTTATATCGATGTCCCCCATGGATCGTAGCAGGGACCTCATGTCTCCTCATATACTCATGAGCGGCTGTCCCAGCTCGTTTACTCATGGAGGTTCCAGGTCGGACGTTCGACATGGCGCTGGTAGATCTGACAGCTCGAGGAGTGATATTGTTCAGAGACTGTCTTTCTGATCCGAACGATCTGAGCGACATAGGTGATTTAGGTGGAATATGTGAGGTGGTGAGTCGGCCTTGTTCGTCTGGAATCGATGAGATGCCTGTTCGGGAGGTGTTGTGCTTGATGCTGGATTCGGCTAGGTGGGATGTACTGGAAGATGCGTTTTGCTGTTGCAAGAGGAATTGAAGGGCCTAAATCATTGGAGGTGCATCAGCTAAGAACTCCCTGAAGTACTGCGACTGGGAGTATACGGGAGAATACTCACCGACATCCACAGATCATGTCTCTCTTTGTTCTCAGCAGTAAACTGTATCTCTCTACCAGGCGTAGCAACCACGATACTCTTGTTGAACAATCCAGGTGGCTGGATATTAGGATCCTCGATCGCCCTCACGCTAGATATGAACACTTATCACAAGCAATCGTTGTCAGCTTGACACTCATCTTGAAATTACCAGCCGAAGATCCACTCACCAGACTTAGCAGAAGATTCCGATACTCTACTTGATCCCGGATCCTCTGAGCTCCAATATAACGTCTTGGTATAAGGATGCACCCAGAAGAACCGCCTATGTCTGTTAGAAGATTGACCTCTACCAACAGTCCTTCTCGTATACTTATACAGGTATTCACCAATCATAGTCTGGGTGATAGCGTGGATGGTCGAAGGGTCTGTTGAACCATGTTGAGGTTGAGTTGGTTGAGGTACAGTCTCCGCGTAACTGTCGAAAGAGGACAACGAGGGATTCCTATCATGCATATCGGGGATTTGGTCCATTCCCGATATGCTTGATGAAGCTGAAGCGTATCCACTTGAAGAGACCACCTTGGTCGCTCGGCGCTTGACGCTCTCTCTCGATTTAAGCCAGGTATCATTATCGCCTCTTCCAGGTGTTGATTGGACTGAGTGAGGTACCTTGAAGCTCGTTCTTGAAGGTTGTCGCTGGGCAGATGAGGGAGGTGGCATCTCACCTGCTGCTCGCATGGCTGCGGCGGATGAGGACGGCGCAGTACGCGATCCATGTCTGTTCACACTCATTTGCATGGTGGGCGTAGTGGCACGTTGCATGAAGTCGTCAGGTGGAGGAGACATGGGTCGAGGTGGTGGTCCAGTAGACATCGTCTTGACTACTGTATTAGGAGGGGGAGGCATGTCAGGCGGAGGGGGAAGAGAAATTCTAGGCGGTCGACTCCTGTCAGGAGCAGTTGAACCGGTAGGCGAAGAAGGTGGAAGACCATTGATAGTAGCAGGCGAAGCGAGATCTCGAGTTTGGGGTAGACCAGAATCAGAGCCGGCAGCACCGAGATGTTCATTGGAAATTCGTCGACTGCCTCTCTTACCCAATGAGCCGGGGGCAGGAGGAGCCTTGAGGAAATCGTAGTTGGTACCAGGGTTGACTCGGAAGAGCGAGATATCAGGAGGCGGCGCAAGGGGTGAAGAGTATGTTGAAGGAAGAGGTTCAGTTTGCATACTTGAATCAGATTGATCGGTCTTGAGTTGCGATACTGGAACTTCAACAATCTTCTCGATTGTAACGATCCTTTCGACAGGTACTTCGATGGTTTTGGTGACCGTGACGAGCTTTTCGACTGGTACTTCCACAATCTTCTCAACCTCGACGATTTTCTCAACAGGAACCTCGACAATCTTCTCCACCTCGACCACCTGTACCACGGGCACTTCAACCCGCTTCTCCACCTCCACGATCCTGTCCACAATCTTCTCCACCTCAACCGGTACCTCGACGGTCTTTTCCACAATCTTCTCGACAACCTTTTCCACCTCTTTGGGAACCTCCACGACCCTCTCGACAACCTTTTCAACGATCTTCTCCACCTCAACAGGCACTTCAACCCGTTTCTCAACGATCTTCTCCACTTCCACAGGAACCTCAACCCTCTTTTCCACCTCAACGGGGACTTCGACAATCTTTTCCACTATCTTTTCAACTTCTACAGGTACCTCGACCCTCTTCTCGACTTCCACTTCCTTGATCACTTCCACGATCTTTTCGACGATCTTTTCAACTTCCACCTCTCTAATCACTTCAACTTCTTTGGGTATCTCGACAATCTTCTCCACGATCTTCTCCACCTCGACAATCTTGGGTACTTCAACGATCCTCTCCACGGGTTTCTCGATCTCAACGACCCTTTCGACGACCTTCTCAACCTCGACGTTAACAGGTACCTCGACGATCTTCTCAACTTCTACGATCTTCTCCACAATTTTTTCGACCTCCACAATCTTGGGGACTTCCACGATCTTTTCTACGATCTTCTCAACCTGTACTTCCTTGATGATCTCCACAGGCTTTTCGACCTCGACGATCTTCTCTTCGATCTTGGGTACCTCCACAATCTTCTCAACTTCCACAACCCTGTCAACGGGCTTCTCAACTTCCACTATTTTCTCCACAGTAACTTCCACAATCTTTTCAACAGGTACTTCCACAATCTTCTCAACCTCTTTCTCTACTATCTTCTCAACCTCCACGATCTTAGGTACCTCCACAACCTTTTCTACCTCTACTATCTTCTCGATTTCTACGATCTTCTCCACAGGTACTTCTACAATCTTCTCAACCGGTACTTCGACCCGTTTCTCGACTTCCACAATCTTCTCTACAGGGACCTCAACAATCTTCTCCACCGGAACTTCCACGATTTTCTCTACGGGGACTTCAACCCGTTTCTCAACTTCCACGATCTTTTCTACCTCCACGATCTTCTCGACGGGTACTTCGATGAGTCTCTCAACCTCGATGATTTTCTCGACTTCAACGATCTTGTCAACAGGAACCTCCACCCGCTTTTCGATCTCCACGATCTTCTCCACCGGAACTTCGACGATCTTCTCAACGATCTTTTCCACCGGAACTTCAACGATCTTTTCGACTTCGACCGGTACTTCCACGATCTTTTCGACTTCGACCGGTACCTCCACCCTCTTTTCGATCTCTACGACCCTCTCGACTTCCACAGGTACCTCAATAGTCTTCTGAACTTCGACGATTCGTTCGACCGGTACCTCAACAATCTTCTCAACCTCCACAATTTTCTCCACAGGGACTTCCACGATCCTATCAACAGGAACCTCAACGATCTTCTCAACCTCCACGATCCGTTCTACTGGAACTTCTATTATCCTCTCCTTAGTCTTATGAGCCTGTTTAGCAGCAGCCCATCCACCGTTGTTATTGCTAACTCCAGATAATTTGATTCCACGCATCGTATGTTCCCGTTCTCTACCATCTTCTCTATCCGAGTCTGAGTCTGCGGAAGATTCGTTCGGCCATTCCTGTCCAGTTTGATATGCTTCCGTATCGGTGGGCAATTCCGAATGACTCTGCGAAGGAGTTAACGTTCCAACGGTCTCTCGAGCATCTTCATAATCCGCTTCAGTGTCTGTTCCAGTCATCGTAGATATGGAATCAGCCACAGAGTGAGATCGAGTGAATACATTGGCCAATCGACTGGGCATAGGTAATGGTACAGTCTTCTTGGTAGGCGTAGCATCTCCCTGTTGGTTTGATGGGGTCGAGCTGGAAGGTCCAGGTCCAGCATCTTCATCTTGTAGTGTCTCATCGAACGAATTTCGTTTCGGCGTTTGCAATGCCCATTCAGCAATTGATGCATTGGACGCTGCCGTGGTCATTATGTGGGGTGCACGTAGAGGATCTTCTTGAAGACCGAGGTTGGCAGAGGGTACGATGATCTTCTCGGGTTCCCAATCATCTGTCATCATAGCTGCGTCGACGTAGTCGACAGAAGGTGAAACGATCTGGGTACCAATTTCATCCGCCAGAGCACCGCCAGCAGGAGCCATGAAGCTTGTCTGTTGACCGAGACTATCTGACGATCGGTTGGACAAGCTGGGCGAGTTGAAAGTATCCATTGAACTGTTATTCTGACCGAGTACTCGACCAAGAGCCTCACCGCCTGGTGTACCAGGAGTAGAAGGGGCAGGACTACCTGATACGCCTCTAGTCCTAAGAAGGTCCGGGGTTCCTGAGCTGGCAGAGTTGAAGCTCTTGTCACCAGGAGTACTGATAATCGACTTGTTGAATCCAAGTTTTCGACCAATGCTAGCTGCGATACCTCTTCCTCTTCCTCTTCTGCCTCTTGTGGATCCTCGCCCTCGTCCACCAGCTCCGATCGTACCTTCATCATCTTCCCAATCGGCGCCAGGTGTTCGACTTCCGAATTCGTCGACGCTTTTCTTGAAGGATAAACCACTGGTAGACCTGTTTCTGATGTTATCGCTTCTTAGGATTTCAATTTCTCTTTGAGCTTTGGCAAGGTTGTTTCGCAGCTCATCGATCTCATTGACGTACATCTCGCCGAGAGGGGATCGAGGGAAGGGTTTAGAGGGAGTAGGGTTTGGCGAATCAAAGTCGGATTCGTATAGTTGAGAGGGCGAGAGAGCTTTATCATTATCGTCGAAGCCTGGACCACGTTTGGTAGGACTGGTATTACCTTTTCCTCCAGCAGCAAAGACATCTTCATCATCCTCCACACCATTGGGACCAAGCATACCGGGACTGGCACTCATGGACTTCGATAATCTTCCTCGACCAGCACTGACTCTTCGTAATCTCTCACCGTTGAGCTCGGTAAGGAGATCACTCTTATCTCGTTGTAATCCAGCAGTGGTCTTTCTAGCCTGAGCCATATCGGTTTCATGCTTGACTTTCAAATCTTCAACCAACTGAGCGTTCTTCTCAGCATCGGTTTTATATGCTTCAGCAGCTTCCCTAGCAGAAACAAGTGTTTTCGTGAGTCGGGCTTGTTCAGCATTGGATTTGGTGAACTGATCCTGGACGTCGGCAAGGGATGATCGTAATTCTTGCATGTTGACTTCGAGATTCCAGTTCTCCTCCTTATATCGTTCTACGCATATCGCCGTCAGCAATGTGTGAATGTCAAGGATGGATAGCACTCACCAACACTAGACTCGGCAGCTCGTACGGCATTCAATATACTTTGCTTCTCCCCTTCCCAATTCTCCTTTTCTTCAGTAAACTTTTCCAACGCACGATCCCTCTCACTCAACAGAGCTTGGAGTCTTCTGACTTCCACTAGCAAGTTCTGCCCAATCTCAGTGGCAAATTCCATATCTAATGCACGATGCTGGGCGTTTCTCTGACGACGGGTAAGAGTACTGGGAGCTGCAGCTTGAGAGCCTTTGGAAGGGGAAGGTACGGCTAGTGAAAGATCTTCGTCTGGATCCGACGCCTGTTACCAAGTTAGTCAATGATCCAGGCAATACATGTAGACAGACTCACTTTTCCGCCTAATCCTCTCATCAGATCTTCATTTTGATTCTCCCACATCCTCATAGCTTGATCCAACTCCTGTAATTTCTCTTTCGTATCCTCCCTGATCTCCTCTTCATCACTCTCGTCGGCATCTTCAAATTCCCTTATCCTTTCTTCCAGGTCTTGTTGCTGTTTCAAGATCTCTTGACCCATCGTCCCCAGTGTCTGCAGCTGGGTCGACTTCTGCTCGAGCAAAGACTGCAGATGCTGTCTCAAAGCTTGACCTGTCATCTCTTGTCTCTTCTTCTGCGGCGAGGGTGTCCGAGCCATTGATGCGATGGACCGTGAGGATGGAGGAGCAGGAATGGGGTTCATGAGATTGGGACGCGATCGCTGTCGAGGCAAGTTGCCTCCCAAGGGAGGTGCTGCGAAGGGATCGTCCATGTTGAGTATGCCCGTAGGCTCTGTAGGAACGTGAGAAGTCTGAAGAGTAGATATTAGCCAGCGAGAATTGGGGATAAAGTATCATGGTTACTTACCAATTAGATATCGTTGTTTTTAAAAGGCAATCGTGGGCACTGTATGCAGTTGATAATCTACTGAGGAGAAAAGAACAATGAGTTGATGTCCGCAGATAGGAGGCAGTGTTTAAGAAGTAGGAATGTGTGCGTGAGGTAGTCAATCAACTAGCATGTGTGAACAGGGAGCTTGGATCTCCCTGCTCTTTTTGGACTGCAGATAGAGTATGCAGATGAGATAGATGCAAGAACTTGTCTTGGGAGCGACTCACCTCGTCGACACCTGTAATCTACTGCTTCTTCTTATTGTCCTAACGATTTTACTGTAGCTTCCTCCCTCTCACTTACCTGTTGAGATGTTGCTATGTACGTGTATGTGAAATCAGCAACAGGAAGAGAAGATGATGTACTTTTGAAAGTGGTTTGTTTGTTTATGTTTGGTCCTGAGCGTAAACTAGGATTTCACGCGTCGTGGGGTAAAGCCAGTTTAGGCATGCCATTTCGGTTATTTAAAGCGCCTATCTGATTACTCCTATTTATCCGGTGGCAACAGTCCGCGACTGATGTTGTTGAAACATGAAAACATTAAAAAACCAAAGGATGATGTCAACCTCACCTTCTCCTTCATTCTTGTCCTTCCTGTCCTTCTTCCGTCCTACAAAGATGACACCTCCTTCTTCTTGATACTCCCATCACATCCCAATCTCGTCTTGCCACTCTGATCGAAAGTACTAGCCCCGCTATGTCGGCGGGAGTACTCTCTTACGCTCTTCCAAGCTCGACGCCTGCCGAAAGGCCATATACGAATCTCATCAATTCAACCCAGGTAAATCAGCTGCCTGATAAGGAAAGATGTTGTACCCTAGCTGACTAATTGCGGCGAACAGTTTGCTCGAAATAATTTTAGACCTCAACAGAGGGCATGGCGACGGACAGTTTCTCCTCAGGAGAACCCCGGTGCTCTGAAGAGGAATTTGAGAAAATGTGAGTTGACATCAGCCTTCGGACATATGCCTGTATGATTTCAACTGACGACTTTGCATATAGATTGGGGGCACGATGATTTTAGACATCCCCAGCTCGAGATCTGTACGGATGCTATGGGAGGATGCGATTTGATCGTTGTAGCTCCCACGGGTTTAGGGAAATCGTGAGTTACCCTTATGATTTGATTTATTTCCGCAGAAATTGTACACTCTTCTCTCTCTATCTCAAAGTCTCTCTTGATCATTGTTCTGAGAATCTGTCTCGATCTTTTGTTGACATCTTTGCAGGCTATGTTTCCAGCTCCCAGCAATAACGATCGAACACGGAGTAACCATCGTAGTCTCTCCTCTTATCTCCCTAATGGAAGACCAAGTGAATCATATGGTGGAGAAGGGGATCAAAGCTGTAATGCTGAAAGAGGGTATGAATGAGGGCGATCTGAAGGAGGTATGTTCGTCTCATTTATATGCTTATCATCTTACCCCGTACTCACATCGCGCGATTGTCAGATTCGTCGTCAAATGTCGTTGGGCCATCCTGATATTCGACTTCTCTACGTTACACCGGAGAGTCTGTTCAGTCCTAAGCATAAATACATGTTCGATATTGCGTATAGACAGAAACAGATGGTCAGACTGGTGGTTGACGAGGTGAGCTTTTCCAATTTGTCTCTCGAGTGAGAAATCAGCTCATTCTGCTCTATCTAAACAGGCACATGTCATCTCAGTGAGCAACAATTCGAGAGCGCTCTCGTAGAAGCAACTAACATTTCATCTGACATAGGAATGGGGACTGGATTTTAGACCTGTAAGCTGGATCATCAGAACGTCCATGAAAATATTCAGCTGACTTTGCTACAGAAATACAGAGAATTAGGCAACTTTCTCAAAGAATATCGAGGAATCCCCGTCACCGTAAGCTAGTTATCCTATCGTGAGTCGAAAATGAATTTAGCTGACTTTGCGCTTGGCAGGCTCTTACCGCTTCTGCTACTCAAGAAGTAAGAACCGATATCATACAAAGTCTAGGCATCAAGAAAGGATATGGACAATGGGTTATGCCTTTCAACCGATTGAACCTTTTCTACGAGGTAAGCTGTCAATGACATTGGTGAACCATATAGCTGATTGTTCGCAGGTCCGATATCAAGGACGAGGTAGCGCGGGAGATGATGAAGAGCTAGAAGATCAGAAAAGCACTGTGGAGGAAATGGCAGACTGGATAGAAGCTTATAAATCCAAGGCGAAAGCGAGAAACGTAGCAAATGGTATCAATCGACCATGTGTAACTGGAATCGTATATTGTAGAACAGTCAAAGACGTGAGTCCGATTTATCGAAGTTTGCATTATACATAAGCTGACCCAATGATACAGTGCGAGGCAGTCGCTGGATATCTGCGAGAACGAGGAATCAAAGCTCAACCGTACTACAAGGCTCTTCAAGCTTCCAACCCTGTCACTCTGGCTGCCTGGAATGAGGGAAAGGTCGAATGTATAGTAGCGACTATCGCTTTTGGAATGGTGAGCTACTTGCCATGTTACGAATGGGTTGATCAGCTCATAATTCGCGTCTCATTACCCAGGGAATCGATCAGCCGCACGTCAGATATGTCGTTCATTATGATATGCCGAAGAGTTTCGAGGGTGAGTCAATTTCATCTGATTGGCGATCCGACTTGAGCTTAGAGTCGTTCTAGGCTTCTACCAAGAAACAGGACGTGCTGGACGAGACAGACATGTAGGCTAAATCCCCAATTGTTCCTATATATCTTGCTGACAAGCGATCGAGCAGATCTCGCATTGCCTCATCTTC
Source organism: Kwoniella bestiolae CBS 10118 (assembly GCF_000512585.2). Lineage (NCBI taxonomy): Eukaryota > Fungi > Basidiomycota > Tremellomycetes > Tremellales > Cryptococcaceae > Kwoniella > Kwoniella bestiolae. The sequence goes on from NC_089243.1 coordinate 1,624,035, forward strand.
TATTGTGAGTTGCCGAGGTTCCTTTTCAAATGATGGTCTCTTGAGCTGACGTCTCATGCCAGCCCGTGAGGATGCCAGAAAGGTCCGATACAACCATGAGCTCAATGAGAAGAAAAGAAAGAAGCAGAGTGCTGAAGAAGAACCCGAAGACAAAACCGAAGATATTCTTTCGCCAATAAACAGTTTCAAATCAGTACGTCCAGCATTGACTTCGCCCTTCTAATATGACGTTGTTACTGATGATACTGTTCAGCTTCAGCATTTCCTTGAGAACACCACCCAGTGTAGGCACATTGGAATCTGCAAGTACTTTGGTGAGAAGATCGATCTTCGTGATCCGATTGTCAGGCTTGCGTACTGCCAAAGCATGTGCGATGTAAGTTATAGCAAATCAAACCTGCCGAAGAAGTCATGTACTCACTGTTCATTTAGATATGCAAAAACAACAAGAAAGTCAGAACCACAGCTCTTCAGCTATCTGAGGGTGTGGAGATTGCCTCACAGCCTGAAGAGAAGATAGTCGAGCTCCCGCCACTTCCTTCTGCCGATCCGCTTGATGTGATCTCCGAAGAAGGCTCGATCTCAGATTCGCTCTTACGTCTCGGCGATGATGCGTCAGACGGATTCGATCTTAGCGATATCGACGGTGACGACGTTGCCGTCCCTCAAATTATCGAAAACGCTCAACCATTATTCATGCCAGTCTCATCCAGCTCTTTACCCCCTACTCCACCAGCTCAACTTCGTCCTCCCGATCTTCTAGCATCTGTCAAACCCCCTTCTTCAGCCAATCGTACTCCCGTTCCTTCAATCCGATCCATCGCTTCCGCGAAGAATAGTCCGCTAGTACCGGCAAGTACGAAGAGTGCGTCGTCCACTATAACTATCCCCGGATCATCCACGCCAAGTTCAAAAACCAGCGACAGACCGGCAGTACCAGTATCGCTCACTCCGGTCCTACAGAGAGACCTATCAGCCGAGGCATTACGTCCAGCCCCAGAGAGGATTTTCCAACCCATCCGAACGAGAGATATCACCCAAGTGACACCCCACAGAGCGGTTGCTGGACCAGGACCAAATACCGTTGCATTTGCGAATGATCCCGCCAATGACAGGAGATCTCGACAAAATTCACCAGTGAAACGACGAAGGGACCAGGTGGAATTGGTCACGCCTGTACGGGGTGTAAGGTACATCGATGATTCCGAGGAGGGTACAGCGTCGGAATTGAAATTGACGAGAGAACAGCGGATCAAAGCGGATAAGATGTTGAATAGTGTGGACCCTGTTAGAGGGAATGGTCCGTTCGCATGTTACAATCAAAGTGAGTTATGTGCCAATCATATGATGTACAGATCGAGAGAGGAGTGGAAAGCTGATGTTGAATTATGTAGCTCCGACTAGTAACAAGTTCCGTAAGATCTCATCCACCCGAGCGAGCTTCAAGCCTCCTATTGCTAGATCGCCTAATAAAATAAGATGTGACCTTATACAGGTACGTCATGTCAGCTTTCAGTGAGATGTGGATGTCAAGTAAGCTGATATGGTTATCGTACATTGGCAGAAATCCGCTAGAGAAGCCGCCGTGAAAGAAATGACGGACGCTCTGATGGGATGTTTGGCGAAAGGTGATTTAGCTAGGAAGTTGCTGAAGGGATGGGGCAGGGATGAGAAAGGTCAAGAAAGGTGTGTTAGCTGTGTTGTACTACTCCTCCCAAAATGAGACCAGGATAGATAGCTGATAAGTTTTTTTTTTCTGTATTGAGATGGAGGTTGATTGTGGGAGTAGCACAAATGATGGAACATGGTATGTCAGCTATCTTCTTATACCTGTGATCATCAGCTGATTCGATCTGGTAAACGTAGAAATAGCAGATACGTCGAGGAACGACCCATCAGGATATAGTAAGTTCCACGTCAATTCCCAAGTATCCTACGGATTATCTTTGAGCATGTACTGACACCGCCCTGTGATTCTCGTGAGCAGAAGAACGAATCAGAGGATTCAAGAATGCCACTAAAGCCCTGCGTTCCGCCGAGGCAGTCAAGATGATTTCGAAAGGCAGGTTGGATGAGTTGGACGATGGGAGTGCTGAGATTGTGCATCTTAGGGCGTTGGAGCGGTACATGAGGGGATGGGTGGGCGAGCGGGAATGAGTGTTTGGTTCATCATTTGAATCGAAATCCATCCCTTCCCCTTCTTCCCGCTTCGTTGGTATGTGGAGACCTCGACGGTGTTGTAATTCCCCCTTATTCCTGTGATAAACCCATACATTGTTGTTGTTGTATTATAGTATCTTCGATTGATATTAGGTAAAGAAGTTACATGTCAAGTATGAAGATATCATCGCATGTCATGTCACATCCATCTCCTCACTTGTGCACCACCACACCAAAAAAGAAGTGCGACCCACAATCAGGAGAGAGACCGGACCGTTGAGAAGAGGCTATTTGTATCAAAGATGCATCACCATAGAATCGATTATATGCATTCTAATCCACGAAAGAGAAAGATATATTATACCTCCATTTCTCGATTGCCACTAACACCAACGCCACCTCCACCCAACACTACCCCTCCCTTTTTCTCCTTGTATTTCCTCATCCCATATCTGACACCATAATAACTAAATAAAATAGCAGCGAAACAACCAACGATAGCTGCGCCTATATACCCCGATTGATCGTTTGCCTACATCACCATAACCACATATATCAGTATTCCTTCCCAATGATACGATACGGAGGAGGTATATCCCATGAGGTTCAAGGCAGAGGAGATAGTATACGTCCAGCGAATTCCAGTCCAATGCAAGGAAAAGCCAACTCACTCTGAACCAAGCTCTCCACCAACTTCCTGCCAGCCCCCCTCCATTCGGATCTTCAGCTGCTTCGGTGCATCGCTGGCAGTTCTCGCCTATTAGGCCCATCATCGTTATAAGGGATATACTATTTGGATCGATCAGGGGATCAGCCAGTAAAAGGTGTACGAAGGATGTGCAAGGGACGACTCACCTCAAGGCTACCAGGATCGAGAGGAGGGTAAGGATAATAGATAAATTAGACATTGTTTGGGTCTTTACTCTTAACAACCTGTCTGTTCTCATATCCCCACCACTGATTTCCACATTGGGGTTTTCGGGTTGTACGTCCCGGGGTTTATGTTGATCCCTATCCATTTCGATCTCTTGCTGATCCTCCCTCTCCAACACTTCAATCTCACTCCTTCCTTGTTCTTGGACATTCTCTTTAGTGGAAGAAGGCAATACAGGTACAATGCTATCTTCCACCAGACTATCCTTCGAATCGCCCTCCCCCTCCATGGACTGTAACAGCGCTAGTTTACCTTCTGGGGTATCGGTCGAGGGGGTCGCGTAGGCGTATAGCATAAGGATGGAATCTAGGGAATCTACTAGGGACATGCCTGCTGTGAACTGCGATGGTGTTATCAACTACGTTCGTGTACATTGCCCTTAAAGATAAGATGGGTAGCTTACCAGGAACTGAATGATATGTACCAATAGACAGATATGCGTCAGCGTAGTGTCTCTCCGTCCTCATCTGATTGCGTTGTAGTGCAGATTCACTCACAGGTAATATGACGATCTTCCCATGGTTGATCTCTTTCCCATTAGGTCCTCTTTGAGCCACCGCTGAGATAGCCAAGAGAGCAATGGATGAGGCCGTGTCGAACCCTGCGTAACCAAGAGAAGAACTCTATCAGTCAAAGTCCCTCATCAAAGTAGGTCAGACGGAAGTTTGAAAGGTCAAGTAGACTTACCAAACCCAAACAATACACCAACAGGGTACATCTTCCAACTCCTATCCACAGCTCTCAACACAGGACGGATGATCCGCACCATACACCCCCCACCGTGGATCTTGGTCGGGTCATTCATCTCATCTTCTATTGGTAGACCGGCTTGTTCTCGCTGTTTGATGGCTCGACGTTGGCGGATGGCACCGATAAGGAAGTAGATGTTTATACATGCTATTAGGAATAGGAAGGAGGATGAGACGGAGGCGCCTATTATACCGCCTACGGAGCCTACTTCTGTAGGTGGGGAGCGTGTCAGCACAGACCCTTTAATTGCTATCAGGTGTGTGTGGGGAAACTTACTATCCAGCTTGTCGTATATATCCACACTGTCCGGGCCTTTCAGCTACTATCGCAAAGGGTGTTGGACAAGGTAGCTCACCTGACTGCAATAGCTATGTTCACGACTATCACGATGGTTGAATGACCGAGAGAGAAGAAGAGTCCTGATCACGGATCATCAGTCACATCACAATGAGCGATGGGCAGAAGAGCAGAAGAAGGAAGAGGAGGTACTTACCACAAGTGATGGGTAATTGACCTAGACTGACCAGTTGCCTCGTAGCATTATCAATAGCTGAAATATGATCTGCGTCTAGACCTATGAACAGGTAACATCATATCAGTATCGTGCTCTAGCTATGGCTATATCTTCGTACAGATGGCCAAGTGACTCACCGTGCCGCAATCCGATTGTCTGATGAAAGCACAGTATGGACATACATTATCAGCTGTTTGGTCTCCTACGCGTGACCGTTAAGCAGACACACCCACCCAAGCAAGTAATGCCAATCCCAATAACCCATCTGCATCCCTAAAGCATATCCCAGCAGCTATCCAACATATCGCATTGGCCAATAACTCTCCACCAACGAGCAAGATGGATCGACCGAGTAGAGTCAATTTGCGGGGTGATCCATCGGGATGTTTGGCCCATTTGGGTCGGGGTATTGACTTGACCATCCTGCGCTCGGTCGGCTTAGATGTAGAGCTCGTTGTATCAAGATTGGAAACGGAAAGCTAAGATGAGATGATGGTGTACCTTCACGTTGCATCAGCGATAAATCATCACCATGCATACATACATCCCTCCATTTGATGGGTTCTCGTGTGTGTGTGTGTGGTAGATCTATGAATTTCCTTATCACCAACTTTTGATTCGACGTTATACTAGCATACTTTTTAGCGCGCCAAGCAGAAGGGCTATACACGCCGTGGATCGCGGGTAGAGGGTAAGATAAGCGACATACCACCATACATATCACGTGATGTACACCCCACACCTCTCGGAGTACAGATGAATGTCCGCTGTCAACATCGAAGATGATTGGCGTCAGGTGGATGTTCTTGACTTTCAACTGTACATGGAAGCTCAACGCTTGTATCATCTCAGTATCATATCAGATCGTCAAAGACAAGGTAAGAAAGGGAATAAGATGCCTCCTCTTCAGTTCTGGAAACCCGGAACAGCAGCTCCAGGTGAGTCCCTTCCCTTCCCTCCCCTACCTCGTCCTTCTTTTGACGACCCAGATCCAAGCTGAATATCTGATACCAATCATATAGGAAGTTCGCTGGATAGGGACAATGAATCCGAAGGGTCACTCCTGCCCTCTATATCATCACGAAACGAGCACTTATCCCTCGAGGCGCAGAGAAAGAGGCTACCAATTTACAAGCATCGTGAGAAGCTGTTATGGTGTATTGAACGATATCAGGTGGTGATTGTAGTAGGTCAGACGGGGTGCGGTAAATCCACTCGTAAGTTTACGTCCCTAACTTTACCCAGCTGGAAAGAGATGGCTGATCCATAAGGATGAACAGAGATACCGCAGTACCTGCACGAAGCAGGCTGGACATCCCAGAATCACGTCGTAGCATGTACTCAACCTCGTCGAGTAGCTGCTACGAGCGTTGCAACGAGGGTAGCTGAGGAAGTGGGATCTGTGCTGGGTGACGAGGTAAGCTCTCCCACAGTTTTCAGCATGGCAAGTAGCTTATCATAGTGTTATGGGATTGTAGGTCGGATATAGTATACGATTCGAAGATCTGTCGTCGTCCACTAGGACTCGTATAAAGTACTTGACCGATGGGATGTTGTTCAGGGAGACTATGCTGGATCCTTTGTTGAGCAAGTATAGTGTGATCATGGTGAGCTATACCTCGCGGAGTCCCCGATTTGAGCCGAAGCTGACTTTCTTTATGTGTTAGATTGACGAAGCGCATGAACGAGGTGCTTATACGGATCTGTTACTTGGTCTACTGAAGAAGTACGTTTGTTTCAGCTACGAGATCCGACAACCAGGCAGCATATAGCTGACTTGGAGACTGGTTTAGGATTATGAGGAAAAGACCTGAGTTGAGGGTGATAATCTCCTCAGCAACTATCGACGCGTGAGACTGCAAGCATAACAGTATTCTGTATCTGTGATGCGTAGTAGCTGATGACATATGATGATGTAGAGAGGATTTCTTGGAATACTTCAACACCAATGCAGATGGTTCAGATAGGTCGAAAGATGATGCTACTAGTATGTCTGCTACCAATACAGCCAAGGATGTGAACTAGAGGGAAAGCTAACTCGTAAGTTTCAGTCGTCAGCCTGGAAGGAAGGATGTTCCCCGTCGAAGTTTGTTATTTGAAGGAGCCGTGTTCGGATTACGCGGAAGCTGCTGTACAAACTGTATTCGACATACACATGAAGGTCAGTTTTTCACCCCGGCTCTGCCCATTGCAAGTCACTCAACTGATATGCGTGTGATGCAGGAACCAGCCGGAGATGTACTGGTCTTCTTGACAGGAAGAGAGGAGATAGATCAAATGATACAAGAGGTCTCGGATCGTATACAGACGTGAGTCAGCTAGAACTCGAGTAGGGATCTTTAGCTGATGCACAAGAATTTGTTGATAGACTACCTACATCCGCGCCTCAGATCCTCGCATTACCCTTGTACGCAACTTTACCGCCAGAAGAACAAGCCTTGATATTCGATCCCCCACCTCGAGATACTAGGAAAGTGATCTTTTCAACCAACATAGCAGAAGCGAGTGTGACGATAGACGGCATAAAATATGTGGTGGATTCAGGATTCGTCAAGGTGGGTTCTGGAGTCAAGCTTTCGTTCACATCCCGCATGCTTTCAATCTATCAAGCTAATACATCACTTGACTATAGTTGAAAACATTCAACCCCAAAACATCAATGGACGTGTTATCCATCGCACCTTGCTCCCTCGCCTCAGCAAACCAAAGAGCAGGTCGAGCGGGACGTACCTCCCCTGGCAAATGTTTTAGACTCTACCCATCCTCCGTACTTCCTTCCCCGTCCAATCCAGATTCACCAATGTCAATTACCACTCCGCCCGAACTTACCCGATCGGACATCTCGCTGTACCTCTTACAGCTCAAAGCGCTGGGTATAGATAATCTAGTGAAATTCGATTTCATGTCCCCTCCACCATCGAAGATGATGATTCGTTCGTTGGAGTTTTTGTTTTGTCTGAAAGCGTTAGACGATGAGGGGAGACTGACAAGGCCTATGGGTGAGAGGATGGCGGAAGTGCCGCTGGATCCTATGATGGCTGCTATTGTGGGTCTATCTCACGATTCATCCTTCTAGTATACCTTCAGGAATGAGTGAAGGAACTACTGTGGTCCAAGAAAGGAGCTGATCTGTTTGGACCGTATCATATCCAGCTGCTCAATTCGCACGACTTTAGATGCGGGGAAGAGGTTTTGACTATTGCTGCTATGACTTCGGTACAGGTAAGCTTCAAGTCTCGGATTGTTGTTCCGCGCATCAGCTGACTATCATCTCGCAGAACGTTTTCAACATGTCCGAAGGTGGTACGAAAGGGATGATGTCCGAGATGGAACGACGGAAGTTCACAGCTGAGGAAGGGGTACGTTGAGTATAGCTAATCTGCCGTGTGTGATTGGTCCGATCTGCTGATCATGTCTCTTCTGTAGGATCACCTGACTTTGCTGAATGGTGAGCTTCCCGAATGCTGTGCTCGATATGACAGGCCGAAGCTCATGTATTCTTTATTGATCGTAGCATACAACGCATTCACCCGATTTGGGCAGAATAATAAATCGTGGTGCGGTAATCATCGACTTAACCATAAAGCTTTGTCCCGAGCTGTGGCGATCCGTAAGCAGTTGAAGAAGTATTTGGACAGGTTCGGTATTCCAATCGTCAGCTGCGAAGGTGATGCGAAGAGGCTGAGAAAGTGTTTGGTGACTGGTTATTTCAAGGTTAGCTATGCATTCATCGACTGATTTCCCGTGAACGGTCACAGCTGACCTTTTGGTATTCTTCAGAACGCTGCTAGGATGATGCCTGATGGGACATACAGGAGTGCAAGGGAGGGTGCTGTGAGTCATCTCCTTGTATAGAATCTGCTTTACGCTCGTCTCAGTCCTGCCATATACTGTATGACTTCTGACTGATATTTGTTTGAATATCTCGGACAGACCCTCCACGTCCACCCTTCATCAGTAATGTTCACTCGTCAACCCTCAACAGGATGGGTGATATACCATGAAGTAGTGGAAACTACCAAGAGCTTCATGAGGGATCTGACGGTTATCGAAGAAGATTGGTTAGTGGAATTAGCGTAAGTGCAGCTTGGAAGTTCACTCCGAGGTGTATGACAAGCTGATATGAGATGGTCGTGGATAGACCTCATTTCTACGAGTTCAAAGGTGGTGGAATGAAGAAGCATTTCTAGCAGTAGAGGGATATCACAGATTGGATATGTTGTATGCATACTACTGTTTTGTTGTACCACCTATACCTGTGTTGCTTGTCTCTCTGCATATTCATCCACCAGTTGACTCTGTGCGAGTCAGTCCAAGAATGAAATAAAATGATGATGTCATCACTTGTTTTCCTTCGCTAAGTTCAAATCAATGTTTGAAAAGTCTAATCCAAAATGATATCTTGATGTTCTTGCTGCTCTCTTCTCTGCCATTGCATAACATAATACCGAAATCGCAGACAAAGATAGCGTATAAATCAAAAGCGTACGTCTGAGCCCAAGGGATTGACAGATCAAGACACACTCTCAAAGTGGATACAGAATGGCCTCCTCTTCGTCCGTCCCCTCACAAGGAAACAAACGACGACACTCCCAATTCCGACCATGTATCGACCTGCATCAGGGGGTGGTCAAGCAGATCGTAGGAGGTACATTGGATTTGACTTCAGAGGGGGAAGATAATGGTCCGAAAGAGAATTTCGTAGCTACGTGAGTTGTCGTGTTTTCGTAGCAGTAAGATGGCAATTAAAACGCTCTTGCTCTATGTTATATATTGAAGAGGTATGACTATGACCTCGATCTTTACGGCATCTTCATGAAAGTAGTAAAGCTATGATGGCGTGTGTCTGTCTTTCACCTTTTTGTTGCTGATACTCCCATTGGAATTTCTTAGCCACCCTCCATCATACTTCGCAAACCTGTACAAAACCAACAACCTAACAGGAGGACACATCATAAAGCTCGGCCCGAACAATGACTCCGCCGCTAAAGAGGCGCTGGGAAGTTGGGAAAAAGGGATGCAAGTGGGTGGAGGGATTAATGAGGAGAATGCTCGGGAATGGTTAGATCTGGGTGCGGAGAAGGTGAGCTTGTCTATCACTCATAATTCTTTGGGGCAGGTTTATTTTATCATCAAGGAAGAGAGCTGATGGTCTGGGCTCATGTGCATGGATGGACGGGTAGATCATCGTTACTAGTTATCTGTTCCCCTCTGGAAAATTCGATGAAGGGAGGTTGAAGAGTTTGGCTGAGAAGGTGGGGAAAGAGAAGTTGGTGGTTGATATAAGGTGGGTCAGACCATTTCTCAAGCACTGGGGTGTTTATCTTGATATCCATTCCACGATCTTCATCATAACCCATCGAGTCGAGAGCGGGCGATTGAGCTGATGTCGATCGGGTATGTAGTTGTCGGAAGAGGGAGAACGGCTGGATAGTAGCTATGAACGGATGGAAGACTTTGACTGATATGTACGTTACGCAAGGTACGTCGTGTTATTCTCTTCTCCTCTACCCCAATCATCTTTCTGAGGAAAAGCAAGAAAGGGAAGGAGGACTGACCCCAGTGAGATACAGAATCGATACGGTTGATCGAACAGTACTGCTCCGAGCTTCTCATTCACGCAGCGGACGTCGAGGGATTATGTCAAGGTATAGATGAGGAGCTGGTTACCAGTACGTATCTCATTGTCAACCTAAAAGCTGCGAGGCGGTGATATAAGTATGTTATGATCCACGCTGATGTGGTCGGTGAACCGTAGAACTTGGCGAATGGGTGAGTATACCCACGACTTATGCTGGAGGAGCCAAAGGTGAGTCATATATAATTTCTACATGCTACAACCTACACTTCAGTGAAACACCACACCCGATGGGAAGAAGGGAAAGCTGAGTCAGACTTGATCGTAATATCGCAGACATATCGGATCTTCAACTGGTAGATACCTTATCCAAAGGTAAAGTAGATCTTACATTCGGCTCGTCATTGGACATATTCGGTGGTACGGGAGTAAAGTTTGATGAGTTGGTAGAGATCGATAAGAAGGCAAAGGAACTATCACAGTGAGGTGTAATGCAGAATGTCGATGATGCATAAGGCCGGAGCGAAGATGCACCTTCGAGACCGTCAAGTCGAAACTCTGTGATGCTTGATGGAAGGCCGACTAGTCATTCACACGATGCAACCGAAGTACCAAAATGCAGATGCATCAACTCCCTATTGAATATGCGAGATGCAAGAAATGATTGACTATTGTACCAATGTATATCCAAGTATCTAACATACTAATCCTCCCTAGGAGCTTTCCTCTTCTTCCCTTTCTGTGCACTTCCCTTCTTGCCCGATGAGGGTGTATCATCAATATCAATCTCATCCACTTCCATAGTATCATTCTTACTGGCACTGGATTTGCCATTGAGGCCACTGCCACTTCCATTGACTTTCTTGTTGTTCAGCGGAGTGACAATGGATTCTCCGTTCGGTATATTTCCATGGGCATGGCCGTTCACTTTCTTCACAGCGGGCGTTTTAGGTATGTTGGTCGATACTACATAATCTGTCAGCTGAACTTCCTCAATCTCGATAGAGACGTAAGACGGCAACTCACCATTCCCCAACACATCCCTGAAGAAGCTCTCCAACTCTCCAATCTCCTCATCATCCACCTCCCTCCCTCTGACCGAAGGAACAGAAGGCATCTCCACGTCAATCCTATTCTGCTGCTCATACACGATCCCATCATCTTCTACTTGCTCTAATTCCTTGGAAGTAGTCGCAGTATGTCCAGATAGGAGCTCATCCATAAACGCATCAAACAAGATAGAAGTAGAAGGCATCGTATGACTCGGTCCATCAAAGACATTGGACGGTTTACCTTTACCCGATACCCTCGCCTGCAAGGCACTGGCCGTGGCCGTCTTGTTCTCTTCGGTGGAATCCACATCGAGCGAGAGGGAATCGAGGAAGGCATCCTGCCCGAACATCTCTTGCCAGATTGAGAGACCCTGTTTCTGCTGAGCAGCGGTGGAAACGGCTTTGGAAGAGAGGGGAGCGGCTGAGTGAGCGAGATCGCCGAATCTGTAAATCTCGCCTGAAGGTGCGACACCGATGAGGTGTAGTGACGAGGGTGATAGAGAGGGTGAAGGGAGGATCTGGAGGTCTCTAATAGGTTGCGAGGTAGACATGGTCCGAACGTGTTCGGACGAAGTTGGGGAGAAGATCGTGAAAGTGGTCTGACTATCGGTTGTTGAGGTGGTGATGAAGAATCCATCGGATATGTTGAGGTTCTGGACGATGTGGCTTTGATTGCTCCAAGCGACTGTAGAGGAGAGTCAGCTCTTGTAAATCCGAGTACACAAGATTGAGTCAGCTCACCTTCGCAAGAAAGCAGATCCCAAACAATTACACCGGTATCTTGACCAGCGCCAACGAGGTATCTACCCTCATCTCCTACAAACCCGGTCTTCTTGATATCAAGACCAGAAGGAGTATCGAAAACCTTGAGGAGGACATTGCTCTCCACATCCCAGAGGGTAACGACCGATCCATGGGCGAGAGCGACAATCGTTCCGTCTGGTGAAAAGGCGGAATCGCATATCGGCATACCACGGTAATCGAAGGTTGATCGGCAAGACCAGTACACTGAGTCGGAGTTGACAATTAGCAGCTGATTCTCGAACATTGCACTGAAGATATGCAGAGAGAAGATGAGACGCGCAGACCCCTCAGAGGGTTGAAGAAGAAGAAGAGTATCCTCATTATCCGAAGATATAGGACTGTTGAGCTTGTTAAATTTGTTCATCCTTGGGGAGCGCGTGGGAGGTAACGATGTATGAAAAAGGAGTATTTGAGAAAGGGAATTATCACTCACATTCGACAATAGCAGATTGTGAAGATGCAACTTTACCTGTGTTCCATATCCACAGTATTAGCGATCATCGTTGCAACATACCGATATGAATTTGCGGGAAAGAAAATGATAAATCAGGATTGCAGAATGTTAGTCGCCACCACCCCGAAGGGTATCCGTATAAGGATGACAGTGAATGTGAAAAGGTGTTCATCTTTTTATGTGTCGAGATAGAAGGGTTGTGCAAGAAGGGGTATTGGTATCCAGAACCTTGAGATGAATGAGAAGCGAGACTTACCAGTCTGAACATTCTTTGATTGGCGAACTTGCCAGATCTTGGCCATACCATCTGCAGAAGCAGTCAGAAGGTAAGGAGTAGGTAAGATAGAATTATTCGACGAAGTGCCAAAAGGCTGAGCGATGGGCGAGAAGATCACGGAAGTGATAGGTGATGTGCCATGTGGTCGAGGAAATTGAGTGTTGACAGCGTATCTAAACAACGTTGTCAGCTTTGGTTCAAACATGGTGGGATGCGATTCGACTTACTTCTCATCGTGCCATTTCCACATTTTCAGATTTTTAACTGCACCACCACCTTCCATATCGTCTCCTGTCCTGCTTTCGAAGGTAGCCATCCACACTGATTGACCATCTTGCGAGCCGGAAAATGCAACCTTTTCAACGGAAACAGGTTGGATCTCCTTCTCATCACGACGACTGACTCGGTTGGAAGGAGCAACCTCCAGGTCGAAGAGAACGGACGAAGCGATAGGCTCGATGAATTGGAGGGTGGAAGGGTGAGAAGAGGGTACGACGAGGGAAGATGTAGAGGGGTGAAGGGAGAATGGGTAAGACGTTGTGGAGGAGGTGGGACGTAATGGGTCTATTCGGGTGAAGAATGTAAGCTTTGATCATCGATTCACACTAAAATGTAGCTTACCCAGTCTGATGCCTTGACCGACATTTGAAATATGTCCTGAAGCCGACCCAACGCGGATAGTAGCGCCATCTGCAAGATTCATCCACCACTCCTCTTCACCTGTACGAGTAGCTTTTCTCACTGCCAAGCTGATGATGGGTCTTCCACCTAATCGAGGGATGTATTCTCTTTTTCCAGAAGCGAGGTGCCACTGTACAAGCACACTCTCTTCACCGACTGATAAAAGTTGTGACCCAGATGGAGTGAACGCTATAGCAGATACCGCATGGGCGTGCCAGTGTAGGGAAGTCGTAGGTAGCTTCTTCTCCGATTCGGTCTGTGTATTTGTAACGCCCATCATGGATTGATTGGCAGCAGCTAGATCGACTTGTCGGAAAGCCTGGGCTAGACCATGCCATAATCGTATAACACCCTTCTCGTCACCTGTAGCGAACCATTCTTCTTCGCTTGAAGTCGCTAATGTCTTTTCGGGGCTGAAAGCACCGCAGGTGAATGACTGGTCCGATACAAATTTGACGCATGTTGGTCGGGTTTCCCATATGTCCACACTTGGATCGATAGATGCGGAGGGCATTCGATAGGTATATGCTTTGGTAGCTGATAGAGCAACAAGGTATGTAGACCGAGGAGACATCATCAATGATACCGGGGCCGCAGATAATTTACCAATGAGTGACGGTGAACCGGATCCAGTGAAAGGGATTCGAAGTACTCGATGAGAAAGCTTGTGACCTGATATAAGAGGGTCAGCTTTGGCATAACCTTTGCATTTGCGATCAAACTGACCTGAGGCATCTTTGCTATGAGTGACAGCAGCAAAGATCCACCATTTGCCAGCGACTTCGCCGAAAGCGATATGCTGGATTTGAGCTTGAGGCTCGGAGACTTTGATAGTTCGCACCAGTCGCCCTGCCACCCAGTCCCAGATTTTTATCGTACCATCTTCGGCTGAAGAGATGATATGGAACGAGTTGATGGGTGAGAGATGCAGTGAGGTGATCGGTTTTGTATGACCTTGAATATGGGTTGATGAGAGGGTAGAGAGACGAGCGAAAGAAGGGGCGGTTGACGAATGTATGTGGATCGAGGTGTGGGTTACAGTGAAGTAGAATCTGGACGATATCGTCAGCTCGGTTTCGACTACTTTCACGAAGCCCTTAGTGGCTCACCTTCCATCGTTAGACCACACAGGCGGTATTCGCGAGACTTCATTCTGAGCAACAGGAATGAGATCCCATATATTCTCGTCTTGCTCATCTTTCCGCTGTTGCGCAGCAGTCGAGCTCTCCCCATGATGAGATTTCTTGCCCTTCCCATGCCTCCTTTTAGTCTTTACTGGCTTGTCATCACCCTGAGAAGCAGACAGAGTGGAGAGAAGCACATCGAGAGCCTTCTCCTTTCCTTTGGGTGAAGAGCCGCCAACTCGAGAAGGGGTAGAGAGCAGATCGAGGCCTGCGTTGGACGACCTGGGTTGCCTCTTCTTACTCCCACTTGCCTTTTGACTCAGCGGAGTCGAGATGAGCGTCTGGGAAGAGGACGAGCCATTCTTTTCTGCCATGATGGCATTTGGGTTATACAAGGAGGAGAAAAGTAACAAGATTGAGGTTGAGAAGAGGAAGTAAGTCAACTGGGGTCACCCGATAAAATCTCAAACTGAATCCCAGTTCCAAAATCTTTTTTGGGTAGGGCATTTTTAAGTGAGTGTCATAAATAGGGAGTCACTCGTTTTTTTACCCTGAATCTCGAGTTTCGACGTTTTTCACCTGCAACTCTCTTGTTCTTTGTCTGACGAGTGTATAAAATATCTTGCATAGATACATAGACTCACATCATACCTACACCAAAAGTCATAGTCACAGCACAAAATGACACTCAGCTTCACCCTCCCTCAAATCCAAGGCAACGCAGATGGATCATGGGGTCCAAGCACCAGCACCCTCCCAGCTCAGTTCAAGGAGTAAGTGCGAGGACCATCAGTCAACATATAACCCTAAAGACTGACCCACGGTCGTACCTTTTAGCATCCCATACGCTCCATTCTCCAAGTCAGACAAAGTGACCCGAATCGCAGACTGGCATGACCTCCCAGCCGACGCCACAGCCGGCCGACAACGACAAGGCCAAGCTCGAAGACAAGGTAGAGAAGCGTACGGAGCTGCCGAAGGGACAGTATTCGGTTTCGTCCATGACGAAGATGAGAAGTCGTTCTCTCTCGTAGACAGTGGAGCTAGAGCCAACACTAGAGTGAAGGCCCCTATCAGAGCTGGTGGAAGGGCTATCAGAGGTGCCGCTTTGACTAGAGGAACAAGGGGACGAGGTGCAGGAAGAGGTGGATTTGGCGGAAGGGGTAGAGGTGGTGCTAGAGGTGGTTATGGTGATTGGAACAAGGTGAGCTCCGTCTCCTGCTCCCGAGGGTCATCGACATAGCTGAGCATTGATCAATGATTCAGCCTCAACGAACTAGAGATTCATCAGTCACCATCAGCCCAGATTGGCAAGTTCTTGAGGAAGTCGATTTCACCAGACTTGCCAAGTTGAACCTTAGTGTATCCGATCCTGAGGATATGTAAGTGAACACTCAGCTGAATCGAGCGTCGCGATCTCAACAGCTGATATATCATACGATGATGCTGCAGTGCAAGCTACGGTACTGTGCAAGGGTACGACCGAGCCTTTGACCGAATCAACACGCGAAATGAGAAACCTCTCGAAATCCTCGATCGAGTCCGATACAACACCTCGACATCTGACGATCCCGTCATTGCTCAATTGGCCGAGAAGAAGGCCGCCAGAATCTTCGCCACCGACTCTATCTTATCTGTCTTGATGACTGCCCCCAGATCAGTCAACTCATGGGATATAATCTTTGAGAGAAAGGGCGACGAGTTGTTCCTCGATAAGAGGGAATCAGGTCCATTCGACTACATAACAGTCAACGAGAACGCTTCGGACCCTCCCGTCGACTCGGACGATCAATCCAATATCAACTCTGCCGGCTCCCTCTCCCTCGAAGCAACATATATCAACCAGAATTTCTCCTCGCAAGTCATCCAGGCATCCAGTAAAGCCGTTACTCCCAAACCCAACCCCTTCTATTCCGCCGATGTCGAGACTGAACCCCTCGCCTCTACATTGTACAAGTACCGTAAATTCGATTTGTCCATTGAAGAGGATGAGACCTTTGATCTGATCGTACGAACCGAGGCGGACGCGTACTTGGGTAAAAAGGATACGTTGATCACTGTCAAGGCATTGAACGAGTTTGATCCTAGAGCTCAGGGCGGTTCAGGCAAACCGTTGGACTGGAGGAAGAACCTGGATACTCAGAAGGGTGCTATCGTCGCTAATGAGATGAAGAACAATTCGGCCAAATTGGCTAGATGGGCTGTACAGTCTATCTTGGTCGGTGCCGAGTACATGAAGATGGGGTGGGTCTTAATTTCCTTCCTCCGTCCTCAGAAAATCACAACGTCAAACAACTTGAATGATTATGATTCATCACATTTGACCAGAGTGAATAAGAGTTTATGCTAATTGCTATATATCTTCAGTTACATCACCCGAGCCAACTCGAAAGACGCCCAAAGACACACCATCGTCGGTGTCCAATCGTTCAAACCCACCGACTTTGCCAGACAAATGAACGTCTCCCTCACCAACGGGTGGGGTATCGTACGAACCATTGCTGATTTGTTGCTCAAGCAACCCGAGGGTAAATACGTGCTTGTCAAGGATCCCAACTCTGTGAGTGACCAGCCCTTCGGTAGTCCAGTCTCGATGATGTATGTCCAGTTGCTGATTTGCGTTTGTGTCATTATTTGTACAGCCCCAAATCAAATTGTACAAAGTACCTGATGATGCCTTTGATGCTGGTTTGGAGGAAGAGACTATTGGGGAATCTCAGATTGATGAGGAGTAGATGTGCTGGTCTTTGTAGAATATATGGATAGGATAGAAATGAGATGATCCTTGCGGTGCATACTGGTGCTCGAGATGTACCCACTCGTGATTAATCTTTGGGATGTGAAGAATGGACTGCGTTGTGATTGCTGGCGTTGGTGGCAACAGGGTTAACAGTCCGGTGATCTCCTGAACCTAACGTACTCGTAAATGCAACAACACAAATGAACAACTCTACATGCGACCACATCTTCAACTTGAATCACTCGTATCCAAGTCGACAATTCGATATACTGTTATCACACCATCTCATAAACCATACATCTTGACAGACCTCTGCCTCAGTCTCAGACTCACCACATTCCACACTGCATACTACGCGTTACAGTATCACATCCCACGATGAACCAACTCTCAGACCTCGAGCTCGTAGCTCAAGCCATGTCCACTTCCGGTTCCACACCTGAACCCGCATCGAAATCGACGCCCAAGACGAATGGCGACACGCAGTCCAGCAATCAACCTCAACCTCATCCTCAGGACAACAAATCCTCCGCACAGACTACGCCACCCACCTCAGGCAACCTCCCAGATCTCACACCCCTCAACGCGTCTATCGATCCCAGCACCCTCACCTCCCTTACCTCCCTCATGTCACTTTCCGACTCCGAGCTAGAGGGGCTGAACGAAGGACAGATAGAGGATATCATGCGGCAGTTGGAGGTTGCTGATGATGTTGCGGATGATTTGGAGGGGAAATTAGATAGGTTGTTGGCTACGTTGGGTGGGGTTGAGGAGGAGATTATCAATGGTCAGGAGGGGGTGGGGAGTGTTGATGGGAAGCACGGGGTGGAGGGGGAGGAGAAGTAGTGAGGGAGTGGTTCTCGCGTGGAAGGAGAGATGAGATGAGGGGGTCAGATGTGGAAGAGGACGGTCGGGATTTCACGGACGTAAGGATCAGTTGACCATGATGGAAGGGAAGGGAGTTCGGATGGCGTTGGAGTCATCAGGATGTCAGGTTGTGAGAAGGATCATAGATTGACAGTCTGGGAGAAAGAGAGGGAAGTATAACAAAGGCCTATTCAAGCAAGTAGTCTCTCATTATTCGTATTCAACCATCATAATCACACACACCAGTCTTATCGATACCCAGCATTCTCTCATTGTAATTACAAACAACCTGTATACATACACCTATATACCTATATCATGTTACTCCCATCCCATTCACGTGAACCTCATTCCATCTCATTCTCAACAAATTAACCACTCTCCTGGAGTAACGCCTCGACAGCCTGAGCGGTGTTGAAATCGCTATTCCACATGTTATCAGCTACGTTCGTGTCATCATGGACCAGATAGCTAATACACAACACTTACTTGGTCTGAAGTGCTCGGACTATCACCTCTCTACTAAGATTAGGGAACATATTGGATAATCTGCAAGACCATAAACACAATCATACATTAGTATACTCACTCCATCAGTCATTGAGAAAGCCGATCACCCACGTAGATATCTCCTGCTCACTGGCCACCCTCGTCCCCCTCCCAGTAATCTCATTGACCCACTCCCCCATCGCGGCAGTAGCGGTCCCCGGTTCTCTCTGCTCCCCTTGACCTCCCCGCTGCTCTCGCCCTCCGATATCCCCATCATTAGCACCAGCCCCAATACTAGTATCAGGAGGAGGTGGGGCAGGATTCGTCCTATTACTCAAAAACCTCCTCAATCTGGATCTAGCACTCCCATTTTGGTTGGTCGCTCCCGCATTGAGAGCAGTCGCTATGGACGCTCCCCGTTGGCTAGACTGGATTTGCGATTGACTCTGTTGGCCAGGTAAGACCCTCTGCGATCGTCTTGGAGGTAACGACTCGCCTATGATCGGACTAAACAATCTAGAGAGGAGTTGGTAGAGTGATAGTGGTATACGATAGGTCTTGAGGGATCGCTTGACTAGTAGACGTCGGCGGGAGATGGACAGGGAGGGGAGGGGGAAGAGCGTATCGGTGCGGTAGATGTATCCTGTAAGTAGACCTGCGAGGGAGATGAGAAGGGAGGAAGGTGGTTTGGAGAGGAGGAGCTGGTTTGTGTTGTTTTCGTGTTAGTCCGTATATGATGTAAGAGGTGTCGGTGATGGACAGAGTACATGTGATGAGACAGCGAGGAGAAATAAAGACCCACCTGAACAGCTAGTATCCAATTAAACGCCTTACTTGAAAATTCTATGCCTAGGACTCTGAAATGGTATAACGAAGGGAATATACGATATTGTTGCCATACTCTGTGTGATGAGTACAAGGGATCAGCATGAGTCGTGACGAGACGAGCAGAGCAGGTAGAACTTACAGACTGAATATTATACCATATGGTCCAGCAGGTATGGAGTTCAACCCGAACTTATGTCCTATTAATATAGCTATTGAGGCTATGAAAGTGGAAAGCAGTGAGGAGACGAGGATGAATGACTGAGAGTCAGGAGAATTAGCAATTTCCATGACGGCTACACATTGCGCAGAGGGAACAGAAGCAGTAGCTCACAGAATATTTCCTACTCCCGAAAGCTCTGTCACACCGAATACAGCCTGTAATCAGCTTCCATCTCTTTCAGGTAATCCATACCAGTCAGCTATGGGAGTATGAGCCACTCACCTTTCAACAGCTACCCCGACGTTATATAACAATATCTCTCCTATCAACAGTTCCGTGGAATTTGCAAATGCGAATGGGTGGATGGCTATTCTCCAGAACTAAACATCCACACTCGTCCCCGTAAGCTTGAGTCCTAGTTGAAAATAAGAGGGAAGAGCTCACCTGACGGTACTTTGTGATGTGCGGTACGAGCTGTAAGTGTAAATACGGTTTGACATCCAATAGCGAGGCGGTGAGCGAGGTGAGGGCGAGGAGGATCATCATTCCTATTGCGTACAATCATTCAGCTGGGTCATTCTCTGAGCTCGAGGTTCAAATGGTTCGAAGGTCTCGGTAGATGAGGGCATGTCATATATGAGAGCCTCGGCTCACCTTTCGTCACTCCTGCATTTTGAAATCCTATCACAAGAGCATTGGTACTTTCCATTAGCTGATTCCTGCTTTAGCTACTGGTTAATGTTATAGCCTTACCAGACATCTTGGCTTGACCTTAATCTCACAATCTCAGTGATACCTTGGAGCTGTATTTGTGTTCTAGCAAGACGATACGTGGAAAATCAAATGAACAAAAGCAACATTCACAATCAAGCTCCGAACGGTTTCCCGGGCCAACCTGTCACACCTCGGTAAAAGTGTGCCGACACCGACAGTCACTTCACACCTCTTCCCTCTGATCTTTGGACAAGTCTTCAAATTACAAGCGACTGCATGTTATATTGAGTCGAGCAAGAGCATCGCACAGTGCCATAGCAACGCGATCAGTATAATCAGATTCTTGCTTCATGCATATTTCATCAATCAACACTTCAACTACTATCAACAACCATTTCACCAAGATCACCCCTTCCCAAAATCATATCTTGTATATTTATTTCGTCATACGTATTCACAACATACCCAATTCACCATGTTCGTTTCAGATGGCGACAATCTCCTTACGTTCACAGTCAATCACCAGTTACCTCCACCCCCTCCCCCGCCGTATCCACCTTGACCCCCACCCCATTGGTTACCCTGGTGATGTCCCCCATGTCCATGATGTCCCGCACCGGGATAACCCTGCTGTTGAGCCATCTGCTCACCGTACGTGGGTTTTCCACCATACTGATCTTGAGGAGGAGGGGGTCCACCGAACCCACCTGGAGGTCCTCGATACGAATCTTGGGGAGGTCCACCATATCCTCCACCGCCACCATAGGAGTGTTGAGGTTCAGAATGATGGTATGAAGGAGGGTTGAATCCACCTTGATGAGGTGGAGGGGAAGGGTTACCGTACCCGCCTCCACCACCACCACCTCCAAAGAAGTTATCGGCATGTCCACCTTGAGGTTGGTAGGATTGTTGAGGAGGTTGATAAGATTGGTTGTTAGATCCATATTGGTCTTGATTACCTGATCCATATTGGTTCTGGTTTTGGTTGTTGTCGCTATAGAAGCTTGAAGCGTGTCCATTCTTACCGTTATCAGGCGCATTGGGATCAATACCCCTCCAAGCGTTGGGTCCACCCGATCCGAAGCCTTGGTCCCATGGCTACAACGAGTATAACATCAACATTCACCATGAGAGTATACTGACAGAATTGTCAATGTGTGAAAGAATGAGCATAACCTACCTTCTTACCGGACAAAAGGTCTTGACCAGCGTTCAAGAATTGGGCACCGGGCTATACATAGACCGGATTGTTAGATGTCTCTCTGTTCTTCGAATGCATAGATCCACCAACTCACCACGTGCATGTTATGGGAAGCCACAACCTGTTGTAATCCACCTTCAGGTAACATCTGGTTGTGTACATGACCAGTAGCTTGCGAATTATCGCCAATTCGCCTGTTACCACCAGACTTGACCTTATCGGCTGTCAATCGGTTCAAGATCTCTTGCTTTTGGTGGACGGTATCAATCCAGTTTCTCATCTTATCCAACATTCGCTTTTGGATTTCAGCTAGAAAGGAGAAAAAATGATCAGCATCCCTGTCTTTGACTGCCCTTGACAAGAGAATATTCCAAGTTTCAAACCACACTTACATCGACCATTATGGAAATCAGGGTGGAACAACGCTTCAAGTACAGGTTCGGTAACCTGTTCGACGGGCATACTCTTGTTATCCCAAGCTTGAACTACTAACTTGACAGTGTATTCAACGATGATCTGAGCGATTTCTCCCGCAGGTTGATTGAGGATAAGTCCGAAGTGGTCCTATAGGAATAAGGTAAGACAACATTAGCACGAATTCCCTGGATCGATTTGTAAGGACTCGGAATCACCTTTGATAAGAACGAGTGAGTAGGATCAGAAGCGTAAGGATCGTTCCAGACTTCATATTGATCGTGAGAATCGATGACCGCTTGGGAAGTTTGACCGAGAGCTGAGGTAGCAGTACCGACAAGGGGTTTGACAAATGGTTCAAGAGTGGTGATGATGAACACTGAGACTGAGTTGGAAATCTTCTCAACCAGTCCACTCAGACCAGGAATCCGATCAATGGTGTTCTACAGTCAGATCGCGATCAGCTGGTCACCTAGTCCAAATAAGATAAATGCGGAGACGTACCTCGATTCTTTTCATCACTGAATCTCTGAAACTCAAGATTTTCCAGAGTGTATCGTGCAATTCTTGAGGTGACATCTGCGAAGGATCAAGTCCACCGGGTTGTCCAGCTCGCATCTGTTGGATACCGTCCATTTCCCTAGTCATTTCACTGCCTTCGCCTCCTGGGATCGAGAAGAACAGTTGTCGAAGGGTATCAGCAGAGTTGGATTGACCTTCGGAGATCGATCGAGCGTTGGTCATTTGCTTCGTGAGATCGGATACCGATTGCTAGAACGGCAGATGATTAGATATGAGCGTTTACTCTAGAGAACGGCCGCTGCATCTGAAGCTGTTTGATGAGCTTGAACTTACTTGACTCAGGTGATCGGTAGCTTCACCCATGACCGAGTGAATGAAATCGGCACCACCGAAAGTACCGGTAACGAGGGGGAATACCCTCTTTCCGTTTGGAGCTTGAATCTGGGTGTTGCGTCCGACATGAGGGAAGACATTATTGTAGCCCATAGAGATGAGCGCTAGTAGAAAGATGTAAGCTGAGTTGGTTACAACAGGAATCACACAGCTTACCAAGTTCACACCAGTTAGAGTGAGCGGTGAAATCCTCCCTATCTCTCTATCAGCTAACAAGACCTACAAGGTATTACAAAGTTTACTCACAAAGTGTGCAGAGCTCTACCAAGTAATTGGAAAGCTTGGTATGAATCTGCCTTGTTGTCGTTTGATCGGAAAAGTCTTCCGTAGTGGATGACCTCTTGAAGTCTTTGTCTGACCAAAGCTTTGGAAGTTGCCCAGCCTCCGTATTCTACACATTGGTTCATATCAGCATATATCATATACATCATTATCAACAGTATGCGCAGGGAAAGCATGTCGCCCGGAGAATATGATGCATGTAACGACATAACTTGTCGACGGCAATGGAATAACCAAAACCCACCATTTGCAATATAATTTTTCATACCAGTCTGAGGATCAATTTCCAATTCCCTAGGATCGACTGGACCTCTCAACCTATCATCGTACTGTCTAGCATCTTCACCATCCGCATAACCCTTGGGATTATCGATATGCTCCGTGGGGAGATAACATCCTAATCTTTCTTTGGTGACTTCGAATTCACCAGTCGCGTAACCGATGCCGAGGAAACCTAGGACCATTACTACATTGAGGATTGTTTGGAGGTTTGTCTTTTTGAGTGCTCCAACATCGACGGCCTATAAGTGATTGGAATATTCCTTGTCAGCTGATAAGTCCCAACACGTCTAGGCTGCGATAGCTTACCTGAGAATAGTCTCGTAACCAGTTACCACTACAGTCCACGTTAGCTGTTTTCGTAGTCCAGGGAAAGCGATGAGGAAGATAGCTCACAAGTATACTCTCTTGACATCAAGTGGAGTAAACTTGGTTCCTCTAGATAAGAAACCACCTCCAGCAGCCTTCATCAAATTCCCAATGATATCTTCAATGTCACCATGTCTGAAAGCCTTCTCTTCGAGATAGGAGTATCCGGGGATGTTACCTATGATACGTATCTCCTGTAAATTACTGCTCACTGGAAGTATAGTTGGCCAACTTACCTGCTCCAAAGGCTGCTACTCTTGGAGTGAATGATAACGCTACCAGAGCGATAACGAGGAAGAGCAGTGTCGCTCTTGTCATGTTGAATTGTATCGTATATGTGAGTTTTGTATGTATGGGTTTGTGAGTGGTGGCAAGATGACTATCTTCTCATTTGGGTTGAGTTATGTTATTTATATATGTGGTAGATCTGTAATATTGAACGGTGAAGCGGTGAAGAGGATGGATCAGTGCACCGTGCACCGCTTAGCTCGTTGATTGATTTGATTGTTCGGTAGAGCACCATACCATTCACACGTCATCTTTAGGTTTAACATGTCTGTATCACGTGGCAGCATCTTGGCACAGATCGCCTGATATCCCACGCGGAGAATGACCGATCTCCACCTCAACGCAACAACAAGTTACGTCAACCGGGGTGGACCAAGTCCAAAACATTACAAGAAGGACAATCGTTGTTTACAATTTCTCATTGCTCATTCTCCTCGTCCCGACGAGCACCTGAAGCATACTTAAATCATGCCTTCAGATAGAGCGGGGTATACCCTCTCTGTCTTCGCGATAGACGTATCACCTTCTATGGGCGAGGGCAAAGCTGATCCGGGAGGAGAAACGAAAGTACCGAAATTGGATCTGGTCAAGGAGTTTGTAGCTCGGAGGTGTGAGCCGAAGGTGTGTACAACAGCTACTAGCATATCAGACTCGATGAAGCTGATATGAGATTTTCATAGATATCAAGTGGTAGAAAAACGGAAGCTGTTGGTATACTGAGTTATGGAGGAAGTGAGTATCACTTCTCTGAATATCTCTTGACATCAGCTAGACGATTTGTGTGGTAGAGCGATGACTGATTCCCCAGTCATCGCTTAGAAACCAATAACCAAGCCAATCGAGCGTTCGTAGAACAAAATCCAGAAGATGAAGATCCGCCATATGCAAACGTATCTTGCGATGTAGCTATCCAGACGGCCAAGCCCAAAACTGTTGAGGTGGTGATGAACTTGGATGTTGGGGAGTACGAGGGAAATCGTAAGCTACCCCACAGCCTGTGTCATTATGTGGACGATTAGCTGACAATAACGTGAAGCTGTGTCTGCTCTGATGGTCGCGCTGGATATGATACATACGCATAAGCATACGAAAAGTTGGGCTTTGGAGGTGGTTTTGATCACTGATGGTAAGCTGTCCACCGTTTCATATCTTCAGGTATACAGCTGACTTTCGTACAGGTGAAAGTGCGTTTAGACAAGATGAGTATGAAGAAGCTATGGGTAGATTCGATGATCTTGGTGTAAGGTTATCGGTAGTGTGAGTTATCGGACCTGCAATTCCCAGTCACCTTGGCTCATCACATCTGACATAGAGGAATCGACTTTCAGCCTCTGGATGAAGCTGTAGACAAGTCGAAATCACGGAACAAGGTGAGCTGCGTAGAAGGAGAGTTCCTAATCGACATAGCTGACTTGGATCATAGCGACTGTCCGAAAAATTCTGGCGAACATTCGTTTCCATGCTGCACGAGCGAATATCCAAGACCACCGAATCTGAAGAGATGTTACCTACTCTCGAATTGTTCGATGATTCACTGGAAGAATCTAGGTTACCCAAAGCTGCGGTAGTAAATGGCACAGTCTCAGGTATAGACTTACATATCGGCTCCTCCGAAGTAGATCCAGAACAAGCTATAACCATCCCTATCAAATACTCCAAAGCGACTATGAAAGCTCGTCCACCGACGTTATCGAAAGCCTGGAAACCCGCCATGGAGCTTCAAATGCCTGTCAGACCATCCTTAGGATCCCAGAGACAAAGCTCGAATCAATTGATGTCGAGCTTGATCAACCAATCTCAGTCATTCTCTCAAACCGGTGAACCGCCCAAAATGGAGGATTTCGCATCTATGATTTCGGCTGAGGTCAAACATCATAGTACATATGTACTTAAGAAAGTGGATAGTAATGCTCCTCCATCAAGTCAGCTCGGTACGCAAGGACTGGATGCAGAGTATCTGGAAGCTACGCAGCAAGCTACTCAAAACCAAGATGAGGATGTCGAAGAAGAATTCGTGGAGAAGGAGGATCTGGTGAAGGCTTGGAGATTCGGTTCGACCTGGGTACCTATGGAAGCTGATACGTTCGAGCCTTTGGATACCAGAAAAGGAGTGGAGGTGTTGGGTTTCTTTCCAAAGGATGCGGTAAGCTTGCCGATGCTTTCTTCCGAAAACATCTGGCAAAAAGCTGACAATCTAAAATTGTTATTAGATCAAGCGTCATCTTTTGATGGGAGAGGTACGATTTGTTTGGCCTGATTTGACCTCGCCAAAGGGCCAAATACAGTTCTCAGCTTTGGTCGAGGGAATGGAATTGAGGGGGATGTGTGCGGTTGTACGATGGGTGTTGAAGGATCAAGCTGAACCTGTGATTGGATTATGTCTTCCTGCTATGGACTTCCCCGGTGAAGGTAAAAGGCTGGATTTCATGTATTGGGTCAAAGTAAGCTAGCCAATCAGATATCGAAGCGTCATTAGCTGACATAGACACCTGGGATAGCTGCCTTTCGCCGAAGATGAACATAATTTCTGGTTCCCCTCTTTGACCACAATCAAAACTGCAACAGGAAAGGTAGTCAAGGAACATCCTTTGTTACCTACAACTGAGCAGTGTGATCTAATGGATGATTTGGTTCAATCCATGGATCTGGATGTATATGCCAAAGAACAGGCCAAGCGAGAAAGACAGGAAAACGGAGATGAGGATGAAGCAATGTCGGAAGAAGAAGATGATGAAGTGGATACGCCTCGATGGTTCGATCCGGAGCGATCATATAACCCAGTTATACATCGAATCAAAGAAGCTATCTTTCATGCTTCTCTCACTGCGGATCTGGATGCCAATCCTTTAGGTCCGCCGCATCCTGAATTAACGAAATTTTTCGATACCCCTTTTGAAATTGTCGAGAAGTGCGAAGATTTGACAAAGAGGCTGAAAAATGCGCTGGATATCAAGAAAGTACCGCCTAGGACTAGGAAAAAGGTCCAGAAAGAGGGATTAAGGGAAGATGAGGGATTGTAAGTCCTCATAGCAGCTGGCTTAAACCCATATCCTCAACTGCGGATGGAAAAGCTGATGAAAGTGCTATAGTATCGACATCGACGAATTATTTGACGAGACTGCGGCCCCAAGTCAAGTCAAAGCTGAATCTTCATCTCAAGCTACCAAGCCCAAAGTCCAAAGACCCCCAGAGAAGAAAGTGAAAGATGAAACCGAACCGAGATTCATAGAATCCGACGAGGAGATCGAGCCGCTTACCATAAAAGCAAAACCCAAATCTGGTAGATTGATATCCAACGAAACTCCCTTGGAGGACTTCAAGACGCTGATAGAAGGAGAAGGGGACATATTCCGTAAAGCCATTAATGATCTGGGTCTAGTGGTCGACGAGAACATACAAAGTAGTTTCTCATATCAGAACTATCCGTTAGCATTGGATTGTCTACGGGAGATGAGGTCCACGGCGCTGGTCTATGAGGAGGTGGAGACTTATAACGAGATTGTAGAGGAGTTGGAGCAACGGGTGAAGAATGGTAAACATAAGGATTTCTGGAAGAGTGAGTTGCCTATTGGGTTTCACAGCACTTGTATAAACGCGTACTGATTTTTGTTGGGTATTGCAAATCGCAGGATTCCAAGAGGCTGGTGAAGAGGTGGCGAAGATTAGTGCGGAAGAAGCCCAAAAGGCTTTGGAAGAGTATGAATAATTTCTAATATGTATAATGAGGAATCGGCACATGTTTCTTGTCTGAACATATACATATGTATATGAATGTTGTATACGGTATGAAGTATCTTCTATGCATCGTGTGGATCTTTCACTTACCGTTCTGAAGGTAGACAATCGAGGACAAGAAACGCACAGACTTGTCTGTCTACCCGTCGTGTCTACCGGATCTATGCGTTTCTCCATTTGCACCGATCACGTCCCGCCTTACTGAGACTAGTTCAGCATAGGGCGATGGACACGATGGACATTTTCATGTCCATTGCCAAACCTATGCTGTTCTCGTACTTATCGGTGATCCCCGCTTTACTGGACAAGGAGATGACACGTCATGACTTATTTTGCTTCGCGTCACTCGGTGACCACCATGAGTAACGAGGAGGAAAGTCAAGTTAGACAGTAACATTCCTTGACTGTTCGCCTATAAATCATCCAGTCAAAAGGACATCGTCAACTCAAGCTAGGCAAAAATGAGAGCTGTAATCAGTCTAATATCCCTGTTGGGGTATTTGCTGAATATAGGCAGTGTGGCACTGGCAGATTCACCACCTATTAGTATATTCCTAGAGACTAGCTGGGCTGCACCTCCATTACTACTGGAAATCCTGTGAGTTACTTCACTCTCTAGCTATCTTACGTGCAAAGTGGTGCTAGGTCACTCTGAAATAGCTGCTGATGTCTTGGACGAAAAGAGAAACAGTATACGACGAATCCCCTTCATCCTACTTCCCCCTCCTCTCTCTCCTCCCCAACCTCTCCTCGGAAGAATATCATTCCGACCAAACCCTCCTCGAATCAATCAAGAACCTCATATCGTCCTACTCCCTTCTGCCAGGCTCCGAGTCGACGCTCGATCTTGCTTTGGCTCTTCATACGGCCGTTCCGAGGATACAGGCTCAGTTCTCATGGTATGATAGTGCCATTCGGCCTAGGGAGGGTCAACTGGGCGTGGGACATTGTAGGGATGATGGGTGGGCCGAGTGGAGGGGAAAGGGGTTTTGCGAGGTGGAGGAGCTGAGGAGGGATATGGAGATGAGTATTGAGGAGGGGTTGCATCATTCGTGAGTTACTTGCCCACTTTAAATCACTTCTCATCTGGAACTCACCTTGGCAGTCCGATGATACTGATGTTCATCTGTGACAGGGATACCCAACCAGAAATCTTACCGTTCGACCACAAATCCTCACCGCCCTCTTCCTCCTCGTCCTCAGCCATACTATACTTCAAACCCCATTCATCCAATTCAGCAGACCTCCTAAACTACCTATCATACCATGAATCCCAATTTCCAAACTTCAACTATATCGTCCGTTACCTTCCTCCCTCCTCTCTTTCTGCTTCAGACACGGAGATGCGGAAGAAGACACCACTGAGTGGCTGGGGTGTCGAAATGGCATTGAAGAAGATGGATTATCTAGTCGTCGACGATAGACTTACTGGCTCTTCGAGCTCCCCTCAAGACCAGAATAAGTCGAATGGGCAAGGGAAGAGTGAAAAGGGGATATTCGATGACGTTTTGGGGAAAGATCCATGGAGTGATTCGGCGACGCCTTTGACTCCTGCTGAGATTAGGGGTAAGTTGATATCACAATGTTATCCCCCTGATCACCAGCAGAATGAGGAATGCGTCGTTACTGATGCATGTTGTCTTGTATATTACAGATCTTGGCTTGAAAGCTTCAACCCTCATCAAATCATCCGATAACCCTCTAGAAGCGCTCAAAGAACTATCACAGGATTTCCCAAAGTATTCCGCATCGTTAGCTAGACAAGTTCAGGTTACAGACGAGGTTAGGGATAAAGTGAAGTCGATCTTGAGGAGAGGGGAAGCGAGTGAAGCTATCTATATCAATGGTAAAGGGTGGACTGAAGGCTTGGATGCCTATGGGTGAGTGCGATCATTCAACAAGGTCTTATGTGCGGCTGCAAGCCGGAAAAGATCTTTTCCTTTTCCGTCGAGAAACATGAGTGTCTCATGCTGATAATACATCTCCATAGGCTCCTTCGCGCAGTCCGAGCAGAAAGACACCACGTCCTATCACTCACATCTCTCGGTCTTACGCCGAAACAAGCTATTGATCTTATTGCCGATCCCGTCATAGGCGAAGCTCAAGTGGAAGACTCGCCGGGCGAAGGCACGGTAGATTCCAGTGATAGGGTGGAAGGAGGGGATGTTATTGTGTATTGGAATAACATCGAAAAGGACAAAAGGTCAGCTTAGTGCTGCACGGGTCTGGAATCATCAGCTGACAGCTTTGCGCAGATACAAGAATTGGCCGACTAGTCTTGGAGGAGTAAGTTTACCTATACTTTTCAGCCCAAATAGGATGCTGACTTTCGCCTAATTGATAGTTCCTCCGACAACTATATCCTGGCCAATTCCACACTGTCCGAAAGAATACTTGGAACCTTGTCTTCGTATTTGATCTTGCTCAAGTCTCTTCCCTTGATATCATCGCCAACTCAATCAGTCCGATGATCCAGCGTGGTCTACCGATCAGGTTCGGTGTGGTACCTATGTTTGACACAGAGAAAGAAGACATATGTAAGTCGGCTGTCGTGCACGAATAAGGCATACAAACTGAAATTTGTATAGCCGCTCAAATGGCTAAGATTTTCCATTACGTGGTCAAAACGTTTGGCAGAGGATCGACTAGGGACTTCCTTGCTGATGTGAGCTGCTTTTGAAGGGTGATTTCCGCTACGCTGTACTGATCGAACTACCGTAGCTCGTCAGTTCAACACCCCACAGTCCTCAGCTTCCAGGCGTCGTGACCTTGGATAGCGTTCGAAAGGCCTACGACATGCTTTCGTTCACATCGACTAAAACTGGCTTACCATTTGATGAAGTCCTTTTGACTGAGCTGTTCGATCCGCATCTGGAGAAAACCGCAGCGTATATGACTAGATTAACGGCTACCAAGGAAGAATCCAAGCTAGGTCACCTGTTTGTCAACGGGAAACATACCATCGTCAACGGAGTGAGCTTAGCCCTTCAGGCAAATGGAAGCTTCAGCTGACGCTACCCCGAATAGCAATGGCCAATGGTAGTTCAGCAGGAGATGGCGAGTCAATTGGCTTTCTTACAGGAACACGTCAGTCGTTCAGGCCATGTCGTACATTATCTGGAATTGACTATTGTCTGATATAGCTTATGCGAGGCGAACAACCCGAAGACGTGGCCAACTTCTTCTACGATCTACCGTCCACTTCCAAGAGACGTAATAAGCTGATCAACTCCGGTCAAGGCGAGGGGAAATTGAGGGTCTTCAACTCGCTCGACATCTTCGAAGGGGATATCACGAAGAGGTTGATGAATGATTTCGTATATCCTGGTATGTCAGCTTTTGGGTTCGTTGTACTTGAGTCTCGAAGCTGAAATATTGGCCATTGACGCAGGCGGAGAAGGCGTGACGCCTGTCACTATGTGGGTTGTGGGTGATCTCGATACAAAAGAAGGTCAAAAAGTCGTGGAAGATGCATTGAAA
Source organism: Kwoniella bestiolae CBS 10118 (assembly GCF_000512585.2). Taxonomy (NCBI): domain Eukaryota; kingdom Fungi; phylum Basidiomycota; class Tremellomycetes; order Tremellales; family Cryptococcaceae; genus Kwoniella; species Kwoniella bestiolae. The sequence continues at coordinate 1,655,124 of NC_089243.1, forward strand.
CATGTTCAGGTAAGCTTATTGATCGTGACCCCACCAAACAACAGCTCATAGTGCTATTGCAGAACCCGAATGGGGCTAGCCGATTAGGCTTTGTCCATATACCAATCGATGATCCGGCTGTCCTAAGGCCAAAGTACAGGCTCTCAACGGCTTTGTACCAATTACACGCATCCTCATTATTGTCACAAGCGACTGCGAACGATCTGCTCGAAGTCATTAAAGGTTTAAATCGGAGCAATGATAATGTTGATCGGCTAGTCATCCCTTCCTCCGGTGAGGAGGACATCCAAGAAGCTAAGGAGACAGGCGATGTGGATGCGAGCGGTCAAAATTGCTTCACCTTGAACGAGGAAGATACCAAGAGGTACTTCGATCATCATCCCATACAAAAAGCTGCATTCGATGGAGTATCAGCTATTGATATCGCTGCAGCAGCAGAGTTTTGGAAGATTGGAAATGGGATTGCTAAGAAATTGGGTTTGAGGGATGGTAAACCCCATCTGCTGGTCAATGGAAGGGTAAGCTACACTCTTGCAGATGCCCATAGCGCTGCTCAGCTGACATTCTGTGCTCCGGAAGTTGGTCGGCCCGTTGACTCCTCAGAATTTCATACTGGAAGATTTCGATACCCTCGAAGCGTACGAATATAGGAAGAGGGTCAAACCCGTTATTGATCTCGTACAGACTATGTATGACGATATTTCGGTTTTCGATAGGTGGGTCAGCTTCTTCTATGAAATCCGACATCGATAGCTGACTTGTTTCACGGCAGATCAACCTTGTCAAACCTTATTTCTGTCTCTTCTTCGGTAATTGCGTCGGCGTACAAGCCTGATTCTGCTGAGGGTATTTTTGTACCCACTCAGAGTGCTAGAGCAAGGCTGTACAAGAAGCTGGACGACGGTACTCTGTGAGCTATTTTATCGCGTTCTTCGCGAAGCGATGCAAGCTGACCATCTGATATTCAGGTCGTTCACTTTGGGTGATTCCGAGAAAGCTATCTTAGATGTAGCTGTGATCGTTGATCCATTATCTGAGAATGCACAGAAATGGTCCACGATATTGCAGGTATGTTTGGCTGCCAGCTCGTCAACCATAACATCAGCTGACGTAACTGATTAGACTTTGTCTGAGATGGACAATGTTGCTATCACGGTTTATCTTGAGCCTCAACCTTCCCTTTCTGAGGTATGTGCAGGCCTTTCATATTGTCATCATGAACAACGCGCACTGACTTTCCTTCAGGTAAAGTTGAAACGATTCTACCGATCTTCGATTCCCTCGAAGCTCACGTTTGATGTTGACGGGTAAATCGAACTCTTTGAGGCTATTGGCAGGTGCTGATTATTCTACCATAGGAACGTAATTGCACCTGGTGTGACCTTTCTCAATCTTCCTTCGACTCCAATCTATACCCTCGGTCTAGACGCCCCAACATCATGGATTGTATCGCCCAAAACTTCTCCGTACGACCTGGATAATCTGGTCTTATCGAATATCCACTCTCCAGTGCATATGTCATTCACTCTCAAACAGCTGCTTATTGAGGGCCACGCAAGAGAATCTAGCAATGCACCACCCCGAGGCCTTCAACTTCAACTCACCACCAATGATTTCGAAGTAGCATCAGATACTCAGGTTATGGCTAATTTGGGATACTTCCAATTCAAAGCTGTTCCCGGAGTGTACGATCTCTCCATCAGACCAGGAAGGGGTAGGGAAGTATTTGAGTTGGAAAGTGTAGGAAGTGAGGGTTGGGATAGTGCGAATATCAATATCACTGGGCCGAGTGTGATTCTGGATAGTTTTGAGGGGAACACTATCTTGCCTAGATTCGTTAGACGACCGGGTATGGAGAAAGCAGATGTGTTGGTTGAAGAGGAGAGGAAGGACTCTGAATCTTTTGCAGGAGCTGTGTTCTCAAAGTGAGCTACGTGCTTTCACCTGTCTCTCCTTTTGACCCCTCGCCTCCCCCAAACAAGCCGTGTCCAGAGGATCTTAGCTGATAAATTATGGTGATAGGATGAAATCCATGGTGGGACTTTCTACAGAGGTTTTATCGACTAAACCGAAATCACGACATGCGGATATCAATATATTTACGGTCGCTTCTGGTTTACTATACGAGGTGAGATCAGCTCTACCTTCTTGCTCATCAGGTTTCATCCAGCTGATTCTATGGTCTCTCATGTAGAGATTCGCTTCAATCATGATTCTAAGTGTGATGAAGCATACCGATAGTTCCGTGAAGTTCTGGTTTATCGTAAGCTTCAGCTCTTCCAATCGGCACAAATAGTATCTAGCTGATGAATGAGTATAGGAAAACTTCCTTTCTCCCACTTTCATCGTGAGCTGCATGTTGTTTCGTGACATGTTGGGGAAGAAGCTCACATTGTGCCTGGTATAGGAATTCATACCTAAATTGGCGGAAGAGTACAACTTCCAATATGAATTTGTGACATACAAATGGCCACATTGGTTGAGAGCTCAAACTGAGAAACAACGAATAATCTGGGCGTTAGTCAACTTCATGCAGCTGTATGACCATCCACAATGAGGTGCTGTCAGCTGACCAGTCTTCATGACGCTTGTTATAGGTATAAGATCCTCTTCCTAGACGTTTTATTCCCTATGGACCTGGATAAGGTAATCTTCGTCGATGCTGATCAGATCGTTCGAACCGACATGAAAGAGCTCGTCGATGTGGATCTACATGGTAGAGTGTATGGGTATGCACCTATGGGAGATAGTAGGACAGAGATGGAGGGATTCAGGTTTTGGAAGACTGGGTATTGGAAGGACGCACTTAGGGGGAGACCATATCATATTAGGTCAGTTGTCCGTTTCTGAACTTTCCCAAAGATGTAAAAGCTGAAAGATTGGTTTAGTGCGCTTTATGTTGTCGATCTCAAACGATTCAGACAACTGGCTACAGGGGTAAGCTAGCAATCTTCGGAGTGTTCGTGCAGTAGAGCTGAGGGATGATTCTAGGACCGACTCCGAGGACAGTACCACGCTCTTTCTGCCGATCCCAACTCTTTAGCCAATCTGGATCAAGATCTGCCCAATTCCATGCAAGATACTATACCGATATTCACGCTGGACCAGGATTGGTTATGGTGTCAGACCTGGTGTAGCGATGAGAGTTTGGCTAGTGCCAAGACCAGTGAGTTCAGCTAATCCTTCTATGATTGTCCCTGGAGCAGGAGCCGGTAGCTGATCATAACAATAATTCTAGTCGATCTTTGTCAGAATCCATTGACAGTAAGTCCGATCCAGCTTCAACGATTTCTTCATCAGAAGAGTATCCAAGGCAGAGTAAGCTGATACAATCTACCATCACGCAGAAAGAACCCAAACTAGTCAGAGCCCGTCAAATCCCTGAATGGGATCTATACGATCGAGAGATTGCCTCTTTCGCAGCCAAGCTGCAAGGCCAGGAAGTAGGCGTAGGAGCATTGGCAGCTAGTGTGGATGATCTAGCTTCTGATGCTAATGCTGCGACTACCTCTTCACATGACGAAGCAGGCGAAGTGGAGGCCAGTGATGCAGAGGGGATAGAGGAGATTGTGGAAGATTATGAGACCGATGAGGAGATTATAGATGAGATGTTGGAGGAGTCGAGGAGGTTGGACGACGAGCTGTAGAGTTTGGGTAATGTTATCGTATTTGACTTATATTGCATGCATTAGCAAATTAGCAAAGCAAATCTCAATGAAACATTTTATTGCGTTTCTTGACGCCTGGTGTGATGTTGTTAGGGTTTACCCGAGGATATCCCGTGTTTCCGAGATGTCCAAACTCGCAATGTTATTGTTCTGGTTATTGTGATTGCTGTCAACACTGCTCGCATCTCCAGATGCAACCCCTTGTTACGTGACGGGTTGGATACAACAAAAGCTCCCAGTATGCTCCATACCTACTCCGCTGGAACTCAGCTCAGCCGGACGGCCCTCAGAAGGACTATACATGCCTGTTCGAGGAGAGCTGCGCAGGAGCCTTCGACAACAGGTAAAGGTATGTCCGACGTTCTACTCAGTTCCTACGGTATATTCAAACATAAAGTACAGGTACTAAGTACATTACGTGCATGCATGATAGGCAAAGCAATATCTGAGACCCTGTTCGCCCCTTCTACCCGAACTCCTTCCTCTTCCCATACCGTCCCATCAACATCCAAACCATCTATCCCAACCTACACCTCAACCCATTCAAGAGCATGGCAAGCCTTTGAATCATCATGGTCCTACACCCCTTGCTCTCCTTCTCCTTCCGCCAAACTCCCAAAATTCATCAAAACCACTCATGAAAACGGCACGAGCATGAGCACGGGTACAGGTATGATAGTAGAAACCCGAACGATATTTGAGAAACCCATAAATTTCAGTCCGCTCTCCCGTCTGCTCGGGGCGGGATTCGCTGCGTTTATAGGATTCCAGTGGTTCTGGATCCCATCGCCTGAGGAGGGGTATCAGACTTTCTGGGATGCCAAGCCTGGGACGGGGGTTGGAACGTGAGTCAGACGGATCCAGCTGGTTTGTCCCATCGTCCCTTCATTGCATTTCTCATGTATCTAAATCTCATCAATCACGTCGATAGCTGACAATCTGTGTATCCTTTGTGTGACAGCAAAATATGGGGTACATTCAAGCATTTCTTATTCTTTCAAACCCCCTATTGGGCCCTTGGAGGAGCAGCCATGGGAATATGGAGTCTTACCAAGAAACTCAATATCGTGACGAAACTCGAGCAATGCAGGGTCAAGTCGTCATCTCTCCCAGCTGGTCAAGGGGAGGTATGGCTTAGGATGAGCACTGTGAAGAAAGACTTGATGAAAGGTTTGAGTAAGGAACCTAGGGATTTGAAGATGGATGACGTGAGGGTGTTACCTCTGAAAGGGCGTGAGCATCCATTTTATTCATTCTTCCTCTTTCATATGCTTTATACCCTTTCGGTGATCAGACGGAAAACAGACATGCTAATCTCGCTTTTTACTTTCTATTTCTGCATTCGAATAGTCCACGAGCGTAATGGCGAGTACATCCTCAATCTCCACATAAAAGATTCCACAAAAGGCAAGCGCATCACAGATGGTCAGCCGTATATCGTTGATACGCGATATGGCAAGTATTTGGACAAGTCGGATTCACCATATGTGCTTTCTCCAAGTAGGCTTAGACATGTGTTTGGGAGGTGGGAGGGGTACGATTGAGCTGCTCGCAAAGCAGATAGGTAGATGTCTTGCGAGTATCAGCAGTATCAAACTATATATATCATGCATCATCGCACCCTTCACCTGACAGCGCACAGCGTGTGCTTTACTAGATCTGCTCGTTCTTTTGTTGCTCATTGCTCATGGCGAGAAAAGTAACAAGCGAGAAAAGTAACAAGATACCCTCGCTTGCAGGAAAGGCGAATCTCATTTTCTTCGATCCAACGATCATCAAACCTTGAGAACGCTCTATATCAAAGCATCCCGTATATGCTATCATCTGCATGCCAAAATTACAAGTACCTCTCCATACTAAAAGTAAGAGAAGGAAACGAAAGAGAGAAAAAATCCGAGTACTATCTATCTACACCCCACTCCGCCTAAGCATAACTAGCCTGCGCCTTCTCATCAACATTACCCAGAGGGTAATCCTTCTTCGTGAACGCCTTAGAACAGTCCGCCATAGTGACCGATGCTCTGGAGATGGGATCCGTCCTGTAGAAATCCGTTATAGGTTTCTTGAAAGGTTCGCTCGAAGCTGTCTGTTTAGCTGATGAGAGGAATGTCAAACCGGTCTTCACCACCTCAGGGGAAGGTTTCTCGAGGGCGTCGTATCGCACAAGCGTAGGGGAGATATCGTACATCCTCTGTCGGAGTTGCAAAGTATCGTCATAAGGTAATGGTTGGCCAATGACCTCGGAAAGTGCCCTGATAATCTTCCAATCTTCCCTTGAAGCTCCAGGAGGTGGAACAGCAGTTCGACCCATCTGGGATCGTCCCTCGGTGTTCACCCATGTGGCTGATTTCTCAGTGTAAGCAGCGGCGGGGAGACAGACATCGGCGAATTGGGCACCGTGGTCTCCGTGATGTCCTTGGTACACTACGAAGGCGTCTTCGGGGATGGAGGATGGATCGACATCGTCGGCGTTGAGGAGGTAGACGAATTTGGGTTTGGTAGATGAGGCGGAGGATGAGGGAGTGAAGCCGATATCGTAGGCTGCTGCTCGGGATGCGGCCTATACGGTATAAACTGGTAGTCAGCATCACGGAACCTAGCACAGTGGAAATTGTCATCCGAGAAGACGATACTCACCCGTTGGAGAACAGAGAATCCATTCCATTCAGGAGTCAAGAATCTGTTACCGTTATCCAACACATGTTTTCCAACAGCTTTCAACACGGCAGCACCATCTTTAGTCTCCGTCACAGCCGAACCGACAATCACCAAAGGTTTCTTAGCCTCCTTCCAGATCTTTGCGAATCCCTTATCTCCACCCTTAGCACTAAGGAACGCCTCGACATCCTTGGGGGAAGTACCCAAATGCTCGTACTCAAAGGTCGAGTCGAACTTCTCTCCAACCACAGCGAACTCTGTTCCTCTGTGGAGATACTGCTTTCTAAACCTAGAGTTGAGGATGGCAGCTTCATGTCGAGGGTTGGTACCGATCAACAAGATCGCATCTGCATCTTCAACATTCTCGATGGAGGTGTTGAAAAGGTAATTCGATCGGATATCAACGGATTGTACTGGAGGTTGATCACCAAGTCTGGAATCTAACGTTGTGTTCTCTGAGCCCAATTTGTTGGTAAGATCTTTAAGAGCGACCAAAGCTTCCGTATCCGCCAAAGCACCAGCTACAGCTCTGACTTCGTCACCCCTAGCACCAGAGTTCAAGTACCCATGTCTGATAGTCTCCATAGCAGTCTCCCAAGAAGCAGGGACGAACCTGTTTCCCTCCCTGACTAGAGGCGTAGTCAATCGCTGGTATTTCAATCCATCGTAGGCGTATCTTGTCTTGTCTGAGATCCACTCCTCGTTGATCTCATCGTTGATCTTGGGTTGTACTCGCATGACTTGAACACCCCTAGAATCTACCCTGATGTTACTTCCAAGAGCATCCAGCACATCGACCGACTCGGTCTTCTTCAACTCCCAGGGTCTAGCTTGGAAAGCATATGGTTTTGAGGTCAACGCTCCAACAGGACACAGGTCGATGATATTTCCAGACATCTCCGAATCCATGGTTTTCTCAATGTACATCCCAATCTGCAAATCATTTCCTCGTCCGGTGGTACCGAGATCTTCTACACCAGCCACATCGTTGGCGAATCTAACACATCGGGTACATTGGATACATCGGTTCATGGATGTCTTGACGATTGGTCCGAGATCCTTGTTTTCTACTGCACGTTTACCGGTGATTTCGTGGAACCTCGTTCGGTCGGAACCGTATCGCATCGACTGGTCTTGCAAATCACATTCACCACCTTGATCACAAATGGGACAATCGAGAGGGTGGTTGGCGAGTAGGAATTCCATAACTCCCTCTCGGGCTTTGTGAACTAAGGGGGTGTTGGTGAATACTTTGGATCCGGGCATGGCTGGCATGGCACATGATGCGACGGGTTTTGGTGATCTCTCGACCTGAGCGAAGACGATGGTGAGCTGAAGCCGCAGATGACAGGGAGGTAGCTTACCTCTACCAGACACATTCGACAGTTACCAGCGATAGCTAATCGGTCATGGTAACAGCTATATAGATGGTCAGCTTGTGTTCGATTATCTTAATTTCAGAATACATTATGAGCTCACAATCGAGGAACAGCAGCACCACTGTATAAGAAATCCCAGTCAGCTCCCATATCCTTCATACCATACCTGATCTGATCGATCGCACTCACGCCTTCTCACAAGCTTGGATCAAAGCGGTTCCCTGCGGCACGCTAACTTCCTTCCCATCGATAGTAAGGGTGATATCAGCTTGTCGGGGGGCGGTAGTGGAAAGTAGTCGAGCACCTATACATTGATCAAGATATCAGCATTCACCCCGGATACCTGCAATACAAGATATTCCTGGCTACGACGCATGGATCGGCAGATCGATCACATCTCGATGTAATGGCAAAAGCAAAGTGAGAGCAGACTTACGGGAAGGTCCAGCGACTCTAGCCAAGTTCTTTTGTGCGATTCTCCTAAGCATTTTTGAATTCTACTCCTCTCTGTGTATGCTGGGTGTGGTAAGGAGCGGAATTATGAGAGGATGTATGGTATGCTCAGTCGAGCTTGTAGGTGTGAGGTATGAGCAACAACAAATAAATCATCGACACATGCACTCACTTCAATTCAACATTGATGCATCGTATTGTACTGGCCAGTGAGAGACGGTGTATAGTAAACCATCTTCACCGTACGGAATACCTTTTAGGGGTTAATTCCGAATGTGGCACTCGAGGGAGGACCAATGAGAAAACCCATGTTACTGAACTTTTGTTAGGTGAAACGTCATCACTTGAGCACGTGGGTGGAGGTGGTCTGTGCGTTCTCATCAATGTGCTCAACCAGGTTGGAAAAAGATTCTATACATATATTCACAAGGCATGACAACAACACATGAACCCAAAAAATACTCATCAACCCAAACGGAAATGTACAAAAGATGCCCATTCAGATCCACTGCCTATCATCCCCAGTCCAACGCGTCACTCCGACTCCATGTCTAGTCCAAAGAGGACCAGACTAAATATAATTACCCTCCCTCACACCCCTTCCCCGTCGCTTCTCAAAAACAACCACATCCCTAGGCAAGAGATCGTAATTCTGCAAACTCCCCTCCCACTCCCATCCCTCCTGGGTATATTGCTCTTTGGTCAATCTCCTCATCTTCCTCTTCTCCTTCTCTGCCTTGTCCTTTTTATCCTTCTTTGTCGTAAGTGAAGTGAGGAATGGGAAATGTAATTTCCTCCCTATGATGTACTCTACATCCCCTAGTAACGTCTGTTTAGGCTTGCTGTCGAACAGTGTCAATTCGGTGGGGACACCTGAGTTACCGTATGAAGGGGAAGGAGAAGGAGGGGATGAGCGCGAGTATGCTGGGTGGGGTGCACCGTACCCATAGTTTGTGGGTTTCGAGATGGTTCGATTGAGTGGTTGAGGGGCGAAATGACCTAATACGGGGTGCCTTCCAGACGAAGAAGGCGAGAGGGGTTGAGCAAGGCTCGATGTAGGTGATCTTTGGGTTTTGTATGATCTAGTTGAGCCGGAGTTGGGTGAAGAAGGGGAAGAGGAGTATCGAGAGGATCTAAGTGATTGTTCTGACTCGGAGTGATGCAGGACTCTCTGAGAGTAGGATGGTGGAGGAGGGATATAGTACGTTGCGAAAGGATGATTAGGGGGTAATGATTCTTCTCCGTGTCCGAATGATGGAGGGGAAGGTGCTTTTCTGGTGGGGTACATGTTTGTTGGGTGGCTTTTTAAGCTATGTCGATCAGCGGATTGAATGGTACAGTTGTTTATCTGTTGAGTGGAGTGGGGGGATACATTCTCTTCATCATCTTGAGATCCAGGCTTATATGCCTTTCCACCTATCCCCTTCACCAGCTCATCATCGTCCACTTCACCTCGTATTCAATTTAGGTAAAGCTACATCCTTTGACCCTCGACCGATTAGATCGCGAAGTGAAGTGAAGTGATGCCTGTGATATATGGAAATTGGCTTCACCATCTGTTCAGATCATGTGTGCATGTATGTGGATGTACACAATGTGACATTGGTTGAATATCTCCGAATGATGAGATGATGAAGTGATGTTAACATGAAACAGGATCAAACCCCTGAAACGATTAAGTGATCAGCTGTTGAAATGCAACGTATCTATATACCACTCTACATGATTCATTTCTACGTATGTATGCAAATTAATAGATCCTATCTCGCAGCTCTGTATCAACTTTAAAAGGCATCTATTCCACTCTACCACTCTACTTATGTATGGCATTTAATCCCCTAAACACCAACCAAGCCATAATCGTAGATCCGGCATACATCATAATCCTCTGCTGTGGATTCATGATCGTCAAGAACGGATAAGGGAACGACCCATTGATCGAAGCGCAGTGTTCTACCCAAAGACTATAGGCCGTACCGAACGTAGCTGCTAATGCTAGAGCACCGAAAGTTGAGGCGGGGGGTTTGTATTTCCTTTCGAGGAAGAAGAAGTCTGTGGGTATTGTGGAACATCAGCTCCTCTGTTTTCCTGCAAATTTGGGGAAATGGCTAAGGGATGAGATGGGGGTTCGCGTGGTCTCGAAGGAGTTACTTACCAATGATCAAAGCCACAGCAGGCAGCGCATGCATACTGAGATCCATCAACAGCGGAATCCTGAATAACGGATCCTCAGCGCCGGACGAAGATGGTTCGGATGAACTGGCCAGGACGGGGTTGGGAGGTAGCATCAATTCGGGTTTGAGGAGGATGATTCCCCACTGTAGCACACATCGTTTCAGTATCAGTATCACATACACTCTTGAGAAAGTGTACGGGATGGTCTGCAGCGTGGCCCCTGGAAGGGGAAGGCACGGATAACCCACGTAGATTGAGGATATTACTAGTTCAACTGGTAAGGCAAATAGCAAAAATATCCTTTTGAGTGGCTTCAACCCTACGGAAGAGAACGTTAGCACAAGTTAGAATACCATGAATTTGAGTTTAAGTCATACCTTGTACAGCTGGGAGGTAGTCGCATATGCCAGACATCATCATCGTGATGATCGTGCCGAAGAGGCTGTCATTGCCGAATCATCAGTACTCGTCACTCCAGAGTGGTGACAATCAGAAAGAGCGGATATGAGAGCAGGTGATAAGCAGGAAGGCCAAGATCGAAGAGCAAGACCTACCCTAATATAGTAAGATACTGAAAATGTCCTATGCACCATCCCCAACCCATTCCATCAGCTCATGAGAATTACCTTTGCTAGATCTGGCCGACCGCCCACTCACCTCCATATTGATTCCCTATATATTCCTTCGTGATAGTCGTATTCTGTAATCCCCAGAACCCATCGAACATGGCTGCAGCCGTACCGATGTGGAAGATGATCCTCCCGATTTTGGGCATCGCGTCGGGAGGGTACTGGTTGGGTGGGGCGACGCGTTGGGATGGTTTGGGGGGCATTGCAAGTTTGTCTGTGGGATACTCGTCAGGATGAGAGATGTTATATGCAGACAGATGATTATGGTATATAGACATGAGATATATGCGCGTTGATCAGATACTGACACTCGTAAGATCGTCGTGAAGGAAAACACCGATGACGCACGTACCACCCATTCATCTTCAAAGGAACCAAAAAAAGGTTAATCTAAAGCCGGAAGTAGGCACTCCGGTTTATCCGGAATCAAACCAAACAAAATATCCACAACCTATAAGATTAACACCAAGCTATAAAATACAACACATCTTCTCAAAATCAACCATCTGACCCGCACTATACGATAACCCAACTACACACGATGCCAACAAACTACTCGTACTACCTCATCCCCCTCGTCCACCTCCAAACACTAGCCACCTCTATTCGCTTTGCCTCTCGTCGGTTGGGTTTCCCAAACAACGTGAACCCCCGAGATGTCATCAAGGAGATGGAAGCCTCAGGCAAGCTCAATAAGGAGGTAGTGGATAAGATCAAGCGGAGGCAAGCGGCACATGAGAATTGCTTTGAGAACCAAGCAATCTGGGCGGCGGCGGTCGTGAGTGTCTTTGCCTTTCTGCCGGGAAGGACCCCATGAGTCGCAGGTCGTGTCGGGTGGGAATCGAAGCTGATGTCGTGGTGGACAGATCGCAGGGAACCAAGTTGGATTATCCACAACATGGATGAACACCATGTCCATCGCTTACTTCCTGTTCAGATGCATGTACAGTAAGTCGAGGCTTTCTCCCAGCTCCCAGCTGCCTCGTTGGATCGTAGATGGCTGGTTGACTGTTTTTCATCTCCCGTCACATAGTCTACTCTTACATCAACATCTCGACCCAGAAAAAGACCATCTTCCGAACAATAGCCTACTGGGCGAGCAACTGTGAGCTCTAGGTCGAGGTTGATAAGTAACAAGGATGATACCAGAACAGGCCAGCTGATGATGAATACTCACTTGCCCAGTCTGTTTCCTAGCTACGTTCGTGAAGGCGGGACTCAAGTTCAACTCCACTTCCAAGCTGTTGTGAAAAATTCATCATGTGGTCAAGTATGCATGCGACAGGATGGCATATCCCCAGTCCACTAGTCCTTGCTTATCCAGATTACACCTGAATGATGCCAACTCTGCGGTCCATTGCTGTTTGTACTAATCGGGATTTCTTCCGTCCACCCATCAACAATGGCAAGTGTGTGCAGTTACGCGCGACTTTGCTAGTCGGAAGGTCAGAAAGCCCATTCCATGCGAGCAGTAATAACTCCTCCTCCTCATCATCATCATCACCAAATACGATGGACCTTGATGTGCAGTAAGACATATTATCACTTTGTCGAATATGGGGACATCGTAGTGAACATTGATGCCAGAGTCAACATCCATCAGTGATCGGGGATGGCCGAAACGCCAAAGGCATTCAACATGAAACCCCAATTCTTGAGCTCCGACTTCTCTTAATCCCTACCTCCTATGCATACTTGATTCTTTGACCAAGCAGTAGTCCTGCCAATCTACTCTGCCAAGCGCTGACTTGACACCAACGACAAAAGGATGGTCTCGCCTTGATGATGAACGATATTGCTCCTTTGTTTTAAGGAACAATAAGATTTGTGTGGCAATGTCGGAGTGCGAGTGTAACAAGGAGTCTTCCTGATCGAGGTACAAAGGAATGTTCGTTAGTGTGTGTCAGTGTTGGTCGAAAGGAGGTCCTTTGGAGGGAAAAGATAACTTTGATTTCTTTATTATATCTCTGACTCATCGTAGGAATATCCTTTTGTTCACATCAATGCCAGATGCAACCTAGTAGTCGCAAAGGGACACTGAGCGACATGCCCTTGAGCTCACATATAGAGCAATGCATCTTCATCTGTCAGTTCTCCCTTCTTCACAGCTAACTCGAATTATCATCCTTTAATCATCTAAACACACTCTTCACTCCTCTAACCCACTCACGGCCTCTCCAAGAAAGCTTACAATGCTCTCCCTCCCTCTTTTCCTCCTCCCCCTCCTCCTCCTCACCCCCATCTCCGTCTATTCCCACCCAACAAAACGCCAACAAGAGCAAGACCAGCCAACACCAAGAGTTACAGGCCTATACATATCTTCCATCCGAGATGGTTCATGTATATCCACCAACGACTCTGTGCCAGTCGTAGGCAGTCAGCTGGTCCTGACTGATTGTGAGAGGGCGGAGACGTGGCATGTACCCAATGGTGACGGGTTGTTGGGGTTGGATACGGTAGCGCTGGTTTGGGATTTGCATGAGAATGAGAATGAGGATATGGTTTTTGTAAGTTCAGGTCGGTGTATGATACTGGTAATGGGTGGGAGTTGATGGTTGGGGAAAGGTGGATGCGCCTGTTGAGGGATTGACCAGCCAACTGTGAGTGATCACACCCTACAACTTATCCAGCTCTTCATCAATCACCGAAAGCCACAATGAGAGAATTCGACATGTGCGAAGCTGATTCTGATTGGCGGTCAAAGGTGGAAATGGTCCTCTGATAATCGGATATCCTCGATCAACGGTACGATATGCCTGCAACATACTCCCGGACGACCGACGGCTGCCCAGTGTGATGCCATGAACGTTGATCAAGGTGAGTGATCGTTTTCGTTTGTAACTGGGTGATGAGAGAACAAGAGCGGTGCTTTGATTCGTGGAAGCTAACTCTGCTCACTGAACAGCATGGATCCTTCGTAATACCTCGCAACCTCAACATTTCGATGATATTGATAAACAGCCCAATTCCAATAGGAATGGATATATCCATCGTAAGTTACCTTATCTGATCAAGCATCGTCATATCCGCCAAGATGAGATATACTAATCAATCTGAATCGATTCGATGACACCATCAAGCAAAAGGACGAGATGATATCTGTCTATCAGCCAAGTCCGCCTCAGAAGCATACGTTGGAAGCGGCTTAGCAATGTAAGCTTTCCCCCTTCTCTTCCCATCATGCTCTAACCCCCTCGTGCTCTTCCTTTCTATGTACACTTCCTTCCCACAATGACTGGGCAAGTAAAGCCATAAGAAATGAGATACTAACAAAACACCACAGGACATACTGCACCGGCAAAGGCGACGGTACATCTTACCTCCCCATCTCAACCTCCGAATCACTCTTTACATGGGCTCTTCCCAAGCTCAACCAGAAGGGTCAAGTGAAATTATCATCCAAGAACCTGTGTCTTGAGACTGGTCTGAAGACACCCAATTCGACGGGCGGATATGAGTGGAGTTATATATATGGCATGGGAGTTACTTTACAAGAGTGCGATATCAAGAAAGAAGGACAGGAGTGGGTTTGGGATGGCGAGGTGTTGAGGATTGGGAACCAGGAGTCGAGCGAGTTTATCCATCCATCCATTTTGTCAATTACGATTCCCAGTGGGATCGTGATCATTGGCAGTGGTGTCGTTTACACCAGTCCCATCCGATCGAATCGTTGAGATACCCTATCGTTCTCCTGTGAGGTCAATATCGATGTATAGCTGACCCGTTCTGCATCGCTTACAGACCAATGCCTCAATATCCTCGGAGGAGCGGGTCCAGTGGGAAGTACAAATTTCCTTAACCTCCGGCCTATCCAATTATGGACGTGCGATCCAACTGACGAGAATTCGGTAAGTCCGAGATGACGGTAATATGGAATCAAGCTCAATCTCACGAGCTAACCTTTTGTATCAATGGCGTATCGTGTCTTAGAAATTCTCTTCGTCCTGAGTTGAGTTTATATCCAGCGACGGAACGAGGTGGCTATCATGACATATTCAAGCTCTGTTCATCCACCGCACCAGGTCACATCATCTTCTCTCCGAACCATCTACTTCAATTCATTCATCTCGACTTCTTGCAATTTCGCTTTTATGCTGGTGGTGGGATATTGGACAAATTACCTAGTGCATAATCATATATCAAATATACCTATGTATGTAACAAGATGACGTATCGTATCGCAATTCGTAAAGTATCGTACAGGAACATGATATAGTTACAACAACACTGTTTTGACAAGTTTAGCCCAATAACCAAAAAAAGCAGAACTATCAAACAATCAAAAATCTTTTATCCCCTTCCTCGTCTTTCACTTCCGTCAAATAAACTACGTACAATCTATAACCTCCTCATCGCTCGTCTCACTCACCACTACATACCTCTTCTTCTTCTCTTTCACTTTCTTAGGTGAAGGTGTTTTCTTCTTGTTTTTGGATGCATCAGATAAGGGAAACAAGGTACTATGGTCGATTGAAAAATCCAACAAACCTTTCTGAGCAGGTTCACTCAGTTTATCAGATTTCGACTTGCTTTTGCTATTCCTGCGTTTGGGTTTGGTTGTTTTAGGAGCTTTAGGCTCTAAGGGGGAATCGGAATTTGATGAGATTGTATTTGGTCGGGAAGAGTCTTCGAGTACAGGTAAAAGTGAAGGCGAAGACTTAGGGGAAACTTCGATATATTCAGAATGAATATTCTTCTTCCTTCCTTTACTTGTCGAAGGGGATCTGGTCGGTATGAGGGTATCGAGGTCGTTGCTGATCGTGGGCGGGGAACTCGACAATGACGTGATATTCTTGTTTCTACTTCCTCGTCTTGCTCTCGGTGGTTGGACAGGCGTCTCACCATCAGACGAAGAGCACAGATCGATCGGTTGATCTTTCTTACCTACCTGAAAGGCGGACGGAGACGATTTCGACTTTGAGAATATCCTTTTGGCACCGAACCATCTCTTCGGTGAAGAGGGTCGTTTGGGCGAGACTGATCTCTTGCTTTGCGTGTTCCCTGCTTCAGGTTCAAGCTCAGGATCGATCGCACCACTGGGACTGGGCGAGGTGGTTCGTTTGGTCTTGGCTTTGGGCCTATTCCTGGTTTTGGCGGTAGCTTTAGGCGTAGGGGAATTACCCCTAGAAGGCGATGAATCCAGTATACTCGTCAGACTTGAGGTGGGACATGGTCTAGCTTTGGTCTTCTTACCGGTCGAATCAGGTACGGAAGGCGATCTCCTATGTGTAGAAGGAGACGAGGCAGAACGAGATCGAGGTCTAGGTGGAAGATTTTCGATAGGTTCCTCTTCTTCCTCCGATTCGGATGATATAACATTTCTGGCCTTTTGGGTAGTACCAGCAGCAGCAGAGTAGAACGCATCAAATACTCCTACATTCATCTTCTCCACAGGGAGGGATTTTCCTTTACCCTTACCTTTCTTCGGAGGTGGTTTCGTGAGTGTTTTCTTCTTCTTGGGTGATTTCTTGGCATTCGCTTTGGCGAGTTCTTCTTCCGCATATTCTTGTACCAACTTAGGCCAAGCTTCCTTGACTAGGTATTCGGCTAGCCAGACCCTTATCTCATCTTTCGGTTTATTCGCCGCCTGAGTACCACTGGGTAGATCACTGTCCATCGATTCGCTTCTATCTCTCAAACCTATGTTTTGTCTGGTATTATCTGATAGATCGTCCGGATTGATACGTGTACCTTCCATCGAATCATGACATCTTCGCGTATATCCAGCATGTTGGAATGATATACGATATTCTACCATCTCCCCATTTGTAGGATCTAGTCTCTTCGAATGGATTTTCAGCACGTGATTTGGTGGTTCACCATACTCCTCGTCGTCTTCGTGAGAATGGGCGGCTTGTGACGGTTGAGTTGATTTGGGTATGATAGGAGATGAGGAGGGCATAGATTGACTGAAGAACGAGGTGATCATTGATGTCGAAGCTGACTTTGAAGTACCAACCAATTGATGTACCAGTGGTATTGGATCCTGCTGTACCCTCGATCTGACGGTACTTCTAGCTTCGTTCATCACTTCCGCTCCAAACACACCGACATTCTCTCCAGCAAATTTCTTGACTACTAATTCTTTGGTACCCCATTCAAAGTATTTCTCACAAGCGATTGCCAAGCCCTCCATATCCCCTCGACCTTCGTTCCTGGCTTTACCCCTCGTTCTGCTGGGTTCTCCCTTGCCGAAACCTGGCCATCCTTGGGATAGATCGTTCATCGGACTGGTACAGGGATTCAGATAGGCGTCGAGGGTTAAGGATGGGAAGACGGCGGATGGGGAGAGTAGGGATAGCCTGTTAGCTCGGTCGGGATATTTCCTGCCTATCTGCTTTTGGGAGTTGGTACGGAGTTCTTCGACGATTTGAGAATGGATAGAGGGGAGATGGGAGTCGAAGGTTGAACGATCTGAAGTGTACTTCTTCAGGAAGTCGGCGAGACCAGCATTGGCAAGTCCGAATGATATTGTTGGGCCTGAAGTGTTGGTAGCGTCAGTATACCAGTAAAGCGCAACATGATCCCGGAGACACAAATCATTGCTCGTACGGGTGTCTGCAGAATATGAAAATAGGGTTTGATACTCACCTATACTAGGCAGTCCCTCCGGTGTATAGTCCCCGCCGCCCAATAAAGCTATCAAGACCATAGCCATCCTACAATCCTCCTCTGTTGAAAGTGCTGTACCCTCCTTCTTCGTCCACAGGTCTTTGATTGCTGATGATCTGTATACCTCGTAATTACGCATATCCCCTCTAGCGATATTAGCCTGAGCTCCAGACAATGTAGGCGAATTGCTGCGAAATATCGTAAGCTGAACGTCCAGAGCTGAATTGATTTGACTGGAGGGTAACTTACTTTCTCAGAAGACATGTTGCCCCAAATAACAATGCATCCACATCATCTGATAAAACCGCATCAATCTTGCCTTGACGGTTCATCACTGCTAGTTCTGCTTCTGCTTCTCCTGGGGCCTATATTTGTCATCAATCATCAGTGTAATTGCGAGCCAGGATGCTTAGGAGTCGGTCAAGCACGACTCACATTCCACCACTCCAGCCCACATACATCTAATAAGGCCTTGAATTGCTTGCTCTTGTGATCGGCCATACCGAATTGTCCAGCTACATTTTGGTTTCTCTTCTGTCCAGGTTTGTTAGGTCCATCTAAAAAGTCACACCAAAGTCAATGCCTGATTCGACCCCCACGTTGCACTGACTCATACGATTGAGATCGTATATTGACTCACCAAACACAAAAACAGGCAAGACGGGATGCTGCAACAACGCCGTAATCCTGAAAAATATCGTCCTCAAAAAAGGATTTTCACCATGATGCGTGACCTGAGCGTGGAATATCCATATCGAAGCGTCTATACCTATTGTCAATGCTCTCAGACCATTCCGATTCGCTTGGAAAGCTTCTTTAGACAGGGCGGAGAGGGATGTACGAGCTGCTGCTGGTCGGAGGAGCTGGATACGGTTGATCAGTGGAAATGTAAACAAAGCTGTGGATAGGGGATACTCACATCCCATAAGCCGGGTACACCCATCTTTCCCGCCTTGGTTCGCTCCAAGAAAGATTATAGCACCAAGATGTATCCCAAGAAGGATGGTCGTTGTTGGTAATGGTTCTGTGCACAATCAAGATGGACATGGAGATATAGTATGAATCTCAAAATCAAAACATCAACTGGATGCAGGTCGAGATGAGCTTTGTTTACGTGCCTGAGATCAACACCGAAAGAGCGAGGTAACCACGTGCCATCCAGGCCACACAGCAATCACGTGACCTTCCTCCAAGTCGTCAATAGTAAAAGTTGAAAAGGTCAATGAGCACCAGGTCATCTCTGACTATTTTATTTATTCTGATAGTAACGATATCTTACAACACCAACAAGACCACGGCAACAAAGGCAAGATGGCTTCTACCCCTCAGACATCCAGGAAATCGCAAAAGCGTAAATCAGATGCCGCAAACTTGGGCAGCTCAGACGTCCAAGTGGTTGTAGAGGAAGGGTCGACTTCCGCTGGTCCAGCCTTCGGTATGTACTGCTCCCGCCTGCCTAGCGTTATCAGCTTCCCGAGAATGGGTCTCCTCTTCCACTGATAGCTGACAATCCGGATATAAACAGTAAACTTCCCATCGGTCAGACCATCGAAGACTACCCCATTCACCATCTACACTCGAGATGTTGGATCATCATCTGATTTGACAAAACAACATACCATCATTGCTGGAGAGACTGAAGATGTGGAATTCTTCAGTACGAATAGGGATCATAATTTGAATACCGAAGGTGCAGACTGCCAGTGAGTATCAACCCGTTATCAAGTTACATCAACGCACTCACAGTCGTGATTTCCTCAAGAGTTCGTGCTGATATATGGTAATGGTACAGATACCTCCCAGCCTTGTACGACCCTTCAACAGGAACCGTCCACATCAACCCCTCAACTCCCTTATACCTGCTTACCCACGGGGTCAAACGACTCCGTTCCTCTGTCACGTTACCCTCCGCAAGCGATGCGAGAGCTCATTGGAAAGCCCAAAGAAACGACCTGGGAGAAACGTTCGGTACGAGAAAGGCCAAGACCCAGATCAGAGCTGAGGAGAGGAACAAGGTGGACGTATCTGCCATGGAGGGTGTTAAGGGGCATTTGATGGGTAGTATACCTGAGATGGAAACGAGTGATGGTGGGTTGTGTTGAATCTTATTGTTTAATCCATTATGTCTACGCCAAGTTGGTCCCCACATTCACATAGAATTATCTTCTCTAAGATTGAAGAAATCAAGATGACAGCTAAGCTAACTCTTCATCGCTCCAGGCCCCGTCAAAGCATCCGAGCTCATCCCCATACCCAACCTGAGCACCTCCGACCCATCCGAAGTGTACCCCCGAGACTCACTGATCTCTCCATCAGAATGGCAATCCATCAGTGTCTCTCAGCTCATCCATGCAGAGGACGAAGATGCTCGTCAGAAATTGTTACCTCCTCATAAGAAGTCGAATTGGTTGCATATGAGGATTAGGTATATCTTGAATTTGGAGGATAAGGTGGCGAGGAAGGAACAAATGTGAGTACTTGTTGTTGATGCCATTTCAGAGATTTAGGCACTGTCTTTCTTCTGGTGAATGCTGCGTTACTAAGAGGTGTCACATATTGTCAATCACTTCTGATGAAGAGGTATGTGAGATCCCGAGCTGACTCGTCATGACCATGACCAAATAGGAAATACGTCCTCTATCTTGCAACTCTCCTATCCCTCTATGACAACCCCTCATTAATCTCCAAACTCCCTCCGTCCCAAATCCAATCGAAATTCCCTAATGTACCTCAACAGCTCCTCGACGGGTCCATCAAGCGGTTCTCAGAGGTACAAGGGAAGAAACGAGTCATCACTGAGAAGATGAAGACTAAGCTGCTAGCTTGGATATGCGTTTTGTACCTTACCTTAGATGGGTTCAGCGTGGAGATTTGGAGGGTCGCGAGGGATCTGAAAGCTAAGGATGCTACGTGAGTGGGAAATCATCATTTACACTTATATTATCCCTTTGAGGTCGTGGGATAAGATGCTTAGGATATGTGAGGTCATAATCGGATGTGCTGACCAGCGGTGTCTATCTAGCATCGAAAACATGTTCAAGAATCTTGGATGTACCGTGAACGTCGCCACCCCCGCTGAAAGGGAGAAACAAGGTATAACTCTAGCAGAAGCTAGTAAGAGCAAGAAAGCTGTTCTGAAGGCTCCGGTAGTTTTCCCTAAGATTAAGAGGAGAGGTCCTGCTAAGCGTTAGGGAAGTGAGGGATGAGTTTGCGATTGAATGGATATTGTATCGGCGTCTTCCTAATAATACCATGCAGACTATACCCTTTCATATAGAGTATCTTCATCTTTCGCTCGGATCTAATAAGCTTCTCGCGTATATCGTAAGACGTTTCTGCATGATTATCGTTCACCTACACCCTCATATTATACACAACTCTCACGACCACCTCTCCAAGATATTCGCATGATACGTATAAGGGTATACTAGAATACAACTATATTACATTCCCCATCTACTTTCCCTTCCCGTTATCCCCCTCTATACTAGGCGGAAGTAAGATCAACAAGTAGAAGTAGCCAGACTCCTAACCATCTCCACACCGCCCATCCCGGGTAGACAAACTTTGAAATAATTTTGACCATCCACTGAACGGATATTAACCATCCCTCCATGTTTGAGGTGGTGCGCTACAATGGGATTGACAAGGATCAATTTTCGAGTGATTGGAGATGCCAGAGTGGGACTGCCGAGGCTTGGTTTCGGGGTGGGAGGGGTCATAGATCTGGTTGGCAGGGAGGATGATTGGATTGAGATTTTGGGTTTGGCTGAGGAACGGATAGACGAGGGAGATGGTTTTGGAGTCTGAATCGAGAGGGATGGAGAGGGTCTTTGGGATGGGAAGAGGAAATATCCATAGGAAATTGTGGACATTGAATATGCTCTTCGGTGAGATAGGTGTCGTCTTCTATCGATTGGAACATGGTTATTAGCAAGTGTGAAATACTCGTATGGGAGTACTGCAGTGGGATCACGAGATAGGATGTACTCACTGTTTCCTCATTTCAGCAGCAGAAGACATGGTAGCGAGCTTAGGTCTAGGTCTGGCAGTAGGTAGTTCGTCATATGGACTTGTAGACTACCACAACCCATTCGACGGTCTCAGCCTCAGAAAACCATCTGTAGACGGATGTCTGCGAAGGGACAGGAGAAACGGGAGAGGCATGACTCACTCTCGCCTTCTGCATCTTCCTCCTATACTCTTCCAATCTCACTTCCCTTATATCTCTCAGCATCTCCATCTCATCCTCGCGTTCCACCTTGACTCGGGGGTAGGGCGAGTACCTGCTGATTGAGAAGGACGACCTGGATCTGGTCGAGGAGAGGGAAGCGGTAGATCCCATTGAAGGGGTGGGGGAAGATCTGTATGATTGGGGTGGAGTGAGGGGAGTGTCGGTCTCGTGTGAGTGCATCGTGTAGATTTAAGATGTTATTGGCGGTGCGTCACAGGTAGATGGTGAAAGGGTGAGAAGGGTGAACTTGAAGAGCAGGTTGGTTGGTCTATCGTCTGAGATGGGGCGATACAGACTCTTGCTATTTTCCTCGGAAATGTCACTGTATATATACACAATCTGAACAAAACAAAACACTTCATTCGCCAATCACTCAATTAGTTGTTCTTGACTTCACCATCTCATCTCATCTTCGTTTTTAACCCTTGCTTGGATCGACAAGTCTTCAATTGTCTGATGCTGCACTTCAAACAGGTTGAGGTATCGAACAATCAAATCAATGTTGGAGCATGGCGCTCAGATCATGTGTCATCTTCAATAATATTCTGGTTGTCTATAGAGGAAAAGAGTGAGTGATTGATGATTGACATGAGGTTTTGTCGCTTTTCCTTCTCTTCCGTTTGCGTTCTTTGTTTTTTGTCAGATGGACTTGGGCATTGTTAACGCAGCGTTAGTACCGTATCAGTATATCAGCGTTATTGTTCTGCAATGTCAGTAAGGGTTCTGCGCAGATCTTTAGCTACAACCTGTATTGTCAATGAAGCAGCGTGTAAAGTACAATGACAATGATCTCATCATCCTTTTGACCTTCCAACTACGTTCGGACATAACCCAGCAGTACGGGACCAAAGCCCTGAACGAACAATACACTGAAAGCAGAGATACCCCGCTCGGAGTCCGGGTCTGAAGTAGGGGTTCAAAAGCGGAGTAGCCTCATGCGGGGGGCAGATGAAGGACTGCGATGCGATGCGTATTGTATCATGTTGTTCATTGTTCGTGGACAGAAGGCGAAAGACAATAAACTTCTGGGTCAAGTCATGATCGGAGAATATCTATACGAGTGAAGCAGAAGGGACCAGCGCATTGTATCGGAGATCAGCTGTATGTCCGCCACATCAACAAGGAGGGTCCAGATAAGTTTCGAAAATATTTGTTGATGTTGATGCGTTGATTTCAACGAACTTCAAGCTGTATCATCATCAACTATACATGATATAAAAGACATATACAACGTCCTAAATTCAGCAGGATATACACCATTTACAGGAAGAAGAAGAAGAGCTCAGAACCAACCGAAAGAACCACCAGAATCGATACCCGAACGACAAACTTAGAAAGAAACACCGCACCATGGCCGACGAAGCTCCCCAACAGTCCACCTCCAAATTAGACAATGCCGGTACGCTCTTACAGTCCGTATCGACTTCTATGATACACGAGAAGGTTTCTATAGTGAGTGTTGTTCTGTTCGCTCCAACCGTCATTGCTTACCGCAGCTACCTTGTCGTACATTTGCGTACGAAACACAGAGATATGGGCTGATTCAACCTGGTGATACAGTTACCAGGCCACGAACCAGACTATTCAGCATGTACTTTCTGTCTATGGCAGGAGGATCATACGCTTGGGAATGCTTTGAGATGGATAATAATGAAAGAGTGGGTCTTCATTTACTCCTTTTTCGACCCTAACCCAGTTCGGCGCATCAAAGTCCTGTTCATCCTACTTTACAGACAGATACCGAGCTGACCATATCATCTCGGTTGTCGTCACAGCCCAGATGTAGAGTTCTGCGGATACACTGCTCCTCATCCCTCCGAACCCAAGATCCACTTACGTATACAGATGTATGGTGAGTGATTATTTCATCAAATATCATGCGCGTACTCCCATATCTAGAACATCCTTCCTCCCAAATTGAAATGGATCGTAACTATTGATTTGAATTGCTGATACAACGTCCCATCTCCAGACGGCTTGTCAGCAGTAGATTGTTTCCGAAAGGCCTTATCCAACCTGCGTGATCTATTCAACACCGTTGATAAATCCTACAAATCCAGCTTGAAGTGAGTTTGGGTTTTCCTGTTACCTTTGCAGTGCAGCTCGCTCTCTTCTTTATTTTTCATTTTTAAGTATATGTCGTGTCTCATCAGTCCTCATATGCCTTCTGGTTGATTGTTAACTGCTGGCTCCTCCCGTGTAGAAACGACAATTACATCAAGGAAGATGATATCGACGTGAGAGCAGCTGTAGATGAGACGCTGAGACAGAGGGGGTTCCCTGTAGAAGGTGATGAAGAGGGTATGGATTTGTCGTAGAGCAATTCTGTTTGATAGGATTTAGAATAATCTCCACTTGATGTACAATATCATACCTTGGCACCTTCTCAGGTATATCACCCCTATGCATTTATCTGCTCGGCAATGCGCCGGTCATAAACCTAGTCGCACTACAATCTAAAGCGAACCCTTCGGAATAGCAGTGTACATGATGTTCATAACTATCGTTCTATCTACCCAATATCACTATAAGCTACATAATAATATCCCTACATCTACATATCTATCCATTCTAACCTATATACAAACAGATAGTCCATCTACCTGATATTCCTCCTAGCCAACACAGGCGTACTCTGCTCACTCCTCCCCTCTCTCTCATTGAGATCAATCACCCCGTTCATCACATTTATCCCATTAACTCCATTACTATTCCCACTTTCGTGCGCAGGTTTAGTACCCTCCCAGATAGCCTGTCTATTCATAAAAGAGTTAATCGAAACCATCGACTGGTTATGATTCTGTTCGTCCAATCCAAAAGCAGCATCACCGGCATCACTAATCGACGAAACACTTTCCATCTGTCCGTGTCCTCCTCCGCGGCGGGTATTTAGGAATACGTTCAAATTCGAGTTATTCCTTGAATGTCTTCCTGTTCCTGTTGTTGTCGAATCGTCCCTGCCTTGTCCTTGGAAGTTTAGTCTCTGAGTTATATTATCTCCATCCAGGGAGGAGGTGATGGATGAGTCGGAGGTCATGGATATTGACATGTTTGGACGGTGGATGAACGCGCGGTTGTAGTTTGGTATGTTACCGCTCGAGGAGGAATTGGGGTTCGGACCATTGATGGTGGAATGCGAGGGGGAGGTCTCGTAGATTGGTGAAGAGATTGATGCTTGGTGGCCGCGCTACGTACAGAACCAAAACCATCATCAGCATCCGCGTGAGTTCTTGTAGCGTGATTCGAAGATATAGCAAGTCAAGGAAGCACGAAAAAAATTTGATAATTTTGGAAAGGGAGAAGGGTGGGTTTTATAATGTCAGAGACGAGAGAGAGACCAAGCAAAAGCACTCACAGCCATAATAGCCCTCAACCTCCTCTCACTAACATCGCTCCCACTCTTCCCATGCCCATGCCCCTGTCCATATGGCATAACCGGCGCCTTCGCATCACTCCCTCTCCTACTCTGGGTTAGTCCCGCTCCGGCTCCTCCAAACATCCCCATCCCCATTCTACCAAACACCTGATGGTTCTCAGTGATACCAGGCGACCCTTCATCCTCACCCTCAATTGACAATCCATCATCGAAGAACTGGCCCAAAGAATGCAAAGCCCCTACCAAATCCCCAATACTTTGATTATCTATATTCTTCCCTCCAATTCCAATGCCATACGGCTGATTGGGGTGCGAGTGGTTGGCAATGCTTGATAAGGGCGGGGAGGGGAGGTCGAAAGACATTTGCGAGTGATTCGGCAGCCCTCCAAATCCATTAAAGCCATTCTTCATACCCAGATCTGTAAACTGCACTACCGAGAAATGAGCCGATGCTGCTCTAGTCTCAATCGCACAGGTATTAAACACCGCATGGACGTTTTCTTTCGTCATTGCTGAGAGTTCTTTAGTTTTCGGGACGGACCATCCGGTCTCATCATTTATCGAACCGAATATCTCTCCTCCTCCTTCCTTGGAGAACGAGTTGGGGGAGAGCATTGCGCCCGCATTATCCATCGAGGAGGGAGGTAAGGGTATATCCAGGACATCCAAAGCTTGTGAAGAATGTTTGGTCGATACCAGTCTGAGGAGGGGTACGAGCAATTCATTACCATTTTGTTGGATCGGTACCCTAGCTTCGGGGTATTGAAGCACCAGTTTAAGTATAGACATGGATTTCTCTCTCATCCAATCGTTCGTGTTGAGTATGAAACCCAATAGGAGGGTGACGATATCCAGCGCATGGGACGACATGAAATCTCGTAATAATGCTGAAGCCTGTCTGATGAAATCGTCTTTCGCTCTAAACCTCACTCTGGCGAAGGAGGTGAGTAACCTTGAGAAAGAGGCATTTCCTTGAGTGTCCGCTATGGAAGCTAGATCTAATGCCATAGATGCCAATTCTTCATTGGGTTCTCCAACTTCTAGGGAATGTAACATCCATGGTAGTGCTGCTATAAACCCATGTAATAATCTATCGTTGGGCGAATCGATCAATTCATCTTGAGAGGCCGAGGTCAATCGTCGAATGAGGTCGAATGTCAGGAAAGCAGTTTTAGAAGATCTCAGTCCAACCAACAGCAGAGATTGGAGGTATGGTGCTGGACCGACCCAATCTGGCGGTCTGAACGAGACCAGGTGTCCTACCACCGATGGATCAGATAGGTTGGTCTTGTCCAATACTTGGGAAAGTAATTCGATGACTTCGGTGAATTCGTTTTCGAATGGTGTTGTAAGACACGCGACGCTACACCAGAATATCTGAGGGTAAGAGTATGCCTCGGACATCGATAAGTTCTGGACCATCGCTGCGAAGGTTCGAAGAACCTCTTGGTTGAATGCTTGGATTTCAGACGAGGGAGATGCGATGGTGCTGCTAAGTCTGGCTAGTGTATCAGAGACCATGCGTGGGTTGACTCTTGGTGAAAGTATTCGGAAGACCTGGAAAGATCGACAAGCCAAATGACGAATAGGACAAGAGGTAGCCCATGATAATGCTAATTCTCCCCATTGTTGTCTAATCCGAGGTTGGAGAGGAAGCAGGATACCTAGGATCTTCATGATCAGACCCGTCATTTTAGGTGGAGCCAGAAAGGCAGATTCGGAAGTTCCATTATCGTCGGCTTTCCAGAATGCTGTAGAGGCCGTACGAGCAAGCGAAGTAAGTTTATTCTCCGTCGATGACCATATACTCGCTGCATCTCCAGTAGGAACGTTCGATAAGTCGCAGATCCACGCTCGAAGGGTTTGGAACAAGACCGATTGAGCCTGATCTCGTAATGCTGAAGAGTTATGGTCGGAGTGTACAAGGGCGGCATGCAGGAGTGACGGTAATCGTTTACCTAGTGATATATCGTCTATTCGGTGAGGCAACAGTTCTCCAGCGAAGAGCAGAGCCAGTTGACCGGTAGAGAAAGTCTGTGATCTTGAGGAAGGTGCGTTCATGAGTGAATCGAGGTTGACCAAGGAAGTCATAGGACTGGGAGGTATATCCGCCTCAGGCAGCGCAGCCATAGCGTTGGGCTCCACGAAGTTGCAGATCTCCTCGAAGATCGCATCACCAGCTTTGGATTGTGCCAAACAAGCCATGATTCTTTGCGCATGATTGACGAATTCGGGCGATTTCCTCTTCCCTCCTTGTTCGAAGAGAAATTTCATCAGAGCAGTGGTATTGGTGTTATGCGACTGCGATTGCGATTGAGGGGGCGATTGCTGATGAGCATATCCCGCATCAGCGAACGATACAAAGATCGACTTGACATCTTCCAGATGATCATCGCTGAATCTGACAGCGAGGTATACCAGATTTTGCAGAGCCTGATGTTCAGCTGCAGCGTCTTCGGGAGACAATTCGGAGGTATCAGAAGCCAGATCTAGGTATTCTACCCAAGGTCGTAAGATCGATAATGTAGCTTGTCGACGAGGTGCTTCAAGCTGACTGAGCCGAGTGGTACATTCCGCCAAGAAGGGGAAGGCATGATCGGCATAAATCGAAGCGAGCTGGACTGACATCTCCTTTTGGGCATTCTGGTAGATGTTGGCAGACGAGCTTCCAATAGCAGGGAACAGAGCGGTAGATTGAAGTTTGCTGGAAGGGTTGATATATAGTGATTCGGTAAGTTGGAAAGCTCTTTGCCTGATTGCTGAGACAGGATGACCAAGTTTTGACAATGCCAGACACGCTATCTGTTCGATGGGTAGGGTATGGTGACCCTCTGAAAGGACATCGGCAACTACACCAAAGAAGGAGGATTCGAGAGAGAATTGTTCGCCTTCACCAAAGGATTGATGGAGGACCTCGTCGAGTAATCGATCACAATCCCAATTGTACTTGATCAGAGCGAATAAAGCGCGTCTGTGAGACTGAATCAGTTTCACGCTACAATCCACCGGTTCAAAGAGCTCACCTTCCAGTCTCATGATGAGATACCGAGGACGAGGAGAACATGCCTCTGATCCATCGAAGGACAGTTAGTGGCTCAACCATGTGATCCGAAGCCTGCTGAGCGGGTGTGGCTTCGTTTGCAGAGATCAGTTTCCCTTGCTACGACATCACAACATATCCAGTATCAGCTGATCCGCTCAACAAGCTCAACAGACAGGACTTAAGAAAACCGACAGTCCCAACCACAACATTGAACCCCTTTGATTCACCGAATTAAAGCAAAGATCCCAGATATAGAAAGAAAAGCACTCACACACAACCCCGCCATAGCCTCAGCCGCAGCGGCGCTCAAAAACTTCGTCTTAGCCTGCAGATCATCCAAATACTGCGCCCGATCCCTATCTCCCCTATACCCCTCCGCGGCAGCTTGGAGCGTCTGTGATTCCCTCGCCTTCGCTACATCAGGTCGTCGTCCAACATGACACCATTCAAAGCATATTTTGAAGATCGATCCTCTCACTTCTTCTCCAAGGAATCGATCTGACGAGTCGAGTTTCCCCAGGGAGTTTGTGAGATTTTCGACTGTTATGCAAAAAGACCTCCTGAGAGATTGGAGCTCGAAATCCTCTTTAACACTTCTATCTGAAAGGAGGGTGTAGGTGACTTTAACGAAACCTATCATTGAAGATAGGTTGGTAAGGTGCGAGGACGACTTGGCATCTAGGAGTAATGGCGAGATGAGTCTGAAAACATGGGCGACAGAGGTCCATATTGGTCCGTGGGCTGTAAGAGGGGTTCTTCTGGAGGTGTTTCCTCCACCGTCGGTCCGAGGGGTGCCACCGACTTTACTTCCATCTGCTAGCCTCCTAACTACCGAGAGTAATATCTCTGAAAGTGGTCTAAGCAGATCCTGACCGATAGATCCCATAGCGTATACCGCAGCATCCTTGAATCTTGGGTCTTCCCATCCCAGCAGAGAGGTGAGATAGGAGAACAGTCCGGGAGTATTAATCATCTCCTGATTCAGAATTACCACATCCTTGGTTCGATGTA
This sequence comes from Kwoniella bestiolae CBS 10118, assembly GCF_000512585.2. Lineage (NCBI taxonomy): Eukaryota > Fungi > Basidiomycota > Tremellomycetes > Tremellales > Cryptococcaceae > Kwoniella > Kwoniella bestiolae. The sequence continues at coordinate 1,684,362 of NC_089243.1, forward strand.
CAGGTGGTGTGGGGGGTGCAGGACCTTTCGAAGACATAGTAACGCATAACACCGAGAGGTAAGCTCTCCAATGATCAGCTAGGATAGCAGTGTCCGAGGACGTTCGGGCAATGACGGCTCCTCGGGAGGGTGTTCCTCTCGTAGTACCCGATACGCCGGATCCAGCTACCAAAGCTACATGGGCCTGAAGTCGAAGAACAAGCTGACAAACGACTTGACGTAGATCCGAGGCGGGTGAAGGTAATTGCTCGACCAGTTTTCCGATAAAGAAGGGTAAGACAGATAACCACAATAAACCATCTTTCGGATGATCACTCTCTGCTATGCGCTGAAGTAATTTGTTTCGGTCTTTACTGCAGAGTAAATCGATTCGATGTCGATCACTGGAGGTCATCCATGGTAATCCCCTTATCGTGGCTAAATCAGATTCTTCAACATTGTATTCCAGCAGTTGCAATACACGCGTCAAAGCGATTTTATCAGGTACGATCCGGCTATACCTGAATGCTGCTGAGGGTCTTCGCTGTTGTCCCTCTAGATTCCTGGCGGCTACTAAGATTTGATTCGCCAGTCTACGAATAGGGAGCGAAGTCGAGCAGAGAAGGAACAATGCGCATCCCTCAATCTTGCTAATCTGAGAAGGTTCGATAGGAGGCGCGCGTTTTTCGGTCTCATCATCGATCGCCTGAGCCTCAGCGACTCGCTGATGGCCGACCAGCACTTGCAGAAGATCCAACCATAAACTGATGATCCTTTCAAATTGACTTTCAAGTAATCTCGCTCCGATAAAGGTATCTCGAAACACGTGTCTAGTCTCGAACACGAATTCGCGAAAGGTGTTGACTACCGTCGAGCATTTCTCGGGATCTTGACATATCCTACGAAGGGTATCTCCGGCGATCGAGCATACTTTCGGATCGCCAGAGAAGGTCGCCCGACAGAGGACGTTGACAAGTTGAGGGAAATTGACGTCGCTAGGCATACATCGAGGAAATGACTCGAGCAGGGCGCACATCAAGTGCAATGTGGGTGCATATCGAGCAGAGTAGGTGACATAGACATCACCATGTTTGACGCAGATGTTTTCGGATACATTGTCCATGGAATGGCTCGAGGCGTGACCGGATAAAGCTACCGCGTCGTTCGATAGTAAAAGATGTTTGATGTTGTTATCGCATTGGAAGAGTAGCTCCACGAAGGCAGGTCCACATCGTTTGAGGAGATCATGTACTTCAGGTTTCGATTCCGCATCGAAAGGCAACGTTTCTCCCGAGCTCTCAAATCCCTCAAATTCGAATTTCGTGAAATCTGGGTTCGTTGGCCACGTAGCTGATTTCTCCAACTCTATCGACCGCAAAGTATAGTTGATAGCTCGGACAAGTACCGTTGATCGGTCGGCCATACCATCCACAGCTCCATTTCTGAGAAATTCTGATGCAAATTCTTCCCCATAATCCAGATGACGAGTCATGACGAAGTGCAAGATCGCGATGAATGGATCGGAAGGGAGTTCGGGAGGATATAGGGAGCCGGTTGGAGTGAAGCATGTCCGTACCAACGGATCAAGTCGTTTTCGCATAGAAGTGGAAGATTCAGAACATCGATTGAGATAAATCCACAGTACGCGGACGAAGGCACCCATGGCGATGGCACGTAGGTTGCGGTCCTAAGCAGCAAGAGTCAACAAGTTGATGCGATCAAGGTACATTGAAATTATGCAACTCACTTTGAATTTAGCTAAAATAGCATCCATACACGATTGCCACTGCTGCATGAACACCTCTCTGGGCGAGACCCCCAAAGCAGTGATCACCAGTGGAAACGCAGCGGGCCAGTACCGTGCTTTTTGAGCCATCGCCAAGGCTCTTTCCAGAATGATAGCAATAGCTTTCGACCACATCGGATGATTGACTTCGGCAGTAGCAGTCTCGATAACCGGATGGAGGAGACTCGTGAACGTTTCTGCATATGCGATTTTGAGCGTTTGACCATGGGAATTAGCGAAGAAGCTTGCCAAAGACGTCATGAATTCCGATGACATTTCCAACTCATCCTCCGGATATACCCTCAATTTCAGGTGTTTCATCCCTTTCAGCAGATGTTCGATTCTTGCTTCGTTTTCCTTGGTAGGCTGGTTGGTAGATGTATATTTCGATAATTCCCTTATAAATCTATCACTGACGGTCAAGAATCGATTATTCGATAATTGTCCCAACAGCTCCACCTGCAATTGCGCTACAGCCTTCCTGTGAGGAAACTGGATGATCTCTTCTATCTTCTCGGATCTGTATGCGTTGAAAGCATTTTGTTCTAATGTCATTCCCAATTCCTGATCTAACGAATCTTTAGGTATCACCTTGAGCAATTCAATCAATGATCGGTTCATTATGAATTTTGCTGCTGAGGATTTCCGTGATTGCAGAATCGCAGCCGCATCTTCCACTCTCATCTGAAGACCTAGTGATCGATCCAGATGCGCTCTGACTTCCGATGCACCGATATTCCCCGTATAATCTCTACACCAGCTCATGAGGAGGTCTACCACCCGTCTGGCGTGCCGCGTACCGCAATGGGCCAGGGAGTTGATGAGGGAGTCGAAAGTTGGATCCACCCCTGAATCGAGGAAGGAAGGCAAGGAAGGTTGAGTGTTCTACACAAGTCATGAGTTCAGCACACGAAGAACCAAACTACGCTACAGCGGCAGCTCACCAGTGGTCTAGCACATATCCTTCCCACTTTCTGATTCGCTGCCTCCCTAAGATCCCTAAAAACCACTTTCAAAGCCTCCTCACCTGGCGTCTTCCCAAACGCCCCGTCCCATCCATCTTCACCACCTCCACCTATACTGCCATTCCGTCTCGACGTGAACCCAAAGACGCTCGCATCGCTTCCCATCCTATTCATTCGTGACGGCGTTTGACGCATAGGTATAGGCGGTAAAGCAGGCATCGGGTGATCTTCTGCTCTGAAATTTGATGAACCCTGGGAATTTATCGATCTTCCTCCCTGAGATCTATGGGAAGATGCGATAGAGTACTTGCGTCCATCGGGATTATGGTATCCTACTGCTCCTCCACTGGGCGTGATGTTATGCTGAGCTGGAGAAGCTGTCGTAGATGTCGAAGGGGTTTTCCCGCTCCTTGAGTTGGGAGTCTTGAAGGTAGAATGTTTGGGTGATATGGGGGAATCGAACCTTGAGAATGGATTTCGAAGAGCAGGATATCCAGGTGCTCCATAGGCTTTGGTATCTAAGGTTGGTACTGGTGGGATAGCTTGGTTATTTGATGAAGAGGAAGATTTGAATGCGTTCTTGAGAGATGCCAAAGACCCCTTTCTAGCTTGTAGGAAGCCTGATGAAGAGCCTATGGAGGTACCTGGAGTGACCAAAGACGAGGAAGATCCATTACTGAATTTGCCCAATTTCGAACGATCATCCGAAGTCGAACTTGAACTTTGACCGAATCCGTGGGCTTTCGTATTAGGTGTAGGTACACCTACGGAGAATGACGCTGATGCCTGTGGGAGGATGGGTCGTGTGGGTGTGGCTTGTAGTCTGGGGGCATATGAGGTCGAGGCATCTGTGGAAGGGTTGGTGCGATGTGCGTAGGGATCGGTTTCGGGAAGAGAGGATGTTGAACCTCCTGCGCCGAAGGAGGGTTTGGTAAGGGGGAGTTGGAAATCATCATCGTCGTCTTCCAAGTCTGGAGAACGAAAGGAGCATCGTTAGCTCCCTGCCTAGTACGACTTCATGTGTCGAGTACGACACCAGGGGTGCCAGGCTAGTCAACTAAAATCCAGACTCACTTGGAATGACTATTTCTTCCATGATAGTTGGCGTCCGATTCTTCCGGAAATGCTATGTCCAGAGTCGTAACTTCGATATAACGAAGCCCAGCCAGAGCGGGAGTCAGTCTAGACTACGAATAGGACGCTAAAGAACGAAGTGCGATGAGAACATGCGGTGATGGTGATGTTGATTGACTACCAATCATGAACATTTCTCTTTGTACTCCCTTTGTCACTGTTGTACTTGCTGCTATCGATAACATGTAACATCGCATCCAATACAGGCACGAGGCGCGTCTCACTTCTTTGACTTTTACACGCTATAGACAAGGAGATACACACAAACTCCACTAGTAGCACTCACAGTACTAGTAACACTGATCTTCATGTGCCACACTACACGTGGGAATATGATCCGATATCACCGATCAGCGTTGAACGATGAGCCTGGAATGTGTATGTTTGAACGGTGACGCGATGATTTGGGAGTGACGAGTGGAGTAAGACCACCAGTCACAGTCCCCACATCCCATCGTAACCGATCCTCTCAGAAGAACATATATATAACCGACAGTTATTCCATTCTCTTCTATCCTCATCTCTCCATCCACAACCACAAAAAAAACAAAACAATGTAAGTCATAACATCCATTCTCAATCTCCCTCTGATAGCTCTGCACGCTCATACTTACCAGTCCTTCTTCTTCTTCTTCTATATTCCTTTGTCGTCTGTAAAACACCAACAACCTTCCAACGCACGTTCCAACAATGTCTTTCGCAAAACGATTCGTTTCCACCGCCAGCACAATGTCGTAAGTTCCCTGCCATCCTTCTCATTATCATATCATGTGAGCCATCTGGCTGACGTGATACCTCCAATAGTCAAGTATACTTCGACATCGCTATCAACAGTGAGTATACCCTCAGCGTCGTACTGCGCATTGACCCTTCTCTCAACGAGTATATTGAGCATCTTCTAATTTGTTTTGCTTGTGTAGACGCCCCCGCCGGCCGAATCACCTTCAAGCTCTTCGACGACGTCGTCCCCAAGACCGCCGCCAACTTCAGAGCCCTCTGTACCGGTGAGAAAGGTTTCGGTTACGCCGGATCAGGATTCCACAGAGTTATCCCTCAATTCATGCTCCAAGGTGGTGACGTGAGTGTTGTGTTTAGGTGCTCTTCCCAAAGGCAAGAAAGGTAGCTGACATTGCTTATCCCTTCCAGTTCACCAGTAAGTTATGAAAAAATGGATAATTTTGTGTTAGCTTATACTGACGTTATTTCTCAAAGACCACAACGGTACCGGTGGTAAAGTGAGCTCACTCGCCTCATCTCAATACATAGAAGGACACATAGCTTACTGTTGTATAACTTTTTAGTCCATCTACGGAAACAAGTTCGCCGACGAGAACTTCAAGCTCAGACACGACCGACCTTTCCTCCTCTCCATGGCCAACGCCGGTCCCAACACCAACGGTTCTCAATTCTTCATCACCACCGTTGTCACCTCATGGTTGGACGGTAAGCACACCGTCTTCGGTGAAGTTACCTCTGGTCAAGATCTCGTCAAGAAGATTGAATCTTACGGTTCCGACTCTGGTAGTGAGTATTTTGCTTCTTCCGCTTTGTCTCCCCTCGCTACAACGCGGAAGTGAAAGCTGATGTATACTGGTATTATCGCAGAACCCAAGGCCAAGGTCACCATCACCGCTTCTGGTACCGCCTAAGTCTCTCTAGAGGATTAGTAGGTAAAGAAGCAGGAGATGGAGGATGACGTGGAAGTAAAAAAGAACACGTTTAGTAGTCATAGCAGTAGCAGAATTATCAATTTGTTTCATGCAAAAGAGTGATGATGCGGTCTGCCTTGTCCTGCCATAAGAGTTGTTTGTTTACTCAGCATTGAAGCAAGGAATGTGATGCAAGCCAAAGCTGCAACAATGAGTGGTTGTACGTTGCCACGTTTACATTGTTCAAAGTGGAGGGAGGTGTCAAGTGGGGTCCCATTCCCGACAACAACAATGACTGTATGTAGTAGTGACAGTGATGGCGACAAGGATATGAGAAGCAACATCATCCTACATACGATCTACATCATCCTACTATAAGCTCAAGCCATATCCTACAGTACTGTGGCCGAAGACATCTGAACCTGGCTTGTCTAGTACACCATAACGACATTCCGCCAAGATGGACGTCCTCAAAGCGGTCCAGACGTACATCACCAAGATGATAACGGAAGTACCGGGGATGAAGGTGTTACTTTTGGATGCCCACACGGTATGTATCATCTCTGATGTCCAAGGAGCATAGCATTGTGCATCCTGCCATAAATAATGGCGTGTGTTCTGATCTACCGATAACTCGTAGACACCAGTAGTATCGATGGTAACTACCCAATCTGAATTATTAGCCCACGAGGTATACCTAACCGATAGGATAGACAAGTGAGCTCTTCCTCTAGTCATCTAGCCATCCAGGCGTATAGACCTAGATGTACGCCGAGATGGATTGTTCGCTGATGTGTTGGACGTGGGCAGTATCAACCGAGAACCTCTAAATCACTTATCATGTATCGCCTTTCTCTCACCCAGCGAGACCAGTATCGAAGCAGTCAAGAACGAGTTGATTAAACCTAGATATGGGGGATATTGGCTCTGTAAGTGATCTCGGCCCTAGTCTTAGCACATCTGCTGGCTCACGGCCTTGTTCCGGTTGATGATGTGCTATACATACATGAACTTAGACTTCTCAAATACTTTGACGAAGACGCAGATCGAGGGGATGGCTTCTGTTGACGAGTTTGAGGTGGTCAAGGAGGTGCAGGTGGGCATTCATTCGTTTTTGATTACTCAGCTTCATTGTCCGAATAAAAAACCAAGCATAATGCTGATGTGTGCGATCTGTCTCAGGAATACTTTGCGGATTTCTTGGCTCAGTATCCTTCGCATTTCAGCTTAACACCTGCTGCCCTGGCTGATGGAGGGGATGGTCCTTCTAATGTGAGTTGCATGGTCGAGTCTCCACCTCATCTATACTATCTATGAGCGTCAAAGGGCAGTCAAGGACCTTGGATACCACCCATTATCTCTCCATGTGATGGACTATTCCCACAACTGAACATCATACTAAATCATTTATTCATCCCCACAGCCCCCAATATTCCTTCCCCCACCTCAACATCTCCCCCCACCTACCCTCAATACCCACCTCAACACGATCCTATCCGTCCTGCTCTCACTCAAGAAAAAGCCTATCATCCGATACGAGAAGATGTCCCTGGCTGGAAAGAAATTGGCCATGGAAGTTCAGTCGGCGATGACGAATGCGCCGTATAAGGATTTATTCGATTTTAGGGGTACGAATGGGCCTGCTCCGTTGTTGTTGATCTTGGGTGGGTCAGCGTACTCAATCTGAGTCAAGCGTTCTTGCCCTCAGGAACTTGAACTGACGAGTTGTTCTTATCGCTATAGACCGAAGGAACGACCCGGTCACTCCGCTGCTCTCTCAGTGGACTTATCAGGCGATGGTGCATGAGTTGCTGGGGATAAATAATGGGAGAGTCAGGATAGATGGGGAAGAGAAGATTGAGTTGAGGGTGAGTCGGTGTCACCTAAATACATATGCTCGGTTCTCTTAACCGCTCATCCTGTACGAAGTGAAATTAAAGTGTGCTACGATTACTAACACCTCCCCATACTGCAGGACCTAGTCCTATCCACATCCTCAGATCCATTCTACTCCCAAAACCTATTCGCGAACTTCGGTGATCTCGGAGCGTCCATCTCATCCTACGTAACAGAATATCAACAGCGCAATTCGTCCATCAACCCTTCCAGCTCATCTTCGAATTCAGCGAACAGGATCGAGACTGTCGCGGATATGAAGAGGTTCATCGAGGAGTATCCGGAGTTCAAGAAATTGAGTGGGAATGTCACGAAGCATGTGACGCTTGTGGGGGAGCTAAGTAAGATCGTGGAGAGGGATGGGTTGTTGGAGATTAGTGAGGTCGAGCAGAGTTTGAGTAGCGTTGAGAGTCATGCGAGTGATTTGAGGGTGAGTCATGCCTTGTCATTCTGGGATAGTAGCAGGTAATGCTCGAGATGAGACGAGGAAGTCAATATGGAAGATAAGATTAATCGAGCTGATACGCATTCCATTCCATTCCATTTCATGCTCAGTCTGTTCAAACCCTCATCTCCTCACCCAAAACTCGACCAGCCAACAAGTTACGCCTCGCCATCCTATACGCCCTTCGATACCAGAAACTAATAGGCAACCAGATACCTCAAGTGATAGATAACCTAATTTCCAACGGAGTATCAGCGGACAAAGCGAGGCTGGTCTACGTGATGCTGAATTTCGCAGGAGCGGATATACGTCAAGATGATCTCTTCATGAATGAGAATTTCTTTTCGAGGGGTAAATCCGCTCTTAAAGGTCTAAAGGGAGTCGAGAATGTGTATACGAGGCATGAACCTCATTTGACGCAGACGTTAGATCTGTTGTTGAAGAATCGTTTGAGGGAGGGGAGTTATCCTTTTGTTGGTGGAGATGATGCTATGAGAACTCAGAGGTGAGCGTGTTCGCCCCTTCCTCAGGACCTGAAATGCAATTGTGAGGGTAAGGTATTGATATTTCAATCATATCTGTAGACCCCAGGATATCATCATATTCATGATTGGCGGAACTACTTATGAAGAAGGTCGAGCAGTCGCACTGCTCAATCAGAGATTGGCGAGTGATGCTGCGGGTGGACCGGGGGGTACGAGGATACTACTGGGTGGAAGTATGGTGCATAATTCGACGAGGTGGGTAATGGACTTCTTTCCATCGTACTCAATCAGAGTCCATTTGGAGCCACGGAAACACACAGATCAGTGTTAACATAGACTTGACAGCTTCCTCGAAATGGTCGAATCATGTGCGATACATTACCCCGACTCAATCTACGCCCCACCAACAGGCCAACAATCCTCAACTCTCCTATCCAACTCCAACACCCCCATACCCTCTTCCACACCTGTTCCTACCACCACAACCAACGGACCATCTATCAACCTCCGTGCGGGCGGATATGAACTCTCCGTAGGGGGTGTAGCTGGATCGGGTTTATATAGGACAAACCAAGATGCAGGCGCCAATGCTCAGTTTGAGCTGCCTAAGAACTTCGATGCTGTTACGAATGTCGCTGGGGGGATAAGGGATGGTGCGGGGAGATTATGGGGGAATGTCAGGCAGAGGGTAGAAGAGAGGGTTAGTAGAGGGAATACACCTCAGGGGAGGTAGATGTGTGGATGGTTTGTACTTCTTCTTTTGGCCATCGTACTATAGCGTGGCCTTGTATTGTATATATCTTTCTGACGATGAATCCATATTTATGGTACTTGATGATACTTGCATCGGCCATCACCGTCGTTGATGATATCACGAGCAATCACGTCGTCGGTATATTCAGGGTATTGCTACACTTGATTCCGCAAGAAAGCCGGTTAGATTATCCCGATAACACATCCAACCTCACCAAACGGATCACACCATACTAACCAAGTATCAGGTATCTATCTCTACTCGTACGTGAGTCACAAAGATCCCTTTGATCATCAAGATCAAACCAATTGTATCCTCGTCAAGAAATAGCTCATGTTCTTCAGACTAGCCAAATCATCTGGTAACCCACTCCTTTCACTCAAAAATTCCCAAAAAACCTCTGCGCTACGACAGATAAGGAATATGTCCGTGTTCAATACTGATAGGTGAGCCTACGATCTGCTCAACTCGGAAGGCCGCTCTTCCTCATCCTGGTTTGATAACTTTGCTGATCATTCTGATGGATGTGACAGATTGGCAGGCAAGACTGGTACGTCCAGTATACCTCTCCTGCCTCTCTCTCTCCTTATCTTTCCCTTCCCCACCTTCACACCTCCCGTCTATCTCCCCTGGCCCCTCACCCCTCGTCTCTCCGCTCCGACCCCTCTCTCCTTCTATCCGCACCTCTTCTTCCCCGTGTCATCCTCTCTACCCGCATCACTGATAAGTCCAAGCTAACTCCCCCACCCACAGTCCTCATAACAGGTGCCTCAGCAGGAATCGGCGCAGCCACCGCCGTCCTCTTCGCCCGAACAGGCGCGAACCTCGTCCTCCTCGCTCGACGGGCTGAGAACCTCAAAGCCGTCAAGGCTAAAGCCGAAGATGCCTACAAGGCCGTCGGGAAGGAGGGGAAAGTGCTGACTATCGAGGCGGATGTAAGGAAGTTTGAGGAGTTGGATGGGATTCCGGAGAAAGTAAAGGAGGAGGGGTTGGAGGTTGATATGTGAGTGATTGATTTCGGTGTATCAGGTCTGACTGTTGGGGGAAGGGACGTAGTGCATGGTAACCTGGCAGGAGAAGGGACGTAGTGGACTGGGGGATTGGTTTACATCAGACAGATATGATGGTGTCATTAGCATGATAAGCAAGTTATATGTATGCTGATCGTCTTGTGTTTTAATTTTGTAGCCTCGTCAACAACGCTGGTATGGTCAAGGGAACTGAACAGGTCGGAGGTGAGTCTCAATGGATCAGCCGGAATGAGAGTGGTTGGTGCTGATGATCATATCCATGATTTGCAGATATCGGTAAGCATGCTTCGGACCTCCCACAGGAGTCGTATACAGAAAGCTCTGTATCTCACTGATCGAACATTCCTCGTACGCAGCCGACGCTGATATCACCCAGATGTTCGATACCAACGGTGAGTAAAGTCTCATCCTCTGCGATAAAAAGGTCATCCGAGTTGTCTCTGTAACCAACACAATCGTTCGATTCTTAGTCCTCGGTCTTATCCACCTCACCCAGATCTTCGTAAAACAGTTCAAAGCCAAACAAGCCGGTGTGAGTGAAACCACCGATCCCATCTATCAATCCTCCAAAGGCTGTTTGTTGACTGGTACATTAGACAATCATCAACCTCGGTTCCATCGCCGGTCGAGAACCCTACGCCGGAGGAGCCATCTACTGCGCTACCAAACATGCCCTATCTGCATTCAACGGATCACTCCTCAGAGAGCTGGTCAACACCCCCATCAGGGTCATTGAGATTCAACCTGGTATGGTTGAGACTGAATTCTCGGTGGTGAGATTCAGAGGAGATAAGGAGAAGGCGGATAATGTTTATAAGGGATTACAACCTTGTGAGTGATACCTCTCTAACCATTCTCAGCCAGGTGTCACCATGCGGCTGTATGCATTAGGCATCCTGTCCAAAGACCTGTACTGATTGGATTGATTGGGTATAGTGGTCGCTGAAGATATTGCCGAGGAAATCGTCTGGACTGCTTCAAGACCTCCTCACGTCAACATTGCTCAGCTATGTGAGTTGTTGTGTCTCCAATATAAACGGAAGATGGTAGGCTAATATTCCACGTGCAGTCGTCCTCCCTGTCAACCAGGCTACTGCTACCTTGAACTACAGGAAGTAAGGCGGAAAGAATCCTAGACATGGCTGAAAATGGCACGGACAAAAGAAATCATGCACAATATGCACAATTACAACACCACTTGTGTATATCACGAATATAACGTGTGGCACGTCAAAGAAGCGGTGCGCTAGAAGTAAAGCTAACTTAGTTCGATTCCCACACGCAACGATCTACGAAATGATCCGATGTTGAAAGCTAGTGTGTACAGGATCGTCTTAGCTTTGACTGATCGTTCCGCACAGCCTTCTTGGGATACACATTCCGTTGAGGTCGGGATGACCCATCTTCACTTATAGCTGTACATATATGAGGGCATAGATCAATCCCGATCGATCACACAAATCCATCCATGTGCAGTACCATCGACCGGTCACCGAAGAGATGTCCCGCTGTATCACCTCATGCATGACGTATAAGAGGCTCTGAGGGTAGACCTCTCTCACGCATTCTACATAATACCAGAAATTAAATCCACTTACTGTATCACTGACAATGATCAAATTCAGCAATACATTCTTTCTACTCTCTTTGCTCGTAGCTGTGACAGCTAATCCTTTATCGAGAAGACAAGGCGGGTCGCTCGATGATATCCCTAGAGGAACGGATGCGCCGTCTACGGACGGGTGGAAACAGTATATCCATCGTGAGTTGTTTTGCGTATGTGCATGTGAGGTCACTAAAAGTTGCGTGACTGCAGCCAAGGGAAGGAATGATCTATGTATTTCCGCTATTCCGGGTGATGAGAATTACTATTCAGGCCAGAAAGTAGCTCTGTAAGTCAAGTTATACTCTCAAGTTGACAAAGTATATCAAGCAAATTGTCGGCCTGCTGTATCTGTTCCCGTCCGGCTCCGATTAGAACATATTGCGAAACATCCCCAGCTCCCATCGAAACAAACTTTCAACAATGGGTGATCTCTCCCACGCCGAACAACCTCATTCAAATTCCAGGCCATAACGTCTGCCTCCAATCGGGCAATACCACACTAGACGAAGATAGGTTCCCTCATACTGTCTTTGAAGATGGTCAGGCGGTTTGGTTGGGGTGGTGTAATCTTGTTGAAGAGGGGGAGAAGTGGGTGGTGGAGGGTGATGAGATTTGGATTGGGAATAATGATATCAGTGAGTGCTGAGCATTCAAGTACAAACCTTTCAAAAGACACAGATCCATAGGAAGACACACAGTTCTATGAGGAGAGATGTACTGATTTGCGGAATGTACTTGGATATTGCCTGACTATCAAAGAATCTTTGGATGATGTGGGGGTTTTGAGGGATCTAGAAATTAGGGAATGTTCGGGTGATATCTCCCAGGTGAGGCATGATTAACAGTAGACTGTACGCAGAGTGGCGGTGATCTGACTCTGCACTGCACTGCCTTGTCCAGTCCTTTTCCCAGACTAGTTAGCCGTCCCTCATCGATTCTATGGTATAATTCGAGGACTCGGACACTTGGTCATCCTCCGAGCTGCAAACATGACCTTCCTATTCTGTTCAGGTGAATTTCCGTACTGTATTCCATGCAATGCATGTGTGCTGCACAATGATGGCAACGACATCTACGATAGGATTCACATCCTGTCAGCTCTGAAGTGAAGTCGGACACCGCTCGATCAGTAACACGGTCGAGGGCCACTTGGGAATCCTGAATGCTGCAGCTCATTCATTTAAGGTTCTCCCCCAGCTTATTGAGTGAAGTACAAATGCGTTGAACGTTTCTGACCGACAGTAAGGCGTAGTTCAGCGCCAAATATAAGTTACAATCGGTGTTATGGCATCCCTAGTCGATTGACCTCTGTACAGACTGCTCGGCGTCATATACTATCAACCGTAAGAGCAGGAGGTCAATTTTGATCGAGGAATTGCCTATGTCATTTCATGATCGGTGTGGATGTTGAGGTGTGCATGCAACGTAAAATGTTGGAAGGCTACCTCTGGAAGTCGGGACCTGATGGGTCACGCCAATTAGCTGTAGGAGAAGAGATATTTGCCCATCCTTTCTTCTGTACAGGAGAGCCCAAGGCCACATAATAAGCTTTGAGTACCTATCAATTAGGCCTGTTCCTTTCATCGCGCACGTTAACCCATAACGACCAAAAGTGGGTATCGGAGCATGTCGCTGCCTCAGACTCCGAACTTCAACGTCGCATGCTTGACCACCCAGTAAACACGCCCTCACCGAGGTAGAGATCTACACAATCTACGTTCTGGATCCTCTTGGCATTTGACCAGTCGAAAGGAGTACAGGGGGATGCGATCTATTATCCATTCTCATGAAAGAGAGTCAAAGGGGCTCAGGGTTAATCGATAAACCTCTATGAAAGGATCAGGTAAACTTCCTTTTATGCTTTGGGATGTCACGAGTATCGCCAAGGGGAGATTGGCGGATTGGCGCATCGCATTCAATAAATGCTCATACGAAGAGACGACCAGCTGGGAGCTATATAAAGATCTCATTCGTCTTCAAAATATCTGAACTCTTTTTCTCTTTCTTTTTTCTTTTCTTCATCCAAAAGAATCGACTTACTTTGGAATCTATTCAACCTTGTACTCACCGTTTACTTCGCTTTTCGCTTTCTACCTTTTTTACTATTATCAATTAATACACCTTCATTTACTCTATTTTACTACCTCATAATGATCTCCACACTATCTATTGTCCTATTCTTCCTCGCCTCCACCTCTACTCTGGGACTGGGCGCTCCCACCTCTTTGGTATCTAGACAGACTCAGTCACTCAATGGATGGGCAGATGGGTACTATATCGCAGCAGTAGGACGGGACAAGAAATGTTTGGGAGTCTCTTCAAATCCTGCTTCGGCAGGTACACAAGTGGTCGCTACCGATTGTCAGAACGCTTCCACCTGGAGGGTACCTATCCTACCATCTGGTGGGGCGATCGTACATGAGGAGAGTCAGCTGGTGCTTGATATAGGTGAAGGAGGTGAGGAAGACCAAATCACTATAAGTCAACCATCATCACAGCCACAGTTCTCTTGGGATCTATGCCACGTAAGATCTAGGCGTCGCTGATCGCTTTGCAATGATTTATATAGCTACAAGGCTTCACTGGGAACTCAACTTCCCAAATGTACGTTGAGTCTTCTTTGGGTCCGGAATGGAGCCAGAGCAAAGCTAATGTGACTTGAGGAAACAGCTTCAAATACGGATCCGATAATCGACTTCAACTTTCCAACTCGTCCGGCTGGATCACCGATAGATGTATCGATTTTGGCGAAAACGGGCCTCATATGTATGGTTGTTACCCTGATAACACCAATCAAGGTGAGTGATTCATCCACTGCTTCACATACCCAGGCCCAGGAACCGGACTGACTTGTGTGTTCAACACATGTACGTAGTCTGGCTCATTCGTCAGAGCCCCGAGCCCAAAAATCTCACTGCCGGTGTTCCTCAGGGAGGTGAAGTGGCCGTTTCACGATCGAATCTGAACTTCTTGCATCGTGAGTCGTCCTACCAGCGCCGCCCAGGATAAATCGGTATGAGAATGCTAATTGCTTGTCGGTCGTCCTGGTTATACTGTAGCTCAAGGTAGAAAAGATATCTGCGTTTCTGCTATTAGTAGCTCCGCTCCGAATGCCACACAAGGTATCGCACTGTAAGTCCTGATCCTAAGAGAAAACCTCGAAGAATGGGGCGATCGTACGCTAAATCCATTTTGAACGTGCCACAGCACTTATTGCGCCGGTACAGGTTTCAGCGGATCAGGTTACAACACCTCGCATGAATTGATGGAATGGTCTCTCCCTGGATCATACGCCGGACTAGTCAAACTCGGTTCAAATAACCTATGTCTCGAGGCGGGTGCGACAATCCACACTTAAACGGCAGTGGATTCGTACGATGTCAATCTGAGGGTTACGAATGGTATGGCCGTCCGTATCGAGGAATGTCAAGATGAAGAAAAAGGTCAACAGTGGTCTTGGGACGGTCAATTGCTCCGAAGCAGTGTAGATAACAGTGGGTTTATCTGTCCTTTTCTCCTTTCTCGCCCCTAGCTCTGCTAGACGCGCTGATACGATATGGTCTTCATAGACCAATGTCTCAATCTCGCTGCTGAAGCTGGGTACGTGAAGATGGATAACTTCCTTAATATTCGACCAATGCAAACTTGGGATTGCTCTAACCCCGACGCTGGATTCGTGAGCCATGATATCTCTGCTTGTCACCTTCATTCGCAAGGCCGCTGACCATTGCATTAATTTGCAGTTCTTCGAGACCTAGGTCCGGACGGAGAGAGAACCTACCCAAACGAGTAGACCTCACCCCCGGCGAAGGGAACTTGGCGTGTGATGATAGTTAGTTTCCACACTCGCGTGACAGTATTATGCCCCTTGACTCTGTTTGCGTTGTTTGCGAAAGACCATTGATCTGGATGGGGAAATGACCTGATGTGGTGCTGTATGACTTTACCTATTTGACTGTACTGATGATGCATATTTTATACCCCGTCGGTTCGAGTAGTGCATATGCAGTTTCATATACCTTGTGAGGTAACGATATCATTGTCCGACCTTCAAATATCCGAAGACGTGTTGTAATCTATTAACCGACTGGACGACTTCCTTGTCCACCTTCGCCGTTTCGGGAATAGCCCTGTAATCTAGACTGTAGGGGAATCTATCCAATGACCATTTATTGACCTTTCCATTCTTGAGCACTTTCATTCGTATTGTGTGTGAATTATCTGATACATCGTAAGAGGTCACAACGCACGTCAGCTCTGAATCTCGATGAGCAGTCCCACAAAAAGTGAATTTCAGACTCACTCAAACTGGGTATATAGACATGACAATCCTCTACTTTCACTTCCCTCGAATTGTTCGCTCTCCAGGGTAACATCTCATGTCCCACATTTGTCAATCTTAATACTGTCTGAGCTGGGCCATTGGGCGTGTTTTTGGGTTTTATCTGCACCATATTTATCCTAGTTACTATCCTAGTGGAAAAAGCCATCATGGTTATCAATCCGACAGTGACCAGACCATATATCAGTGGCTGAGCAGATGAGAAGATGGTATTGGTGAAGCTTATGCCTAGTCTCGATAAGATATTCCTAGAATACCCAAAAACCGTGATCAGCCATGCAAAGGTATCTTCGCACTCGACACAGGCATCACACTCACGCTTCTTTAGCCTTTCTGTCATTCTCCGCTATGATCTGCTTCTCCTCCTCAGCATATTCCTTTTTCGGCGGCTCAGGCAGAAGTAGCCAGGCGAAAACAAATAAGCCCCAAACACCAGCCGCGAACAGCAGGAGTGGAGGCGCAAAATCCGGTGGTCTAGCGAACAACGTCCGCTGTAATGTTATGGTGTCGGGAGAAGTGGAAGGTACCTCGTGCCATGGCCAGGGCTGCTGCAATCGAACTGTAGGATTTGAAGATCTACTATGAGTGGGCTGGTTCATGAGACTCTGCATGCGTTGAGCATAGGCGGTCGAGGGGGAAGGGGGATCGGCTGAACATCGGGAAGTGGTATGAAGCGATCTCTGGAGACGGCGGGGAAAAGGTGAGGGTATCAAATATGAGCGGGAACTTGAGGCTCTGCCTAGGAGAAAGACACCTGTTCTGTTCATGATTGCGAAACCAGGACGATGATGAATGGGACGGATTGGAGTGTAGAACGAGATGAATCCTCTCACTGATTAGCTGTTCTTAATGTATTCGAAATTCGAATCCTCTCTCGACATTCCACAATTCAATTCGATCAGTCCTCCACGGGTATCATGGTGAGGTCATCATGGTCTAATACTGTCTGAGCTGGGCCATTGGGCGTGTTTTTGGGTTTTATCTGCACCATATTTATCCTAGTTACTATCCTAGTGGAAAAGCCATCATGGTTATCAATCCGACAGTGACCAGACCATATATCAGTGGCTGAGCAGATGAGAAGATGGTATTGGTGAAGCTTATGCCTAGTCTCGATAAGATATTCCTAGAATACCCAAAAACCGTGATCAGCCATGCAAAGGTATCTTCGCACTCGACACAGGCATCACACTCACGCTTCTTTAGCCTTTCTGTCATTCTCCGCTATGATCTGCTTCTCCTCCTCAGCATATTCCTTTTTCGGCGGCTCAGGCAGAAGTAGCCAGGCGAAAACAAATAAGCCCCAAACACCAGCCGCGAACAGCAGGAGTGGAGGCGCAAAATCCGGTGGTCTAGCGAACAACGTCCGCTGTAATGTTATGGTGTCGGGAGAAGTGGAAGGTACCTCGTGCCATGGCCAGGGCTGCTGCAATCGAACTGTAGGATTTGAAGATCTACTATGAGTGGGCTGGTTCATGAGACTCTGCATGCGTTGAGCATAGGCGGTCGAGGGGGAAGGGGGATCGGCTGAACATCGGGAAGTGGTATGAAGCGATCTCTGGAGACGGCGGGGAAAAGGTGAGGGTATCAAATATGAGCGGGAACTTGAGGCTCTGCCTAGGAGAAAGACACCTGTTCTGTTCATGATTGCGAAACCAGGACGATGATGAATGGGACGGATTGGAGTGTAGAACGAGATGAATCCTCTCACTGATTAGCTGTTCTTAATGTATTCGAAATTCGAATGATATCTCGACGGAATCAAATTCATTCCACCTACTACCAATGATCAGGAACGCACGGACCGGCTACTCATAGTGAGGTCATCATGGTGGATGGTGGGATGTTTGGTCGTGATCTGTTGATCCCCTATTGTCAATGAGATACAGCTCATGCATATACACCAATCTTGTTAGCACACTTCGACAGCATCACTACAGCAAAGCTATCGTATGGCCTCGGCAAGCAGGGACATCGGTCATGGCACCCTCGAAATTCGGTGCATCAAAATACCGCAATTCCATCTCGTCCATCCCTCCAAGAGAGGAGTTTTATCGCTCACATCTACCTTCCCAGAACTCTTCAAGCAGTAGTAACCTATCTACCTTCAGTGGTGAAGTCAAAAGCAACAGAGAATGGATCGTGACCGTGACCGCTGCGGGCGACTTGAGCTATAGAAAGTATGGGACCTATACTGGAGAGGAAGCAGGGGTGGAGAAAGTGGGTAAAGGTGGTGGAATTGGTGATTGGGACCTGAGCAGACTGGAGGATGATACCGTTGTCATTGGGGGATTGGATGGGACCGTGAGTGACATGTCTCATATTCCTTGGTAATACTCGGTATCAGCGCCATCGTTCATGGAATATCGTTGTCTGACTGATACATCTTTGTTCAGATATCTGTGTATGACCTCACCGAAGGGCCCTCATTCACTCTGCGGCACACGATCCCTGGTTTATCTTCCTCACCGATAACCAATCTCTCCCTTCACTCTACCACCCCGAATCTTCTCCTTGTCTCCTCCGTATCTCATCCTCTGGTGATCTACGACACATCCGCTTCAGCTTCACCTGCAATCACACTGAATCTCAAGGAACCCAAGGGTATCTGGTCTTTCGGGTGGTCAGGAGATGGCACGAAAGTCGCAGTCATAGATAAATCAGGCAATCTGTACATCTACGAACCTCGACAATCCAACGATCCAATCAAGACGAAAAACCTCTCATTCTCGATACAAGCTTTGAAACCATGCAGACTCACCTGGATAGGAGAAGATATATTCGTAACGTCATTCTCAAAAACTAGAAATAGACAATACTCTCTTATTTCAACCACGAAAAATCCAAATGAGCTAGAAACTATCTTCACACAGTCATTGGACACCTCTACCAACCCTTTGGTACCATTAGTCGATGATGAACGGAGAATAATATACTTAGTGGGGAAAGGGGATATGACCCTACGTCAAATCGAATTATCAGGTCCAATGGGATATCAGGAGACCTTACACCCCTTGCAGTACACCTTGAATAACGGATCGATAGCTATGGTACATCCTACGAAACTTGATGTCATGAAAGCTGAGATCGCTAGTGTGCTGTTGCAAGTGACGGATAAAGATGGGGATGCACTGGTACCGCTTAGTGCCAAGGTACCGAGGAGACAGCTGATAGATTATCATGAGGATTTGTATCCTGATGTTGTGGGCTCGAGTAAGTCATAACCATAATCAGCGATATGGAATTCAGCCTAACCATTTTGTGCTTGTAGTTCCTGAACAAACGAATCAAGAGTGGTTGAACGGAGCAGATAAGAAACCGCTGTACTTCAGCTTAGATCCATCAAGACGGAGTACATGGGAAGGAAGGATCAAGGAATATAAAGAGACATCCGCCAAATCTAAACCGAGCGCATCTATCTCAACAGCTCAGTCTGCTCCCGCACCAATGGTGTCGGCTCCGAAGCAAGCTCTGCCTACCGCGACTACCCCTCCGTCCACTATTTCATCCGACGAGCCATCAGTCGATAATGGCAAGCCTCGAGATAATCTCGCTTCTGCATCCAGCACTAAGACCAACACCAACTTGCCATCGCTGGAGAATGGCGAAACATACTCCTCAACCAGCTACAAGTCCCGTATAGTGGCTGATTATCTGGCTGGCGAGTATGAGCGACATAAGCAAGGCAATTCTAGTGGACCTTTGATGGCGGGACTTCAAGGTCCTCAGGGATGTGGTCAGCGTTCTCTCATTCAATCTTGGTGATGTACTCAAAGCTTACAGCTGATTGTGTACAGGCAAAACAACCCTTTGTTCCGGCTTCGTGGAGTATCTGAAGGAGAAGAAGGGGTTGTCAGCTGCAGTCTTATCTCTCGATGGTAAGCCGAAATTACCATGACTGACCTGGTGTCTTAGCTGACATGCTCTACATTCGATTAGATCTGTACAAGACTCATGACGGTCTCAAGATGGTCGCTGCGAAACATCCCGATAACGCACTTCTAGCCGGAAGAGGTCCACCAGGAACGCACGATGTCGACCTTGCTAAATCTGTCATTGAAAAGGTCAAACAAATCAACGATTTCCCGGCTAATACTGTTGACTTCCCGATATTTGACAAGAGTTTATGTGGAGGTGAAGGCGATAGATCCGCTGAGAGCGTCAAGATCAACGGTCCAATCGACGTGTTCATCTTAGAAGGGTGGTCAATGGGTTTCGCACCACTATCATCATCAGAACTTGATTCCGCATATTCAACTCCGAAACCTGCATCTCCTCAAACTTCTGACACCTACTTCGTCAAACACCCGATCTCATCATTGCAGACCCTCAATTCATATCTATCGGAATTCTCCCAAGCTGTGTATCAAAGCTTTCAAGCATTCGTGCAGGTCGAGCCGTTATCCTATAATTACGTGTTCAAGTGGAGATTGCAGCAGGAACACGGTATGAAAGCCAACAATGGTGGCAAGGGCATGACCGATGAACAAGTGCATAAGTTCGTGGAAAGATATATGCCAGGGTACGAACTTTGGAAAGAAGGGATATGGAACGCTGGGACAGGATGGGAAGGAAGAGGTTTGAAGCTGGTCTTTGGAAGTGAGAGGGAGGTGGTAGACGTGGTGCAGCCGACTTCTGCTGAGAAGAAGCCAGTGAAGGAGGAAGAGAAGGGCGATATACAGCTGAAAGAGATTGTAAAAGTAGCAGAGGAGACGCCAACGAAGAGTTCAGAGAGGGATTTGCCGGTGCAGGTAGAGAAACCGAAAGAAGTGGAAATCACCCCTTTTCCGCCTGCCACAAATGCTACTAAACAACCCAAATTACAGGACACTATTGCCAACGCCGTCTCACCAACCCCTTCCAAGACCCAGCCACTGGAAGCATCTACACCCAGCACTGCACTGTCCAAACCGGCAGAACGATACAACCCAAACTGGTCCCGTAAATTCCTAGCTGGTAAATCACCTCTAATCCCCACTTATGACTCTTTACCACCCCTATCATCCTTACATCAAGACTCAAAAATCCTCAAAGCCAATGCCCATCTCGCATTCTTCCCTATACAAGGTACAGGCGGTAGACTCAATGTCCACCCTTTAGCCAAGAAAGGTAGATTGTCAGTAGGGGGCGAAGGGTATTTATCCGCTGGAGTGGAGATCGTGGATTTTGATGTTGAATTGGCGGGAGATAGGGTCGCTGTGGCTTGTGAAGATGGGTTGGTGAGGGTTTGGAAAGTTGGCAAGGAGGGGTTGCAGGGTGTTGGACCTGAACCTGATCAGGTTCTCAGAGGTGAGTGTTGTGGGTGAATCTGCCGAATCTGATAGGGCTGAGCAGCTGATGCGGAATTAGGCAAAGGAGTCGATAAGATCACTCAAATCGCTTTTCATCCTACTGCACAGGATCTCCTGGTGGCACTGACAAATGATCATGGCTCTTCACACATCCGATTCTGGGATCTATCAGGTGGTGAGGAAGTGAAGGTTGTTGAAGCGTCTTCCAAAGGAGTAAGCTTTGCCTCTCCGTTCATCATTCCAAGCTTATAACAGTCCTCTAGACATTCAATTTCATCTTCTCCTCTGAGGGTGATAGAGCAGCATTAGCGACAAAAGACAATCAAATCCTGGTGCTTGATCCGCGAGACCCATCCGCAGTCGTTTCTGGAAAATCACACGATAGTCCTCGATCGTTCCAAATCTCTTGGATCGATGATGCTCACTTGGTCTCGGTGGGCTTTTCGAGAGGCTCACAAAGGAAGATCAACCTGTATCGGATTACCTCCGGATCTATCGAGGTGATCGAGTCAATCACGATAGATGTCTCCCCATCCGTGCTATTTCCAGTGTACGATCCCGATACTTCGATATTGTATATATGGGGTAAAGGTGAACGTGTGATCCAAGCGTACGAAATCTCCCTAAACAATCAGGGCGACAAGGTCAACAAGCTACCGAGTTTCACCGCTCCGTCTCCTCAGCTGGGATTGGTGTTTATGCCTAAGAGGATGGTAGATGTCAAGAAGGTTGAGGTGGCTAGGGCGTTGAGGTTGACTGGGAAGACGCTGGAGGAGGTTGCGTTTAGTATACCCAGGAACAAGGTGGGTCTAGTCAATCTTCCGCCTTGAACCCTTGTAACCTCCTGAGTATAACAGAACTCAGATCTTCTGCTCTTAAGCTGGAGTATGGAATGGTTAGGTACTGACACGGATGTCACTCTACCATGGTTAGCCCGCCTTCTTCCAAGATGACATATATATCCCTACGAACGATGTGGAGAAATACGTAATGTCCACTTCAGAATGGCTAGAAGGGAAGAACATCTCACCTAAGAAGATCGATCTGAATCCTGAGGGCATGATACCTTGTGAGTTCTTAACTACATCTACCTCCCAACATATCTTCATAGTGATAAAGCTGATTTGGCTGCCTGGCCTGACTTGACGCAGTATCACAAGCTCCCAAAACCGATACTTCCGCTGCTAAGAAGTTCGTGCCTGCTGCGAATGTCATGTCGGAAGAAGAGAAGAAACGAAGAGAGATGGATGCGCTATTTGCGAAAGCTAAGATGGATGAGAGTAGTGATGAGGAGGAGGAGGAGGTTAAGGGGTTAGCTCCGCCTGATGATGATTGGTAGAAAAAAAGGAAATGTTTTGTGTATTGTTAAAATAACGGAATAACGGAATTATGCATACGTGATCAAGACACGAGATAAGGTCGTGTCGTTTGTGTGTGGCTCGGGCTTGGCCTCTTCCTGTGGTGCAAAAATCCTGTCACAACTCGATTGGGTCGTGACTTATCCTTGAAATTCAGCTCACCGAGTCAAAATAAAGGATTGGACAAACTCAGGATGTACCCCCAATTCACCACATTCCACCCGTATGGATACCTCCCCCGACCCTCACAAGCGACTTTGGTGGAACCCACTTCACCGAAACCTTTTCCGAGACTCACAAACAGTGGTCAAACGCCTTCTCTCCATGTGAGTCGATCGTACCACCACTTCACCTCCATTTGGCCTTGCTATCTCATCCCCTCTACCCCCTTGTCGTCTTGCTCTCTTTTTGTTGGTACTTTGCTTGATGTCGATCCAGTGGCGCAACTACCATATAATAGGGTTGGACCGTAATTCGGCACCGGCATTTTTCACTCAACTGGATAAGAATATACATATAGCCTTGACCAGGAGACGGTGTGAGTATGAAAGATGGTACAATTTACAATATACGACTTGTGATCCTCAAAGTTTGATGATGTATCTGCAGCATTCTTCTCTTCCCCTTAACCATATCAAATTGTCGAGCTTCGCATGGACATCATCCCCTACAATGAAACCGAAGCTGATTTATACGAATATGAAACTGCTTTTTTCCTGAGATGTGGGAAAGCGTTGGAATGGTCTAAGTGGGAAAAAGGAGTATTGCGTGAGGTGGTCAAGGGAGTCTTACCTAGGGGATGCACTTGTGAGTCCTGGTGCTGTACTCCTAAAGAATGCGATTGACGAAATGGGGATCGAAAGGCTCGTTCTCGCAGATCGATGTTGCTAGAGCAACGTAGCGTCTGTAGATACATCAATGTACAATAATTCATGCGCTGGTCTGCCCCTTATGATGTGCGAACTCAAATCAAAGTGAGGCAGCTCGAGCGAAGCTTGGAATGACTGCGATATCGAGTCGATAAGCTTTATGATTGACCGGTCAAAGGTTGCTTACTTCCTTTCAATCATGACGTATCGCTCGCAGCTTTTCAAGAAGTATCTCCTTTGTATGTATGACATAGTCTCGTCGCTATTTGACCCGATATGACATGTTTGTAGGTATATAAGATGCGACTTGGCATCTCGAGCAGACTTACCACATCAGATTTAATAAGTCTTCATCGGAAACATACAGCAAAGCGATCGACATGTCTGAATACGTGAGTTATAACCCTCGAGCTATGAGCTGGAGAGCGTATCGCTAAGTCGTCCACGTATAGCAATTCGTTCTATACCTCATCAAAGGTAACAAGGAAGCTGTCTTCCGACAAGCCTTTGACAGTCACAACAGTAGGTGGATAGCCCTGTGCTCTGAACGACCACACATCTAGCATTTACTGATCCCACTCTTTGAACGGGGATCTAGGAGGACCAAGGATGGTTGTCACCATGCATCCTGCTGGTTCAGCACCCTCCAAACTGGGTGCAGACGCCAATACCGACTCCCTCGTCTTGATTAGAAGCAACACCCCTCTTTCAGGTGGGCAGGTAGATGACTTGTTCGACAGTGTTCAAGCAGCCGCTAGAGACTTGGGAGGATCAAGTGAGTTGACCTGTACCTGTCCTTCTTTGGACTGAGATATCCATCGACACGGACTGATGCTCAAGTCTTTGTTGCGCCCTCAGTGTGTCCCGTCAGAGACCAACATGGTCAAGCTGTCGATCCTAGTCAAAGCAAATGGTCCAGATTCAAGAGGAAGATGCATATCTAAACCAGTTCTGCACCTCAGTTAACTCCCATCAGAATCGAGTGGAGATGGGATATCTGTCAAGTATATATACGCGGTATATGGGTAGTGCTATCGGTCATGCATATTCACGGACCATGCTTGTGCACGGTGCCCTTTTGACGTGTTTATGATGATGTTCCTGGATGTGATGGCAATGATCCGGTGTGTATGTATGTGCGTGCGTGTGTATATGGGTCGAGCACATTCCTTAAACAGATGCACACCCAAAACACGCACTTTTTGATGTTGATGGTGATGAGACACCTCAATCACGCATGGATCCACCTCAATCAATCACAATCAACACTCACAACTCGATTGATGAATCAAGGTAAGAAGCCAACACACGATGAGTGGTATACATCAAAACAACGATGTATACTTCTTTCATCTAGAATCATCTTCTCTTCACAATCAAAGTGTAGCAAAATACACAAAGTATGATCAACATGTCCAAGCCCGAGTACGAGTTCGTAAGTTGAGCCTGTCATCACTCGATTGTGATGATTTACTGAGATACCATCACCGCAGTACCGATGCTACGAGGTCACGTATCAGCGACCATGGTGGGAATATCACGATGAGATCCAACACGAGTTGAACGCTTTCGATTCACTAGGTCAGCTCAGAAGTGGTGTGTGGGTGTACTCTAGCTGAATTTGTTCCGCTTCAAACAGTCATGTTCCGCCCGCACGTGATGGATAACAAACACTACCTGTCCTTCGGAAAAAGCACTCAGTGGAGCGAAGAGGAGAAGGTGAAGCTTAAAGGGATGTTGGAGAAGATCACAGCTTCGTTCAGGCTGTATGAAGAGTATGAGAGTGATAATTTCCGCATTCCATGCTGTTAGGATGTATAGTTAAGATGAGGCAGTGTTATTCTCGCTCGAAGTTGGGGGCTGCAAAATACCTGATCACCAGATCTTCGAACAGGGTCATTTCCGGTACCATGGCGACGGACCACAAGACACGCTTTTCCTCGATCAGACGCCAGTCCTTTCGAGTTATCAACGCGATACCGTTATTCATGACAGGGCGCAACTGTTTGTATGTCAAGCTGAATCGAAAAAGCTGAGAGTCGATTCCGTTCCATCTTTTGTATGAGGATAAGTGAGAGAGTTGAGATACCTCTTTTTATCGTGTGCTGTGTATCGCCGGTCACTTCGAAAGCAAATGCGAGATATCGAAAGGAGCGAAAGACCTCTCTGAGCATATCAAAATTATAATGAAAGACCAGATTTTGTTTTACCCACCAGCAATCGGGTTATCACATTTCCGCATCATTGGTCAACACAAAAGCTTCAAGCTCCCAGCACAATATGCAGTTCTGGGTGGGTCATCCTGCATTTACAATCGGGTGATAGATAACAGAAAGGAGATTGCCTGATAAACCTGCAACTTGTAGTTTCGCGAATATCGAATCGCATGCGATCGCTCATGGACAGTCTGCAGACCCCAGTTGGAGCGGCAACTAGCATACAGAGTCAGTGGAAGTGGTGAGCATCGCAATGATCCTCCGACCACCTGGTCATGCACACCAATGTCCTCGATCGAGAGAGCTGATGGGTGTTTAATTCTCCTCTCATGATACACAGTATCACTGAAATTCTATCCGATAACCAGATTCGGTACCGTTCTCTCATTCGCTCTGAATCATCCCTGGACAGCCAACGATATTGCTGGGTTGAAGTTGACGCTCTAGGAGCTGCCTGCACTGGCTAGGTTGAATAATGTATACACGGGAACCAATTTCTTGATACCTTAGCTGGATCAGATTAACGTTCAGGAAAATCTTGCATTCCATTTCACCCGGAAACTTTATGGACATTGCGCCTACACTGTACACATCAGACGAGGCCATCCTACTTCATTTCGAAATCAAGGGAACAATCTACATAATCGAAGTACAAGAGAGACATATTACGTTACGCCACCCTCAATAGGTGTTCGCATGATCGTAACTTGCCACCGTCTTCTCAAGGATCTCCTCCAGCTCTCGTCTATCGTAGGTTGACCATTCTTGATTCTCACCGTTCTTGATGAACATCAGGTAGAGGGAAAGATTGAATCCTTCACCGCGAGTGTAGTACTGGATTGCAACTAGGCAACGGATAGTGGTAAGACATGTATCCTCCCATATCCGGGGGTGAAAAGAAAGGCTGGCATAAGAGGCTGTATTTGATTGGGTCTTACTGTGAGATGGCAGGGCATTTGAGAGCCCTCTGATCAAAGCATAAGGTGGAGTTGAGACGTGAGACGGTCTTCCGCCTTTGGGTTCGTATTCGTAAACGGTGGTACCTTGCTGGTCACTTGCGTAAGAAGCAGGACTAACACAGATAATCTCAACAACTCACGCTTGACATGTTGGGCAATAGCTGGTCGATGGAGAGTCATTGATGAACGAAATGAGAACACAATTCTGAGATGCCTCATATATATCAAGAGGAACTCACACGCTGACTTTACATATCCCCACTTTGATCACACCAGAAGCACTCTGGTGGGGCTAGACCATTTTGCAGCACACAGATTCCCCACGCAAGATCCGGATTCTCGCAGCAACGACTATCAATCACGCTTAAGATTCAACAAACATGTTCCTGCGCTAAATCTCAAGAGTATCAAACGGTCAGCAGGCTACACGATAACTCATAACATCAACTACATACAGATAGTGTGTGACGGACACATAAATCAAAATCTTTTCAGGCATGTGGCAGTTTCAATCTGCGGGATTTATCTCTAGATAAAGTTAGCTCGTTGTCGAATACTGTAGTACCTGCTCTCTTTTGTTTGCATCGCAGAGGGACAGTCTTGTGAGCTCTCAAAGATCTGTTTGTCTGCTATGAAAACTTTAAAATGCTGCACTCCCATTCCTGCAGTAGACAGATTTCTGTGCAGAAGGTTAGGGCGCAGACTTTGTTTGTTTGGTGTTGTGAGAACAATAAGAATACTACTGCTTAGCCAACGGGTACCTCTATTCTTCTGTTCAGAATGCAGAAGGTGTGCCTACAGTCTGTTCTAGAGATCCTACAAGTTTGGCAAGTACTCTATCCCTCGAAGAATGTAAATTATACCGCGCATTTAGGTTCATCCTGTTCGTCTACCTTGAGTTCAAATGTTCCAACTCTAAACCGTCCATTTCCAAATGTCTTTCTTCGTGAGCCACAGACCATATAAGGATTATGAGCTTATATACCGTTCAATTCCGTTGCTACCATCTGATCGGCCGACACAACGCCGAAGCCCTCAGACCCCCCATGGACGCTGCCCTTCGAGAATCTCTCGCGAAACCTGGTAAGTTCGTCCTCCCTTCATCAAGTTCTTCCATGCCTTTCTCACCGTTGACGGTCTACAGTGACCTTCAAGTTCGATACCATGCCATGGGGTGTATGTCTGACATTCGCCAGCGATATCCCATGGACACCCTCCGAGCATGAAACTCTGATGAGACTGATTTTCGAGACGACTCATTGGGGATCGCACTACCTCACGTCCTATTGCGCGGAAGGTTTTCTGGACCCCATGCAGGGTATCGCCGCTTCGGGTCGAGAGCCCCACTCCATGAGCAATGGGTTCTAGTCAGCACAAACTCGTGGTCAAAACCAAGAAGAAGGAGGCGAATGGAATGAGAATTGAGGTAAGGTGCAGTAGATTAGCGTAGAGGTACAGTACTTTCCGATTGATGCGCAGACCTGTATGCATTGACAATTTGCCATTACGATGGAGACGGCGTTTTTATCTACCCAAAGTCAACCACTACTGCTTGCCAAACACAACGACAAGGGACACAGACGATGCTGTGGTGTAATGGTGTAATGGTAAACCTGATAAAACCGCGCCATGCCAGCAACTACTTCGGTTCTTTGACTTCCCATCCCGTGTACGTATCACTCAGACTGTACTGCCCCACCGCTTTCCCCAAGATGTATTCCACTTGTACCTGTTCCTTGGCAGTCCACGTGTCATACTTGATGAACGTTATGCAGTGTCCTTTTCCCCATTTATGAGTATAATATACATCGCCTAGTCATGGGACATATCAATGTGTAACTATGTAGTCTGAGATGCGAAAGCAGAGCAAATTTCGTACCTTTAAAATTGCATTCGTTGAACAGTAGATTCCATCAGCGTGCAAGAAGCGACTCGACATCGGTTGGGTCGAGTTGGTAAGACCGGAACTGAATCAAATGTAAATAGATTGTACATCAAAAGCAGTGGTCATGATGCCTGATAGATAGCCAGGTACGATCAGGGCGAGTGTTCACGTACGTGATGCGGCATGATAAGATCGGCTGATCGAATTTCTTGAGGTTACCTAAAATGGAAAAGTGAAATATGAACACAGGTCAACATGGGCGCAGATAGAGCAAAAGCAGCAGATGCATATATATAAAATGTACTTACCGTGCTTCTACACGCTGATTTCACGAGAAGCATGTACATGCCGGTCTACTGTACGGCTGAGAAGCTGTAATAGGTGTGTCAACCGCATGTTTGTGGCGTTTTGAGGAAATCTTCCGATCAAAACACGTTTCAAGGTTGATAACAATCCTAGCGTGGTTGCAGTGGGGAAAGTCCAGCCTACTTGAGGGTTCCGACCGAAATACACATGCAGAGACACCTGTAATCAAGTCCAAAATTCTGTGCTTGGCTTGTACATCAATTCATTTCGCGGTATATTAAGAGAAGAAAGAAGGATTATCATTTGATCGGACAAAATCTACATCATTAACGTATTTCTTGACCAGTTCTAGTCCCTTGTCTTGAGCACCCTCAACAGTCCAGGCAGTCCATCTCTCGAATCTGACATAGTTCTTGCCCATGGTATGGTATGCAATGACATCGACTAGAGTACCATCCAAATTCTCGCGATTAGCACGACATGGCCGTAAAAAAGCAGCGACTCACTGCGACCGCTTCCGAGAGTGTTCTCTAGCGCTTTATCCCATTTCGGTCCGGCAAAGTAGAATTTCGAATTCTGTTTCGATTTGTACGAGAACTCAATATACTTTTATAAATTGGCAGAAGCTATCACTCAGCAAGATGAGCTCAGTATGTATGGGTCAGAATTCACTCACCCAGGGTCCACCCATTTTAGCTAGACGCGATTCGATTTCAACTCCTTCATTTGCGAGAGTGAATAGTCTAACAGGGTAGACAATCACCCCTGTTTGAGCTATGGATTTAAACAAAACTTCAGGAGGGGACACATGATCCCATGACTGTCTGCCGCTTCATCCCAAAGGTGTTGCACACAGAGTATCGTAATCCTTTGAAAGCACGTCATTTGGTACGGTACACAGTCGTGTTCCAAATTTCACTTTTTGCAGATCCTTCTTCGTGTTCGTGTTTAGTGAGTTCATTCTTGTACGTGTTGGCGGTCGATGAATGGGGATATCGAATGGCCCTTGCGATGTCGGAGGTGTATTCGAAAGGCCAAAGACAGGTTCGAAATGAGTTTACACATCATTATCGCGTTGCATGACCTGAGAACAGATGCTATAATCCTAAATATTATACCCTTCTCTATCCTCCCCATCACCCCTTCCAATCCTTGTTGCCACCAGTATCTCATAACGAACGAAACGGACATCCCAAAGTTGCCTTGATAAGTGCTCGGACAGCTTTCTCTTTATCTTGCTCTGTCCACGGGGTACCCTTCTCCACGCTGAGCCAGTTCCTACCGTCGAATGAGAATCTACTGGATGAGACTGGTATTTACCAAAGAAATTAATCCCCGATTCTACGCCAGTGTTCAATGATGGTGTTATGAGGGTTATTGGGACTTACCGTCCTCCCCGAGCTCGTGTCTCACTTCTCTGTCGATGGTCCAGGATGATGTGGTCCAATTGATGGGGGACCAGAAAGTAGCCTATGTATGGTTGGGTTGGCGAGTCCAGTGTGAATGGTAGATGCCTAGGAACGGTGAAGGACAATACTTACAGTCCAAGTCAAATCTGCGAGCTCTTCGTGCAAATGTCAGTCTAAGTCAGAGAGTTGTTAGGTCGATAGTCTGGGTGGTGTGAATGGCCAATCATGGATGGAAGAGAGATGGCATTTGAAAATGTCAGATATGATCTCCATGAACAGGTTGAAATGATACCTTGAGAGAGATGCACAATTCCCATTCGAGCCCGAAGAGACATCGATTTCCATTGAAGAAGAATACCCAATACATCGATATTGCGAAGGGTCGGGCGATACTTTGAGGCTTCTAGGAGTATTGTTGGCCTCTGAGGCGCAGCATGACTGAACCCATGTCCCTCGAAGGGCGGTTTAGGATATGTCGGACATTCAAAGAAGGGGTTCTATAGCTGCGCTTCAAACTTTTGACGCTAGAAGGTGTACTTTCACTTTGTATTACTCAATGACACATTTCCAAGCCAGTACCCTTCTCATAAAATGTGCGCCATTGATTGGATCCGAACGAATATGTAGGGTTACTCGACCAAAAGTTTCTTTGGCATTTTCTCATGCCCTACCATCACAATTACCTGATCAAGCATGAAGATATGCCTCCCGTTTGTGGATGATGAGGTGACAAAGTGCTCGCCAGTCATAGACTCCAAATCTGCAAGCTGCTTACACATCGCAATGTTTCCGTATACAGTATGGTGTGCATCATACGAGTAACATAGCGCTACCTTAATTCATCCCTACAGGTACTCGTTCTGAGATTACTGTTCTGTTTAATCATCTTAATCCATATTGACATTGTCCTTCATCGGAACTGAAACTGGAATTACTCCAGAAATACAAAAGAAAATCGCTTATTGAGGTCCCTCGAACTCCGAATAGAATCTCGCCCCATTGGCGTACTTGTAAATCACCCTATTCGCATTATTCTTGTCCGAGTTATCCCAGGGTGTATGCTTCTCAAATCTAATATGATGTTTCCCCTCGGTTGTGTAGTCGGTGATTCTGATGAATGCTGCGGTGTACGTAGGATACACCGAAGATAAGTAAGCAAGAATGAAAATGATTATAGTGATTGGAAGAGAAGGACTTGAATGATGACTCACTGTTGGGTCTGATCTCGCC
Source organism: Kwoniella bestiolae CBS 10118 (assembly GCF_000512585.2). Classification (NCBI taxonomy): domain Eukaryota; kingdom Fungi; phylum Basidiomycota; class Tremellomycetes; order Tremellales; family Cryptococcaceae; genus Kwoniella; species Kwoniella bestiolae. Next base: position 1,715,957 of record NC_089243.1, read on the forward strand.
CTTCTCATCTCTGAATAAACTCTTATATGCCTTCTCCCAATCTGCGGAGTTGTACGATGGAGAAGGGTTGTTGCGCTCGGGGTAGGTCCAGACTTCGTACTGTCGTATCAAACATTCAGCTCAAAAGAGTCAAGCGAAGGTGGGAAAGATGCAACATAAGGGGTGATGAGGTGTAAAGAGAGCAGCCGACTTACATAGAAACCCATACTGAAAGAGTCTAAATTGTCAAAAGTACTCAAGGGATAGGATTTCATGGGGGGTGGAAGCGCGAAGATAGGCAGCGTAATATGTTATATGTATATGGGTGGCAAAGATATCCCCTGGCGTTTGATGCTTGCGGTTCAAGAAGAAACAACGAAATTCTTGGGAAGATGGAAGTGCTTCTCGACGTGATGGTGATACTTGGAGTGCCTTACAATCGGACTGATTTGCCAGGTACTGATTTGATGGGATCGAGGTGGAGAAAGTCATCCATCAGACTCATCTACATCCCATCAACATATGAACGACAAGTGAAAGTGCAATGCGAACAATGAAGAGAATGAGCCGTTTGTCCCTGAATTGATCGTCTGCAGACCATAAAACACGCATCGGAGGCGCTGGAATGGTCCTCTTCACACATGTCGCACTACATAGCCGATTTGCGGATTTAGCGTCAATTATACTTGCACAATGAGATCTCGTATAAATCCATCTCGAGATCTGAATCGATTTATCTCTTCAATATCCAACAGCCTCATGCTCGTACATAGTTGGATATAGACAAGATGGGTTCAGCCTTCTCAACTGTCAGATGGGAATCGCCAACCGGCGGTAAATTCAGGATTTACGTGAGTCCACCCTGAGTTGGCCGGAGAAATAAGCTTATCAGTGGGACAGTCTCGATTCTACGATGTATATGGATTGGGAACTTGGAAACCCGTCGAAGTTCAAGAAAGAATCATCGGTCATCCGGCATTTGAGCGAGGTGAGTCATGCTTCTCTTCGACACGCATTGTTAACTGATTGATGGATGATTGGTAATAGTCGGTGAATGCCTGGTGAGGGTCGAGCTCAAACCCAACGGAACGCATGAGATCGAATTTAGGAAAGAGAAGCAATGGTCCGCTAAACAAGTTAGATTCCTTGATTGTGCTTTGGATGGTCTTCCTGCGCCCTGTACGTCGTACTTCATCCCATCATTCAGACTCTTTCACTGATACAAGTCATATAACATGCATAGATCACTGGTGGGGATTAGTGATCATTCGACCCCACTTGAGGATCGCAAAAGAAGCTGCCAATAAGATCGCTTCGGCCAAAGCCGCCATTCCCACTGCTGCACCAATCGCCGTATCAGCACCTGTGCCATCGCCCCTGCCTACGCCTACTGTAGTCACAGAGAATAAAGAGACCAAGAAAGTTACTATCTCTGAGGAGAAGGTAATCGACCCTGCCAAGCAAGCGGCTTCGTCACCTAAAGAAGCGGTGCTAGTCGAACCTGAGAAAGTCGAGGAGACGGTTGTAGTTGAGAAGAAGACTGAATCAGCTGAAAAGCAAGATGAAGCACTAAAACCTCCTGAGGCTAATTCCGACGGTAAGAAGGGCAAGAAGAAGAAAGCCAAGGAATGATTGGTGTTGGCGGTGGACACCCAGCATCATATCATGCTATTACACTGCTATGCTATTGTATGCTATTATTCACTGTATCCATGGTGAATGAACGACAGCAGCGCATAGGACTATATGAGAGATCTATATCATAGGACCGTGCACCATCCTTTGAGTACGTTTAACCGAGTGACTGGGCAGTCAGAGATCCAAGCGTTATAATATCAACTGTATAAATGAAAATCAAGAGTCAACAAACAAACCAACAGTGTGACATGATACTATCGATAATGTAATACCACCATTCTCCCATCTTTTTCTTTTTCTGCCTCTTCACCATCACCTAGGTCCGCATTAAGCATACATCACAAGCACACCGAACATCACGTCCTTCTCCAGCTTACACACCCTTTCGGAACGACTACGAAGGAACACACCATGGGCAACAGCAACTCCAAGAACGCTCTCCCGCTTAACGTGAGATCAATAATCCATGTCATCACCCGAGTGACGTGAACTGACGACATCTTCGATCTACCAGGCTCTCCATTTCCGAGTCTACTCATTCCAGAACCAAGGCACATATCAAGTCTGTCTAGACTACGCTAATACAATGTCAGCTCTAGGTGAGAATGGTTTCTCCTCAAATCGTATATGACAATGAAAAGGAATAGCGATCTGATCTCTTTTGTATCTAGTCGAGCAAGTCGCCGTCACCAGACTCACCGATGATCTGACCTTCATTGCGTGCTATCGTGTCGTCCCATACAGTAAGAAAGATATCAAGTTGGTACAGGAGGAGATCGAAGCTTTCGTTGGTCCAGGTTATAGTGAGTGCATCCTTCATCGGACGTAGAACTATAAGCAAGTAACTCATACCCACTTGGCACTATAGCGGTCTATTACAGTCGAGGCTAGACACGAGACGATGTGTTGAGCCGAGAATAAAGTGGAAAATATGGTTCTCAGCAGATAATACACGGAGAAGAAAGGTAGAGAATGATCCAAGCATATATGTAAGAGCTCCATTGGGTTCATGTACCATATACCGTTGAAGGATCTGTGGGCACGAAGAGGACGAGATGCTTCGACACTGGTTTACCTGAACCTAATTTACATCTCAACCCCCTTACCCTTGGTACTTCCCAAGGTCATCAACCGTTTTCCGCTCAGATTGGGGAAAGATCCTTTCGCTCACTGCCATAGCCGTCGATTGAGTTGAATGACGTATGAAACACCAAGGACACTTGTGGATTGATAGCATCGCAGTAGAACAAAGGACCTACTTCGCAGACTTGATCTTACACGCAGCAATGCTCCCAAAGACTGGATAAATACCTGAAGTGAGAAATATATTGTTAATTCGACTATCTCAATCAATTTGCTTCAGTACTAATCCATTCACCTTGACGGTACATTGAACGGAACTCACAGGATGATTCCAACTCTTTCAACTTCGAATTTTCTTTTGATCTATCTAGCAGGTCTAGATGCCCTATTGGGCTTCACCTCAGCTGCTCCAGTCATTCCTGAAAGTCAAGCGATCAGCACCTCATCCACGAAAAGAGCGGATGCAGAAGTGATACCTCTCAAGGAGGTGGGTGACGGATCGGCGTATACGGTGAATATGGTGATTGACGGGATTCTGCTGCCGATACATGTGAGTCAGGGCTCCTGGAGAGACTTGGGTTCCCGCTCTCAGCTACCTTGTCAAAGCAGCTCGAGCGCAATGACTGACACTTTTTCATTCCTAGATCGACACCGGCTCCTCTCAGCTATGGGTAGCTCACAGCTCATGCAAGACCTGCGCTGACGCACAGATGACAAGTATCGACGCAGAGGTATCGGACAACTGTGCAGGTCAGGAGAAAATTGAGTATGGTATGTCCATATCAGGGTCAACGTAGCATACCGTACTATAAAGAGCTAACATTTCGTTCCACCATTACGAAGCCGCAGGATCGGTTTCAGGCTGTCTCGTGAACACTTCGATCAGCTTGGGCGATCATACTTTGGACAACTATAGTGTTTTAGCTGCTACTGAGGTATCGGAGGAGATTGCGACAAATGGGGATTTGTACAGGTAAGTGGAGTGTGTCAGTCAAAAGCCGTATTTGATGGTCCTGGGAGGGGTCATAAGGGAGAAACAGTGAGGTCGAATCGGTACGAAGCTCTTGCTAACGTCCCTCGTGTGTGACCCCTCGCAGTGGCACCCTGGGCTTGGCAGATGATGTAAGTGTTCTTTTACTGGTCCCCGTACCGAAAGAACCCAGAAGGTTCCTGATCCATTCCACTGAAATCATGTCCTGTATGTAGAGCTTGACAAACAGCGGTGGTCCGACCCTCATCTCACAGTTGTACCAGCAAGGCCAGCTAGGCAGCCCAGAAGTGGGGTTCTACCTCCCTGGGAAAGAACAAAATGGTACTGAAGGTGAGCGAATCGCCACTCGTCTGACAATCGGTGGCAGAGCTGACCAAGTTGTGGGCATATCTGTAGGCGAGATGGCACTGGGGAATCCAACTTCGAGGTAAGTATGCAGAATTTGGTTACCAGCAATTGATTGGACTGATAACCTTGCAGTAACCATATCGGCACTTCCGAACCTGTTGTTCTCCCTCGAGCGGTCAAAGAGGACGGTGTATATACGGTAAATCTCGATGAAGTTAAGATAGACGCAGATAGCATCGCTGCTGAACAAGTGGCAGTGCTTGATACCGGGTGAGTGACTGCTGATTGGAATGCGGAAACTTCACTGACTGCATGATGTACAGCTCAATCGGGATTGGGATACCCTCCAAGGTAAGTCAATGCATGTGAATGTCTACTACGAATAGGCGGCTGGCTAAACAATTTGAATTTAGGTTTCGCAAGATATCTTCAAGCAGATATACGGTGAAGTAAGAGACGAAGATGGGGGTAAGAAGGTAGCTTGTACGCCTGGTGATAACAATACCACGTCTACGTTGACTTTCACTTTTGGCGGTAAGCCGTTTGGTATACCTTATGCGGATCTCGTTAGCGATCCGGAGAACGATGGGGAGTGCTGGGCCTTGATAGGGGCATATGAAGGAGGTAAGTCGGTACATCCTCCTCGTCCAGATATGGAATTTTCGCGCAACGCTGATCTTGAAAGTCTCCTCCGCGTGGTCAGTGGATGATTCCGATGAGAAATGGGTATTAGGGGATGCGTTTTTACATAATGTGAGTCCAAGTATCCCGATATACATTTAGAACGGAATTAATCTCTGAATCTAGCTCTATCATACGGTGAATGTCCAGACTGGTGAGGTAAAGCTCTTCGCGATTAAGGAATAGTACGAATGAATGCGCCAAATTAGCACTAGGGGATGTTGTTTGTAGCTAAAACATCGTCACGTAAAAGTTTAAACATGCAACTGTGTCGTAGAGGCATCCGTTCTTGGTCACGGGGCAGCCCATTTGGTAGATTGATTAATGAAAGGATATTCCCTTGAGACTGGTATCGTGTAGATCATCTTGTATTCTCCAAAGGACCCTGAGGGGGAACATCAATCACGGGGATCTACAAGGTAGGATCTTTTGTGCTGCATCTAAATTGTGACTGCGTTGGTCATGTTAACCTCTGAGGCATATAAGGGGGAAGGGCAACTTCTGCAATTACTTGTTGATCGCTCTTCAAACAATAATAGATGTTATACTCCATATCAAGCCGAAATCATCATTATATTTGAACTCGAATCTGTGATTTTCACTTCATTTGTCAACCTACCTTTCAACTTTTATACTATTAGCAGCAACCAACATGATCTCTGCATTTTTGCAAGCTACCACTCTGTTCGCCCTGATGGCGACTCTGGCTGACGCGGCAGTGCTCTCCAAACGAGACGTCAAACAATCAATTACACTTGACGGGGCTGGGCCCAATAACATCCGCGAGGGAAGAAGCTATAGCGCGAAGGTGAGATTGAGCGGTGATGATGACTTTGATCTTCTGGTAAGTCGCCCGCCCATGCCATCGAAACTCTTTAGCCGAAAATATCTGGCTGAGCTGGCATTTCTGTATCTGTACAGGTCGATACCTCATCATCACCGTCATGGGTGATGCACGAATCGTGTCAGAAGTGCAAAGAAGCGGGAATCAAAACTTTCAACGTTGATCTACCAGAGACATGTACCGATAGTGGAAAGGACAGAGGGATAATCACCTACAGCGGTGCGTCCGCTTCGAAAACTCGCTGCGCGTTACTGATGATGTTATTGATGAATTTCGCAGACAAGACAAAAGTGACTGGGTGCATTGTGTACATCCCTCTAACCTTGGATGGTGTGGATAAAGAAGTGACCGATTATCCCTTACTAGTGGTCACTGAACCCGACGAGCGATCCTTGGATTTCATGGCATACAATGGCTTAAAGTGAGTTTTATCGGTCCTTGATTTGGTTGCGTGCTGACTTGTAATCATCCTTGCCACTCAGTGGATTCCTGGGTCTAGGAGAATCAGTCAGTGTGCTCTCTGTGCGTCCGTATACAAGTCACGATGCTCATAATGATAAATCTTAGAACAACCTCCCTCCTTCAGTATTGGATTACATGAAGGATCAGCAAATCATTTCGACTACTGAGATAGGTCTTTATCTCCCGCGCAACGGGCAAGGCGAGGGTGAGCTCTCGGGAACAGACTCGAAACACTTGTGTGTTCGAACGCTGACTTCGCTGGTATATACAATAGGTACATTAGAGTTTGGTGATCTCTCCCAAAGGTAAGCTAGCTCCTTCATGGAATAACAGCGATTCAAGGAGGTCTGATTTTTCGATGTCAGTAATCACATGGATCCTACCAAGGCTGCCACGTTCCAGCAAGATGGTGAGACGGACGAACCTTACCGAATCGTAGTTGATGCTCTCACTATCAATGGTACCAATGTGGCAGAGAATTTCACAGCTCGTCTCAATACTGGGTGAGTCTTGAGTCGGCTTAAGTCAAGTCAGGCACTGATCGTGCGATGATCCAAAACGAAATTCATCATACCGTATATCTTCAGATTCCAAGGCATCGTTTATCCTAAAGGTGTGAGTGTGGAGCACGGTTACTAGTCAGATATCAACCTTACGTGGGGTTTCTTCATGTTAGATTCAAGACAAATTTCCGGCACATTACAGACCTCAACAGCCCACGGGAGGCTACATGCAAGGTAAGGCGCTGTGCAACTCTCCTGATATAGTCAAAATCACCATCAAAAGTCAAGAATTCACTATAGATCCGAAAGATCTTTCGGTACCTTCCAGCTCTCCAGATGAGTGTAGCCCAAGTATCACCGAGATTTTCAGCTACGGTGAGTTGTCGAGAGATTGCTTGCTATCGAAGGTGTAGTACGCTGTATCTGATGTATGGATTCTCGTGGCTAGATGAGGAAGAGGTATGGTATTTTGGTATGACATTCTTCCATAATGTGAGTCTTGAGGCCTTGTTATCCCATCTGTTGGGTCGATCGCCGATGAGTGTCACATGTACTGATCACCCGTATGGAGTATTGCAGGTCTACTCTTCCTTCAACTGGGAGAATGGCGAGATCAAGATCGCTGCTTTGCGAGATTGAAGATACCTAAGCTAGTATGACCTGACTAAGCGCCTTATTTATGTATACTCTGATACCTCTATGCGAGGATGTATTATATATGTGTGGAAGTAATAGATTGATGAACGGAGTTCGAGATGTACTCAAAGATGGTGCGCGCCCACAGAACAAAATGTCGGTTGTCTGGCTTACTATATGTCTGCCCGGCATACTGCCGTTCTTAATGCCTGTGCCACAGAGGCGATTATCTGGTTGAGGCAAAATCAGATCACTCGCTAGGGCTGTCAAACCGATCATGACTCCTCGGAGGATCGTCCGTGGAGATTTCCTGATGCTCGAATTGATAGAGCAGATTTCACTTAACTATATGAGCCTGGACCCGGGCCAGCTTTCTCACTTGCAAGTGCTTGGACAAGTACACACCGTTCAAGTCGTATCCTCTGGAGAGGGTCAGCCCTCAGTCGTGTACAACGCAGCTTGAACCTGAATGACAATACATGACTTTATGAACGTTACTTATATCCACGTCTGCCTATATCATCGCCGCCCCTTCATCTTTCCAGCAACATTCTGGGAGCCCATTCGTCGAAACATCGATAACGGACTTAGCAGAAGGTGATAACGATCTGCGAAAGATATCGTGGATCAGCTTGGGCATTCACAGGCGAAATATACACACTCACTCCGGTATTGTCGGAAAGACACTGGGTAGGAGCACCACCCTCAGTCTTGTCGCCGAGGTAAGCACCAGGACATTGTCGAGGGGAGTTGCCGGTACATGGACCGCCGGGACTCTTGGTGCATGAGCCTGTGAAGTGGAAGTTCATCTTGTAGTGGCTGGGATAGAGGCGGTAAGCTATCAGCAAGAGAAAACGTATAATACCCCTCGCATGCACGGGTGGGAGGGGAGGTATCATGGTCGATAGGATGTAGGGTCGATAGAACATCTCGCTCACAACTTGTGATTACCAAGACCAGGACCATCGAGTAAGGAGTAATCAGCACTGTTCTGCATGCCCTTGCCATGCCCGTTGGTCAGGGTGAATTCGACAATACCGCAGTTGACACCGGAGGATTGACAGTGAGCGCCATCGTAGCCTTCCATCCAAGCTACACCACCGAGGACGGGACCTTGGATCGTACCGCTGCTTCGAGGTTGAGGGTGACCTTGGTAGAGGAAGACGGGTTTACCGGTTCGACATCGGCTGATTACCTGTGATGGGCGAGATAACGTCAGCTCAGGATTTTGCCACATTCCTTGTATGAAGAAAGGAAAGAAGACCTCGTGCAACAGACACACGGGGTCCTGATGTATGATGTGGATGATGAATCCTCAAGTGGGTATCGAAGGGGAAGAGTACGCAGGGAGTGGGGGAGGGTATTGCAGGTCGAAGGAGAAGCAGAATACCCACCTTGACTTCATGATGTTCAGCCATCATATCAATTCACTCATGTGCAGGTTCTTGATCGACATATTTGAACGCAGGAGAGTCTTCATAATGGTGAATGACGGTCTGGTCGTCGTTGTACGTGTCGAACTCCAAGAGGTCTTTGGGATACTTATTGTAAATATCATCGTTGGCTTCTTGGATATGAAGTTCGTATTGAGGTGCACGAGCTGCTGTCACTCCGAGGGAGGTGATGGAGATGACGAAGATGGTTTGAAGCAGCATTGGGGAGTGTGTGTGGGATGGATATGATTAAGAAGGAGGATACAAGAGAGGGAATCTGATGTACGTGTTAGGAAAAGATGAGATAAGAATGAAGAAGCAAAGAAAGAGATACACAATCAGACTTACAAGTTTATATACCCTCACAATCCATATATAAGCGAGGGCACCACAGTGGAGGTGAGGTACTGTATTGCCAGTCTACGTCACTTGACACAAGGTGGTCCAAGCGTTGATAATTAAGCGAGAGTATCTTGTCAAAGGATGTCTCATATGGTAACTGAACATGTGCGGTGAATTTCGGCTCTCCGTCCGCTGAACACACTGTATGGGCATATTAATAGTGTAAAGAAGCAGGATCATATTAATTGTATGCGAGTAACAAGAAAAAAGGATTTGAATCACTAAAGTCGTGTTTCGTTCATACTGAAAAGGACGAACGGGAATGCTTCTGGATGATGCATCCTTATCAGTGTTGACACTCTCACGTCGAATGTTATATACTCACTGTACACTTACCAACAATCACACGAAGACATCATGGGTAATCAAAATTCAATTCAGACGGACGTCTTGGACCTATCAAATTGTTCACCGCGTAGAGATCAATTCTCGAGTAGAGTACCATACGTGAGCTTGACCCGTACGATTCAAGTAAGGGCGAACAGCTAACTGTAAGGTAGAAAATGACATGCGAGATCATCGGTCCCACTCCCAAAACCTTGGATATAACGGAGCATCGAGCCAAAAGATTCGGTAAGCTGTACTTAACCTTGTAGAGGAGTGAAAATCGTCATGCTGAATCTGCGAGAGGTGAGATGACCGTATCAATCTCGTCGAATCGATATCAGATCACCTTTACGAGTCCTAGACCGTTCTCCATACAAGATGCTCAAACGCTGGGGGAGAGTCTCAAAGGGACTTGTCAATGTGAGTACCAAGCCTACTCTTTCTGGCGAGTGTGTCCAATGGCTGACCTGGACGCTGGATCTGCAGTTGTCATCGTCCAGACCGACGAATGCTCGTTCGCTTGCGGATAATGATGGACATAATTCGGACACCTTAAAATGCTTGGTGGCGAATGTGGATAGGGATGTGGGTGGATGATAGTTTGTATGCATCTTTTTCAAAGTGCTGCCGATCGTAAGCTGAACGGATAGTTACCACCTACCTTTCCCACATGAATCAAAATGGCTGATTCCTCATCCGCCGCGTGTTTTGGGCGTGTTGAGTCCATGGCACGGAAACATAAATGCTACCAAAGCTGTGCTGATTGTATGGATCTTTGATGGAGTCTATGCTTGCAGAACTTGCTGGAAGTTCGGTAACATAACTTTGGAACGATCCACACCACATATATACCTAGACCTGTCTTTCAGCTTTTCTCTGCTCTCTCTCTTTTTACCAATTGCTCAGAAGTCATATCAATCCAATATGGGTAATCAGACTTCCGCGGAAAGAGCGCTCCCTCAAGAGCTTTCGGATCTTTATGACTTTGTCGAGGCTGAGCGAACTTGGGGTCGACCATGTGTGGGCCCGTGTCTTTCATCTCATAATTAATGACGGGCACTGATGGAGAGCTCAAACAGGATATAACCTTCATCTTCTACCATCCGACTCGCCACCAGGTTCCATGTTGTTGTCTACTGAACGTAGGTACAACGAAACTCCTCGGGATGATTGCTGCTTATAGATTCATATCAGCGCGCCAATTCATTGTGTCATGCTCTCCTGCTGGATGGATATTCACGGCAATCAGTAAAGTACCGCTCAAGGAAGCGAACATACGAAGATTTGTCGAGGAATTGGGAGAGACTTGTCAGGGTAAGTCAATTTCTTATGCATCTCCATTATAGCTGGAACTGAACTTTTGAATGAATAGACGTGGAAATTGATGGGATCAGGTAGACGGATCCTGAAAGGGAACAGGACAGACTCAGCCTGGTGGAAGAATAGCTAAAGGATGATTTGGTGATCGTGTAATCTGTTAATACATGCAACGCAGACTTCTAAGCGCACAAACCAACTGGCATTCTGCGTCGTTCGGGAGGGTGCCCTTCGATAACGACGCCTGTCCTCTTCCTCAGTTAAATGAGTGATAAGGTTGTTCGTGTGTGTAGATAATGATCGGCATGCAACATGGTCTACCGATGCCATGTCTTGTGAGATCAACTGATCACCTGACTGTGTGACGTTCCAGAGCGATCCATATGATGGTTCGGCACACAAAACCTCATTCGCACGAGAAGCTTCCATACAGTACAATATCTGCATTAAAGACGAATAATATGGAAGTAAAATGTTCCGCCACTAAATAGGTTGAGACTCTGTTCTTCATTCAAATTAAATTACGTCGAATTCGCTTTCAATCACCATGGGGAATCGAAACTCAGTACGAAGAGATGTTCTTGATCAACTCGCCGGCGATCTTGGCGTCTTTATTATCGAACGAGACTCATATGTGAGTTTGATTCCATCTGCTTTACGGAATGTGAGCTGAATCGCCAGTAGACCATGACTTGTACCATCTGGGGCTATACGGATCAGAGCCTGAAGAAAGCGGCGGGCACGATCGACCGCCTTGGTGAGTATGGCCTCGTACGGACGATAGTAAATAAAGGCTGCTAATTATGCATGCTTCGTTACAGGTGGTCAGTTCTCCACATCACTTTCGAAGGACCAATGCATCTTCATTGTCGAACGTGCACGACCTTTCGGAGAGCGAGACGCGAAGAGAGTGATAAAAGCGCTCAAGGGGACTTGCGAGGGTGAGCATGAACTCCGACCACTGGATTGGCCACTATCAGAGCCTGTTCCTACTACCGTAACTATACAGACTTATAACTTTCGATAGGTTTCGGAGTTCGTGCCGACGAATTCTGGTATATGTGCCGTTCGTGAAAGTCCTCGTTGTAGGTGTTGGGTAGTGAGAGAGCCGAGTGGCGATTACCCTTGATTATGTGTGCGCTTCTTTTGTGGTTGTATGCACTACATGCAATTTTGCATCGAAATCTCGTTGCATCATCGTGTCAATGTTTGTCCTATCGTATTGATAATCATACACAATGTGGATATTCATCGCTCCCCGCGTGTTGATGCGAAAGGTATCCTGGTAACACTAACAAGCGGGAAAGGAAGGAATGATCTGACCATCCTTTGGCTATTACGTGTGTATCAATGTATGCGTCATGTGGATCCGTGCGTTGGGGAGGGTGTTGATCGGTGACATCGATGTATAACAACAGATCAACTAATGTTCTTCTTGTCACTTCACATTGGACTAAATCTATAATCTCACTACCTCCTCATAATTCCACTTATCACTTGTTCCGAATCGCCAAGTGAATCATCACCAGCTCCTCGTTCGCCAATCCAATTCTCATCACCTCCTCCACCCTTCACGACCCCCAGTACTCCACATTCCTTCCACTCTTATCATAATACCTCGGACATCACCTCCGACATGAGATGGCCTTTCCAAAAACGGATGCTCCTCAAAGATTGGCCACAATTCAGCATCATCGACACACCAGGATCTATCGTAAGTTGTGCTTCTCTCTCCTTGTTCAATCCAGTGTGAATCAAGTATACATCGCTGATAAGGAAAGTTTTCCTTTTTCTTTACCTTTAACAGAAACTGTACTGCGTAGTACCAACATCGGACCAAGGAGCATACGACAGGATATTCAAATTTGCCGATAACCCTCGTAAGCTATCTCCTCTCCTAGGTTTAAGAAAGGCCATTAGGAACTGATAGGTTGAGCTGACGTGAACTAGGTATATACGGATTTGCGCATTATCATTTCCGAGGATACATCTACGCTATATTCGGTAAAGATGAGTACTTCACTCGCGATGAGCTGGATTATCTTATAGTGGGATTACAAAGATGGGTCGGGCCCAGAGAGAGTAAGTCTGAATGATTCAACCACGAGCTGGCTCGGAGGTGGTGACTTTCTCTGATTCTGCATTAGGGGTCCATTATGCTATGTATTACTGTACAGATTAATCATATGTCTTTCCCTTTTCGTATAGTCGTGTAAAAAGTCCCGTTAAGTCGAGTAGCAAGACTGTCAGTATGGTTTGTATCGCATGTCATGTTGATCGATCTACGTATGTATGTATTCATTCCCTTTCGCCATTGATGACGATGATATGCTGTTGATTGGTGTCCTTTCAATCTGTGTATGGTTACACACAGAAGCACATCTGAGATCGGTCTCCTTGAGCAGGCTTATTGTTGTCTTTGAAATAAGCTTGCTATACGGTACCGTTCAGCAACATGAGGCTAACACGATCGTCCAATTGTGCATTCACAAATCTTCTAGAGCAATCCATCGAGATACTGCCGATCCAACAGGACAACAACGAACGATATAGATATAAGTAGTTAGACGTATATATATACTAGAATAGTCACCCTTCCACAGTATCTGTTCTCTCTTGCAAGACCTCCTTTCCTCCCAATTGATACGAAGTTGACTCGTCCAATATGCTCTTATTCAATGCTTTACCCGTACCATTCCTCAAGAAGAAGTTGAAGGAACGACCCCAGTTCCGTAAGATGAAAGTACCGGGGCTGAACGTACGTGCCCGTTCCCTTCTCCCGGAATGGGCCGTGCGGAACAGTCTAATGGCTGATGAACTCTGAAATTGGCTAGAAACTCTACTTCATCGTACATTCAGTGGATAAAGATAGATTCAACAGGGTATTGATCTGGTTGGACATGTACAGTGAGTACAGTAATCCCTCATGCGATGTTCGCTATCCAAGTTTGTACTCGACCACTACGTTACGTATCATCCCGCTGAAGCAGAAAATGCACAGGTATCTACGGGTTCGCCCTTCACATTTCCAATGGCGATCTATATGTCATCGTAGCAGAGAATGGTCCATTCGAGGAACATCAGGTGGTACTATTCCTGAAGACTTTGGGTACATTGTATGGTTTACAATCTGGTGAATTATTGATGCGCCTTCATACAACCGACTACAAGCTGACGATAACACTGCATTCAGCTCATGTCAGTACGGGAGTCCAATATCAGATCTACAACCACCGATTGCCTTGAGGTGTCATGGTTCATTGCAAGTGCCACATAAAGGCAGCGGGATACGATAAGTTGTGGGTTGTAAATGATGCACATGATCTTAATGTATGATACAGTATAATCATTTCCGCATACTCAGTCTGAGCTGCATAGAACACTGAATCGCCCTTCCTAGTCAAGGCTTTAACGAAAGGAATCTAACACGTTGATAAGTCGTGTTTCTTCACCTACCACCGCACACACTTCATCATTCCGTAGCACAGCTTTGATCGGACAGCTTCTCTAACTTGTTAATCTCTTCGCGTGTGGGGGGTCGTCCTTTACCTTATTATATTCTTGTTGTTCCCATATAGAAGCATAACAAAACCGTCCTTCATATTGTCAAAATGGGTGCCTTCTCCTCCAAAGAGAAGCTTCCAGCCAAAGAGATTCCCGCGAATGTCAAGACAAGTTCGAGATATGCAAGTACCATATCTTCCCAAACTACCCCTTTTCATATATTGCATGACTGATCCACTCAACACAGATCTTATACTTCATGTTCACCTACCCCGAAGGAACCTCCCACGGCCCAACACCTCTCTGGACAGGATCATCCGGTGTGTACCCCATCCCCACAATGCAAGTATCCATAAGTCACTGATAGATGCGACTCCTTCCCCGTGACCTTTCGCTATAGACGAAATCATCCATGAGAACCTCTCACCGAATACCGTCCTGTACGGCTGGGGATCGTCCAAACCATTCGATAAGAAGGAGGTGAAGAAGTTTGTAAGGTCTGTTCGAGCTAGACAGCCTGATGTGGAGGTTAGATATAGGGTGGTTGGACCGAGGTGAAGACGCTTGGTGTAATTCCGATGACTAGATGGGCAGTTCCGCTTGATGTATACAGTATCATTCTGCTCTTTTTGTATCCTCAACTCTGATATCTCGACTTGTCAAAGTCATACAGATGAGATTGTTCCCCACCCATGTCGTGCGGTGCTGTAACCTCGCACAGACAAGGTACGATACACACGCATTGACCTGTTTCTCCTGATGACATCAGTTTGATGGGTTGGTGTATTCGTACTCATCATGAAACACGCTCTTTGCATCATCCTCATGAATCCAGTACTGATAAGACATCTTGAAAGTCTGCAGACTCGACTTACATCTGAGTATCTCCTGATACATCTTAATCTCAACAAGCCATAGCTATCATCTCACTCGCACCATGGGAAACAAGCTATCTTCTCTCAAATCATGGCGACCCAAATCCCAATCCCACGTAAGTCCAACCCCCCGGCTGCCATTCTTCTAAAGTCAGACCAAGATCATTCTACCAATCTAATTCAGCTATTGAAGTAGTCAATCACATTCATCTACGGTGGTACGCTCAACCCCGAGTTATTCCTAAGTACGATTCAAACCCATAAGGACTATGTTAGCGGTAGGTGTCACCCCCATCATCTCTTCATATCTCATTACTCAAATCTACTCTACTCGTTCCTCATATCGTGGAATGAGTATGCAACTGAGAGAAGTGCGCTGATCAGTTCTGGTACTCTGGACATAGCCGGCTCACCCCGCACATACACTCGAGAGGAGAACGGCTCAACCATCATAACTTTCCAACAGGGCAGACCGTTCCGTACGTCCAACGAAGATAAGTTGGAGAGGACTGTGATGGAGATATTGGGGTTGAGCGGGAATAATGGGACTTGTGGGCATTACTCTCTTATCTCATATCCACCGGTGGAATACTATATACTGACTGAGGTGAATCGTAGTAACCAAATTATCCATCTCTACCACAACCACCCGACCATGATCCCAGACTCGTACGTGCCAACACCGCTTGACCAGTGGTTCCCACTTGTTATATTGTATAAATGTATATTACCATGCATGTGGTTGTATCTAGAATCCCATGTCTAGTCCATTCTCAACCTGTATATGCCCTTCTCTCCAGTACAGCCCACACGACCTACCTCCCCTCCTGCTCGTTGACCCAAACCAAATACGCCTCATGCAACTTTTCCTGCACCTTCATCTCCTTCTGCAACTTCTTCACCGCATTCTTACTGACCTCCTTCCCCTCTGAGTCTTTCGTAGGTAATCCCGAATCGTCCCATTCAGTGTACAGTCCCGTGACATTCGGAGGTCTAAACATATCTTTAGGGTTCACTCTGCCCTTCTCCAACTGAGCTCGCTTCTTCTCTTCTGCAGCTTTGGCAGAAGCTTCTTTCTTAGCTAATTTCTCAGCTGCAATTCGTCGTTTCTCCTCACGAGCAGCAACGAGGGAAGAGGGATCAACAATCTTCCATAATGCGCCTCCGTCGTTACCCTGTCCATCGTCTAGTTGAAGACCCAGTGAGACAGCCTCTTCGTCCCTGAATTTATCGGAGAGGGATAATATCCGTTTTGAGAGTTGGTCGGGGGAGATTGTCTTGTCCATGGCTAGTTTTCTGACTGAGTCTCGGAAGGAGGATATCGAACGTGCCCATGGTTCAACTTGGGTTGATACCTAGACAAGTTACGGCAAAGTAAGCTCTACCCTGAGGACAAATGAAATTGCTCTGCTCATTAGGTGCAATTTAATGGCCTGGTTCGATTGAAATGTGATGGAACGAGGGAAAGAACAGTTCCCACTCACATCATGACCATTCACACCCTCCTGCCCACCAACCGTAGCTATCCCCCACCCTATCCCATTCTTAGGCGGTGCACCCTCGCCCAACCCAAACATCCATAACATCCTCGTTATCCATTCTGCGATGTTGGTCACCACTCCAAGATTACTTTCTCTGCCTTTTGTCGAGAAGTAGATGTTGGTTTTGGCGATGAGATCAAGAAGGATCTGGATGGCGGTAGGGGTGTTGAAGGAATCGCAGAGCGCTGCGTGGAATTCGCTTTGAGCGGTGAATAGGCTATAATGATAAGGCGTGAGATCAGTAATGCGTCTCACATTTGGTGATCTCTCGTGAGACACAGGATTCATCAAATAGGAAGAAGGCGTTACTCACTCATTGGTGATAGCCTCTTCGGCGTCTCCCATCTGATGTTTCCCCTCCGAGGATGGGCCAGCTTGTACCAATCGAGCGTTTACGTTGGCGAAGAAGTTCTAAGTGCAAGCGACCCGTTAGTACACCTTTTCAGAAGATGCCTGAAGAAGAAACAAGCTCACATCAAAAGTCTCCTCCTTAGCTTTCGTATCAGCTATCAATCCTCGACTATAGTCTAATTTCTGATTCCAAGTCTGCAGCATGAATGCCAAACGTAATCTTCGAGCGGTGTTTCGCGAGAGTTCTTCCTGTAATACATAATACAACAACAAAGGCATCAACATGCGGTGATTACAATAAGTTTCACGAGAAGGAATGAACTCACCTCGATGGTTATGAAATTCTTCAACGATTTACTCATCTTCAACCCCTCAATATGTAAATGTCCAGTATGCAAGAAGTAATTCACCCATTGTTCACATCCATGGTATGCCTACGAGTTGAATTCACTTATCAGCTTCATCGTTCAGATGTCACACATACGAAGGTAAAACGTAAGCTGACGCACCTCGCTCTGGGCCAATTCATTATCATGATGAGGGAACATGAGATCCACCCCACCCGAATGAATATCCATTCCTCTACCAAGAATCGCAGAGGCCATGACGGAACACTCAATGTGCCAACCTGGTCTACCTTCTCCCCAGGGGGATGGCCAGGCAGGTTCGCCAGGTTTGGATTTGGCTTTCCACAGGGCGAAATCGGCAGCTTGTCTCTTCCCTTTCGAGCCGGTCAGAGCGCCTAGAGCGATATGTCAAGATCAGTACTGGGGTCACCCAGAGACATAGAGAGATTGATCAAAACATCCCATTATCACGAGAATGGAGTGAGAAGAAGATAATTAAGAGACAGTAGACTCACCCTCACCCTCATCAATCAACTTCTTATTCCCTTTACTCCCAGGCTGCAACTTCGCATAATCATGTCTGAATCCATCCCCCTCAGCCCCATCAAACTTATTGACGTCAAACCATACACTCCCCTCAGCTTCGTACGCGAACCCATTGGATATTATCTTTTCCACGAAAGTGACGATCTCCGAGACGTACTCTGATACGCGGGGTTTGAAATTTGGTGGGAGGATTTTGAGCTTTTCCATGTCGTTGAAGAATTGTTCTTCCCAGTATAGGGCTAGGGTGCGGGAGACTGCGATGGGGTCTTTGATTGTGTGGCCGAGCTGCGAACAAGTATTGTTGAAATTAGCATGTATCGCAGTGAAACGATTGAAGAGGAAGACGTGTTAGTATATTACATTGGAGGAGGAAAGTGAGACTCAAGCACGCAGAGTCATCAACGATGCAAGGAGGACATGACTCACGGTCTCACCATAATATGGTCCCAAGACATCACTAGCCCCATCCACCAGATCCACAACATCGCCCTCATTCGATCCATTCAATAGCCCCTCAGCTTTCTTGATAGCCCCGTGAGCCTTGAGTAAGCTCGCAAGGTACAAAGCAAACTTCTCCTCTTTCAACCTTGCTTCTTCGGCGAACTTCACATCTGATTTATCCTTTTCCAAGATGATTTGAAATATCTCCAGATCGTCGGAGGTGTCGAATGTGAGTGGGGAAGGGAGGGATTTGATGAGTTTGGAATTTAGGAATTTGGAGAATGCTAACTTCGTATCGTTGAGGAGCGAGGGGGTGATGGAGGGGTTGGAAGATTTGGTTTGGTCGAGGAGGTATTTCTCTCGGGCACGGAGGATGATCTGTTGGTTGTGGGTCAGTTGATTTTGGTCGAAGGGAGGAAGAGGGCAGACCGTGGATGAAGGTCGAAGCAGACGAAATTTGAGAGATGAGTGGGAGGATAGGAAGGGTGGAGAGTGTTCTCACTTTGTCATCGATATCCGTTATATTCATAACGAAATTGACGTTATACCCAAGATAATCTCTCAGTATCCTTCTAATGATATCTTGAGTAAGGTAATTCCTAATGTACAAACACTATCAGCTGAACATCTACCAGAATGACAAAGTGGAGATAGTAGCTAACCTCGCATGACCCATATGACTCGAGTCGTACACTGTCGGCCCACAATTGTACCAATCTATATGTTTTGGTTTACGAGTCTTGAATACATCCTACCAATACAGATAGTCTCATCAGCTGTGTTCACTATGCCGATAAGCTATGGTCAGCTACATACCTTCGACCTCGTGAGGGAGTTGTACACCCTCAGTACGGGTTCCTCCTCCAGTGGTTTGGTCGAGGTCGTAGCTTTTGTTGAGGTTGTGATTGACATTCTGAATATGCTTGATTGCAGAGTAGGATGAAGGAATTTGGTTGAGAAATGAGTAGGTGTGGGTTGTAATGAGCGTGTGATGTAGGGGAAGAGGAATGACCTCATACAGGGGGTGATTGATCGGGTGGGTCGAGTTGACTATTGATGTCGTGATTGGGGAAGGAGTAGTTATGGGAAAGTTCAAAGCACCTTACAACGACGTTGTAGACTGCCTTCCTTTATTCTGCAGTCTTGACTTTTTGGCTGCTGTTGCTCTCGAGAACAGAACCAAATTAACCTTTTACAACAAACGACTCACTCGCTGAATCCGGAATCTAATTACAGGTACAGACCGTTGTGCGTTTAGGCGCACGAGACCAGCAATGTTTGATTCGTATGCCTAATGTTACACGCGTTTTGGTGGTTTTATGTTCAGACGTGGAGGTGCATCATCTCTCTTTAGGCTGTCATTTTCAACATTTCATACCTCTATTACCTTTGTCCATCAGATTCAAGACCACGAAGAAACGATTCGACGACCGAATCATGATATTTCGACCGATATTACTCCTACTCTCACTGTTGTCAGCAGTATACGCTGTGAAGTTCGACCTGGTCGCCGATAGGTACCCTAAACCGAGTGAGTCCTTCCACCTTTCATGAGGTTATGACATGCTAATCTCTCTTTGCGGTTCTGTAGGATGGTAAGCTGAATGCTCCTCGCAGCAAAATGCCGTAGCCTGCGGTGCTGATGTTTACCCTCTAGTATATGGAACTTTGCTGCTGCCCACTCGTTGGTAATTGTCACAGCCAACGTACCGTACGAATTTGGACAGAGGGTGGATATTGAAATTCTAGATGGGTCGGAGAGGGGGAACGTATACTTGAATAAAAAGGTTAGCTACGCAATACTCTCTTGTCTTTGACACAGAGATGAGGAGCTGATATGAATCGTGGTGAATGTAGGATATAAAAGGAGAGACTAGATTGGCTATTACCACGCATGAGTCTGCTGATGTTGGAGTATGTTTGAGGAATTACCTGGAGAGTGGTAAGTCCAGTCTACCAGCTACGTGTAGACATTCGAAGATTCATAGCTGATCTTCTCCTCTGTATCTTTCAGATTCGCATGAGAAGTTATCGAGAAGTGTAGATTTGGATGTGGATATAGGAGCAGATGCCATAGATTACAAGTGAGTCATCTGTATTCATCTGTGATAGCTTCTTCTCGAAGCCAGCTGTATTGCTTCGTGGCCTGAGAACCGGACGTCAGCTGATTTCTCGATGCAGTGCCATCGCAAACCAAGAGTCCCTGTCCATCCTCGAAGTAGAAATGCGTAAGCTCGAAGCGGTAGTGAAGGAGATTGTGGAGGAGATGGGATACCTACAAAGGCGAGAAATGAGAATGCGAGATACGAACGGTGAGTCGAGTTGGAACGATTTTGATATATCGTCGCCTAGATCGAAGCTTGATGGCACACCCTGTGAGGCACATTTGCTGATCTTGCGATTATGTATCTATCGTTTGCAGAGAGCACCAATTCTCGAGTGAAGAATTTTTCCATACTCATAACGATAGGTATAATTGGACTGGGAATATGGCAGGTAAGCTACGGTGTACCCTTCACCATAAAGATACGGTATAGCTGATTGACCCCACTATAGCTCATCCACTTACGGTCCTTCTTCAAACGTAAATACCTCATCGACTAGGTGTACAGTGATGTTAAGTGGGATAGGAGGGATGAAACGAAATTGCATAAACTCGTCAACTCTCTTCATGAGACTACTGACCGTATCAATGATGTTAGGAATAGCATTTTCGTCTAAATGTTGAGCAAGATGATTGATTGTCACTTCTTCAACTCGTAATTCGTACAAACTGATGGTTGACGTCGGATGACGTGTACTATACTCACTAATCTACCAAAGGATGGGTCCGTGCGTCGCCAAGTCATACTCATATCTCTTTATTCCTTCCTTTCCTCTCATCGATGAAAAGTATATATAACATATCAACCCACCTATTTATCTCTTTCCTTCCTTCTCTCTTTCCTTCTTCTTCCTCACCATCCACCCATCCAAACTCAATTTATCCATCTTATTCAATCAATCATTCAAAATAGGTACCCTATTCTCCAAGATGGCATCCAACTTCTACCCCTCTCAAGGCTCACCCTACCGCCAATCCCCCCAATCCAGATCGATCAACCGATCGAACACCTCCCCAGATCTGGTAGGTATCGACGAGGAAGATCACTCCTCTCCTTCTTACAACCAAGCCAACTCCCATACCAACAGACAATGGCTTACCGCCAACAACAACGTCAGCCAATCCGCACCGCCCACTCCTAGAAAGGTTAACTCGGAGTTCAAATCCCCCTCTTTCACCGATAGAGGACGACCTTCCCCCGGAGTCAATATGGGTTTACCTAGGAAGCTCACCAGACGAGCAGCCGGGTCGAGCTCTTCCCTCACTCCATCAGGAGAGGAATGGAATGAGGTGGACGGTGGGGGAGCGAGGAAGAAGATGAGATATACCAAGGAGGAGGAGATGGTTGAGGAAGTAGATAACTTTGATCCAATGGAGGCTGTGAGTTGCTCTTTTCCTTCTGAATAATTTCGCCTTTCTTCCTCCCTTGCCACTTCGCATTATCTTGGGGTTCTTCCTGCCTTGCTTCCTTCCTTCCTCTTTGACAAGTAACATTCCCTCCCATCGATTATTCGCTGCATGTCGACTGCGTCTCCTATGATTCATGCTAATCCCTTGTGACACACCCAGATCCACGTATTCGACTCCAAATGTCAACTCGAGGACGAATGGGATAAAATCCAAGAACAAATGGTCGCATTCCTAAAAAGTGAGTCTGAAGGGTCCTCAGCGTTCCAATCCGAAAATGTTTCCATAAGAAGCGAGATAGAGTTGGCTTACCTCGTCTTCCTTGTCAGATTACGCCAAAGAGACACTTGAGCATGCGTAAGCACCTCTCTTTATCTTTTCCTCCCAATCGTCGTTCTTTGGGACGACATGATTCAAGCTGATGTGATATCGATGACACTGACATTGGGTAGATATGAAAATATCATTCAAGTAAACTACCTCTTCACTACCATGAACAAACAAGCTCAGGAGGATTTGTTGGCTGGTGTTGCAGCTATTGAGAAGGAAGAGGCAGAGCATGGTGAGTCTTCTTCTTCGTCCGTTTCTTCTCCATCCTACCACGCGATTCCAATAGATGGTATTTGAGGTGATGCTTACGAGATGATGTCATGGTCTTGATCCTACAGAACGAGCTCGAAAGATCATCACCGACTTTTCCGAAGAGATGAAGCGAGCTGCAGAGGTGCTCAGCAGATTCGGCGATCATGGGAATCCGCTCAAGGCTCTTATGGCTAAGAGGGAAGGTGGGACTGGTGGGGCGTAGGAGTATCATCATGAGTAGGAAGACAGATGTGTTTTATCTCAGAATCTCAGAGGAAGAGGTATAGTCCAAGCGAGATAACACTCTCAGGTCGAGTAGATTTAGTATACTGTCAAGATCATCAATGTAGTAGTAGTGTAATACCTCATGACTTCCCACTGATCAGTTACATGATTATTTATCATTGTACATCTTACCCATATTTCAATTTCACCTTCATTTTCATTTATCCCATGCATATATGTACACATTACTCGATGGTGCTCTTTGGTCTGAATTGTATGTAAGAGCACACGTATAATCCCAAAACCCCCTTTATCGATCTACCCTATCTTCAACATTTTACTCTATTTTACTTCGCAGACACGCCCATCTCCCATCCAGGCTGCATCAAGTACCCTTTGGTCTCCCCCTCTGCCTTTTTCAGGTTATCAGTATTATCGAATCGAACCAGGAACGACTTGGAGCCCTTGTTGGGTTTGGGGTGCGATTTGGGGAGAGGAGAGGAGAAGGTTGTGATGGATTGGAAGCCTGTGTATCTATCATGACGAAGGAACAAGTCTGTCAGTCGATTATCCACATACTGGACGGCGCACCGTATCGTGGTGGCGGAAACACATTATACTGGACTTGATGAAATCTGAGAGAATGTTCAGAGGAGAGGAGAGCACACTCACTGAGAGAACAGCGCAGACATTATATCTTCATTACATTCAGGCGGCAAATTCGAGCATATAAGGGATGGCTGGTCGTCTATACCCAACCACCAGGGAGATCAGCAGGGTCCATACCTCAACCATCCATCCATGAGGTTCTAGCGGGGTGATAGGTGGAACGGTAAAAGGGATACCCACCGTCATCCTCATCATCCAACTCCATCTCCTCTTCGTCCTCCTCCTCTGGTAGGGTATCACCCCTCAACCTCTTACTTTCCCTCCCACCCTCATCCCCATCCTCAGCCAGATCCCTCTTCTCCCCCCTCAGTGCAGCTTCGTCAGCCTCCCGTTCTTTCTCTAGTTGCTCGTACTCCCCCTGAGCGTTTGATACTACCAACTTGGCAGCTTCCATGGCTGCCTTGTCTCGGGATAGGGAGGGGTCGAGACGCGAGAGGGTGGTGTTGGACGGTGATTTGGAGTATGTTATTGACTAGTATATTGATGTGTATTAGCACTGGTCACTTGAATGACAATACAGTGTATTCGTTATTTCTCAGTGTTGTGTCGAAATACCAGCCAGAGACATTCTATCAATCACTCTTCTTCTCGTTCTTCAAGCGATCTCTCTCCTTATCATCATCACCCAACAACTGAGTGGGGAGCAGCCAAGACAGCCATCATATGCAGACCCCAACTCACCAGCTCCTTATCATAGAACATCTCCCCACTCAACCCCCTCATAGCAGCAGTCGCAGCAGCCTGTTCCGCGAAGACAATGAACGCCTGACCTCGTCCTCCTCCATGTTTCTTCGCTACTATGTCGATCCTGCACCAATACGAAGCGAGACGGGATCAGCACTGTCCCAATCCAGTACCACAGCACTACCACGTTGATATTGCTCATGGTAGTTCATCCAAGTGTAAGTTACACCACACTCACACTTGACCATACGGTGTGAATAGGGAATATAGCGAAGCCTTCAATTCCGGTTTCTTCGTCTTGGTCTCTAGGTTGGAGACGTATAGCGTTGGTGAGGGCTTAGCAAGGGCCATGGTGCAGGTATCCGGTATGAAGAATGTAGAGCCTCTATGACGATTCGCAGTTGTTCTGTTCAATATGTAGAAAGTGGGATATAGGATGTTTTCGACTCTGGCTTTACAAAGAGCATGAGCATTAGGATGATCGAAGATGAACTTGAAGACGTAAAGTGGGTGTTGGAAATAAGATATATTATAGTATAGGCGGGATCAATCTGGTCGCAGCTGTAAGTTGATTGACGCGAACGTGGATGCAAGGTTACTAGTTTACTCGTATTTGTGGGGTGATAGAGATCAGAGATCATCTATATACCAGCTTGTACCCATATCTTCCATCGATAGATATACTCGGGGTAGTATCGCCTTCCACATCAAAGATCAGCTGAGCTGGGGTGCATCTTGTTGAAGATTTAGAAGAAGATATCCCGATACTTTCGGTACGTAAATTCACTTTTTAGACGCGTTTCACCTTAGCCTCGACATTCCATTCCGATTTTTATGGTTCCAGGATTTTTTTAGGTGTCTTTGGCCTTTGACTTTGCATCACACGTTGGGTTGGGTTGGACTAATCATTCTTTGTTCATTGTACAGTTATCTCAGCATATGCTCATTACGACAAAACCGAAGATCAGTTTCCAGTATATATCGAAAGCACATCTCACGAGTTTTCGAGACGATACCATACGACACGTGAAACGTAGGATTATCTAAAAAGACCATATCATTGGTCCCCCTTCACCCTTTCACCTAACGCACCAACTACTCAAAATGACATCCAACCTCACCTCCCCACTCTCACTTTCCAACTCCCTACCCACCCTAATATCGACCTACCTCCCCGTATCTCTCCACCCATTCTTCCTCCTCTCCTACCCCATATACCCTAAGCCCACCTCGTCCTTCCTCCGTTTATCCTCTTCCAACCCACCTACACAAATACTCTACGACAAAGGGCACAAAGATGTATATTACGCTTTATCATGCGCTATAATATTTACTCTGCTCCGTTCATTCACTATGAACTATATATTCCAGCCTTTCGCGGGGTACGTATTAGACAGGAATAGAATATTAGAATATAGACAGAAAAAGGTCAAGATGGTGGAGGAGACGAAGAAGGAGAAGAAACATCGTCATCACCTTGTGACGCGGTTCTCGGAGCAGGCATGGAGTATGTTGTATTGTACGGTGTTCTGGACGCTGGGGATGGTGAGTTGATGTTTTACGATGCGGTGAAGGGTGTTTGGTCATTGTTGGGAAGGAGGGAGACTCCTTTGTTCTTTCTCCCGACCATCTCGCATCCTTATGATTGAATCTTCATCTCTCCAACTATTTACTACGACTCGTCACCATCCTAAACGCAGTATCCTCCTATCCTTCCCACTGCACACCCAACCCTACATTTATACTCTAGCTAATACCCCCACTCTGCACCACAGTTCACCCTCCACTCCGTCCCCTCACCCACATCCCCCGAACAATTATGGGGCATATACCCTTACACCCCTCTACCAGCTCTGACCAAATTCTACTACCTCGCACAGTTGGGATGGTGGTTCCACCAAATCTACGTGATAAACTCTGAGAAACGACGTAAAGACCATTGGCAGATGTTCGGGCATCACATCTTGACTATAACATTGATTGTTACGAGTTACATTGCGAATTTCACGAGGATAGGGGTTGTTATTCATGTGTTGATGGATTTCTGTGATATCTTTTTACCTGTGAGTGGGCTTTTTTCTTAATTTTCTTGACTTGGTCTTTGGGGGTGTAACCTGTGTTGTGGTTTCATCGCTCTACCGAACCTTTGAAGCCTTGATTGCTCTACACATCTGTTCTTCAAAAATTCCCGTCTTCTTCTGACTCTGGCTATTCATCAAAGTCATGTCTTGTTCAATGAATCTCAAAAGTATATGACAATTCTCACCTTCAACCCATACTGATTCTATCCTTTGACTCCCAGCTCGCCAAGATGCTCCGCTACCTCTCCTACTCCCGCTCATGCGACCTAACATTCGTAATCTTCCTAATCTCATGGTTATTCTCCCGTGAAATCGGCCTCTTCCTAGTAATCAAGACCTCGTATCTCGATGCACCACGATTCATCAAATTCAAGTGGTCCCCCTCCACAGGGCAGTATCTAACCTACGAAACGTACCTCGGTTTTATCGGTTTGGTGAGCTTGTTATGGGTGTTGGCTAGTATATGGTTTTACATGGCTGTTAAGGTTGCTGTCAAGGTGGTCAGGGGACAGGGGGCCGAGGATTCAAGGTCGGATGATGAGGAGGAACCTACTGAGGATGGGGAGGGCGAAGAGGCGGTGTTGGAGGATGTACCGCAGAGTGTTGGGACTACTACGGGTAAAGCGCTGAATGGGAGTGCGAATGGAGAACTGAAAAAGAGGAGGTGATGATGTAAGTGATAGATGAAGATAAAAGTGGTATATAGATCGATATACAAGTCAAGCCATATCCTGCATTATGCAATTTTACAGAGGGCAGTACGTACTATGCTACAGGTGTATCGATTATACCGATAATGCGACGTAGAGTACAGACATGACCCGATTGTATACACAAAGAGGGATAGAAAGACCAAGCAATCTAACTCATCCATCGCTCCAGAGAGTTAAGGTACTACCCCACACTCCTCTTCTTGAACCTCCTAGCGATCGAACTGAATTTACCATGTTGCTGATAAGGATGATCCTCATAATGGACGTGATTGGACGCAGTAGGACTGGTAGGTGATTGCGCTGTCGTCATTTGCATGCTGGCCGGAGGGACCGATGGAGAAACCGTCCCTGCCTCGCTGACTGTCGAGGGGAAGGAGGTCATGGAGGGCGCTTTGGATCGTTTCTGCATCTTCCTTGAGGAGGTGATGGAGGGTGTGGTAGTACTGGGTGAAGGAGGGAGAGTCTCGATATAGCCTACTGGTCTACCTGATGGGCTGATTCAGGCAGACAGTGAATGGTCAGTACGTCATCCGTATGGTGAGCTCTAGCTCCTTCCATATCGTGCAAATTCGTATAGCACCCGATCTAAGATACTAGTGCTCGTACCCAAACCGTCTTATCCGGTAAAGCTAGAAGCTATCTCATCCATAGTCGTACACTCTCTCATTTCATCCATCGGACAGACAGTGACGACAGACAGTGACGACAGATCCCCACTCACCCTATCAATCCACCCTTGGGTATTAGCCCCACCAAATACCCCTCAACCGCCGCTATTTCTTCTGCACTCCACGGAGAGGCCTTACCAATTTGTAATTGGGTCGTTCCGGTTGTCACGCCGTTATGAGAAGTATAGCTCGATGTGACGGAGTATCCGATTGATTGGTGGGCTGTGAGGAGAACAACGATATGAGGAGTCAGTGACCCAAGTTATCACTATAATTCGTAGGCATTTATATGGTGTGATGAGCGGATCGTTAGACCTACAATGCCTGAACGCCATCGAGGCTTGTCTTCGAAATGCCTCTTCCAGCTGAGGGGTTAAAGGTGCGGTGGTAGTGTATGTTTGCCACTGGGATTGTATCATATCAGCCAAGTGTGACTGCCTGAGGAAAAGCCTCTGTGCAGCTGGGTGAGGATACTTACGTGCATTGGGGTGGATTGCCAGAGACTCATGGTGCTAGACTGTATCGCCGAGTAGATCTTGATAGATCAGGTCAATATTTTGAGTTAAAGCCAAGGATGAGAGATCAAATAATGATAATCACTGCTATGTATTCAGAGTAAGTCATGGATAAACGTCGAGTAGACAGCCATAGACAGCATTGACGTCAGTCCCACCAATATGATCCTTTGAGTGCGAAGAAGAGTGCATTGACCCCCTTTTCCCCTTTTCCAACGAAATACACACAAGGTCAATGCGCCAATTGGAAGGGTATGAGTTAGTGCACAGCATTGTATATTTTGTGTGTGTGTGTCAACTTCATCTAGAACGACGCCGAACAAGAACAGGATTTTATTTGGGGGAACGTTTGCCAGGATCCAATTGATGAGGGATCATTCCGAGATGAAAGTAGTGGTATACTAGATCTCATAGAGCAATACCGTGCGCAACGTATATTAATACTGTACGCATGTATCCCAAATGTTTTTTACGTATAATCTGAGCACTGAGCAGGTCCAGACTTTCAGATACGGATCCAGGTCCTCATTTTCTCACGCCTTCAACCTCTTAGGTCTCCCATTCAACCCTACAATACGGTCACGACTACATCAGCTCAACAGCAATCTGCAAGAGGGCAAGAGATGTACTTACCCGCCAACTTATGTCGATGCAGCGCTGCCTCCAAAGGTTCCCATCTCGCATTCGTCCATTTCCCTTTCTTCGTAAATTCAATCTGGATGTACCCGTCTCTCCCCTGAGGTTGATATTCCCCTCTTCGAATTTTGAGGGTTTCCTCATGTCCATTCGTATTGATGTAGTCCGTCGGTAGAGGTGTCGGGTTGAGAGTGGGAGAAGGTGGTGGGACTTGCTTTGCTATGGGTAAGTTTCAATTTTGGGTCTATCAGATCCTTCATGTGTCGTTACAAAAAGTGAGGATGCAGTATCGTCTCACCTGTTAATAACCACTTGAACTTTGGCAAGATCTTGTTCTCTATCTCATCCATCGAGTCGGGTTGATCGGGTACAAGATAGAATCGGGACTACACATAGTGAAGGCGAGTTTGTATCAGCACGGACTCGGATGGACGGACCCCCCGTCTCGTGTTCACCCACATAGACTCCATTATCGTTAATTATCTCTGCTCCTCTTCTTGAACTTCTCGAGATGTTTGAGCCCCTCGTTATCACTCAGCAATCACATCGATCTCTTGAGTGGGTGAGTAAATATGCAACGACAAAACCAATTAGCATAACAAATAATCCAAAGCAAAATAAGATCAAGATCAAAATTGAAATCGAAATCGCCAATCCATTTGGTTGTCTATCGTGGAGAAATGATGGCAAGTGAGATTGAAAGGATGTCTTGTATTTATACACTATCGGACAAATTTAGAGGGAGAGTACTGTACGTTCCAAACACACTAGTGCTACGACTGGATCTGGTCTATTCTATACGAGGGTCAATGTCAGGAATCGGAATGCAAACATATCCACACCATTTGTTGAGCATATGCATACACATCCATCTCCACATACAATCGCAGTAGATTGATCCGATCGCTCGCTGTCTACTTTCTACTTTTGAGCTTGCCCCTGATCCTTCAACTTTCTCGGCCTCCCCGCAAAACCTGAATGATCGTATGCAATGTAAGCTTGTATGCTTCTCAGCTCCCACCCATCCAGCGTACAGATAGAGTATCAGGAAAATGAGCAGAAGCAGACTGACCGACAAGACCATAATGATGCAATGCCTCAGACAACCAATCCTCCTGTCTACTGGACCATAACCCCTTCTTGGTGAATTCCACTTGCATATACCCGTCCGTACCGTGAGGTTGACCATCCTCTTCAGTGTCTGAGGACTCATCTTTGATTGCTGGATCCAGCGGCGTGACCTGCTCAGCTGGATCATGCACAGTACAGTACCCCATCAGCGCAAAGATTAACCCCTGGACTTGGACGTACCAGCTAAGATCCATTTGAACTTGGGTAATATCTTGTTCTGAATGATCTCCATCGATTCCGGCTGGTCAGGTACAAGGTAGGATCGGGACTGCGTTCATTTCATCTATCGCTTGTTCCCTGCGGATCGTACATAAGAGACGAACACCCACATATACACCATGATCATTGATGATCTCCGCCCCTCTGCGAGAACTCATCGATATGTGTGATCCCATCGTGCTGGAACAGACTCTGTTGATACCAGCTTACATGGATGACAACGGTCAAAGGCAGAAGATTAGACAAGTGCTGTATCGCGAATGAAATAGACAATCATTCAATGATTTCATGGTCAGCTGATTGGGATTAGATCCATAATTGCGCATCGGGCGTTTGGAGGGGTGTGGGTGTAGTGGGTGTGGGTGTGTGCGTGCCTTCGGTGGACGGGCTTGGATCGCCGTCAGTTCGCACAGGATCATTCACCTTCCGACCTAGCAATGTGTCCTTGCGCATTGCCTGATATTCAACATCCCATTTATATAAGCCGTACTGTATACTGTACTAAAAGCCATACACGTGGCCATGGAAGGCATTTCTGCATGCTACAACACGCTGACCTCACATGCGACGTCAACCTACGTTTCCCCTCACATCCATCAACCTACCATGCAATCTCGGAATATGCTTTACAGAGACTACATTGAGTACCCCATCACTTCAAGCTACTCCGGCAGGTCGCGAACATCCATTACGACCATCCGCTGCGACAAGACTGATAGACCATGATCCTGCGAAACGAATCTAGTTTCAACATCCATGCTTGACCTCCATAATCAAACGGAATGATATGTTTGACACGACATCCACTCACTCCTCTTACTCAACCCTTTAAATTCCTTTTCCAACCCCACCACCTCACTCTCCACCCATGCTCTGGAATTATGACATTTCACATTGTACGAGCCATCGCGATTATCGTTTATCTCAGTTTGCATTATACCTCGTACTGTGTGATTCCCAAGGGGTATCAGTGACCCTGCCATCTTCCGGCAGACCAATTCCATGATTTCTACATAACATTGGGCAGATGACACTGCGGATGACCTGGTAAAAGCTGTGGGTGGATACCGGTGAAATCGCTCACAATAGTTTTTCTTCAGATGACCCAGCTCCTCCGCCACTTCCTGCTCGGTGGGATATCGATGGCCTGTCAATCCTGTGATCTCGTATATTCTGTCCTACACCATACGAGCCGATGAGCTCGACGAAGTGATATCGTCAAGGGCGACTGCTGCCAGAGATGGGAAAATAGATGATAACATGACTAATACATACCGACTCAGCATCACCATTGATCAGCACTCCATCACTCCTATTCTTACTTTTCGAAGAATTCTGACCCATATTGTATGTAGCTTGTATCTTGTCAATATGAAGATATCTCGTATGGGAGCAATGCTTTGATTCGACTCAATAACGATGAAAACATTAGAGTGATATTTGAACTACAACCCTTGGTTTACATATGCATATCCACCATACAACAGGGACAAAAGTCAGAAGACACCAGACCAGCTTGCGTCATCCTTATTCTCTTACCGCATCCAAGGAATGGGGAGAGAAAAGAAGTACGTGTATCTTTTGTAATCGGGTTTTGTAGATTTGGAGAAAGGATCCGAATAGTCGTTATGACTTTACAGCTTGCAACATACTGCACACCTTAAGGTCCTCATTGGCCGGATTTAAGCAATGCGAATGGGTCATTATTTTATGCCAGAATGGCAGCAGATATCAATATCCTTCAATACATTCTTCTACATACCGCATCTGTCCAGGCCTGCATCTATACTCCGGGTAACACGACATCGCACCTCACCTTCTTATGGCCGGTCCACCGCT
Source organism: Kwoniella bestiolae CBS 10118 (assembly GCF_000512585.2). Classification (NCBI taxonomy): domain Eukaryota; kingdom Fungi; phylum Basidiomycota; class Tremellomycetes; order Tremellales; family Cryptococcaceae; genus Kwoniella; species Kwoniella bestiolae. The sequence continues at coordinate 1,747,679 of NC_089243.1, forward strand.
TTCTCCGTCATCTTCCTAAACAGTTGTCACCCAACGGTTATGGAGACCAATCGACGGCCTATTGGGTTGAGCCGTAGTATTGCTGTTGTGGGTGACCCTGGTGACCGTGAGGAGGAGGAGCTGAAGGAGATACCAGGTCAGACTGATTGACAATGAAGGGGCAAACAAGAGACAACAAGAGGATGACGGGCGAAAAGGGGACAGGGAGAGAAATGGGCGGAGAGGAGAAGGGAAATGACAGTTCTTCAGTGAAAAAGGGCTAAAGCAGAACTCCTGTTTGTTTTGCTCTTGGATAGACCAAAGGAAAGGAATGTCTATTTTGGTCTTTGCTGATCCAAAGGAAAGGGTTGAATACTCACGAGGTGCCCCGGTGTAGGCAGGTCCATTTCCAACAAAGTTTCCATTACCCAAGTAAGTGTATCCTCCAGGACCAAATGATTCTTCCGCCTTCATCTTTTTGTCTGCGAGGAGAAGAAAAATTATCAGCATACGAGCGACTTCAGGTTATGAACATGCCGTATGTGTATGAGGAGATGAGAATATGAGATCAGGATTGGAAGAGGGGGAGGTAGTCATGGAGGACAAGAATGATCTCAACAGGATGCGCCTGCGATCTTCTGATAAAATCGCATGGGCCTTCCCCCCTGCTGTTCATGACCATCTCTCGCGCGCGTATCTCTCGCAGGCGGTTAGGTGTGGCGCTCCTCCTTTTTCGCTCCTTGTCACTACCAATTTACCCCACTTCACCCTCATCTCCAGCAAAAGTGGTAAAACACTCACAGATCAACCAGAAAGCGTGCAAATGGCCAGGAATGTATCCCAACAGCGTCAACAAAATGTTGATAAGTGTATCGCACCCGCAACCGGTGATCATGATCGCCGCGAGAGGGGGGAAGATGATAGCGACGAGAATCAAGATGATATCGGAGCCTCGGACCATTTTGGGTGGATTTGAGTGGGTTGGGGGTGTTTAGAAAAAGTTTGGTGGGTGATATGAGTGGTGGAGTCGTGCGTGTTGGTTTCGGTGGTTCTGAGAAGCTTACGGAGCTATGTGGGTGTTGCGAGAGATATGTGAATGGAAGATGAAAAGGAGATATCACTGGAAAAGAGATGAACGAGTTGTTGCTGTGCGAAGTGAAGTGAAGTGGTGGCAACGTTGGACACGGTTACGGATGTGGAAAGGAGGTGTGGCACATGTCACATGACAGTGACGTCATCGCGCTTCGGGCGGTGGAATAAGCATGATTTGCCTGGGAGGGTGCAGGAGATGCTTCAGCATAATCACCAGTACCCTTTGAGCCATGTCGTTGATGCATTAACAGAGCAGAGGTCTTCAGAAATCGAGAGAACACAAGCGCGAGCCATCTCATCTCTACTCTGATGAAGATTCCAGCGCATCTCCTTGTAGAATGAACATCAAAGGCACACCACGATGCGTTGCCTCATAATGTTATAATCGGTGACAAATACTGATTTCTACTCTGTGTAGAACGGATGCTCAGATGTGTGGTAGTGAAACCCAACCTTGGATCGACTGATGAAAGACATCTCCTGAGACCCATACATACCAAAATATCTGACACCCTTAAGTTCTATTTACAAGAACTGCTCCTAAACCTCCCATATAAAGTTCCTAACCTCATCCAACCCATTACCGCCCGCCTCCGTCTCCTCTTTCAAACCCACCGGTCCCAATCCACTAGCTCCAAAACTGACTTCCACACCCTCCACATCATCCCAGCTAAACCCGCCCTTCCCACCCCAAATCAAACTCTCGTCCTCCCCCTCATCCTCTCCTTCCACACCCACTCCGCCAGAACCAGCACCAAACAGCCTGGCGAAGAATCCCGAAGAAGAAGTCCCAGCGACTTTACCCATCGACTCGATCTTACCTCCTGCACCGCTCTTTGTTCGTGTGGCTTTTAACCGGTCCATTTCACGGGTGAGGATCGACTTGACTCGGTCTCGTGCGGTAAACAACGATGATTCTGGGATTTCACCTGTGGAGCGAGTGAGAAGGTCGGATTTGTGAGCTAGGATTAGGAATTTGATGGGTTCTGAATGGGTGAGGCTGAGGTTGGACAAGGTTGTGAGGATTGGGGGAAGGTCTCTGCGATTAGCGACATATCAGCATCGCTCATACCATTGGTGAAATGTCGAGGCAGCGCGTAGTTGAGCGTCGGGGATAGAGGCTGAGCTTTGACTTTTATAGCTAATACGTAATTCATGCTGTCGGGGCAACAAAACTTCGTAATTTGAGGTAGTAAAGCCACTCACTCAGCGACAGCCGCAGAATTTCTGACCAAAGCCTGAATATCCACCACAAACACCACAGCACTAGCCTCTCTCACATACTTCTTGAGCTCATCTTTCAACCTCGGATGTCCAGGCAGATCGACCAATTTGATAAGTTTCGACTGGCCATCGTCGAATGGCGAGTTGAGGGGGAATGTGGTTATGGAAGGCTGAATGGATGTGTGCGTCTGAATGTGTGTGTTGTGGACAAGCTATACACGAATAGTTATGGTCAGCCGAGTACCATGTGGTATTCCACTGGCACGCTTTGGCTCACTTTAGTGAATATCGATGTCTTGCCCCCATCGCTGGGTCCGATGAGTAAGACTGTGGTTGGGCCTGACCTTCGGGATGTCTTCTTGCTGGTACGGAATACTATGTCACATGAATCGTGTGAGCTTGTTACCTCGTCAGATATGGCAGCATAGCATCTGTCATAGAAGCTCACGGCTCAGGAATATCAACAATACCACTAATCCCCCAGCAGCAGCTACGAATTTAGGATCCTGCAATAACGGATGAGCGAGTAACGAAGAGATAGGCTCGACTTCGGGAGTGGTGGCTGTATCTGTCGATACGACTTTTCCTTGTGGGCCTGACATCTTGATAATCTTTGCCTTCCGGCCTTTGAGTGGGACGATGTGCTTGCGATACCAAAATATTGTATCTCGAGAACAGCATAGATGAAGCAGCAATGTTGTTGATTTCGGTTACTATCCTGTTCTCCTTCGTTATGATTTGATCCCGTCATCTCTTGCAATTTAGCGTTCCACGTGGCTGTCGTTCGTTTTTCCCTGAATCTGACGCGGTTGGATCGTCGAGCATTGTTGTTGGTGGTGAGGATGTTATGCTGTTACCTCCTCAATTACATCTCATGCTTAAATGTTATGACCCACCTCCCCTTCGATCTACACCACACCCATCCCTCGACTCTCCTGTACAGTATGGCTGACGTGAAAGACCCAAAAATTGCTGAAGGTCAGTTGGTCCGCTTTAGGTATACCCAATGCCGAAGACGAGTCTTGTAGCTGATAGTCTAATCAGCTTACGAGAAGATAAGAAGCAACAACGATGAAACCACCTGGTTATTGCTAGATTACGAGGTGAGCTGTTCTCATAACATTCAACTTTCAAGGAAGCTGACATCTTCTTTTCGATGAACGATAGTCGGACAAATCCAATGCTCTGACACTCACCAAGACCGGAACCGGAAACATCGAAGAATTAGCCAAAGAACTTCAACCACAACGAGCTTCTTTCGCATATGCTAAGATCAGGTATGAAAACGATGAGCATTCGTTCAGGGAGAAGTTCGTTCTGGTCATTTGGATTGGAGAAGAGGTCAAGATCATGAGAAGGGCGAAGGTGAGTTTGCTATTTTTGCTAACGGGTTTGAGAAGTATGGATCACACAGCAAGAAGGGCGTCAAGGATACCTGGAAGGGGGGCACGAAAGATCAGACTGATATATACTGAGCAGGCGAGAGAGGGAGAAGTCAGATAATCCGCCTCGGCGTAGCATTTCGATCCCCCAGGCAATACATGAACCGCGATATTCCATATACCTGACCTGATAGCTGATCTCACATTCGAATGATTAGGTCTCAGTACACCTCGCAGACGTCAAGAACGTCCTCCGAGCGTACTCCATTGAAGTTTCAGCATCAACTACATCAGATCTCAAGCAGGTAGGTCCCTATCTCCATATACACAACTCATTTTCTCTCACCACCGGGCCAGCTCTCGCTACAACCTGTTATCATCCTTCCATTCTGCGTAGCTTTCATTTCGACATAGCACTAATTCAAATCGCTTAATAGGACGACGTGGTCACTCGACTACGACGTGCAGGAGGAGCCAACTATGATAGATCCAAATTCGACTAAACCACTTAAAGCAGCTTACACTGCTAAACAATAATCATGCAGATTTGATTGGGTCAGGAGCAGCATAAATTGACAAGGTGACATACATAAGAACTCATTTGGCATTGACACGTAGGGTGTACCGTGACACCAAAGCACAACACATATCAATAGCAGTCAAGTTAATCATTCCGAACATCGCATCTTCCGATAGGCATCGTTGGGACCTATTACTCAACCAAAACACATCGGCCATATTCCAGTCGATGACCCTCGTCACAGCTAAACGCGTTACATCGTCCCTTTGTGCATGTGACGCTGTTCGTGATGATACCAGGCATGGTCAGGCAACTAGCGATGGAAACCACGATCAGCGCATATCACATGGTTGCTTGTCATTCCATGAAACACTGACTTAACGGCTTCGCCATGATAACCAGTCGTGCCCACCTCCCCGTGTATGCATCCTCCACACGATTCCAGTCCGGTTTCCATGTCGATGCACTACGAATTAAACATCATGTGATCGAGTGTTCAATGCGAGCGAGCCATATGAACTCACCTCAAAACTATAATCATCCCCGTCCTTGATCCTACAGGCGCTCAATCCACTCGGACAAAGCCCCCTCCCCTGCTCACCATCTTCGAAGCCACTAATTCTCCTCTTGACAAATTCGCTAGGACCAAAGCTATGATAATAGTGATAATAGACTCCCACCCCACACTGATCGGTCGTAAATGGTGGACCACGCTGATAACATGCGCAAAACATGTTGTTCGAATTATCGAGATGACTGAAATATGCATTAGGGTATGTCGAGCAGGCGGTCAGGCACTCAGGAAGGGACTGAACGGTGAAGTTGTTTGCTGGGCCTTGGGCGAGGAAGTCGAAGCATTTGTACCATCCCCAATTTGGTGGTGGGCGGACGAGCTCGGCCTGTGACGGATGCAATCAAGCAATTGTTAATCTTGATGGGAATTGTAATAGTATGATGAATGGACGAGAAAGCAAAGCTCACTGATAAGTTCGGGTATGGACATGAGCTATCGGCGATCAGGTGCGCAGCATCAGGTTGGACGGTGGTGCACCAACATAAGCTTGTGTTGGGCTGAACAGTCGAAATTCTCGAGTAGGCATAGGTATCTTGAGGACTGGAGAGTCGTCTGCAAACTTCCTGACGGGACATATAAGGCTCATTATATACTTATCAGGTTGATGGTATATGAGGGACACTCACTGGGCAGGTGATGGTAGCGGTATTGTACGATCTGGGGAAGATAGCGTTGATGTTGATGACTGAAGGGTTGAAACATCCAGCGAAAACTTCAGCCGCAGCCACGGAATATGACAAGGCGGCAACGATCATGGGGACGACCAGAAACATGTTGGAATGGATTCGATAGAGGTAAGATTGGGACAGTGAGGAAAGTCAGATGCATCTTACTGATAAATGCTTTTCAAATGATCTCAATGATCCCATCATTCAACTGACATGCTTTAAATGCAGGTGCACAGATTGATCGGAGATCTTCCCCACTCAAGACATTGGCCCATGGTCACGTGCCATCAAACGCACACAAGATATGTCGGTCTCGAGGCAGTGCATCTAAAGGGGTCCAGACATGAGCTATGATGCATGGGTTAGAGCAAGATATACACTCCAATTAAATATAGAAATTCTCGTGATGGTTCCGGATCATACCGATAAACACTGTCCGTCGATGAGATTGTATCCTTCTTCACAGGCAACGACCTGGCACGAGCCCATGTAGCAGGACACGCCACTGAAGGATACACCGGGAAGAGCTGTGCAACTGGAAATATCCGCAATGCAATTAGCTGACCTGTTTCTCGATTGACAAACTCAGTGGAAGCACTCACTCTACTCCCGCTGTGGTGTTGTGTAAGCTGTCTGGACCAAAATCACCATGCGCGCATCCACCACATGACTCGAAGTCAATGTCTATGTCGATACACTGTGGGGCAGACATCAGCTTAATTCCGACATTGTACAAGCTCTTCGACACCGAACTCACTTCGTAGCTCTCTCCATCACTCTCAGGCACACTACAAGCTCTACTACCCGCCGGACACAGATCCAATACATGCTGTCCCTCTCTATTCGATCTCCTCTTCGCGAAAGAACTGGGCTGGACAGTATGATAATGGAAGAACGGTTCGTCATAGTAGCAATCCAGAATGTCAACATCAGGCCAAATCGTAGAACAGAGGCACGAAACCGTAAAGTCGGAATTATACTTCGAATAAGCTTGAGGATAAGGTGTGCATCGGGTCAAGCACTCTCTGAAGTCGGCAACGGGGAACCAGTCGAACGAAGAAGAGTCAGGAGATTGAGAGATGTTGTAGCACCCTCCCCATGTCCACTCGCCGGGTGGATTGATGATCTGTGTCTGTTCCCAGGGGTAAAGTCCAGAATCAGTCGAAGACAAGCAGAGACGATCAACGCAACTCACGTCGACTTTGCAATCTGAACGTCCAATAGCAGAGAGGTATCTGGGATCAGGAGCATCGTATCGCGCTCGACAGTAATACATCGTCGTGCCGTTTTCCCTTACTGACCACTCATCCGCATATGGTACACCGATTATCAAAACTGTATTCTATCCCATTTCGATACGTCAATATCGAACATCCCGTTCATTTTCCGTACAAGGTTGAGCAACTGACCTCGCATTCGTTGATACCTGTGACGAATCCTGGTGGGCCTTCTTTTGCTGCAGCTGTGAAGCATCCAGCGTACGGTGGTGGATATGCCCTCGCGAAAGGAAAGACCGTGGTGGCGGTGACGATCAGGAATGAAAAGCTGAATTTCGAAATCATTTAACTTGGAATATGATGATAAAATCCTTGGAAAATATGGATGTTATTGATTGAGGGGATAAGAAGCTGCGAGTAGGGCTTCACGCATATGATGATACGTTCATTTCACTCTCTGATGCTCAAATCACGAGTTGCCTGACTGAGCTAAATATAGCCCCAAATTGATGCGCATTGACAGATTTGTGTTTTTTTTTTATGGCACAAAAAGTCGACACAGGCAAAATTGTTCGGTTCGTCAAGATTGTTGATAATATCACTGGACTCGAAGAAGCGGGGATCGCTACAATGATCCACTTGAAATCGTGGGAACGATGATCTGTCAAATCTGCAGATCTGTCAGCGACTGACACTGAACCACTGAAGCACCCCTTTGATCCCTAAGAAATGAGATATCAGCATACGAAGCAATAGAAGAGCTCTGCAGAAGATTACCAGCTTGCGACTGACGAGTGTTTTCAGGCTAAATAGCTCATCTGTTTGTAAGGAATCGTCTTTTAAGACCACGAGGGTGTTGTTTGTGTGGTCACCAGGCCTTTGGTCAATCCTGCTTCTCAAACACAATCCATGGCAGCATAGTATTCATAGTAGCTATTAGCTGTGATAACCAAGAACAAACAAAGTCATGTACGGAACAAAAACGCATAGTACACCAGCAGAGGGCTACGCTTGCAAGCGTGTTTGGGCAATACATGAGCCATTTCTCACAGAATACCCATCTTCGCAAGCTGAAGCTACGCAGCTCCCAGCAGCACACGTAACCGCTCCGAGTCTGACTCCTTCAAGCGAGGTACAGCTAAACACACAGGTAAGCTAATATCTTGAAGGTTGTCCATGACTCACTCTATCCCCTTGCCACCTTTCTCTTTTTTCGGATCCTTTCCGAATACCCCATACGCGCATCCACCACAAGATTCAATCTCAGTGTCGGTATCAAGGCACTGCCCCATGAGTGCAATCATCAGCTCTTGAATCGTTATTGAAAATTATAGTTCACCTCGTACTTACTTCGAAGAATTGACCATCCGGAGCAGTGTTACATGCGGTTGTACCACTCGGACATTGCCCAAGAACGATCTGTTCATCCAATCGTCTCTTGGCTTGACGTCGAGCGAAACCACTAGGGATAACATCATGATAGTACAAGAACGGGGTGTTCTGACCACATTCCAGAGGTAGATCCACAGGTGGATAGCTCGAAGTACATATGCATTGAGCCGTCTCCCCGACGTACTGCGCATAAGCTAGAGGAGTGGATTGACATCGGTCGAAGCAGTCTGCGAAAGTGGCGACGTCCGTCCAGGGTGTTATGCCGGGTGGCAAGATCCAGCATCCGGACCATTGAAAGTTACCGGCTGGTCTGACTACATCAACCTGGGTGCAAATGCAGCAGTCAGCCTCATCAGACCATGACGCTAGGAGATGGTATGACACTCACAGACACCCAAGGGAAGTCGCAGCCTTCGGAGAAGAATGCGGGATGAAGTTCATTCCCATTTGGAGAGCTTTGGGAGCATTGACAGATCCATTCTGAGATTGGGGTGGAGTTTTGAGGCCAGTAGATTGCATATGTAACTGGATATCCGAGACAGATGGTCTGAAGGATTCAGCGAGATTAGTACAAGGTGTAGAGTATACCGAAAAATCCAGCTAGATCAGTACTCACAGAGCAGGTTGTCACCGCAGGGTCGAAAGGGATCTGAATGGAAGGGAACGGATCGATGACAGTACGGTTGAAACAGCCAATATAAGCGGCGGCTCTCACGCTGATACCAAATGTGAAGACAAGCGCAACCAGAGCGGGAGTCAGCATCTTGCTTTAGACGTTGCTTGGTGGGGTAAATTGATCAAGTCAAATGCAAACGATAAGCTGGAATGAATTGGATCAAGTTAAATTCAAATTATGGACTGCAATGAGGACTCATCTAGTATGCGGTTATCTCTCACGATGATGTCCATGATAAGGGGATAAAATTATTCATTCAATCTAGTATGTATTCGATGAAAGTCTTGGCATAAGATCGCCTGGCCGTACTCACCGAGATCAGCGGAAATCACATGTGACCAGCAGTATGATAAAGGTAACTTCATCTCACTTGGTCATCTAGGATAAAGTACAACCTCGTGAATCAGGCAATACCCATTTACACTTTACTCGTTTTCTTGACAGAATGATCTGCAGGGTCAGCGTGCTTTCCATTGGACAGAAGCGGGATAATCGACATGCATGTTTTGTACAATAACAGTACCGCGAGATAATAACAAAGCAAATCTACTTAGTTGACCCAATCACCTGTCAACTGAATCCTCGAGACATTCTGGTTGATCATCTTGACGATAGGTGAAAGTATAGTTACCCTTCTGACAATCGAAAACCTGCCCATCGGTTGTATCATCTGAACACCAACTGGCAAATTGATTGTCGGATCCGCGATGCGCGTAGGTATATTGGAAGTCTTGGCAATGCACCAGACAATCTTCCATATGATCGATGTTGATCGTCTCTTCATCAGGTGCAAGCGAGGACGATGAACACCCAATAAGGGTGAACTGACTCTCCAAAAGCCATACCTAACAGCGGGTGGCGAATAATTAGCGGCTCATTTTCGATGACTGTACTGTTACGCACAGTGGTATATACAGAAGTCCTCCCACAATCTTCCATGTATCTCCATCGCGGAGTCGGTTTAGGGGGTGAATCACCGCACTCGCATACATCTTTCCATTCGGTCGAATGGTGTGCCAAATTGTAGTATGGGGATCCCCAGAATGCGGCATAAGTTGTGTCGTAGGTGCATCGACATATCTCCTGAGATAACATGTATCATGTTGGAATGATTCAGTCACTTCAGGATATATAGACAGCCGAATGAGTTATGCCGCACTCACCGCACATTCGGAAATGCTACGAGGCGTCGGATCTACAGGATGACCCGTTATCCCTCCTGGCTGGAAACATCCCAGTGGGACAGGGTTGCCGCTGGCACTACAAAGGGAGACGAATACGATGAGGTTTTGGAGAAGCATATCGGTGCTGCGTTGCCTGATTGGAGAGCTGAATGCTAGTATGATACGAATCTTAACTGCAATGGAGGGGTAATGATGGATTTTAATCAGTTGAGATCCCCCCGAACGGTCTTGAAGATCACGAATGGACTTGACTAAGGTATAACTTGAGTGATTCGCAATATACGTGACCATCAGTTCAATGATGTACTGTAGCATGTTGCATAGATCCACGTATGACATACAAGGCGGATCTCTCTGACTAGTGTCCATTCAATGTCACAGAAAACCAAATCATCCAACGTGTAGACATTGATTGCTCTTCAGGTTATACCCTTCTTCGCATGCGAAAGCTAGACATTGGCCGGAAAGACAGGTGACTCCATCTGGAGCAACCCCGGAAATGGAAGAACAGCTGAAGGTTTGGTCAGCTACAGTATTATCCAGAGGTAATCGCATGTCAGTTATTGGAAGAAGGCTTGCACAGAACACTCACTCCATATCAGCCTTGGACATGTCATCACTTTGACCTAATACACCGTGTATACATCCTCCACATGACTCGAGCTCTGACTGAGTGTCGAGACACTAGGATGGGTTCGTGTTAGTAGTAATCAGACCATACTGTAGAGAGAAATGGCGTCAAATCGAACTCTGCACGTACCTCAAAGCTAGAATCGTCTCCTGGTGAGGTACGACACGCAGTAAGGCCTTGTGGGCATACCGCCATGGCTCTCAGACCAGCTTCCTTCTCCAGCCTCTCTTTCAATTGCCTCTTAACCCATGCACTTGGCGCACCGCTAGAGCCGGGAGGATGTTGGAAGATCATCCAGTTGAAGCCTTGCAAGTCGGCGCCTTGGCAGTTATCAATGATACTGTGTACCGGTTCATTTGAACAGCTACATCTCAAACCGACTTCCAGAGTCAGTCGATCGACATAAGCGTATTCGGAATCTCTGCATTGAGCGAAACAGTTTTCGAACTCGTCAACTTCGGTGAAGGATCGTTCTTCATAGTCGCTTATGCCTCCGCAGCCCAATCTTGTGAAGGTGGTTTGCAGCAGCCATACCTATATCAACAGGTCGAAGGTCAGTCAAACTATAGACGGGGGAAGCAGAATTAAGATGAGAGACACTCACTTCGGTAACACTTTCGGGCTCCCAGGGGTAGTTGATCGCCGGACATCCATTCAGGTAAGTCCAGCCGGGTAGAGTTGGGCCCAGGGTATCGCCGCATAGACATACAGATCTGATATCGGATTGTTGCAACTCTGCATTCCAGTATTCATACTGATACGCGAGTGCATATAGGGCCTTGTAAGTTCTCGAACATCCGGCCTGGCAACACAGACGGTCAAATGGCTGGTGGCGACTCACAAGACAGACCACTCACTGCACAATCCTCCACAGACATGAAATCGTTGGTGAGTAACACGTCACCTCCTGGTCTTGATGGATAGCATCCCAGCCGAAGGATGTTGGCCTGGGAAAGGGTGAGAAGAATCACAAGGAGTCCTAGGTAAGCTAATGAGCTTGTCATAGTGCAGAGTGATGAAGCAATGTGAGTGTTATGACTTGTCAATTCCGCTCGGAGGAGACAACAGGTTTGTGTTCCATATGACTGCTGCTATATATGCGTTATACTGGGGGTTCATGTATAGTGCATGTCGTCTCCGACGGGCATGGGATACGGTGGTGATGATTAGGCCGGGGGCAGATGACAGTATCTTGCTCGGTTCCGTACAATTTGGCCCGCATACGTTGCAAAGATATCAGCAGACTCAAAGGTAAATCATTGATCAGCGGATCTTCTGATTATAATTGTGTTGGGGGTAGGAGATACAGTTTTGGTCATTGTCACTGTCATGCTGCCCAAGAGAGCCCAACCGCTGAGCATTGACTGAATGATTGACATGATTGCATGTACAAGGGGCACCTATTGATCATCCATCAATAGCTGAACTCGTTTGTTAGAATGCCTTTCATTAAGTGCATTGGTTTCTCTGATTATACCCAACGAGAATGCTTCCAACCACCCCTCGGTTCCCTAGAGGTACCGATACCGATCATCCCAAGTACACACATCGATCATTTTTCAGAATATACCCTTCTTCACAGGCAAAAGCAAGGCATTCACCTAACAGGCAAGTTACTCCATCTTGGCTTACTCCGGACATGGACAAACAGCTGTAGATCAGTTTAGCATCAGCAGGAGATCTACTAACAGCATAAATGGGGCAGACTCACTTATTGCCAGTCCTGGTGCTGTTGTCAGACTGACCGACTTGCCCATCCATACATCCGCCGCACGATTCCAGCTCCGATTGGGTATCAAGGCACTGTCAAGAGACCAATTAGATAGGTCCCCGTTCAGTGAGGCGATGAGCTACTCACCTCAAAACTAAATTGGTCATCCTCCGAAGTGCGACAAGCGGTTAAGCCCTTGGGACATATCGCCAGCGCCTTCTGACCAGCCTCCCTCTTCAACCTTTCCTTCATCTGTCTTCTGACCCATCCACTCGGTGCGCCACTGGACCCCGGAGGATGTTGAAAGATCATCCAGTTGAAGTCTTGAAGGTTGGTTCCTTCACAACTGTTCAGATCATAGTAATTTGGTTCATCCGAGCAGCTACATCGTATGTCATCGCCCACTGCTCTGTCAACGAAAGCGTATTCTGCGTTCTTGCATTGCGCAAAGCACGCTTCGAAATCGGGAACGTTGGTGAATTGTCGCTCGGCATAGTCGGTAAGAACGGAGCATCCGAGTCTACTGAAAGTGGTTTTGAGTAACCATACCTTTAGGAAAGCGTCAGTGATCGAACATCATTGAAGCGAAGAATGAGGCGAGCAAATTGGTACTCACCGTTGTTATAGGAGGATCATAGAAGTTTGCTTGCCCGCAATTCTCACCATACGTCCAGCCTGATGGTGTATCTCCCAAGCTATTCCCACATTGACATACGTATCTGATATCTGTCGCTTGCTGATCAGGGTTCCAGTAAGAGTAGTAGTATTTGAAGGCATAGAGAGAGTCGTACGTGCTTGTGCATCCCGCCTACGCGAAAGAGTCTCAATCAGCCGCTCGAATCATCAGCAAGAGGTTGAACTCACTGCACATGCTTCCATGGACATTGGATCGTTTGAGAATTCCTGGGGACCATTTGCATACGGATAACATCCCAAGGGAACGATGTTCGCGCTGCATAGCGAGAGAGATAGTCCAGCCAGGATCGGGTACAGCAGGGAGCGTCTCATGTTAAATGTGGATCGATAGGGCGATGCAGTGCGACGACAGATAAGTACCACTACTTGACGCGTATATATGTACATGAGATGATAATTCCCTGTTGTGTAGAGCTTGTTTGATCTACATATGCACCTATAAACAGATCACAAGGTCAGAGCGAGATTGATTGTCTTCTCCAGGTCCAATCATTGCCGTCAAGGTTAAGATTCTTGTTCGGCTCCGCTTACTATACGCCACCGCACGGACATCTCAGGAACACCAGCTGATCAATATTTCATCACCTCTGCCTGCGTTGAGGCTTCTCTTTCATGCGCATCGTATGCATAGATAAGAGGTCTGAGTTTAATAAGGCTGATGCTCCGGGTATGGCTTGTGCATCAAGCTGAAAGCCCCATCTTCTCCCTGGGCACCAGGCACCGGTGTCCATACCTCCTTGTTTATTTTACAATGGTACATGTTGGGAGTATATCTCTATCTCTATATATTGTCCTGCCAAGCCCCATACTTAAAGGTACCTTCCATCGATAGGCTAATCAGGTAAACACATGCCTTCGTTTAGGTGATAACGCTCTTCACAGGCAAAAACAAGACATTTTCCACGAACGCACGTTACCCCATCAGGTCGGACACCGGCTATCTGGGTGCAACTGTAGTCAAAGGTTTAGCGTGCTTCCAGTTGTAATTATACATATCACCCACTCTGTTCCCGCAGCATTTGATACCTCACCCAGATCAGAAAGTTTACCACCTGGAATCATATCGCCGAATAGACATCCACCACAAGACTCCAGCTCCTCGTCGGTGGCGATGCACTGCCAAGTAAGAAGCTTAGTCAACTTCCGCCTGTCGACTCCCTTGTCACACCACCAACTCACTTCATAGTCCAATTGTGAGGCTACTCCCGGTCCTACTTTACATGCCCTCGACCCCTCTGGACACAAATCCTCCTCTTGACCACCATCATCAATTCTCCTTTTACCTACAAAACCGCTCGGCAGGACCGTCTGGGAGTATACAAACCAGTCGCCAATTCCACAGACAGTCTGCAGGTCATCAGGATTCGGAATGTTGAAGGTGCAAGAGCAAAAGATGTGGCTATCGATATATACAGTGAATGCAATGGGATATCTGCTGCAATCGTTCAGGCATTGGACGAGGCTGTTGACAGGGGAATTTGGTGTACCAGGCAGGTACAAACAGCCGGAATAGGACCAGTCACCGGGAGAAGGTAGGTAGAAGACCTGGGCGAAGGGTAACACTGAATTCTCCCTCTGACGAGGTCCCTTGAGATGATCTTACTCACCTGAACATTGGGATAGTCACAGAGACTAGTAGGAATCAGATAGTGACCATCCGGCTGGGCGAAACCACATTGACAAATCCTGAAAGTAGGGAAATCACCTTGATCTTCTGGATCGGGCCATGAGTACGAGTATTCTGTACCACTGGAACGACAGATATCCTAAGGGAATATTCTCAGCTCGACCTCACACAGATACTGACGCACCTGACAATTGTCCAGATAGCTATCATAAACCATGCCTCCCGGTATGGGCAGAACCCTAGGGTCGAAACATCCCACGAATACATCCGCTAAGACAAAATGTACAGTTGCAATGAAGACTATTACGAGCAGCCGACTTGAGTATGGTACGAGCATACTGATTTGGGAGAAGCGTAATCCAGAAGTCGGAACAATATTGATAGATCCCGAGACTATGTGGATGCATAGAAATAGGGAACACTGGGTGGCGAGTGCTGTGAAGAGAAACCGACGACCGGGAAGAGCGCCCAAGTCATACTCAACTTTGATGCTGCCAATCAATGTGTTTGCTGAATGCCGGCTTTTTTTACAAGCATCTCGCATTATCGAAAACGTCAAGATAACAGGAAGAATACTGATGGCCCTGGGAAGGAGTAAGGATCGCCGTGTGTGCTACGGGATCCGAACAACCACCTTCACAGTCTGTTATGTGCAGTATAAAGATTTGATGGATGTTCGATGCAGTCCGATATGTCCACCCAGCACAGATTGTCATCCTTGTGTGGTGCCCTGTATTCCTTTCGAAGCTGAATTTATTACCGTGTTGGGTCACTCGGGCGGTACATGAGTGCATACGTGGGCAAGCTGAAGCTATCTGCCGATCTCGCTAAGAATAAACATAATACGTTTTTCCACTAGCCTATCTTTCCTTCCTCGCCTGGATGATGGGGTGGGTGGCAAGGTATGTGAGTACCAGAATGGTTCTTCGGGTGCACACGCAGTGATAGACTCGGATCATATCCGAATATCGAACAGGTACATTGCAGAGTCATGAATTCGCCAGCACGATGGAAGCGGGTGACAGGGTAGGGAGCGGAAAAACAGATGTCAAGGCATTCCCTTGGACTGTATATGTACCGCCATGCAGAATTATCTGGGGAAGTATAAAAGCCTACCCACGTCGACCTTGACGTTCGGATACCCGCATTCAGGATCCGCAACCAATCCTTCGAATACTGGATCATCCGGCCAGTTCTGACAGAACAAGGTATGAGATGTTGGGTCGGTCTTCCAAGAGAATGCCCATCCGGATTGCTGGGGAAGTAGCATATGCTATTATGGCCTGGTTAGACGTACTGTACACTCACAGATGTTACACGATCATAACTCACTGGACAACTCTCATACCTATCGTCATACTGAAGAACAGGTGTGTTATGTCCAGTGAGGACATATGGCGAGAAACATCCCAGATATGCGTCCGCTAAGACTTTGGTTGAGAGGGATAGCAAAGCTGTGGCGAATAGGGGTAAGCAGTACATATTGATACTTGGTAATACCTTCCTTGAGAAGATGCAGACCAACTGTTTGTGAGGTGTTCCTGACGTTTTCAGTTTGCCAGACATTGATATATACAAGACCTGCTGGTTGCACGACGCAGTGAATGATGGATGATGAGTGATCCACACAGTCGAGCTGGGACTGCCCATCATCTCAGCAATCGGACCTCGTGCAGGGCTCTAAGTATCGCTCAATACGCATGCTTCCAGTAAGCATAAACACACTGTTCATGATCATCATCAAACCACATAACTCGATGATTTCCATAGTCTTTGATACACAAGAAATGAAGGACATGAGAAGAGCTACAGCAGACTCCCAACGAGCTATAGGATATAGCACTTAAGTCTGAACACATCGTTTGCCATCCGTAGTATACTCATCTTGGCACTGCGACACCAAGCATACTCCCTTGTGGCAGGTCGCTCCACCGATTGCAACTCCTTCCATCGCTGAGCAGCTGGATGAGAAACGACGTAAGCTTGATTTCTTCTTGCCATTGTTCACGGAGGGAAAAGCAGTCTGAAACAAGGACTGCACTCACTCTGCTGAATGGTGATTTTGATCACCGGTTGAAAGGAAAGTACCGTATCTGCATCCTCCACACGATTCTAACTCTTGATCTGTGTCGATGCACTGTATGCATAAGTGTTAGTGAACCACATCAAAGAGGATTTTGTATTACAGTAAAGCCACTCACCTCATATGCCAACCCAGCACCATCCAGGATATTACAGGGGGTGAGACCGTCGGGACAGAGAGCATTTGAGCTTCTGACTTCCATCCTGTTTCCGAGTCTGCGCTTCACCGCACCACTGGGTTGAGGGAAATGATTATAGATAAACCATGCACCTGGAAGACAGGCTGTAGCTGGTGTCCCATACCAAGGATGATCGCTGTAGTTATAGCATCTGCAAGTTATTATGCTGGGATCTTGAGGGTTGTATACCACACCAGCCCAGGAATAAGGGTTGCAGGTGGCGAAACAGTCTCTAGCGGAGCTGACAATTGTTCCGGGTGTGTTGGGAATGAAGGTATGACAGTTGTACCATACGAATTGGTAAGCGAGCTGGTACGGAACGATCACCTGAAGCAGTGCGATGTTAATTGATTCTTTGTTATTCAAGCACTGGTTACAGTATAGATTGAAGGCGCTGTAGACTTACCGTTACGTCTGATGTCCCTTCCGATGGATTATGACATCCGTCAATCAGATACTCCGGATTAGGTGGTTCATCTGTACATAGACACCAAAGTTTGTAGCTTGGATGAGTTCGACCATCAAGAACATCTCTTGAGAAACAACCAATATAGTTCGCCACAGCCTTACTGCTTAACGCGAGAACGATAAGTACCAATGGTGTGATTGAGGGATACATAGCAGCTGAAGGTATTTGTCTCGCTAAACTCTTCGTTTGATGTTCGAAACGTCATTGGTATTGTATATGTGCGATTATAAACCAGGATTTCAATAGAATTTACTCTCAGCACGGTGATCGTACATCACATGCATGAGGTTTGCAGAAACCTCGAGACCCAGCATGCACGACCTTGAGCATAAACACACAAACACATGTGCACCGCTTCATTTTACAGATCCCACGACTTTCTATGCCCACTTATCCAGTGACTCTTGTCGAGATTCTCGGCCTAGGCGCCATATCAAATTAGACTGTGGAGGCAGTGCAGATTTGGCCGATCGTGATCAGATCAGATACAGGTTGAACATGATTGCATATTTCATACTGTAGTACGTACGTAGATCACCATCAAAGGTGAATCACAATTGTCCATTGGGTAGTAGCGGCAAGACGTCCTCCTCATTGAAGTACGCACCTGTCATCTATCAAGGTATAGCCGTCTTCGCAAGCAAAGGCGACACAGCGGCCATCGTGGCACGCTACACCGTTATTGAGGACTCCGGTGAGGGATGTACAGCTAGCACGCCATTGTCAATATACTCAATCAACACAGGCATATGCATAACTTACTCAGTACCAGTCGGAGTTGTAGGTCCTTGAGATGTGTATTCACCATAGACGCATCCACCGCAGGACTCCAGCTCACTCATGGTGTCGATACACTGTTCGTGCGTCAGCTTGTTTCACCAGATATGAGATCTGAGTATACACACCTCATAGGTTGAATCGCTCGTCTGCGCCAACGAGCAAGCTGTCGCACCCAATGGACAAAAAGTACCTTCTCGAGCCAATTTTGCTCTTGCTTGTTGATTTTTGACAAAAGCGCTTGGTTGAGAGATGTAGCTGAAAGTATTCCAGTTTTCCCACCCGCAACTGGTTGATGGTTCGCCCAGCCACAGGTCGCTGTTCTCGAAGCATGCACAGTCGGCGGTGACTGATCGTCGATGTGGGAGCAAGACGGCATAGGGTCGACTTTGCGCTTGGCATTGAGTTAGACATTGATAGATATCGGTGACTTGGAATGGATGGAAGCTAGAGAGTGGCGTATCGGGATGAACGCAGGGCCCATCTGACCAGCCGTTGATACTTGTCGCCACGGCGACGACCTGTTCTGGTATTAGCCATGTACTGGGCCAGGAAATATTTTTACTCACCGGTGCATCTGACTCTTGGTTTACACCGGGATAACAGTAATCGTAAGAATTCAGGAGGTGAGTGAAGCTGAGCACGGTGTTGGTGCAAAAGCATGTTTCATATATCCCAACTCCCCCATATTGACTATAAGACCAGGTATAATCGTAGCCGCGTTCTTGACACTTTAGGACACATGAGTGTTCCGCATAGTTAACAGCGGTCATTTTCTGACTAGACTTTGTCGAGGATGCACTCACATTGCAAGGCACTTGTGGAGGGTTCTCGTTCTGATATGCGTATTCTCCAATAGCGCCACTGAAAATCGCCTCTCGATCGAAACACCCAACACCGACTGCTGCGTTGACCAGTGTTCCTTGAAGGGTTACTGTTAAAATGCTCGTCACGACAGCAAGTGAACTGAGCATCGCGTACACGTAAGCTGACAACGTCTGACAAATATATATAAGCCTTGTAGAAGTGTGAACGTGAAGTCTTCAAGGGAATAGAGAGCCATAGAGTATGGCTCAGAAGTTGGGTGGAATGCGTTTAGGGCTCAATAGTTGTACTTACAATGACTTTCATGATTTTTAAATTGTGCATAGTGGGAAAGTGGGAGCCGAACAAATGGATGATTCATTGGGAAGGATCAGCACTTTGATGCTTATAATCAAAGCATCAAGAAGAAAAATTGGTATTCTCTTCTAATGATCAGCACGTGAATGCATAGCTTTTTACAGACCATGTGACGATCAGATCGCTTTCATACGAACCTCTACAGAGTCAGTTAGCAGTGACATGTCCTGATGAATAGTCTGTTTCATCCAGTGTCCAAATTTTATCCCAAGCGAATGACTGGGCAAAATGATCTGCACAAGCATAAATCAGGTGGATCAGTCTCTGACATTGCAAGCAAAGAGGTTATGCTCGAATGGACAAGCATTCGTTGTCGCTCAGCTCAAATCCGACTTCACAGGCGAAAGGGACGCATCGATTGTCATATCGACCTTTATATGTTCGTGCTTGTCAGCTCACCATTAGGCTCGCATCAGAAACGAACTTAACCGGGATCGGGGAGCCGAATATGCGATAGACGTACGTGATGACATTGAATCGTCTGGTAGACGATCCATCAAGGGATGTTAAAGGAATGAGCAGCGGGGATTGTTCGCGATCTCAGACATGACCAGCTGATACCTCGCAGCTCTCACTCCATTGAGGTCGTCGATCTAACAGTGCACGATCAAGCAGTGATTCATATGGAAACATAATTTGCATAAAAAACCACATGACTATGAAGCACATCACAATCCTGTCTCCCAAAGTCCGTTCATCCATACATGTGATGTTAGGCAGACAGATCACGCTTTGATGGGGACACACTGATGATCAACCAGCTCAAACCCATCTTCACAGTCGAATGCGACACATTGACTGTTATAGCATGCTACGCCACTGGGTGTGATACCAGTTAATGCGGTGCAGCTATTGACAGAAGCAGTCAGCCGTGTGGTGGTAGTTAGAACTGAGTACCATCGTACTCACTCAAGTCCAAGGGGTGACTTGCTGGAAGAGGATCCAAACTCGATATCGATCTCTCCATGGATGCATCCACCGCACGATTCCAATTCGTGTGATGTATCGATACACTGAGGCATATCAGCTGCAATAGCCAGTCCATGAAACTTAAACTTTCGCTCACCTCATATGCGTGATCATCATTCTTAGTGACCTGACAAGCTTTCATCCCTTGAGGACACCTAAGCGTCGGTTCCTCCATCTTCAGTCTGTGTTGAGCATCTCTCTTCTTCTTGACCACAGCAGCGCTGTTGGTAGGTACTGAAATCTGTCGATATGGAACCCAGATTTCGGGGGCATTGCAATCGTTGACAGGTTGATTGACCCAAGTTTGGTCGTTATCGGCACATCGGCAGTGAGCGGTGCTTTGTGCGGAGGCGAAATTCGTCACCGCATATCTCCAAGTCGAGCATAGCTCGAAGCACTGATAGATATCTGTGACCGTGGTACCAAGGTTGTTGAAGGGAGCGATGTGGCAATTGTCATCGTAATGGGATTGGAATCCATTCTGCTCGGTCATAGCTCTCGCCTGTTGATTACCCCATATCAGAGGCAATCCCTTCAACTGGTTGATTGGTAAAAAATTGCGCTCACAATGATACCAGATCCTCCTTGACCACAATTTCCATATCTGTATTTGAAATCCGGCGGTACATCACTGCACAAACATGGTCCTGAATTGAAGGTAGTGGCAAAAGTGGAATAGGCATAGAGGCTGCCGTGATCATAACAGTAGACCTGTGAAGTATGGATGAGCAAAGTAAGTGACATCTTGAAGGAGTATCGCTCACATCGCACCAGCCGTCATCATAATCTAAGTATCGCCATTGCGACGAGGGACGAACGGCATCGGTAAAGCATTTGATGTAAGGGTAAGACCAGTCCGGAGACAGTTGACCGCGGATACCTGAAAGGTAGAATAACACCAAGAGTGCCAGAAGGACCATGTTGTATTTCGCAATATTGTTTGACAGAATGGGGATTAACGTCAATGAGAACAAGCAGTTTTCTCCAATGCTCGTGTAAATGGGAGGAAGCGCTTATTATACCAGATCCTTCCTATCACAGGAATCGAACAGTCACGGTTTGCTCGAAGCAGGGTATCCAGCGCGAAGCGTTGAGCGAAAGGTATGTGGTGTTCGGTTCCCGGAATACATACAGATTGACATATTGATTCACATCAGACGGAAAAAATCAAGCATCTTACGATGTGTCCACCATGATCGGACTGATTTGATCTTCATGAAGCACCCGCCAATCAATGCCAGGTCAACTGACATCAAATCAGCCAAATGGCCAAAAAGTCGACTTCATCGGAACAAGCAGACTTTCTGTTCTTTTCTCAATACCTTTCGTGTCCTTTGACCATGTGATGCAAAGTAAGTTCCATGGGATTCTTAACCAGTCGTGAAAACGAGATACTATGCATAATTTGTGGTGATAGGACACAAGCGGTCGCCTAGCCTGAGAGTGATCATTATATACGTTGTCTGTTGAGAATAGTGCAAATTGATATGGTAGTTCCTATATCTCACTGGAATTAAGCATAACATGTATCACGATCACAATATTGCGCTAGATTAGTTTTCGAACTTGAACATGGACGACCGATCAAGCTACACATGCACCGTGTTGAAGGGCAAATCCTTCTTCACATGCACCGACCACACATTGTCCTTGAACGCATGTGACATCGCTGATGACGATATTCTCCAGTGCGGTGCAACTACACATCAGGTTAGCTAGGCTGCTTTATATGACCGGCAAGGTACAACTTACTCGATACCAATGGTCGGTCGTACAGGGTGATTGACTATATCTGATTCATATCGACCGTGTAGACAGCCGCCACATGATTCTGGATCGAGACTGATGTCGATGCACTAAACATATTTGGTCAGTATCTGACCAAGAGATGTCTCCTCTTACCTCGTAGCTGTCGCTTGGACCCGAGGGCAGATTACAAGCAGTCAAGCCTTCTGGGCATAGCGACTCTCGTTGATTGATGTATTGTAATCGAGCCTTACTTCTTTTGACGAATGAGCTGGGTTGGTTAGACTGCTGATAGATATACCAATCACCCTGATTGCAAGGTGTATAGTGTTCGCCTGACCAAAGAGCGTCAGTAGCATAGCAGAAGCAGTACCCCAGGCGTTCTCCCTCCCTAAATGCTAATCTCGCAAATTGATAGGCGGAGCATTCCGTGAGACATTCATAGAGGTTGCCCACTTGAGTGCTGAAGTCGAGAGCACCAGCCGAGGGGTAGCATGCGACGAAGGTAAAAGATGTGAGTGAGGTGGATACCTGCGCATTGATACGGAGTGGGACTGTCAATATGAATGAAAGATATTGCATTGGGATACTCCACTCACCGTAACATCGCCTGGTGAGAAGAAACCAGGGTCGCAGGAGCCTGTCCCATCAGTGATGTATCGATAGTCTGGCGCATTGTTTGTGCAGAGACACCATTGGTCGTAACCCAGACCATTACGATATTGGGCGTACTCGTAGGTATAGATCTTTCCTTCATTGGCGCAGTTGACCTGTTTGTTTCGTTGAAAGAATGAGCAAGTGCGCGACTCTCTGACAGTAGGTAATCAAACACACTCACAAGGCAGTCCACAGGAAAGATCCCAGGTTGTAGTTGTCCGACTTGACCTTCGAGTACCTCTGGATCTGAAAAGCATCCTACGAAGTTGGTAGCTGAAACGAGACTGAGTAGCGAGGCTAAGCAGGCGACGAAGAACATGATGATGAGCTGGAATGTGTTATGGAAGGGCAGCGAGCAGAGTGTGAAGAGAATGTCTAGTCAACTTGTGCAAACGCAGCTTAGATGTCTGGTTGGGAATGAACCGCAAAAGGTGATGTACTGGTTATAAGACTCATGTGACCGCGATTAGCGACAATCAGTGCCAATTCACGTTACTCAAGTAATTGATCGTCAGTAAACAAAGAGATGCTTATCTGATGTTGTGAAAGCGGGTAGTGAACCATCAATCAGGTGCATATTATGAATTACGATTGGCATAGTCTTCACAGGCATTGACCAAACGTTCGTCGTCTTAAATGTCCAGGCACAGCCCTATTTACTACTTCTTCGCAATGACACAACTTTGATCAACCAGGTCATATCCTTCTCCGCACCCTGAAAGTACGCATTTGCCCATGTTGCAGGCAACATGTGAGAGTGTCGTTCCAGATATGGCCGTACAGCTGCTTCTAGTCAGCTTATTTACCGGACTTATGAGCGAAGTATGGATATTCGCTCACTCTACTTCGGCTGTAGTTTCAGTCAGTGCACCATATTCACCGTGAATGCAGCCACCGCACGATTCCGGGTCCAAGGTTGTATCGATACACTATAACGGCTCGGGTCAGTTGCAAGATTTCAAAGGGATCACTTACTTCGTATCCATCCCTCGATTGATCAAACAGGTTACAGGCGGTTAAACCATCCGGACAATATGCATTCTTCGATCTATCTAAGAGATCCAATCTTGCTTTGTGTTGTCTTCTGGCAAATGCGCTCGGTTGGACCGACTGTTCGAATATGTACCAATCCCCAATCTTACATGTGGTGAAAGGCTGATTTGCCCAAAGGTCATCTGTTGCGTAGCAGAAGCAGTTGCCCTGACTCTCACCGCCTTGGTAATACATCCTGGCGTATTTGAAGGTGGAGCAATGTGTGAAACATTAAAAGACGGTGGAGACGGGTGTACTGAGCTCAAGGGTATTGGGTGATTCGTGGCATGAGGTGAAAGTGAATGGCGCAAGTGATGCGGACACCTGTTGGTACAGCCTATCAGCTATGTCATGATTCAATTGAACCAAGCTCTTTCGCCATCCCTGATACTGCGCAAGTCTACATCGGAAAACTCACTGTAACGTCCCCAGGCTCAGAATTGACCCCCGGATCACAGTTCTCCCAGCCATCTTCGATATATTGGAAATCTGGTGGGGTGTCTGTACAGTAACACCACTGATCTATCCCTGGACCCCCTCGCCATTTGTCGTATTCATAAGTGTAAATGGTTCCTTGGGTGGCGCAGTAGTCCTACGTATGGCATAATATTACCTTAGGGTTCGGAGTACCCGGAAGGAGGACTTAATGAAGAAGAGAGCGATACTCACTGGACAGCTTGCAGGAAAGATACCCTGCCAATCTCCTACATGACCATCCAGCACT
Organism: Kwoniella bestiolae CBS 10118; assembly: GCF_000512585.2. Lineage (NCBI taxonomy): Eukaryota > Fungi > Basidiomycota > Tremellomycetes > Tremellales > Cryptococcaceae > Kwoniella > Kwoniella bestiolae. The sequence continues at coordinate 1,772,069 of NC_089243.1, forward strand.
TCAGGTCGAGAGAAGCATCCGATGTAATCGTATGCGTGGACTGTACTGAGAAGAGTTGCCGAAATAGCTATATAGGAAAGCATGTCTACTGTCGTCTGTCAAATTAGGTTTATCGTCTACCAACCTGAGAAGTAAAGGGAAGAAAATTTATATACCGGTTGCTTATGAGCTTGTAGAATGTCACCTTTTTCGATTGGCACTTGCGATGATGATGGTTGGGATCGAACTTCTCCATCAATCACATGAATTGATTTAACCGAGCGATGTGGCTTGGCATGATGAATCGAAGATATATTCTCGGATCAGAGCGATGATCTTGGAGAAGTCATGTGAGTCTTGAAAAGTGGGGAGATTGATCAATCAGATAGACGTATGCAACATGCATCAAATTAATATGATATCGACAATGCTGTTCATTGACCTTGAATGAGAGGACGTGACAGCGACTCATTGATTGACAAATTTATGCATAGTCCATTAGAATTATAGACCATTACTACTAATACTAACCCCCCTCATCCTACGACACCAGCGATATGCATCATCGATCGACCAGCGTAAATCCCTCACATGAAGATACGATGCATCTGCCTTCCCGGCACATCACACCAAACATTGTCACTCCAGGTAAGGCGGTGCGGCTAATTGCGGCAATGATGATCAGCGGTCCTTTCTTAATTCACCTATGGACTTGCGTACGTACTTTATCCCTACCCGAGGATCATTGTCGTCTTCAAATTCCCCGTAAAGACATCCTCCGCATGACTCGGAGTCGAGAGAGATATCGAGACACTAATTTCGACAGGTAGGTCAGTGCATACCAGTAGGGGAGGAGAGAAGGTTTCTCACCTCATAGCCTTGTCCATTTGGTAATTTGCAAGCAACCAAGTCTTCGGGACAGAAATCCATCTGATCATGCACATCATCCCGATGATTCTTATCTTCCTTGACAAAAGCACTGGGTCTGAGGGGCTGTTCATATATGAACCAGTCCCCATACCTGCAGTTAGTCCAGGTGGATCCTGCCCAAAGCTCGCTGGTAGGATAGCAAGAGCAATGTCCCGTACTTTTCCCTTTGTCGAATGTCATTCTGGCATAGCGAGATGAACAGATAGCCAAGCAGTCGAGAAGCGTACTGACTGGTCTACCGAGCTCGAAGTCATCTGGCGGAGGTGGGTAGCAATGATCGAATGTGTATGGTGAAAGAGGCATCGATACCTGATCATAATTTTGTATGTGCGTCAACAACAGTATCGCGTTTGGGGAAGTGGTAATCAGAGAAGCACCTACCGTCACGTCGCTCAGAAGTCCGGATCTGGACTCGCAAGTATTCCACCCATTAGTCAGGTATTGATAATCAGGAGCGTTGTCCGAACATAGACAATACTGATCTGTCCCCCGCGTAGCAGTCCTTCTGATATATTCGTAAGTGTATAACAGCCCTTTGGAAGCGCAGTTGGCCTTGAAGCCGAGTCAACAATTAACCATTTCTACCGATTTGTACTGCATCAGGAATACGATGTAGCTCACCCTGCAGTCAGCTCCCATCGGTCCTTGCAATTCTCCCTCTTGACCATCCAGTACCCCAATTCGAGAAAAGCATCCGATGTAGTCGTACGTCCAGACTGTGTTAAGGAGCAATAGCAGAACGGTTGTTTTCAAGTTCATACTGAAGTGCGACGTGTGTTTAGGTGGACTGCAGTTGGAGAAGTAGTGAGAGCTTGCTGGCAATGAGGAGATTGCAAGTACAAGAAAAAGCTATCAAACTTGAATGGTGAGATCTATGGGCTGTCATTACGCAGTTCAGCATCAGATCGTCTACATCACTTTCATTACTCAGTGATGACATATCTGATCTTCCAAGCAGTGATCGTCCAAAACAATCCATCAACCTTCAAAACGAATGGATCTGCGGTCGCCGATAGGTCAATGATGTAGAAGCATATCTGCCATTGTTTTCCTAGCAAGAAAGTGCGCAAGGAAGGGAACATATGATACATCGAATTGAAAGTAGACACACGATCAAAGTATCTTGTATATGATTGTAATCGTTCCAAAGCAACTTCTCAGACATTCTCGAACAACCCACAGCATCTACATTCCACCGAATCCTTCTTCATCTGCATGTTGATAGGTGTGCCCTTCGTCGCCTCCCTCACATGGACGGACAGTCCCCTCGCACGGTAGTACGACATGCCCTTGTTCATCATCCATCCATCCAGCTTACCATAGATCACATTCCTCTCTCTCTCTGATATCGGACCTCCTGCCAAGTTGGTCCCAGCGAAATTACTACCCGACTTCAAGTGATTAGCTGCCACTTTGAGAGAGTCGATCGTAACCGGTAAATTTATCGTAAGTCTCGTTGTATCTCCTCTGTGAGTGGTGGGTTTCGGGAATTGCAATATACTCTTCACTACGACCTTACGGAGTTTCTTGAGTAAGACAGGTAACGCCGAATTGACTCGTTGGTCGGTGGTAAGATGCCAGATGGGAGGTATGAATAGCGAAACGAGAGATTTTGAGATGATCCATTGAGTGTCTGTTCCTGGTGTGATATGAAGGGAATTTCGAAGTTGAAGGAAGTTTTCATCTAAGAAAATGTTCACCAGCGTAGGTGCTTGTCGTCCAGTCCCTGATCCTGCACTTGGGCTCAAGGTGGGAACGGATTTAGAGGGAGGAGGGATGTATGTCCAAGGACCAAAACTGGAATGATAGCATATCTTTCGTAAGGCGCTTGCCGAAGTGAGGTAATCCAACTCTTGAGCAAACCTAGTTGAAATCCCTTCCTTCATCTCTAGTAGACTTCTGACCAACTTATCTTCCGTTGACGGATGGACCACCCTTTTGAGCTTATTAATAGCTGTCTGTCTGATCAACCATACTCGACTATCGACTGCGTAAGGCGAAATTCCAACTGTGATATTCTTGACATTCGCCATCAGTCCTCCAGCATTACCGTCGCCGTCGGTACTTCTGACACTCTCCAATAGCCTGGTGGCATGAAGGGTCCTGTGTAAGGTGTAGATGTACATCCTGATGAAGTTCTTATCTTGTATGCTTTGCGGCATCGTATAAATCGAGAGTTTGTTCCAGTCAAAGGCACTTTCGATGGTGTATGAATTTGGGTAAACGAAAGTGATAGATCTGACTCGAGATAGGCATTGGGACTTTGAGATTCTACCATCGTTGGTGGGGGTGTGGTCGATACCGTAGAAGAGTTTGTACGGATCGGAGGTGGATTCATGCTCGTACAGGAGGATAGAAGCAATGTCACCGAATCGCTATAACACATGTTTTACATATAACGTCAGCTCAATTATCGGGATTTCCAATACAACACAGAATGCCGGTATGCTGTACACTCACTTTTGATACTCTCATGAGATTAGCCAAATCCTGTTGACCCCGAACCTTCAACTCATCTGACATGTACCGCGAGGTCGAGTTTGACCTGATGGGTGAGAGCGTTCCATTCTTGGGTTGTGGGGGAAGTTTGAAGATGTCGAGCCAAACATGGTCGGGTAGGTGGGGAAGGGGTTTGGGAGGATTGAAGGAAGAGGTGATTCTGGGTCGGCTTGATGAAATGATCAATTTGAATGTGTTCATGCACTGTGTGGTCGAATATCAGCTCAAATCATTGAGATCAAGTTGGACTCACCCAATTGGTGATTCGTCGGAGGATGCTCATTCTGTTGAAGGATGGAGCAGGGACGAAGAGAGAATGAAAGCATTGGTATAAGTTACTCATTGATTACTTGCGCTGGAAAGGGAAGAAGAAGAAAGAAGAAGAAGAAGAAGGAAGGAAGGAAGGGATAACCGAAAACGGATAGGAGGAAGGTGGATAGTGAGGATCTGTGTTTAATCACACACCAAACGATAAACACGTTGTTTCCGCATTATTAACAGATCTAATCAAAACATGATGGTACAACGAGGGGCCTGTGCGTTGTAGATGAGTCTAGTCCCTGTCAATCAATCAAGTTAATCAATCAATCAATCAATCAATCAGACATCATCGTCAATATCGGTATCATAAGTGATCGTTAGAACAGACATTGGGCGTCATAATCATTCATCATTATATCGTGTATATGTATATGTATAGATCTAGTCATCTACCAGATAGATCATCCTATCCATCAAACATCATCAGGCGGTGGCCCGGATATCTGCACCTTGCCCTGCAACCGAAATGTGCAGATCAGCGTCTCTTCTTACTTCAAGCTCAATGACACAGCAACCGCAATGGTACCATACCATACTAACACTAGGGAGGGGAAGAAGGGGGAGAGAAGAGGACTCAGACACTCACCTTCTCATTCAACCAAGCATTCCTCGAACTACTCTTAATCCCCTCTTTCTCATTCCTATCAATCTCCGCTTTACAAAGTCCAAGCTCATCCTCAGGTAACCAAACGATCCTTTGCGGTTCCTTCGTAGCAGGGTGGAAGAACGCCTTGGGGTCGTTCCCATCATCCAGGTATTTTTTCCTGTTGATAACTCCAGGTCCACCGGGCACAGCGAAATAGATTGTATCCTCTCCACTGGATTTAGCAGATTTGGTAGATTTCCTTGATCTGAGTGAATGTGGCCTTCCATTTTGGATCTTGCTTTGGGATATATCCGTGACGGGTGGTCCAGGGGCAGTAGGGGACGATATCGTCTCGTCATCGCCTCCATCCTGCCTTGCGAAGGAAGGACTGATTCCTAATTCTACATCATCCCCATTCGCGGCGTATGCGAAATCCCTCTGTGTAGGTTGTTCAACTCCGTTATTATCATTGACTTCTTGCTCCCTTTCTCTTTCTTCCACAGACTTTTCATTCTGCCCGTTCATAGAATAGCCATCACGTTGATTGGACGAGGAAGGCGTAATGGTGTTATCGTTCATCCCTTGACCTGCTGCACTGATTGTCAAGCGTTCTTTCGAAGAGTTGAATCCTGTATCTTGGCCAGGTCGAGGTATATCATCCGCATAATCTTCACCTATTATACTTTGCTCGTGACCTTTTTCAGAGGGCATGCCGTAACTGAGATGAGCAAGTGAGAGTGGGAGGGAGTGGAGAAGTGGACCATAAGAGTTGATTAGAGTGAAATGGAAGGCGATCTGAAGGAAGACACCGTGAGTGTCAGCATAAGACATTTGAGAGCATTTCGGCATTATTGTATGGATGAGGCTTTGATCATGGCAACTCACAGTACAAGCGATCAAAACCACCATGAGCGCACCTTGAGGAATCGCCTTAGCCTTGCCTTCGAGATCTCGAGCAAGGAAGAACAATGCCGCCAAAGAAACTTCCTGGATATACATCCCTACGAACAGATGAGTGACAGCTTTGGGGAAGAACAATCCTCCAGTATCGGTCTCAGGAGGTTGATCGTACGCCCAGATGAGAAGGTATTTGTAGACAAGATAGGCGAAGAGGAAGAAGGCAGCTCCAAATCCGTTGATAATTGGGGATATGATACAATAGGCAATCACTGCAAATGTCCAAAAGAAGGACGCTTAGTTGCGATTACCGCTGGTAGAAGGTTGATATACACTCACTGATAACGGCGTACACGGTGATAGCTGGGAAAGTGGTACCCCAGTTTTGCGTATTCAGGTTGTATCGAGATTTGTAAACTGAGCGACTGTGGGATGCAAGGCGTCATTAGCTGAGTTCGTGGGGTGTGCAAATTCAGTCGGGGGTCGCACTTACGGAGAACCACCGAATAGCACAATCTTGACATAGTACAACACGAGAGAAACGATCTGAAGCAATGTACCCATCGTACCAGTGAATTGAGTCAAAACAAGAGTAATGAAGAAAGTCGATGCAGTGGGCATCTGAGATGCAAGAGTCGTAGCAATGGAACCAGGATTGTTGATGAATTCCTGTGCTGAGCTGACCAAACCTGAAGTCAAGGTGACAACAATAAAAGTATGCTGTGACATGATATTGAAAATCAGCTCTGCTACGATGTACTCGATCCCACAGCTGATAAGAGAGAGACAAACTCACGATAACAAGGAAAATGAAGTATCTTGTCATCAAGCTCAACTCCACTCCCGTCTTACTGGGAATTCCTTCGAAAGCCAGTAGCTCTACAAACCGTCCAATCAGCTCTATCAGGGACAATAACGACAAAAAATGCAGTTCCGCCACTCACGCCTCAAGATGATAGGTAAAAGGGCCATCAAAACAGCCAACAGGACTGGCGGTAAGATACCACTGATGATACCTTGCAACAAGGTTTTCCCAAATCCATCACCATTGATCCACCCCAACCATGAGAATTGTTCCTGCAAGTCGGACATATTAGTTAATTATCCCCTGACACCCATGCAGCAAACAACGGAAATGAGCTTACCGTCAATGTCTTGATGTTTGACAAAACACCAACGAAAGCGACTATCCAAGGTACACCAGGTAAGCTGGAAACATGCGTACTTGAGGAAGCGCAACTTACCGGGAGTGGCCCAAGCTATGATCAATCCAACAGTAGCTGCCCAGGATAAGGCTTGTCTAACTTTATGCTCATAAGGGTTCAAACTCAGATTCCTCCAAATCACATTCGCAGGAGATTGTTCGGTATATCTAGCAGCCATGGTATATCTGAAATCCCATACCACGAAAAGCACAATCAGCCAGCTTATTACGCCGTTCTTAGCATAAAGCGGGTGATGGTCCAACTTACGGTTGGTTATGAGTCAAGCACTGAGCAGCCATATGAGCCGCGATCTGCTGATTGAAATGAATAAAAGCCGAACTGAGTGGCGGGTAATGATCGTCGGAAGTACCAGGACTATTAATATCCTCCTCCAGCTGTGCTCTACCCTTTTCTAGTCCCTCCGTGCAGTACTGGATCTCCTTCCTTGCCCAATCAATCGCATCTACCTTTTTACCAATCCCTAAAAAACCTAAACCGAACGGCGCCCACTTGGGTTTGATCCTATACGTAGGCCTTTTGTTTCGGGGTACCAGCTGATCGGCTCTACCAAGCTCATCTATAGATGGGAAAGGTGGTTCTCGATCATCTCCGCTTTCAGGATCCGGATGAACGACTCGTGGTGGTCCTGTGGGTCCGGCTGGTGTCTGTCCATCTTGTCCAGGCAAAAGTTGAGGATTGTTGGGTCCAGCAAGAGCGGGAGGGACAGGCTTATGTTTGTGTTCCAACTGCTCTACTTTCCCTTCTTTCTGTATCTTCCACTTCCTAGCGAATTTGATGAGGTCGACTTGGGATGATTCAAGCTTGTTGGTGGCGAATACTCTTCTATCATGCAGATCTGGCATATCTTTGAGATTCCTGCGGACAGATCACATGAGCTTCGTAGTCAAGCGAACAGAGCAAAACAGCTCACCTATTCAGCCAGATACGCTTAACACCTCCGGGCAAATGCTGAAACAGTTGTTCTAGTTTCTCTTCATCCAGATAGTGTTTGGGGATACCAGTGACGAGAACGGTATTCGCTTGAGCGAGTTTGGAGTGACCTGGGTTGATCAGGTGTCGCTGTCGAACGACTAACCAGTGCTGCATTTCTCCCCAAATGAGCCAGAGGAACCAGACTGCAACAAAGAGTCGGAGATTAGCTGAATATCCACAAGAGTCCCATCGCACGAGTCTGTTTTTACAGATGTTCTCGACATGTCGATCACTTCTGCTGCTCTTCCTCATCACCAATCCTACCTGGAGCAGAGCCAACACTCACAGATAAACACATAATCCAAAATCAGATGCGCCCAATATCTACTCTGCTTATCCTTCGCGACATTCCCAAACGTAAACCTATCCAAACCATCTTTCGAACCGTTCGTCGAATGTGCCGAGTCGACAGGTAAGAGGATCAACCATGATACGAGCCAAATGGGGATCATAGCTTTGCTCATCATCATCAAGAATCTGACGAAGACGTAGGGGTCTACTCCGTTTTTATGAAGGATCTCTTCCGGATCGGCTGTGGTGTAATACAGGATTAGCAACGACCCCCCTAGCCCGCGCCCCTAAGCCGCGTAAATAACAGGATAAGATAGATGGTGGTTTGTTGGGGATACACTTACACATCGCTATGCGCCATAAGGGCGTGAAGAGGTTTTTGCCCAGTACTGGCGCTTGACTGTCCTTGGGAGGGATATAGGTTCGGGGTTCGTAGCTATGATACATCCAAGTCAGCTTACATAGTCACTGCAATGCATTATGGCGAGCACTCACATAGCTTTGATCCATCTTCTGAATATTATGAACGCTACCAACTCTCCTCCGGCAACAGCTATGTTAGTCACCAACGAGGTAACGAAGGATGAAGTGGATGCAGACAAGGCATCGCTACTTGTGTTTCTGCGATGACCAATGATCGAACATCAGCTATGATCCCATGATATTCAGTGACACCACGAGATGGACATGGCTACAGTAGCCGCACTCACGACATCTTGTTCAAATTCTGTCAAGACCTATCACTCCTCTTTGCTCGTATTTCTGATCTTTTCCAGGATGCCTCCTGTGCTTCGAGGTGCGTTCTAGTGTGTATGTGGTACTGTACTATATGACTTGATCGGTGCAGTCTTGAGCCAACACAATCCTCTACACCTTCTATACCAATCTATGAACAACGAGGTGAACAGCAACAACAACGAAAAGATAACGCGAACAAACGTAATAGAATGATCAGCCTGGACAAACTTGAAACTCACTCGACATGCAACCCCAATTTCACAAATTCATTCCTGGCAAAAGCATAAACAATCAGGGTCAATTATCAGGATGACATCACTTTTCACGTGGCACTTTCTGTTGCGCAGTAAATTTCACAATTTGATAGGAACTTACGGTAGGAACGAAATGAAAAGTGATTATAAACGATGGTTGATGTGAATGATGGGAATGATGAAAATTGATGCTCCAACACAATGCCAAGGCGACATGGACATACAGACAAAAGACTCTTGATAGCGTCATTTCACAACTGTTCAGGTCACAAGACACACCAACAGGAAATGACAATCAAAGGAACGATTCACAATTCAGTGTCCGACAGACAATACAATACGCAGCCGAATAATCAATGATATTGCATGACATGACAGATCACAGTCAAATGTGTTTGGGGGCATTATACTACTTCCTCTGGACCCTCCTGCTTCCCACACCGACCTACCTTCCTTGCCCTAAGATCACTACGTGCTACACTTAGAGGGGAGAAGGAAGTAACATTCTTCGTGAATCCTCGATGTACTCCTTGACTCGGACTGTGACGAGATACATAACGATTAGCATATTGACCTTAGGTGCTTGCATACTGTCATGTTCGTGGAGGGAGTTTCACTCACCAAGGAAAGTGACAGCTTCCCTACCGTCCAATAACCTATGATCATATGTCAAAGCGACAACCATAATAGGTCTAATGACGATTTGACCGTTGACTACGACGGGCTTCTCCTTGATGGCGTGCATACCAAGTACGGCGGCTTGGGGAAGGTTGATACTGAGGAAGCGACACAACATCAGCCAAGTACTATAATGATATTTCACGTGACCGTCACGAGAAATGATCACTTACATGGGTGTACCGTAGAGAGAACCGAAGACACCACCGTTGGAGATAGTGAAAGTACCGCCCGACATATCCTCAATACCAAGTTTGTTATCTCTTGCCTACGTACGCATAACACATGATCAATCAGTCAACCACCAAAATGATAATCGACACGAATTCAAACATCCCAGACTTGAGAGTTACTCACCTTCTTACCCAACTCAGCGATAGCCTTCTCAATCTCAATCAAACCCATACTCTCCGCATTCCTCACAACGGGCGTAACGAGACCCTTTGGCGTAGCGACAGCCACGCTCAAATCCACGTAATCCCTGTAGACGATCGAATCACCTTCGATAGAGGCATTGGCAGCTGGGATCTCCTTGAGGGCGAGACATGAAGCCTTGGCGAAAGCAGACATGAATCCCAATTTTACACCATCGGCTTTCAAGATTCCATCCTTGTATAATTTCCTGAATTCCATTAAGGAGGACATGTCGATTTCGTTGAAGGTCGTGAGGGACGCGGCGGCATTTTGAGAGGCCTTGAGTCGTTGGGCGATGGTTTGTCGCATTCTTGACATTTTGACCTGTGGGCGTGAAAAATATAGGTCAGGAGGGTGTCTCAAGTGTTACGAGGTAAATAATGGGATGAAATGGTGGAGTTGAAAGAGTGACGGAAGAGGAATCATGTTTGAAGTGTATAAAAGGTCAAAGAAATTGACTTGACGGAAAAAGCCACAGGGAGGAAACAAAACTCACCCTAGTCTCATTCCTACTACCCAAAGCCTTCTCCCCCTTCTCCCCCTCCTTCTGAGGCTTCTCCTCCTTCTTAGCCGCAGGCTTAGGCGCACTCTCCTCCTTCTTAGGAGCAGGTTTCTCCTCCTGAGACTTCTCCAACTTAGGAGCCTTCTCATCCTGTTTCTGATGCACCTCCTCGCTCGCGCCCTTCTCCTTGGCAGCTTCAGGTGCAGCCTGGTCCCTATTTCCTTCTTCGGCATTCTTGGCTTCTGATTTGGCTGCTCCAGAGGGTTGGGATTTGTCTGCTTCGGAAGCGGCACCTGAGCCTTCACCACCGCCTTGTCCAGGTTCGATCTTGAATAGGTCTTGGCCTACTGTTACGGTGGAATCTTCCTCGGCTAGGAGCTCGACGATCTTACCGGCCATGGGGGCGTTGACTGATACGTCGATCTGACATCGTTGTATCGATCAGCACACGGTCTCATTTCACTATGGCACTTCAATGTAGATGAGATATGTTTGTTTTGGAACGTTGGTATGAGAGGAGAGGAGGAGGATAGGACCCACCTTGTCGGTCTCAATGGTAGCAATCTCCTCATCTTGACTGACGGAATCTCCTACTTGCTTGTTCCATTGTTTCAATGTACCCTCAGTGATGGACTCGGCCTATACAAATCTCATATATCAGCTATCAATGCTATTCTATCTGACGGCTTTAAGCTAGCTCACCATTTGAGGTACTTTGACGGTTTCAGCTAAACACGGAACCACAAAGTCAGCCTATGGCTACCTCAGTGGGAATGAGATGATTAGCTCACCAAGGAGAAGAGAGGAAGAGTGGAACGCAGATCTGAAAACAAGTTTCTGCTGAGCAGGCAAGGCAGCTCGAGCTCTACATGATCCATGGATAAAGTCAGCGCACACTACAAAACAGTAAGAGAGTGAGAGGGATTACCCACAATTGAGGCTTAGCGACATTTCTAGCAACCGTCAAAGTCCTCACTCCTGATCTCCTCAGAGTAAAAGTACTGGACGAGGCGAGTATACGCGATGAGTTTCTGAGCATGTTGAAGCTGGCTGTGTGGGAGATGAGGGATGAACAGTAGTATGGAGTGAAAGTGTGAAAGTACAAAATACCAAACAACCTGCACTCCCACCGAAATCAAATCAAATGACGCTGACAACGTAGTAACACTCTCTCTGTAACCGGAACCAGTCATATGGTCCGTTAAAAAAATACAATAGCCATAAAAGTGGACACATCCGCCTTATTCGGCGATCACACCGCTGAAATCCGATTACTGAAACTACGCGGCACTACCGATCCGCGCTTGATTTCCACAATCAAACGAAGCAGGGCATGCATGGCTGAGCGATAGCCAATATGTACTCATACACGGTGAGTTACAGTAAGTTGTGAGCACCATGCATGGTGTCGACGCTCGCCAAACACTCATGCATCAACCCGTTCACGACATGCTATTGGTACATCCTCATCCGTGGTATCGCTTGATATTTTAAACATGACCGTCAACCTGAGCTCTTCACTCCTAACATCAATAAACCTAACCCCCTTCCTAGTGACCTCCATCATCCCCCACGGACCAAACCTCCTAGCTCCCCTAGTTTCATCATCAACAATCCCAGGCCACCCACTCTGATCCTCATCATTACTCGCATACTCCTCATCCCTTCCAATCCACATACACCCAGCTGCGACCGCGACATTCCCCATCTCATCATACTCCTTATACTCCAATCTACCCAGATCGTACACTTCCAGAACCGTGTCTTTAGTAGGAGTAGTGTCAGGGGCATAATTGAATCTCGAGATGTGTTGTAAGAGTATATGTAAAGCTACCATCAACCCATCCTCGTCGATATAGGTCGGTGGATCATCCTCTTCATCGCGCAGAACAAGCAGAGGCGAGGGTGTGCACTTGATACACCACCGGTTGTACGAGCCTATTACAATGGTCGGATGAAAGTTGATGGTATTCCTGTCGATGTCGAAATTCAGATGACTGACCATTTCTGGCGAATAGCACTGGTCGAGTATGCCAAGAGATAAGGCATCTCTGAGAGATAGAGGTCCAGCTTGGATGTACTGAATGATAGCCTTTGGTCTAATTGTCTTAAGGAGCGCTGAGGCGAACTTGAAGGAGTCAGGATGTTTCGTCATGATCTCGTCGTACAATTCAGGTGAACTCGTCGAACCGTCCTCCACAGGCGAGTTTACTCGAGCCTCTTTATGGGTATGATCAAAGATGACCTCCTTCATCACTTTGACCCACCATCCTCCATCCCAAGCCCCGATCCTCAAGATCTCCAAATTAGGCATGAGATTTACATTTTTTCCCTCCATTCGAAGCTGTTCTAGAAGGGCCGACGCTTCTTGGCAATTTTCCAGATCCTCCCGAGTCCCCTCTAACACCTTGGTCTCCCATGCAGCTCTCTCGTCTATATCCATACGTACATATCTATTCCCTTGTGCTTCATCTTCATCCCTAAGACCATGGCGATGCTGAATATCGAGGTGTCTGACATGTTTGATTGAATCGATCTTGCACAACGATCTGTTGGAGGAAGATATACCGCACAGAAATGCGCGGGGATCATCAACTACTGGGTGGGTGTACAGGACTTTGCTGGCGATGTGAAAGAAGCGCTAGTGATGATTGATGAATTAGTGGACGACTGAGATTCCAAGTATGATAATGAGACATCATGTACAACTCACCTTGTTCACCCGTAATAGCGATGTCAGATCATGTTGATGAAACTCTGTTCTCGTAGCTGGTGTGCCGACGTCGGGTGGAGGTCGGTACAAACATGAGGATATTGAGGCCAAGATCTCGTCAGGGAGGTCTGACAGGATCATCATGGATTGGCGAGTGTTCGAGAACTTGAGTATTGAAGCAAGGCCATACAAAGTGTATTGAGCAGAGCAAGAAGTGATATCTACAGTAATCGCAAATGACATTCTCCTACCCCGCACATACCTACGGCTAAACGGTTAATCTCTGTGCCAGGCCATGAGTACGAGTACTTCTCCACCCCCAATATGAGATGCCTTTCATCTCTTGAACACCACCTTCAAACGATGTTCCACATGATACACATCTACAAACCGTATCCTACTATCTACAAGCTCCATCATCCCCCAAGGACCTATCCTTCTCTGATCTGATCTACCACCATCTATTCGATCAGGGATGGGTACCCTCCAATTCTCGTATTTATCCTCGAACTCCTGAATATCTTGACTAAGCTTCGGCGACTCATTCCTGCCAATCTGTTGAGGTAGCAGGTCCTCCAGACTGTAGATCTCCAGCGTAGTCTGCTTATGATCGTCATAGCCGGTATCTTCCAGAGGTAAGAAGTACGATACCCCTCTTAAGATCTTATCCAACACCTCGAATCTCCTGTTCACCCCATCCCCTCCAATGGCGATATGCACATACCATCTATTGACCAACCCATGTGCTATATTAGGAAGAGACTCAAGATCCTCTATACTTCTGAAATCGAATTTCAGATGACTGATCACCTCCCCCGTTCTGTCCGATAGGCCAGCCCCATCATACAAACAATTATTGAGCGCCATAGGTCCAAGCGTACTATACTGCTCTATCACCCTCGGTTTAAGTACCTTGATCAACTCCAAACCAGACTCTTCAGGTTCATCGTCAACCCCCGTGAGCTGATTCCAAAGTACAGTCGGCAGTTCGTTAATGTATATCATGGAAAACTTGTTCAGTCGATGATGTTTATTATACTGTATCTGCGCCATCTTATCATTCCACCATCCTCCATCGTACGCTCCGACGCTCAACCTATCTATTCCCTCTTGCCATATATTCTTTAGGTGATGCTGGATGACGAGTGATTGGAGTATGTCAACGTATTTCGAACAGTTATCCAAGTCCACCGATGATTTGGCGAAGAAACCGTTTTCCCATTCTACTTGATCTGCTTCAGAGAGATCGTAGTACGCTAATCTGGTGTTGTCTTCCATACTTTGTTTGTGGGTGAGATCTAACGTCTTGACGTGTCGTAGTAATTCCACTTTGAAAGATACTCCAGGGGTAGAAGTGGGATGAGATAGGCCGGTGAAGAACTGTAGGGGATCATCCACTATTGGATTCGAGTATAGGATCTTTCCAGCTAGATCGAAGAATCGCTATCAACGATCAAAAGGTAAGCAGCCGTACGCAAGCTAAATAAATGATGGGGTTCACCTTGTTCAGCCGCAAGACCGTCGTCAAGTCATGTTGATGATAGTCCTTCCTCGTACTTCCCGTACCTACAACGGGAGGTGGGCGATGTACAACGTATAAAATTCTTTCCCATATCTCCTCTGGGAGGTCATTTGCAGCCATCTTTCGGTGAGCTGTCTGATAAGTTGAGAGGAGTATCGAGAGAATTGATGCGAAATATGAATTTAGAAGCAAAGTAGCCGAGCTGAGCGCAAACCAAGAGTGTGCCTGACAATGACATGTAACCCTAGCGCAGCTTCGCTCCTCCGAGTATGGAGCTTGTGTCTTCATACCACACATATGCATACAACTTTTTCGTATTGGACGCTATGAGGGGATGGTATCTACCCGTAAGATATGTACAGCTCACTCTCTCCCAGAACGACTCCCACAAGCCTCGCATCTCCCCTCCAAATGTTCCTCCAACTTAATCCCCTCTATCCCCTTCTCCGACAGCCCCAGATACCTATCCACCTCTGCCCTCTTCCTCTCCCAACTCCACTCTTCATCCCACTCCTGTATCTGAAACCCCTTCAGATACCCCCCAAATTCCTCATCTACTCTCATAGGACTCAACGCACCATGAAATACCAACTTGGTTCTCGGATCCGAAAATTGTTCGGCCCTCAGGTCGTATATCCTCCCGAGGAGCCACTGGTACGTACTCCCCCTATCTACTATCCAATCTTTCCGACCTGTATCCTTGAGCCTGTCCCACGATCCATCCTCTATTATCCAATTGTTCGTCACTCCCTGAATGAGAGGTAGGGGTCGACAGGAAGTGTCGGTATGGGACTTGGTGATATGTATTGTGTAGCTCTGTAGATTTTTGACGCGATGTATGAAGATCGATAAGGGACCTGTAAAGTTATCCACACATAGATGTTGGAGTGACGGGCAGTTCGAGGTCAATTCGTATCCGAATTGATAGGATATCTTGAGAGATACCGCTTCGTCCTGATGGCGTTTCGATAACAATCCACCGAGATTGTTGAAAGAGGAGTTTGAAGGGGGTTGAAACCTCTCTAATCCTGATGCTAGGAAGTTGTACCCCACATCCCACCTTGAATGTTGAGTCTTACCGAATGCTCCCACCGTGAGGATCTGCAAATTACCGAACAGCTGTATTCCTTCCGGAAGACTTTGTCTGATCTCCCGAAGTAGGCGAGTAGTCCGAAGAGCAATGTCCACATCCCTCACTAAGGTTACTGCAGGCCATCTACTCCTCTCGAGCGAGAAGAGACCAGCTCGTGAGAGTGCTTCTCTGTCGGACTTGGAGAATGGCGGAACGATATCTGATTCGTTGGCGTGGGATGGATCGTACCCCACATCCAGTCTGTAGATGTATTGGAACAATTCTAATTTGGAGAGTCGGTTAGGTGAGATGGGTTTGGAATGTATGTGCGATAGGAGGAGGTCCGGACGGATGGTGATTACTCTGGTGTATAGGATTGGAGCGGCTATGGAGTACCATTTCTGTTACATGCATCAGCTAAATCACATGTTGCGCTGCACCGCTGGACAGTTGGTCGCGTGTGGGTAAGCTGCGAAGAGACACGACTCGCCTTGTTCACCCGCATAGCTACCGTCAGATCATGCTGATGAAGTTCTGTAGGTACAGATTTCTCATCTCCCTCCGCTCTACTTCCCATCCGCCTTCGCAGATGAAGTATGATCTTCTCCCATATCTCTCTAGGCAGGGTGGGCAAATCTTGCTTACCCCCTTCTATGACCTCGAAGTGAGGTTCGGGTCTGGGAGAAGCTGGCTCAGGTGAGAAAGGGGCATCGAAGCTCGAGATATCGTGGGGAGGTATTGATTCTCGGAAGACCCGACCATGCTGCACGGCCTCTTTCAGCTGAAAGTATCAGATACTATGTCAGCTTTGTGACCATCGATCAAAGCATATATGCTGGCCTGAGACTGACCTGTTTCACCTCTCTATCCCTCTCGCCGGCCGACGCTTTGGACTCTACCGCTCCCATATGTCCCTGAGCGTGAGGAGGTTCTTGTGTCACGGACGATGGAGGTAGCTGGTCAATAATGATAAGATTGAAGGGTGATAAATGCTGTGCACGATAGATAACTCTGATTGAGATGTTACGTGACAGATGAGTTAGCTTCACGCGGTAATCAAATCATGTCTTATCCGGAGAGATGACGCATTGACGCACGGACCGTCCTTATCTAATTCCACGCTAAACAGTGAGCACAGCCTTTGATTCTGTCAAGTTGTGTGTTTTGTAATGTGATTTGACATGCTTCTTCTATTCCCTACATGTACAAGTACATCATGACTACCTGGTACATGTTAGAACAAGCATATCATGTCTCTCATCCTTATCCTTGTCTCAACATACCAAATTGCATACTCGAACACCATCGACCTCCAGACAACCTGACTCACCCAGATCAACACTCAATATGGGTATCAATCCTTCAAAGCTAGCCATTAGCAGGGTATGTACTCCACCCCACATCATTCTCTTAAGCTCTCGAGCAAAGTAAGCGCAGCTGACTTGACTTGACGTGATGATTCTAGGCTGAAGGATTTTGCTCTGCCGGCAAATCCCTTCCTGATTTCATGTCAGGCGATGATATCTACTATCACAATGTCGATATTATCAACTCTTTTCCCGAATCATACTATCGACCCCACTCCACAGCGAATGATCTACCGGAACTACCTATCGAGATATGGCAGAGGGTATTTGTACATCTTCGAAGAAAGGTGGGGCCGATCAAGGGGAAACAGAGGGAAAGAGGGGATTGGCATCAGAGGGATTTGGTCAATGCGATGTTGGCTTGCAAAGTGAGTGCTCAATATTCTTAGTCTCTTCATTGCAGCAACACCTTCTCCAAAGCATAGCCCAGCTTAGCTGATGCATGATCAGAAATTCTACTACCTCACTGCCCCCATCCTGTACGCACGAGTAATCACCGACCGACCCGACCTCCTATTCTACGCCATCGGCAAAAAGTCTCTTGGGGGCCTTCCCGAAAGATACACAAGATGGACCAAACTTGATCTTCTCCAATTCGTTCATCGACTCGACCTCGCATACGGTGCCTTCCCAATCACCAAAGTCGATCTCCGATTCCCCATCTCCGAAGAAGACAAGGCGAGGTTTGAAGAGAAGATCTTCGTGTACAGTAACAACAACGAGGAGATCAGGAAGATGGTGAATGACGTGGATAATTCGCAATCCGCCGTGAGACAGGTCCACGATATCCGAACTCTTCGAAAACACTACCTAAAGAATCGAGAACCAGTCATAATGTCGAATCTGGAGATACTTACTGTACATCACCCATCATTCAAATATCGTCATATAGACTATTCAACCGATATACCGTATTATGGTATCTCCCATCCAAACGATAATGTCTCCTGGCCACGATACGCCTTATTCCCCAATAAGCTAGAAAGATATCGTCAGAAGATCGATGGACGGGGAAATTCATTCTCACCCATCACCTCCGTGACTAAACGACACCAATTCTCATACGAACTTGCTCGTATCGCCACCCCACGACATGTGTGTATGGACGACGATAAAGGACCATATGCCTACCGAAGGGATGAAGGGCGGTACGATAAGATCAAGCTCACCCCTCCGGAAAGTATCACACTGCATGTATATCCCAGATCAGTGGGGAAGTTCATCCTCCCTCCTGAAAAGGATAAACAGATGCTCAGGTGGAGGGTCCAGCCTTTGATATTCTACGGATCAACCTACAGGTGGGTGTTAGATGATTTCGAATGGACCAATCATAGTGATCGTCGACAGAAGGCGGACCTGTACCAATGGTTGAAATGGAATATAAGCGAGTTCAGAACGTACTTCCAACCGATCCCCAAGGACGAAATTGAGAAACACCATCATAATCTTGCAAATGCTCATAGCAATCGTGATGAGAAGACGAAGGTGGAGATATACGGTTGTTTAGATGTCGATCTGATTGATGAGGGATTTACGGTGCTGTGTGAAGAGGGGTATACAGATTATGATATCAATTGGACAACCGAGCAGAAGAGGGATCAAGTCTTGGCCTTTCTGGAGATTGAGAACGGGGTAGGCGAGGTACAGGTGATGGAGTACGAGGCCGGGGTGTGCCCTGCTTGTGGGGTCGATGCGAATAGGTGGACCTGTTTTGAGGCGGAGTGATGTGGACGGATTTGGGATAACATTGTATGGGTCGAGAATGAGTTTGTACGTATCTATCAAACATGAACAATTACGAATCCTTGCGAAGATGTCATACTCCCTGGGGTTAGGAGATCTTTTTCGTTCTCACTTCATCTTTCGCTAAAATGAACGACCTTCGTCCATCATCACTCCTTGATCACGCTACATGTATGAGAACACTGCAACATGGAAGCCCCAGGAATGAACCGCCTACCCGATGATGTCCTTCACAGATTCATCAAACTCTTGAAGGATATGCGACCCACTATTGACCCCACCGTAGAACATACCAGACAAAGACCCAATATGCTTTTAACCCTCATGCGAGTGTGTCCTGTAAGTATTATTTCTCTTCCTTTCTCCCAGTTTCGCCTCGCCCCCCTCCTCTCCCCAATTCTTTACTCCCCTACTTCTCACTTCCGCTCCTCTTCTCCTCATGTTTCCTTCTCCGTTCACCCTTTGCCCCTCTACCATCCTTCAAGTCAGTCACGTACTCACATTGTACTGCTCCCTCACACCTCACAAAGCGTTTCCATAACCTCATCATTTCCTACATCTACACCCCCTCGATCACCATTACCGACCCCTCCAAATTCTTCTTTGGACTCAACCGTCCCTCCCCCAATGGATGCGTACCGAAGAAGTACCGATTGAAAATGATAAAGAAAATCACCTTCGCATATCCCCACACTACCGGAAGAGACGGATAGTGGGAATGGGAAGATGTGATATTTCATCCTCAAGCGGATAAGGTGATGAGGTTATATATACTTGCATTGGATACGGTGGACCGAGCTATCACCATTCTTCGGGATATGAATTTGAATGGAAGGTTGTTGATGCGCAATGTTCAGAGATTATCGATCTTACCTATCCAGGAGTGCAGGTATGAGAACCACCATAGTCTGCTCAATCGGAAGTTAGAAAGATGGGGTGTAAAGGAATGTTATAGCGAGAGGATCAACTATCTCTTGGATAATCGATTTGATATCCAGGATCAGTTCCAGGCTATACTCGCCAGAATCCTGTCTCCCCCACATTTGTGCGACCATTCTTCCCATGGACCATATTCCTGGGATCTATCGGCAGTTCCACCGCCTAAAACATACACCACAGAGATAGGACGAGAATACATCCGATACAAGATTCCTATACCTATCCTTAGTAGTTCGACCACACGACTGATCATCAAGTCAGAGACAGTACAGAACTTTCGTCCAAAGGAAGATTGGTTTCTTACTCCGCAAGACAGGGAGGCGCGTTCTCTCGAAGGATTTCTCAGATGGTTTAGATTGATCCTTACCAAGACTGTCCGAGGTTTACCTAGGGGAAACGGGAATGGGAATGGACAAACTAGGATGATCATCTATCTACCTGTTGAACTATCCGTTCTTCGTACCGTTGCTCCGAGACTGCGTACTTCCCTCGGAGATCAGATTGAGGGGATGAGCTACAGTAAGATCTTCGAGGAGATAGGTAAATGGTTGATCGGGAAGAAGGGCTCGGGATTCAAAGGGAAGGGGGTGAAGGTTGATGTAGCTACTTGGGCGGAGAGGGGAGAGTGTCCTGCCTGTGGGAAATGAACACTGTGTTTAGGTTTAGGTTTGTGGATATGCAGTATGCTATGCAATAAGATTTACGAACTGAAGCATACGAGTGATAGCTGACCTGGCCATCGTCTTCCAGATTCGAGCATGAGTCTATTATCTTGCCGGAATGATAAACCCGATCTACCCTGAATACATAAATTTACAGTATTCCACTGCACGTGCTTATCAAAACGTAAATAAATCACCTTTCTCTCATCTCATCATCATCTCGTTCTCACTCATGCTTGCGACCTGCTCGAGAAGATGCCCAGCATCAGAACCTTCACACGCTGGGTGAGTGAAGCGCCTCTTACATACATACTTTCTGCAGCTAAATTCGAATGCAATACGCGCTTACCTTGAGGACTGCCTTCCATCAGCTGAAGAATCCTACGAGAGAACCCTCAATCGACACGAATCGAAGAGAAAGCAATATCGCCGTCGATCTCCCAAACAAGCCTGCTGCGGAACTACCCGATCATATATGGCTCGACATCTTGAAGCTGGTCCGAAGACCGACTGGGCAGATTCTACGCGATCAATGTTCAGTCTCGGGGCAGGTAGATGACGGACATGGGTTGAGTGATTGGAGTAGATATCATCAGAATGATCTGGCGGCTCTCATGCGAGTATCAAAGGTGAGTCACTCCTCCCATCATCCACTTGCATTTATATATCCTCCAGACCATCCGCATCGACCATACTGTTCTGACGTTTTGACGAACCCACCAATCCGTAGCAACTCCATCATCTCGCATCTCCTCTGCTATACGATCGAATCATCGTCTGCGATCCTTACCGACTATTCTACGGCATCGACCGTACTCCCTCCCCCGATACACGGTCATCGAAACTTGACTGCCTCGGACAAGTCCGCTCAATGGTCCTGATCTACTGCAAACCCTCCAAACAACACCCCAGCCCCACCCCGTCCTTCCAGCAGTTCAACTGGTCTCGACTTCCAATCTACCAAACCCCGAAAGATCCAGATGACCAGAACTTCCTTCAGGTGTACCTCACAGCCTTGGAGAGTATACATCATACAAATCAATTACTGGAGACAATCCAACAACCAAAATTCCCTCTTTCAAAGGCCAGTCGAGGAGATACAATGATCTTTCGAAACATCGAGCGATTGATCATTGGTATCGCAGACTTCAAAATGCGTAACCGAGGCTGGATGCTGGATGAACCATCTCCTAGAAATCTGAAGAACGGCCATGCCGAAGATCAAATTGTGAAGGACCTGCTGAAGCGGAGGAACGAAATTTCACTCGAGTTTGCATCAAATTTACGATACCACACCTCCAAAGCTAGAAAAGCATGTTTTCACTCGAATTTCGGTCCGTGGACTTGTATCCCCATGGCGAAGCATCAGAGTGATACGACCGACATTACAGCTTTTCTGGATCACAGCATCTCCCATCATCCCAAATCGATTCATATCGTACCTTTCACAACCAATCACTGGATCATCACCAAAGATCTGATCAAGGGGTGTTTCGTCAATACAGATAGTTCATGGTTGATGGACTGGATCGACGACGCTCTGCCAATCCTCCTGCACCACCTTTGTCGTATCATCGATGAATCGTTATCGAATTTCCCCAAACGACAACACTCTGGTAAGCTTAGGTCTACCGAATTGAACATCGTTCTACCCCTCGGGATGGCTCCACTGAGAACAGCCGCTATTTCCATAAAGACAGCCGCTGGTCAAACTGGCTTCTCGATGCCTCCTGCACGTCTTATGAGTATACAAGATAAGGAACAGGTATATGCTATCATTGGTGAACGGTTGATGCCTAAGAATACAGGGTATTACCAACAAAGAGGATTTTCACTCAAGGTCAAACAAGCGGAGGAAGGTGTACCTATGGATGTGGATGTTAGACCTGATCCGGTGGAATGTAGATGTTGCGGGTTAATTGAATTAGTTTAATGTATTTCCATTTCGAGTATATGGGGTTTTACTGTGTAACTGCCTAATACACTGCACTGGTGTGATCATTCTTACTTTGTACATATACCTGTATGTACCTGTACGTAGATGCATAAGATGTAGCTCGCTATGAGGGAGCTCTTTGTCTACTATACTGTAGACTGCAAGTTTGTTTGGTTCCTGGGAAACCGAGCTACTTGTGTAGCCTCGGAGAACGGTCCGAAGGAAAACCGAGCAAGCGAACCTAGCCTGTATGAGACGTCCGTGCTTTATTCGGCAAGCAGCACAGCTTTAATGCACTCTGGTAAGGTGTTGCAGATGGATCTTGCTATCTTGTTACATGGTGTGCACATCCTCATCCATTTTACATCATCAACAACATTTTACCATGGCTCCTATCAAAGTTGAACAACTCAACTGGCAGATATAAAGTTATCGCTATCTCGGCAATTTCAAACGATATAGTATACGTAATTCTCATCAAACTACCACCAACACCATACAAACATCAATGACGAAAGATAGACCTACACTTACAGCTACAAATGGTACGTTTCAGCCACTGTCCAGGTCACCCCAGCTCCCGCCTGAAATATGGGGTCGAATCATCACCTTCCTCCGCCGACCCATGGGATCGACCGGGTCTATGAGGAATCCAAACGATTATCATCAGAACGATCTGGCAGTAGCCATGAGGGTAAACAAGGTATGTACAGTAACTTGACTTTCTTTGTATACCATACTCGTACCGATCCCTCCAGCTCATACGCCTCACCTCATGTAGATGTTCTATCGCTACGCCGCACCCACCCTGTACCACCGAGTGATAGTCTCCAATTTCCCTCTCTTCCTGTACGGAGTCCCCCTCCTCCACCCCGGTGATCCACCAACAATCTTCGACACGCCCAAAACCCGTCTTCTGAAATACGTCAAACGGCTGGACATCGCCTACTCCTCTCTTAAACCTACTGGTCCACCCGACAATCCCCTCCCACATCTTATACTACTCCATCTGAACTTGCCGTCAGCGGTCATACCCCCACTTACGACAGATATAAACAATACCTACGAGGTAGCCAAGGAGCTATTGATGGGATGGGCCAAGTCGGCTGATGCATCGCTCCTATTTCCGGTTTTGGAGGTAATAAGTACAGGAGGGTTTGGAGAGAGGTTGTGGGATAGCTATAATCCGAATTTCACCAAATTGGATTACACCGATATGACCACCTACCAAACCACCGAGGAGGTAAACGAATCAGCGGGGGTACTAAATCATCTGTTCAAACAGCAATTATTCGGTAGATTCCTTACGGGCTGTTCGATCCCTAAGAGAATAGTAAATTACGTATCGAGTGGTCCGATGACTCCTGTGTATAATCGGCATTTCCCTAACGATCATATGCTCATGACTCGCCTATCCACCTCCGACACCTACGATGCAACACTACCTCAGAGCTATACGACCCACCTACTACAACAGATATACAGAGGTGTATGGCTCAACGTAGCTGAGGGAGTGGTGAATAGATGGGTGGTAGATCCAATATTTAGGGAATGTAGGGCCGAAACTCAGATGTTGGTATATACCTATATAAGAGGTCAGCTGGTGACTAGACGACAGCTTTCGAAGATGTTAAATATGGATAAGAACACTAAGATCAGGGTATATGGGGTGTTGGATCCGGAGATGGTTCATAATGTTCTGCCGGCTTTGGTGGGGAATCATGGGAATTTTGAAGGAGAGTATACGGATGAGGAAGGGCTTAGGACAATGAAGGCTTATCTGGGTATTGGGATAGATGAGGAGGAGGATAGAGATACTTTTGCGGAAGTGGAGCTGGTCGGAGATGTGCCGGGTAGGATGGAAGAGGCTGGTGGGGAGGACGAATATTTGTGAGCAGATTACGTCTGTGCAATGTGGCTGAGTCATGATCGAATGTATCTTCATTAGCTTGGTCGGTTGATGCATACACATTCTCTTCAGTGACGATGGGATGATATTGATATAAACATGTATCTTTCAAGCTGTCCACTGTATATACAAAATCCTGACTTTGGCTCCTCTCTTCCACTGAAGATCAACTATATCACCTTGGTGAATCCGCACTTTCCTTGCCCTAAGCCTCGCACCATGGACAAAGCCCAGCCGGATCTTCCATCAGCCTGATCGAAGCACCACCTCCTACAGCTTGATTCAGATATCTTCGGAGATGTTCGGGGTTGGTCTCTTTTGGGTGATTGGGATGATTGTTACTACGGTACTCGGATATGCAATAGGCCAATTCGGTTTGGGCATTCAGAACGTTGTATACTTCGATGGAGGTAGAGCTTCGTAATTGGTCGCTGACTTCAAATCGATCCCTCGCTACCCTGAGCTGGCCATGCAACCATTCAAGCAGTTCGTGAATTCCAGAACGGTCCCATCCTTCCATGCTGACTGACCAACGGTTGACACAGTCTGAGACAATCCGTATATTCGTTCCACATTCCATCGTTGTTCCGGTGATATGACAAGTGTAAACCTCGAGACTTGGTTGACATTTTCGTACCATGAGAGACGAGATATCCTCAGGGGTTGGTTACGGCGTATGCTTGAGGCCCATTGTTGACGTGTGAGCAAGCGTGTGTGGGTGAAGCAAGACATCCCATGACGTTGGCGAGACAATTCCTTTCGTACAGATATCGAGCTTGAGACCACGCGGCGACACGCAAATCTGAATTCCTGGTATCCCCGAGCTCAACAGGAAAGAGATCATCCAAGAAGGGACCGAGAGTATCCCAGGCTGTAGGTCCGTGGGAAACAGTGAAAATCGTTTGGAGATTGGGGAAAAGCATCGAATTTTTCGAATTTCGAGCTCATGCTATGAATACTCGACCCATGACGATCCTCAGCATATTCAGGTCGCTGACTACGTGATGTGGAACTCTTACGTGAATCCCTTGCACAGTCCGGCTTTGAACGCATGATTTCGGGAGGACAAAAGCCCAATGATCTTCTGACTCTCCTCGAGTACGCACGAGGTGAAACTTTTTGATACGTTTGAATAAGTCGAGTTTTGATAAGCCTCCTTGGACGCGTTCGTTTTCGATCGAAGTCTCCTGGATGGGGTCGACACCTTCGAAAAACCTCACAAGGTCCTCTACTATCACTTCCTCATACAGAATTGGAGTTGCGATATCGTAGAAATACTATGGCGATGTGATCAGTAATTAGATGAGCTGATGTCACACCGAGATCAAGGTAGAAGATATCACTCACTTGCACACCATCGTGCAGTTTACCAAATCACCCTGACCATATTTGATCTTTCTGAAAGCCCTTCTAGGTTCACTCAAAGATCCAGAAGAATTCACAGGGGGCAGAGTGGGGTTTCTGACCATGCGAAGGATTTTGGTTTGAATTTCCAGAGGAAGTTGAATGATGTAGTTCTTTGGTCTCCCAATGGCGGATTTGTAGATGGGGGGTTCACACAGGGGAGGCCTGTCCGCCAGTGGGAACGGCAGTGCATATTGGAGGAACAAGCGGTCAAGATTGAGATGTGGAAGAAAGTTGTAGGTCGGCTCAAACGGAAGATCACCGGTTTGTGAGCGTTTTTGGCACGGTCGCATCTTGCGGAAGGTACAAGGTCTGTACTCACCATATTTGCGAGACTTTAGAGACTATGCCGGTGAAATGCTGTTGCGAAACTGGAGACGATGAGGGGAAAGGGAAAAGATGATGATAAGAAATCAAGATGATAGACATTGAGACATATAGTAGTGTCCGGTGCAGTCAAGGTATAACAAAACTGTTGATTGATGATGGTGCACAAAACACGGCCTGAGCGGGAATGTGGCTGCTATACTGTATATAGACTTGATTCTCGATGGTCAAAGCGCAAGTGGGGGAAAGTTATGTCTTAGATGGATTGATCATTTCCCTGGTGTATCCTTGGATACCATCATTAACCTCTATCGAGAGCCATAAAATGATACAAGCATTGCAGGTCAAAAGGGGGATAGGACATCTTGTCATTTACTATCTGTCATTTGACAGTCCTCATGTATAGCCACCCGTAACCAAATATACCGTGTTTATCTCGCCATCCTGCAAGTAAGTCCATGCGGTTCCTGTACGACACAGGCTGATATCTTACTTCAGACCCTACTTCACTCAGCCAATGGCTCGCAAGGGATATGGGCATCCATGTGTGAGATCATGAACTCTACTCCTTCCACGCACACTGCCATTCTGAGTTTATGCTTGTCTATCGCTTCGAGTACAGTGTCCACCGCTTGTTGAGTCTGTCTTCTCACTGGAGGAGTCGTCGGAGAAGCCTCGGAAGACTGTTTGCCGCCTGAACTGTTAAATTGACTCTATTGGCTCGGTTAAACAACCTGTTGTACTGCACGGCTCATCTGCTAATCCTCCCATTCTCTATCTATTCGTTGTTCCAACATTTCAAAACGAGCAGATATATATCATGGAAGCAATGGAACAAAGAGTCCTTCGCCCAATCAATATGTCGTCTTGCACTTTCAACAAGATAGACACGTTCATTTACCATTATCACAATGATCAGACTCGACGTCCAGTTATATCAATCACCTATTTACCTTCCCCCTTGCACTTCTACGCAAGATGATATTGCCCTATCAGGCTGCGTCCGAATAACCAGCTCGACTACCGGCAAAATACCAGGACTGGAAGTCTTGCTTGTCAATACGATAGAACACCGTAGTGAGGTGGGAGGAAAGTGGTCTGCTTGCGAGTTGAATGAGGCTTTCACGACAACTGTCCTGGAGGGGGATCATTGGGTACAGACAGGTACGACTGAGTAAGTCTCTATCGTTACTTATCCAATGTAATGCTCAAGGTCAACGTAGATGCTGATATGGCTGGCTGCCTTTCATAGCTTCGAGTTCTCCCTCAGAATCAAACGAACGGTCCCATACACCCGTACAACGCATTTCGACAGAGTCAACCACACTCTCTATGCCATCGTCCCTAACGGTCCACCAGGCTACGATCGATATCGACCATCGTCAAGAAATACCAGCCGGTCCAATCTTCTCAAGAGGTCTCTGCTTCCCAGATCGAGGAACAAGAACGAACCTCACACAGTTTTTCATCCCATCTCTCGAGCGCCTGTATTAGCCATTGCAGCGGAACCCGTACATGTGTATGGTCCGAAATCATATTTGGATCAGGTCAATACGTCCAGCTGGTCGGAACGGACCCAAATATCAAGTATCGGAGTGAATGTCTCGTTAAGATCGGAAGAGGAATATGTGAGTTGTCTTAGCCGACCTTGCGTCTATATTTTTATATTGATCAGTTACTGTGGACAGGCTGCCCTAGGTTCCGCATACTCTGTTGAACTCAAGATCAGCAATTTACCTCCGACCCTCACATTACATGGATGGAACATCGTGCTACATCAGGTGACCCAGAATGAGAGAGGAGCGGTCTTCAGGGATGTATATACCATAGGAGCAGAGAATGAGGCCACCTCCCTACTCAGATTACCTGGTAGATCCTGTCCCCGCAGTCAGGACGAATATCTATGGAGAGGACCAGGAGCGCCCCTGAAGAATGGAGACTCGCCGTCGTCGTCGACTGGATCGACGTTCACCCGAGCTTTGAGTACTCGTCTCCCATCGCCCGTGATTGGTGGTTTACCATCTTGCCATGACGGATCAACATACGCGTCA